>NC_090939.1:165380389-166033139 GCF_040938575.1 Ambystoma mexicanum
AAAAGCTATGAGGATCCATGTCATTCGTAAGGAAAGGGCAGAACAGGTTAGAGTGATAGATGGGTCCCAATTAACCTCAAGGCCAATTACCCATGAAACAGTACCTGGAGTTGGACCCTAGGATCCCATATTCCATGCAGTCGCATATATGCCCTAAATTAAAAGGAAAATGAACACTTAACAGAATATATTCCAGATAATCTAGAGAAAGGTTTTATTAGACATTCACAACCACCAGCTGCATCGCCACTATTTTTCATTGATAAGAAAGAGGGCACTCTGTGAACTTGCATAGACTACAGGGCTCTGAATAAGGTTACTATCAAAATAAGTATCCTCTACTGTTGATTTTGGTAATGCTGGAACAGATCCAAGGTGCAACCATTTTTACGAAGGTAGATTTACAAGGATCTTATTATCTAGTACGAGTAAGAGAAGGGGATGAATTGAACACAGCGTTTTGTGTGAGGTTTGGTCTCTTTGAATACCAAGTGATGCATTTTGGCAGCAACTTTTCAATTTATCACAAACAAAGTTTTGGCAAAATTTCTAGATGTATTTGTAGTAGTCTACATCGATGATATTGTCGTATATTCCAAGGGGCAGGCAATTCCTGAACCTGTTTGCTTAGTTGGTCATCTACACTTCCTATGATGTTACCCATGGTAACCATGCAATGAAATATACGCATCTTTGTAATCTCAGGGGATGGGTCCATAGCCCTAAAACCTAGGCACACCACTCTGAGACTTACCACATCCATCTGAGAGGTCTCCCTTTGGGTCTGACTGCTGGACAACTGGCTTCCTCTTAACTAAGAGGCGAAGACACTGTGTTCCCATTCAGGTGTCTCTTGTGTTCCCTCCCACTCTGAGGGTACACTTTTATCTTGAAGTTAGCAAGCTCAGAGAATGACCTGACTTTACTTGAGGGTAGCCACCTCTGGATTGCTGTCCTGGCTTTCCTCAGAGATATCAAGGATTATCTTGCCTATCCTTGGGTAGAATGGCCCAAATGGATTCGCCAGCTGGCTCTCCAGGATGGGGAAGGCATTGGGCAGTGACCATATGAACGAGTTGAGACAAGAGTGTCCAGTTGTTCTGGGGATACTGGTCCCCATCCAGCAGTCATAGGTGTCCTTCCTCATTCACCAATTCATCCAGTTTAGATATTTGCCCCTGAAACTGGATACTTCCTGCCGTCTGAGTGGCTTTATTTCACAATAGGCAGAGCCTATAAACCTTATAGATGTGTCATGTTTACTGTTTCACTCATAGTGCAATTTTATTGTTTTATATACTGTTGGTCACATGACCCTTCCGTTCACTATGTATGACATTATTCACATGGTTAACTAAATACGTCTATTCTTTTCAAATTAATGGACCAATGTTATTGTAAGTTTTTATTGAATAGTGTCATACTAATGCAAAAATGATGCTTAAATATATACACCAATATTGCTTTAGAGCCCCTATGTATAGAATCCAAGACACAGCAGATAGACTTAATTGTTTATTTTACTCCTTTAATATTGTGGAAGACCAGAGAGGGCGTGTACAGTATCGAAATATTTCATCAAATTATTTTTATTGAAGTCGTGTCGAGTTGGCTGGAAGTCGTTGTGTTGAGGTGTTTCCGCCTGACCTTCTACAGTTGAGCCATCCCATTAGGAACATTCTGAAACAAAAAAACATTGGGTGATTATTAAGGAAACAGGTGAGATGTTGCATGTTTAGATTTTTCACGGACCAGAGCTTGAATGATGCATGCAATTATGCATTGTGTCACTTGGTCCTGAGGATGCACTAGTCCTGCTCTCCCATAGTCAGGCACAAAGCACAGTTTGAATCCATAATTACTCTTCCCAATTATTTATAATAATCATAACTCGTTATTTCACTGTCTTGAAACAGTTGTGTATAGGCGCGTTACAAATGCCATAGCATATCATATCATAACTCGCTGAATACCCCACAGATATTCCTAAGCATGGACCCGGGGATGGAACCTGTATTGCTCCGCATTGTCTTGTCTTGCTTCCAAGACGAGCAACGTTACCGCTGAGCTAACCTCTGATGCTCCTTACCCTCCCCTCCATTTGCAATCAAAATACAAGGAAGCTTAAAAAAAGTGGCGGTAATTCCACTACCACCACTTTTCTGGCATTAACAGAATTACTGACGTTTCTACCGCACTGCCAAATTCAGAATTTAGAGGCAGAGTGGAGGATTCACCTCCAGAAAAAGCATAGGATTGAAATCAAAATACAAGACATCTCCAAAAAATACACATGGAGCCCCACTACAGCATTGCGGTAATTCCAATGCTGCCATTTTTTGGGAAATAATGGAATTACTGCAGTTCTAACTGCAGCAACAAATTTAAAGTTTAGAGGAGAAGTGGGGCTTTCACCTTCAGCAAAATGCTGGAGATGAATCCCCCACTTTACCTCCCAAAATCATAAGAATTACCACGGTGGAATTACTGCTTGCGATAATTCTGCCAAAATCGCCATTGAGTGCCCTGGAGTCCAAAAATGGGGATTTGCCCTGCATTCCCACCACTCGTAATCCTGTCCAGGGAACCGAGTTGCGGTAACGCTGACCGACTTTTGCAGTAATTAGGGTGATTTACCACCAAATTACAGCCAAACTCGTACTAAGGCCATTAGGCCACAATGCGATGTATGCATTGGAATTTCAGCAATGCATTCATCACTGATTAAATTGCACATTATTGATGCATGTAGTTTAGAAGAACAGTTCTAGCTATCAAAAAAAGTTCCATTATTGAGTACATTTAGAAGCAAAGAATTTAAATAAAATGAATTAAAGGAGTTACACGTGGCACCCAAATAAAGAAACCATTCATGATGGAGCCAACGTATTGATTATTGGCATAACAGATGTCTGAGCACCCTACAAAACTCCATTCAACATAAGAGGTTTTAGGACTTGCAGGTCCGCTTTTGTATCGTTTTACATATGTTTTCCTCTGCAATGTGCATGTGTTTGGATCAGGGGTCAAGTCCTAAAACGAAAAGTGGGGGGACTCATCAACAAATGGAATGGGATGTGACGTCCCCATAAATTAGCATATGAAGGTGAAATATGCAAATTTCATGAAATTGACTTTGTATAACCAGCCAAATTGCACAGGACGAATGGCATTTGCCTTTCATAAAATCAACACACACACAAAACCAAGAGAGGATATTTTCTTCTAATAGTGTATTTGAAAACGTTAGAAGGTGTGCATGTTTTAAGCTCCACGAACCAATACATGTGTTTTCACTGGAACATGCAGTACCGAAATGGGACATTTCACCTTTAGTTGTTTGTTAATGTTCATCATGTTATATAGTGCAGGGGTGAAGTGTCTGGCCTACAAACCTGACGACTACGGTCAATCACTGAGGTCGGCTTTAATTCATAAATTCAATTTAGTCTTTCAATGATTTTCATCATAGATGGGGGGGGCGGAATCCACCCTCTGAAGAAAGTGGGTGGACTCTGTCCACCTGTGTGTACCCTTGACTTTAGCCCTGGTTTGGATGGTGGATTCCTGGCAGAGGGATTGCATCCAGCCTATTGATGTGCCGAAGTTGCTTCTCAAGGGTGAGCTGCCCTGGCGTTACTCCTCCTCGTCATGGCCATACACAAGCTTGAACCAAAAGGTAAAAGCGACTGCCCTCCTAAAGCACCTTACCTGGAAGAAGCCCCATAGACCAAAGCTGTTAAACGTTGATGTAAGCACTGGTGATAGGGAGCAAGTGGGACCGTACATTGTAAAAAGCCAACTTCAGCCAAGGGGCATGCCATGAATTCAGCATGGTAAAAGACATGACCAACTCTACCCCTTGGACCACCAGACCCCAAAATGTGCGGCGCCGCTGCCCAGATAGTCTCCTTCATGGTCCGGGCCCCAGAAATATATTAAGAGGAAGATGAATATGTTCTAGGTCAGTTCATCGCTTACCCTCCTGGAACAGCACCCGAACATGTTGGGGGGACTCAGTCACTCAGCCGTAGATGACCTGTCTGACAGCACCGAGGCTTGGAGCAAAACGAATCAAAGGTCGATCCTTCCTTGCACCAACTTTGCTACGGCTCACCTGAGCAATCAGAGTTCTCCCGAAAGGAGATGTAGGTGTTATTAGAAGCATCCAATATTGACAAATCAAACGATGTAGAGAAATCCACCGATACAAATCCTATCAATTAAAGAGAGTAGGGCAAGAATCACGGGGAGTGGGGGTGTTCACAGTTTGTTTAAATCGCGTTTCGTTAGATTAGTTTAATTTATTGTTCTTATTAAGCATCGGTTAGTTGGCCTAAGAAGCACAACGGATGGCCTGGTGACGAGGTAGCAGATACATGATTTCAGAAAACTGTTATTAAGGAAAAGAGCCCGGAGTCAATACCCCTTCAGAACCTAAGATGCACAGTCATGTTACAAATATGTGTAGATAATAAGTTAGAGAGTTAGGTGCAATAAACAGTGAAAGCCCTGCCTCTGACATCTTCAAAACGTGCGAATTCGAGGGCAAGCTTGTAGAGGACGCGCGCAATATACGTTTTGAGACACTGTGTTGGATGGAATCTCTCTTTTACAAAGAGATTGGCTGAGATTGTAGCAAAAGGAAATATGCAATATCTTCCAGGTCACTTGGAACGCTCTTGATCCTCCCAGGGGCTCTCCTCTTATTGACTTGCATGTTGACGTTGTTTCCAGAGACCGTGCAAATCCTATTGGCTGCTTTTGTCTGTTTGCGGAATCCATATTGGAAGGGTGTAATTCATGTACGGATCTTTTCTTTTCTAATTCGGTAAAAGTCAAGTGATTGGATAAACACTATAGCAAAAATGCGATCTTATTGGCTGTACACTAGTCTTACTATGGGGACCTGACCAAAGTATTTGTTTAGGTTCTCCAATCCATATTGGAGGACGCAATTCCTCTGGTTCAGACTCAATGTTATTCTGACCAGAGGAATTGCATATATCCACTCCAACAGAGATCCTAAACTGAGGTTCTGCTCACTGTGTAAAGAGACACATATAATTCAAACTAGAGAACATTTAGAACCGACATGCCCAACCTTGGATAACGCAAGAGTTGCGCCTTTCAGCAAATACCCCCACAATGTTTCCTGGTTATCCACAGGTGGTGTTTGCCTGAGGATAGTGAGCAGCAATGAAGCAACATTGTCAATTGCCTTATTCAAACATTTAGGGATGGCAGGCCTGAATTCGCTCAAAGACAGGTGATCTCAGGGATAATTGATGAGTTCTACCTCCCTTATCTGATAGTTTCTTTCTTTTATGCAATGATGAATTCATTCGTTTTTAGGAGGAATGCATGTATTGTGTACATCGATGGTCTTGATTATGATTTTTTTTTAAAGATTTTAGGAATCTTTTGATGACCTCTTTCCAATATGCAATGGCGATTTATCTAGTGTTTAGTTTTTGGGAGGATTATTTTGCGATGCGATATTTTTTCTGTTTTAATTCTAAGGCACTGTGTGTTCAGTTAAGGCTAACGTTCTTTAGCCAATTCATTAAAAAAATAATAATTTAAAAAAAAAAGTGTGTTCACATTGTTATGTACTTGGGGAAAGGTCAGTGAATGTAGAATCATTTTGAAAAAATGAAGGTGAAACAAACAGGAAGTGACTGCATAATCGACACTGGCCATGACATCCATGGCTGTTCCCATATGCTAGATTCCTCGCCCGGGCCCTCTGGTGGCCAGTGCCTAATGGGTGTTGCCGAGCTGCCTCTCCCTTTGTGCACTGGCCATCATGTCCATGTCATGCCCAGCACTGCAGTTCGGAAGCCCTGCGGGCCCTCATTCAGGATGCTGAACCATAAATAGGTCTTTTGGCCTCTGTCACTGCAAGCGATAGGGGGAGCAAGGAAGCACAGCACAAAAGGGCATCTGTTTACATGCTCTCCTGATGTCTTCATAAGGACTCAGGGAGGGAAGGGGCAGTCCCTTCTCTCCGCACTTATGAGCCACCCGCTGGCTGCACTTGTGAGTTAACTGCACTTCCCCCTCTGCCTCCCTCTGGCACCACTCCCCTTCCATCTTCCCCGCACGTGCGTGATCTGAATGACACAAGGCCTAGTAAGTTCGTTTTTTAGTTCTCCCTTTGTTTGCCCCTCCTTGTCTTGTCACGTCTAGAAACACTTGTGTGCAGACGCATTATAAATGCCATATCATATCATATCAATCAAGTTCTTGCCCTGATAACGTTTGCTGTGTGTGGACAAGAGATTGAGCACAAGGCCATGCACACAACAAGAGTGAGGGACCAGGTGTGTATGTATGAGTGTGTGTGTGTGTTTGTGAATGGCCGGATACCTGTGTGCCTGCAGGAATGTGTGTGGGTGTTCATGTGTATTTATACATGCATGCACACATGTGCAAGCGACAGTCAGGCAATGGCAGCATCAGGATGGTGTACTGGTGCTGACTTCAAGACAAGCTGTTGCTGGTTGGTGATGACATAGCTTGGCACCGAATGCACAACAGTGTGTTAAAGTGCTATGCTGGCATATGCCGGGATAAGATACCTTGTTATGGTAGCAATATTGTAAATGTTGTGTACTGTGAAAATTACAGTTACTTACATTGGCTGTACTTCCCTATATTGGCAAAGCCCGTGTGAGAATGTATCATTACAGTGGCAATAATTGCATTATTGGGCACAGCAAGCAATAATTAGTGTCTACTTCCATTGGCAGCACTGGCATACATTTTCAGAGCCATTATGAAAATGTATTTCTACAAAAGCAGACTAGTGACATATGATGAGTGCACAGTATCATATAAGTATTTTACCTTGGCAATGGTGGCATATATAAAGTGGGCACAGGCATCAGTTACATGTGTAATGCATGGGCTCTGCTGGTATACATTGTATAGAGGCATCACAGAGTGTGTTTTACAGTGGTAATGATGGCATGTAATGAGGGCATATGTGTCTTGACAATGCATTGTACATTTCTCCTGTGCCCTATTGGCAACCTGGCATCTATTGGATTTTTCCCTGTGTTACCCTATACAACCTATTGCAAATTCTATGTCTTTCGACCTAATTTTTCACAAAACAAGTGTGCTGTAAAGTGCACCATTTTATCCCACTATTTTAAAAACAAGTTGGGGAGAGGACCACTCAGATCACCCGGTTGTTGGCGCAGACCACCTTGCTATGCCCCCTGCTTAAGTCTCAAGGCAAACATTTACTCCTCTCCAGTTCAAATATTCACTAGCTGCTGCTGCCTGGGCATCAATAGCATGAAAGTTGCCCAGCCTGGGTGAACTACCTCCTGACAAAAGCTCAGATGGCTTTGTTGAAGAGCAATGTTTCCGGGTGATAGAGCTATGATATGATATGATCTGATATGATACGGCATTTATAACGCGCCTGCACGCAAGTGTTTCTAGGCGCAAAGCTGGTAATGGCAGGCATGATTTTCGGGTACCTGAATGGGCACGACATCCTGTGCTAGGCATAAATAATACAATATTCCTATGACTGCAGCTTAGGCCTAAGTAAAGGACATCGGACTAATACACTACTTTATTAATGTGGAAATTTAAAGAGCAAGTGCTATTGAGGAGATAAATGAAAACGTTGAATGGGGCACTTTAGTGGATCAGGGATCAAGTCGAGGGGGCACCCGGGTGGACGGTGTCCGCCCACTGGACGCTGCCACTTCATTTTACAGGTCGTATATAACATGAATAACATTGCTGATCTTTTCTGAATTGATGCCGACCACGGGCCCCAGGTTCGCAAGCTGGACACCTCACCACTGCACCATATAACCTGATTTCAAATAGCAGTCTCATTTCAGGACTGCATGTTCCAGGGAAAACATTGCTATTAGTTTTTGGAGTGTAAAACACGCACACTTTTAAATTGATTTCAAAATAGTATTAGAAGAAAATATGCTCTCTTGCTTTTTTGTGTGTCTTGATTTTATGAAAGGCAAAGGCCATCCACCCTTTGCTACTTGTATGGTCATGCAAAGCCAACTGAATGTCATCCCCATATTTCACCTTGATATGCTAATTTCCGGTGATGTCACATCCCATTATATATTTTAATGAGTCCCCCACTTGTTTTAGGACCTGACTCCTAACACAAAGAAGGGGTGGTTAGCAAGGGCGAGCGAGCTTTGTCTCCCTGCCCCATTAAGACATGACTACAGCCCTTGCATCCACCAATGCATCTATTGGTTAATGGCTAGTATTGGCCCTTTGCTTTCTGCCAAATACTATAACAGAAAGATCCATGCTGGTACGATAGCACAATGGCTCATGTGTTTGCCACAATAACTGGTTGTTGCTACCTCCATTCACAGCTTTGAATCCCAGCAGGGCCAGCTCTGTCCAGTGTCCTTCTGAAGACAATACATTGAGTAAAAGGGGCAATAACCACACCTATTATGGCAGTGTTTAGAAGCAACAGGAAGCCAGCATGTAATGCTATACATCCATCCATAGAAACAGACGTATCCAGAGCTGATATTGGGTCTCATCAGGGGTTGGCCGAAGTGGCAAAAATGTGGCGGTAACAATATTACCGCTGCATTACTTCTCCGCCCAATCCAGAGTTTGGGCAGAAAGCTGGAGAGATTTACCTCCAGCTTTAAGCTGGAGGTAAATCTCCAGCTTTCTGACCCTTTTGGCACTATTACCACTGGTGCTGTTACCACCAGCGGTAATAATGCTGAAAAACCCATAGGACTCATAATAAATGTGAAGTAACAGCACCACTGCAACTCAGGATCTGGTGTAAATTGCACCGGACTGACTTGTGGCAACGTTAATTGCATTGGCCGGTATTACCGCCGGGATACCGCCCAACTCATGATGAGGCCCATTATATAATGTGGCATATTACCTGTTCACTACAGTCATGATGTCCTCCGGTGCCTAGAAATCACTGGGTTTGCAGCGCGTACTAGATAAAGAATCTATGCTGCAAACTGATGTCAACCCTACCTTATCAAGGTTTCCTTAAGGTCATGAGATTAGAATAGTAGAAACACAAAAGGCCAGTGCCAACATTAAACAAAGCCTTCTGGTAGCCTGCCCATACCCTGCACACTGCTCCGTTGACTGGCCGTGTAGATTACCAACAATGAGTCAAATGTGTAAAAAGAGGGATCAGGAGATGAATTAAACCTCGCGCTGGGCATATTTGATTCATAGTAGGTGTGTCGCGTGACTCGCCACGAGATAGGCCTACGCCCAGTGCCTGCACTAATTAAGCTATCTTGACGTAGTCTTTAAGACTAAACATCTCAGTTCAGAAACTTAATAAATCAAATCTGTTCTAGATTTATCAGGTGGATTATGTCATCTCAGATATAGACCTGCACGTGTATTGTCTCAGATGAAGGCCTGCAAGCTGTACTAGGCTGGCCTTTCCTTCCACTGTGACAGCATGGACCTAGCCTCAGGAGCTGTCTTTTCTCATTCCCCTGTGTCTCTGCTAAGCTCTGGTCAGTTCTGTTAGTGATGCTGCTGGTGGTACTGCTGGCGGAACACCATGTGCTATTTCAAGGCCAAGTGGAAGCGCACCGCAGAAACGTGTTTCACTTTCCGTGCCGCCATTCTGCCTCCAAATGGAATTAAAATCCCCCAGAGCATAAAAGCATAGAATACACGGATTACAACTTGGTTTTAGGCTTTACTTTTAAACTCCAGCGGTTTCAAAAGTGACCGCCATTGTCATCAAAAGGTCAGTAATACTAACACACCTCATCAGACATATCTTTGTTTTACTAACCCATCACTCAACAAAACTGATCATGACATTTCTGGTAAAGTGTAATTTAACTTTTGGAGTGTTGAGTTGGTCTAGGATATGATGTTGAAATAAGTGCAGATTACAGTGGGTGCTGTACAAAGAACACCACAGTCACTGGAGAATAGTGTTTAAAGTGCTTGTACAGTTTTCAGGAATTTGCAAGCGAAGGTGCATTTTCATATGTTTGCATGTTATACATACCACACTCACGAGTGCTCTTCACTAAATTCGGGGCAGGTGCTTCTCACGGTGGACTTAGTGAGACAACGCAGAACTGCATCTCAAGAAAATGTTTGACTAACGAGGCTCTGCCCTGGCTAGCTCCGGACCAGCTCATGCCATGGCTGTTTTATATGAGAGACAAATTAAGCGTTTTTTTCTGTGAGGAACCTAGTATTTGGGTGGCATTGAACACTGCTATGAGTGCCCGAACATCTAAGTGTCAAAGACCAGCGGAAAACAAACCACACTCCTTGAAACACATGTTCCACCCAATTCTCCTCACTCCTCAATGCCAAAGAGGTTTGTTCATGTGTGAGACAAATGTAATGTTGGGTTTTTGAATAATTTCTTAAACACGATGTTTGTGGATTGTGTGTACATGGCGTATATCCGACATGGCATCCATTTTGTTGGCATTCATCACGTTTCTCTATTGACCAACCACTGCCTTTGTGCAGCGTCTGCAAATGGTATGTACCGCCTGATTGGCTCAACAACTTCAGAGGACACTGAAGTAAGCCTGCAGACTATACTGAGTTCACTAGGTTTGTCCACCTTAAACATTCTGCTGGACACATTAATGCCAAATTTGGAAAAGCACATTTTTGGGACCAGGTTGCTGCTCCTCGCTCAGGTTTGGAGAAAATCCATCCAGCGGTTCATGGTGTAGGTATGACAGACATTGTTTAACCATTTAAGTCAATCAGATTAACCGCACCGTTAATTGCAAAGACAGTTTAGAGTTGGGTGTATATTTTTGTTTGCCAAGTTTGGTGCAGATTCATCAGATGTTGCCAAAGTTATAATCCCCAAAAAGTGTGCTTCCTGTACAGAGTTCAATTTAACCATAACTTCAGTGTCACAATTGCCAATCCTGTAATATATATACAAATTTGCAGTGGATTTATTTTTTTTTAATACGGTGGGCCAGTCACCATTCAAAAAACATTTTATTAAAAAAGGTGAAGCATGAAAATGGATAATTATCCAATTGGTTAAGCTCCCATATAAACATATTCCTATATTCAAGAGTGTGGACCGATCAAATATGCATTGGTCCTGAAGGGTTGATCCAATTGCTGTGAGGTCCCTCATTAGCTGAAACCTAAATTGACCAGTTCATTTGCATTGCCTCATCAAATTAAAATGCTGTGCAGAAAAAATGCTTAAAACCTTTGATGCTGATAGTATACTTGTTTGATATGTGTACATTGGTGTGTACATTCTGTTGTACTAAAACAGCATACATTTGTCTTTTTGTTAAGGTCCTTCAAAAAAGTTTTGTTTTGTCAATTGAAAGTTTTGTATAATGTTAAATTGCATTTGTTAGTCTGCTGCTAAACTTAATATGGTATTAACCCAATTATTTGTGCATTGTCTAACATGAGCTGGAATAGTATTAAAGGATCTATGCGAAAACAGTACACAATTGTGTACCTATGGTATAGATACGTTACGGATTGGTATCAAACACAATTGAGCAAGGTCATGTAAACCCAAAAAGGAAGAGCACTAACTCCTGACAGTCAGTAGACACAAAAATGGATAATATGACTGCTACTTTTAATCCACATTTAACATATAAACAGCCACTAGTACCCGGAACGCGCTGCGCACCGGGAATACAACATGTGGGCACATGGTATTCCAGTGTACACTGTGCGTGCCGGGTACTCTGTTCCCGGCGAGGGGCGTGGCAGCCCCTTAGCCAATGAGGAGGCTTGAAACGGGCCAATACCCGCTCCAAGCCTCCCCATGGCTGGAGGCTGCCTTCGTCCTCCAGCGGGGACTCAGTTAAGTTTTTTTTCTTCCACCCACCTCCCCCTCAGACTATCCCCTCCCCACCCCACTTACCTTCTTTTTTCTTCTTTTCTTGGAACGAACGCGCTGGAAACACTTCTGTTCCCAGCCCGTCCGCTCCTGATGGCCGCCATGGAAAGGGAAAATGGACTACGTTTTCCCTTTCCCGTCGGCCATCTTTTTTCCAACTTTTTTTTTTTCTGTTTCGAAACGCAGCAGCCGTCATATGCACAATGGCATGCAATCTGAGAGTCCATGTCTTCAGAGAGGAGTGGGAGACAGTTCCAGAGTGTGTCCAGTTTGTAAATAATGGCCAGACACTAGTGTGAGAGAAACAAATATAGATCTCTATTGTATTCAACTCATTGATGAGAGGAAGGGATTAGAGGCATTCTCTTACCAGTCATAAGCCTGTATAATGGATGAGTCAGGAGATACTAGGTAATCGTGCCACTATCCACAGAAAGACTATGGAAGGAAAAAAGAGAGGTAGGGATAAGACCCCTGTCTTGGGGGGACCTGGTAAATACGGTGATAGAGAGGAGCCCAAAAGAACCAGGTCATGGCGTGTATGGAGCATAAAGCATGATGACTATAAAGAAAAAAGCTCCTCCCCGTGACTGCATGCTGGAGTAGACTGGCTGCTAGCGGGCGCTGTCCCGCAATGATATGGGAGTGCCCATGAGGATAACCCATAGGAGTAGGACAAGAGGGAGAGTGTGTGTTAGTGTTCCACAACAAGGTACAGAGATATAGTGATAAGCAAGGCGATCGGGTACTGCCTGTGAACAAAAGGAATTTAGGTGTAACAACTATATCTATCGGGAGAGTGTGTGTTAGTGTTCCACTACAAATCGCGGGACAATATTACCGAATCGAAATATAGTAACATCGGTGTGGCGATTGTATCGTGGTTCATGCAGAGTTGCCGAATCCGGTTCCATAGTGATGTAAAAAGATCCCCATGATTGATCGCTCAAATAAGGCAAAAGGAGTTTGAAAGAGAAATACCTGGCACGGCTCTTGCAGAGACCTGCAGCCAGCCGGAGACAACGGGCGGCCTCTCGTCCTCAATGTTGCAGAGCTGTGTGGCAAGCCATGACTAGGCATTATTAGAAATGAGCATAAATTGGGTTCCTAGTATCTATAGACATGCAGAAGTAATTTAGAGGTGTATTCGCATAATGGTGCTAAATGTGGTTAGAAAAACATGTGATTTTAGTGTGGTCGTCATGGTAACCGACAGTGAGTAGGAAGAGTCAGTGTGTTATGACCAAGAATGCATGATTTATACAAACTCACCGATAGTATGAGCTGTAAGAACACAATTGAAGTGGCCACAGACGAGGAGTTGTGGTAAAAAAGTGTGTTGATGGCCCTGACGCATATAGATCGGCATCTTGGATCATGGGCTCCAGTAATGGTTTGGTAACAAACATGTTATGTTATGTTATGCTATTTTGCACTTATATAGCGCCTTATATACCATTGGTATGGTCTGAAGGCGCTGGTAGGTTGAACACCCTTGGGAACGGAAGTTCAGATCAGTAGAGAGAGTAGAGAGAGTCAAAGTTGCATGTGAGCACCTGGAATGTGTGCAGCTCGTGCGGTATTCGTGTAATAGCTGCTTCTTAGCGGTAGGTGTGGTGGTTGAGAGATCAGGAGAATGTGTTCGTTTTGGCAGGTTTTATCCAGAACGGCTGCGGCTGCGTTAGGCCTGACGAGAACGCCTGGCTGGGGGGTGTGAAACCAGCAGTGTTTACTTAGAATGATGTGCAGTGAGCGGCGGATGTTGGTATGAGAACAGTTATACCGAATGGTGTCATAGTATCTCTGTGTTCTAGTTGAGTGGTGATGTAAAGGAGAGAGTAAGCGTGGTGGTGTGATATGATGGGTTATATGCTCTTTCAAACGCTCTCAGCATTCCAAGCCATACTATATACGTCACGCAATTCTATGCGCTCCAGTCCGTCCAACTCCGGTCTCCCCCGCGCGCTCCAGTCTGCCCCGCACGTGCCCTCTTATCCGCCCCACGCATGCCCTCTTGTCCGCCCCACGCATGCCCTCTTGTCCGCCCCACGCATGCACTCTTGTGCACACCCATCTGCTCCATACACTCATCGGCTCCATACACTCATCCACTCCATACACTCATGCGGTATATACACTCATGTGCTCTATACATTCGCCAGGTCTGTACATTCATCTGCTCCGGCGATCTGCACACTCTCCGCCCTTCCGCATTCATCCACTATCCACACTTGTGGGCTCTACATACTCGTCCACTCCACGTATTCATCTGTTCTAGACACTCATCCGGTTTACGCTCATCTGTCCTGCATATTCGTCTGGTTTGCGCATTCTTGCATTCTACTCGCTTCTCTGAGATTTACGCACTCATCCGCGCTACGCACTCCCCCTGTCTATGACCTCACCCCCTCTCTATGCACTCACCCCCTCTATGCACTCACCCCCTCTATGCACTTACCACTTCTACGCACTCACCCCTTCTACGCACTCATCACTCTGCGCACTCATCCCCTCGGCGCACTCATCCCCTCTGCGCACTCATCCGCTTTATGCACTCATCCGCTCCATGCACTCATCCCCTCTCCGCACTCATCTGCTTTAAGTACTCATGCTTTTCACGCATCCAACAGCAATATCCTGTTCTATATATTCATCTCATACACTCATCTGTTCTATACCTTCATCTGCTCTGCGCACTCATCTTCTTCATATACTCATCAGGTCCATACACCCATTCGCTCCTTACACCCATGCTCTCCATACACCCATGCGCTCCATACACCCATGCGCTCCATACACCCAATGCGCTCCATACACCCATCTGCTCCATATACCCATCCGCTCTATACACCCACCCGCTCCAAACACCCATCCGCTCCATACACCCATCCGCTCAATACACCCATCCATTCCATACACCCATCCATTCCATACACCCATCCATTCCATACACCCATCCTCTCCATACACCCATCCGCTCCATACACCCATCCGCTCCATACACCCATCCGCTCCATACACCCATGCGCTCCATACACCCATGCGCTCCATACACCCATGCGCTCCATCTATCCATCCGCTCCTTCTACCCATCCGCTCTATAAAACCATCCGCTCTAGACACCCATCCACTCTATACACCCATCCGCTCTAAACACCCATCCGCTCCATACATCCATCCATTCCATACACCCATCCATTCGATGCACCCATCCGCTCCATAAACCCTTCCGCTCCATACACCCATCCGCTCCATACACCCATCCACTCCCTACACCCATCCACTCCCTACACCCATCCACTCCCTACACCCATCCGCTCCATGCACCCATCCGCTCCATACACCCATCCGCTCCATACACTCATCCGCTCCATACACTCATCCGCTCCATTTACACATCCGCTCCAAATACCCATCCACTCCTTACACACATCCACCCCATACACTCATCCGTCCTATACACACATCCGCCATCTACACTCTTCCGCCCTATATACCATTCCACCCTATATACCATTCCGCCCTATACACTCATTCCGCCCTATACACTCATTCCGCCCTATACACTCATTCCACTCTATAGATCCAACCATTCTATACATTCATCTGCTCTGGCTATCTACACACTCTCTGCACTTCCGTATTCATCCGCTATCCACACTTGTGCGCTCTACATACTCATCCGCTCCACATACTCATTTGTTCTACACACTCATCCGGTTTACGCTCATCCGTTCTGCACATTCATAATGCTTACGCATTCCTGCGTTCTACTCGCTTCTCTGTGTTTACGCACTCATCCGCGTTACACGCTCGTCCGCTCTACACACTCATCCGCTAAATATGTTTATCCATTCTATACACTCATCCGATCTACATATTCATTCGATTTCCACATTCATTCGAACAATATAGTTATCTGTTCATTCATGCATTCTTCCACTCAGCGCATTCATCTGCTCCACCTGCTTCATCTATTCTAACTATTTCATCCACGCCATTCACTTTGCTCACTCGTCATGCATTCTGTCTATTTCAGGAGTTTAAATCTTGTTACTGATTCCGTAAGATTTACTCTTATTAAGCATTTCACTGCTTTGATCTACTTTATTCGTTTAATTCTGGTTGTCGTTCTAGTTTATATTGGGGATTATTAGCTGTCAATTTCTTGCATTAGGTAGTTTGTTGGATTGGTGCCATTGAGTTGCTGTTAGTCTGTTTGGGTTATTTGGTACAGGTTGGTTTTTAGGGGAAGAGCCAGGTTTTCATCAGTTTGCGGAAAGACGTTAAATCCTCGGTTAGGCGGATGTGGGGTGGGAGTGAGTTCCATAGCGTGGGGGCCAAGGCTGAGAATGATGATCCGTCTAACCTAACTGAGTTTGTCTTTGGTATGACTAGGAGGCCGGCTGAGCTTGATCTTAGTGTGCGAGGGGGGTGATAGGGTTTTAGCTTGTCTTGAAGATATTGAGGTCCAGTTTTATGCAGTGCTCGATGGGAGATGCATAAGGTTTTGAAGGTCACCCTTCGGGCTACTGGGAGCCAGTGCAGCGTCTTAAGGGCTGGTGAGATGTGGTCTCTTGAGCCGAGCGCAAGTAGCAATTTTGCAGCCGCATTTTGTGTCCTTTGGAGTTTATTCAATTGGTACGCGTGACTGCAAGGTATAGGGGGTTTGCGTAGTTCAGTCTTGATATAACGATTGATTGGACTGCAGAGAGTCTGTTGGGAAAGGACAGATATGGAAAGATGCGCCTAAGGGTTTTAAGGTGGTAGTGGCAGGACTTTGAGACGTTGTTGACTTGGCGCGAGAGTGTTAGATCAGAGTCAAGGGTGCATCCAATATTTTTCACTGAGTTGGAGGGGGTCGGTGAGTTGCCCATGGCGGATGGCCAGGGTAGCGGGTGCGGAAGAAGTTCTGAGTTGCCACATATCATGATTTCCGTTTTGGAGGGGTTTAACAAGAGGTGGCTTTGGGACATCCAGAGTTCTATGTCAAGGAGGCAGGAGGCCAGGTCAGGTCCGTAGTTGGGTTTTGAGTTCAGGAGTTTTAGAATTAGTTGAGTGTCGTCGGTGTAGTTGTAGCACAGGATGTTGTGTGACCGAATTATCAGTGGGAGGGTGATCAGGTAGAGATTGAATAGGAGGGCGGCTAGCCATGCTCCTTGTGGGACTCCTGTGTCAACTGATCTGGCTTGGGAGGTATAGGTGGAGAGTATTGTTATTTGGTACCTATCTTTGAGAAATTAAGCTATCCATTTAAGGGCGGTTCCACAGATTCCTAGGGAGTGGAGGCGGTCTAGGGGGATTGAGTGATTGATTGTGTCAAAGGCGGCGGATAGGTCAAGAAGGATTAGTGCGGCGCATCCCGCAGAGTCTGCTGTCATTTTAAGGTCATCCCAGATTGAGGTTAGGGTGGTTTCAATTCTGTGACGGCTCTAAAACCTGATTGTGCGAGATCAAGGAGGTTGTTGGCTTCGACAAAGGCATTTAGTTGGGAGTAGGCGGTTCGGTCAATGAGTTTGGCAAGGAACCTGGTGTTTGAGATGGGGCGGTAGTTTTTGGGCTCGAGAGGGTCGAGCAAAGGTTTTTTAATTAGAGGTTTGACATGAACTGTTTTGAATTTGTCAGGAAAGATACCAGAGGATAAGGAGGCATTTATGATGGATCTAGCGTGTTCTCCTGCGCAGGTGGAAGCGAAAATTTCTTTGAGGGTTGTGGCTGGGCAAGGGTCCAGCGGAGAGCCAGATGGTTTGCGGGCAGATAGAAGTTTGAGAAATTGCTCTGGAGATATTGGACTAAAGTTGTAGTGGGCTTTTTTTGCTTTCCAGATTTCGGCCTTTTACTGATAGAGGTGTCTGGCCAAGGTGGCCTTGCTTTCCTGGGTTTTGTTATTCTGCCATTTGCGTTCTAGGTATTTATATAGTTGTTTAGTGGTCTTCAACTCTGGAGTGAACCATCTGGGGAAAAGGCCGAAGCGTGTTGATGGTTTGCAAGAGGGTGTGAGCTGCATCAGAGATGCATTGAGCCACGAGTCAAAGGCGTCAGGGGTTAGTTGTTTATTGAGTTGGCAGGTAGGTGGTGGAGACTGGAGGAGGGCGTCGGCTAGGTCCAGCACGATTATTGGTTTTTTCAGGCATTTGCATAGATTCGGAGGTTCGGATTTGAGTACGCAAAGGGGGTCAGGTGAGCGAATGGTGAGAGAGAATTAAGTGATCGGACCAGATGATAGGGGTGGGTGGGTTTAAATGAATCCGGGTATTGGAGCTAAAGATGGCATCAAGAGTGTGTCCTTTATAGTGAGTCGGGCCATTTGTGTGGGGTTGGAGGTTCATTGCGTCTAAACCGTCAACCAGAGAGTGTGTCATAGGGTTGATGGGGATGTCGAGCCATATGTTGAAGTCTCCAAGAAGGGTGAGATTGGGATGGTTTAGTTGAAGGGTGGCAATAGAGTCGCAGAGGTTGTTTGCGAATTGTCTATCGTAGCCAGGGGGTCTGTAGATAATTAGGAAGCTATGTGAGAGCGACAGGGAGAGGGGTAGTTTAACGAGGAGAGATTTGCAGGAAGGAATGGAAGGTTGGGTGTCGATGATTGAGGCGCGGAAGAGAGACTTGAAGACGAATGCTACTCCCCCTCCTCTAGAGGGACGGTTCAGTGGGATGAGGGAGTAGTCAGGTGGGAAGGCTTCATTGGCGATTGGGGCGAAGTCGTCCGAGAACCAAGTTTCGGTGATGAAAACCAGGTCTGGTTTGTCAGAGGCGAGGAGGTCAAAGATGCAGTGTCTGTTTTTTGCTACGGATCGGGCATTAAATAGGATGCAGTTCACATCAGCAGGCGAGGATGGTCTCGGGGCTGGAGCGGAAGGGGGTGTTGGCGGAGAGAGTGGAAGTTGGATAGGGGGCGAGGTAGGTTGGGTGATGATCGTTGGGAATAGTGGGTGCACTGACAAAATGGTGCGCTTCGGGCCGGATTGGATGATTGCGTGTGTTAGGATGATCGGGTTTGGTTCGGGGGATTTAAAGGTGGGTTGTGGGCGGTTAGGAGTTTTAGTTGCAGTTGATGAGAAGTCGAGGGAGAGGGGTTTCATGAAGGGTGAAGCCATGGGGGAAGGAGGTGATTGGGGAAAAGAGGAGGTGGGTCGACACAGGGGAGGTGAAGAGCGTTGAGAGATTGAGGGGGACCAGGTACTTTTCCTCTTTAGTTTCTTTGTTGCGATTGGAGAGAGAGGGTAGGGGGGTCAGAGGGGTAGAGGGATGCAGCTTCGGTTCTTGCTAGGGCCAGGCATGCAGTCTTTAGGGAGGGGAAAGGGTGTGGTCGGTGGTGGAAGGTGGCGGGGGTTTGTGGGCAAGGCGGGGGGTGGATGGTTGCAGGACGGGATGTCCCTGGTATGATAGTGAGTGGAGCGGGGATGGTTATCCTTGGCTGGTCGGTGGTGGGGTTCAGGGGAGGAGTGGTCTTAGGATGGATGTTTGCAGGGCAGGATGTCACCGGTATGATAGTGAGGGGAGCGGGCATGGTTATCCTTGGTTGGTCGGTGGTGGGGTTTGGGGGAGGAGTGGTCTTAGGGTGGTTGGCTCGCCATCGTGCCCCTCTGGCTTGGTGTTTGGAGAGGGGAATGGTAGGGAATGCGAAGGAGGGTGGGTTAATTTGGGAAGAAGGGGGGCCGGGACGGGAGGGAAGGCAGATCATGAAGACGGGGCGGTCCATGGTGCTCGTTTCCAACAAACTTTGGTGGAGTGGGTGCACTCATGCTATGTGGTGTACTAATGTGGCTGAAACATAAAGCAAGTCATGTAACTCAAAAATAACATCAGGTTAATTACAGTAGATGATGGAAAGCAGAACTGGGTCAGTGAATCAAACCTATTTACAAGTGGTGATACCGAGTTGGTTGCAACAAATGACCACATGGAGATCAAATCTAGTTTGAAATGACAAAAGAGGTCCACTGAGTGTCTGGAAATAAACCACACTTAGTGTGTTAACATAGCTAATACACAATGCATGTTTTTTTCAGAAAATGAAAAATATGTACCTATACAGACCTTCCAGGATTTTGCGACATGAAATGGCAAATTTTGCGGCATGAAATGGCAAATTTTGCGGCACAAACCTTTATTTATTGCGGCATTTTTGCGGGACATTTTGTATTAACTGGAGGGTGTAAGATTGCCACATTGCAGGAAATAGGTAGAGTGCAAGGCTAGAAGAGAGCCAGGGTATCATTATTATGTGTCTTTTGTATTAATTTAATAGGAAGAGTCCCAGATGTCTCTGGCTTGGCAGAACAGTGTTTGATTTGGCTACATTTCTGGTTTAATGTTCATGCCTATTTAATAGTATTAACTAAATTGATCATTATCAATTGTAATGCTGAAAATATTCCCCTTCTATGTTCTCCAATCCCCCAAACACCCACACACATCTCACCAACTCTCCATCACAACTTACATTCCTTAACCTCTCACTCTGTCATACAAATACTCACGTGCTATGTCACACTGTCAAGTCACAATCTGCACTGCCCAGACCCTGCCACACTCCAAATCATGCTCCCAACTCACACCTTACACTCTACAATTCCTCCCTCAATATACAGTCCTTCATTCTTTTGTGCTGCTTCTGCATCTTGCATCTTTTCTCCCGTTCTATCACATTCTTCCCTCATCCTTTTTCCCAATCTGCAGCTCACTGCCTCTTTCTGGCCAACCGCTTCCTCTACTTTCTGTACCTCTGCTCGCTCTCAGATTTCTGGCCCACCGCATCACTGCTTCCTCTGCTCTCTTGTGCAGCACTTCCTCCTCTGACCCACTGCTCTTCCTCTGCTTTCTTGCCCATCACTTCACATCTCACCCATCACTCTCCCTCTCTCTCATAGTGTAACCATTTTTTAAATTTTTTTTTAAATGTAGATTTTGACCCAGTTCCTCAAATGATGGGGCATTTAAAAAAAGAACGGAGGATATGCTATTTTTAGACAACCCATTTTTGGAAATGAGCAGGTCACCTTATTCTCAAAGGTGACCGGCGCATTTCCACAGGCTTGAGCTGTAGCGCAAATTGTGCGCTGGCAGCTGCCTTGAATGGTGTTCTGGGTTGTTTGACCGAAGTGTAATTATTTGCGGCGGAATTGACCGTAGTCAATTTTGCTGCAAATTGATTTGCACTTCAGCCAAACAACCCAAAATGTACCTTTCACCACCACCCGACCCCCTCCCCTACTTAACTGCTTGGTCGCTGCCGCTTCCCCTGCAACCCTGTGGTGCCAGATCCGTCCCTCTAACGCGGGTCGGATCCGTCCCTCTAACGCGGGTCGGATCCGACTCTGCAGGGTCCTTTTTTAGTTATTTTCTTTTTTTTTCTGTCCCCGCCTCCAATTTTGAGGAAAAAGGGGAAAACAGTTCTGCAACCACCCTAGACCAAAAATACTAAACAAGGGGAGCGGGTGACACCCCCGCAACACATGTTAAGTATTTATAAAAATCGATCGAATAGTACTGGACGTAATTGGTCAAATTGTAACATTCGATAGATTTTTGTCATCAAAATGGGCAGTACTTTGAATAGAATCGCTCTCCCGACAGTGTTCTGCAAGCTCCCAGCGCCTTTCACAGGGACAGGCACTCTAGGTGCCTGCCGCTGTAAAATGTGACCCAAAAAATGCATTTTTATCCTGTTTGAGGAACAGAAATGCAAGCGACTCAGCAGCGGTTCATACCTTAAAAGAAATGCATGACAGGGTCAGGAAAGACCCTGTCATGCAGTGGCAGCCCCACATCCCGTGCGCGTAGGGTTGCCTACAATTTCTGCACATTTAAAAGTGCCCTGCCACCCTCCTGCACTGCCTCCAGGCTACCATCTGTACTAGGGTTCTGTATCTGTACCCATATAGTCCCCCTCCCACGTTTCTTCTGCACTTATCAGATATACCTTTCTGACTAACTTTCACCTGCCACTTGCTGGCTGCACTACCATGGTTTAAAGCTCTTATTTATTATTTATTCTATTTAATATTTATTTGTTTTATCTCCTCTGCTTCACACTTTCCGCTCCCCCCTTCCTTGCACTTTTCCCCCATTTTCCTTTCCCATGCACTTGCGCTTTCTTAAATGTCACTGGGCCTAGTTTTTTCAGTTTTTTTTTCTCTCTCTTGTTCCCCTCCCTTTTGGCCTGGTCGCACTCTGAAACACTTGTGTACGAGCGCGATATAAATAAAATATCATTTCATTGAGTCCATCTGTCACAGTATTTAACCTCTGAACACATTTTTGTTCTAATTGTGTCAGGGTCCTATCTGTGTCTCCTCCCCCTTAGGGTGGTGGAGAGTTTATGTAAGACGAACCACTTCATGTCCATGTTACTGTGGTTCATCCGATTATAATGTTCAACAAGGGGTTTCTCGGGTACATTATTCTTAATGCATGATCAATGCTCCGAGATTCTTGTTTTTACTGCTCTCATTGTTTTTCCAACATATAACAAGCCAGACGGGCATTTGATGGATAGATGGCTTGTTTTGTGTTGCAGTTAGTATGATCCCTTAGAACCCATGTGATGTTCTTAGGTTTGAAAACCTTCTTGGATTCTGTCAATTGGCATACTACACATTGTCCACATTGATGATGGCCTTGTACAGGTGGGAGGTTTCACAAGGTGGTTTGCAAAGAGTGGTGTTTTGTTCAAAGTACCAGCATTCTTTATGAGACGCCAAAGTTTCTTGATCGTATTTCTCACCAAGTTGCTTAATGGACTATATGTGGTCACACTTACAAGTCTATCTAGTTCTTTCTTTGTTTTCTTATTTAAGCACAGATCCCGATCTGTGTTTGCTGGGCGTTTTAGTGCATTTCCCACTGCTTTTTTTCTGTACCCTCTTTGTAGTAGTCGTTCTTGTAAGTCACGAGCATGTTTGTTGTAGGTATCTTAATCAGTACAGTTCCCTCTGACCCGTAAAAATTGGCCATACAGTAAATTGTATTTCAAGCCTTCTGGGTGGTAGCTTCCAAAATGCAGCAGTGTGTTGCGATATGTAGGCTTCTGGTATAGTTCACTCTTACGGGAATTTCCTGACCTGAAGATGCACAAGTCGAAAAATTCGATGCAGTGAAAATCCCACTGCATTGTGAAACGTATGTGCTGATTGCACTGATTGAGCCATATTTGGAAGGCGGTCAGATCTTGTTGGTTACCATGCCATATGAGTAAAATGTCATTGATATATTGTTTCCATAAAGCGATGTTCTTCCTGTAGGGATTCAGTTGAGAAATATGTAGTCAGTTTCATACTGCGCCATATAGAGATTTGCAATGTCCGGGGCAAAGGTGGCCCCCATGCTGACCCCTTTTATCTGTTTACATAGCTGGTCACGAAACAGAAAAAAAGTTTTCCGACATTGCAATCCTGACGCATTCCAATATGAAGTTGGTTGGAGTCGAATTGGTGTCTGCTCGTTTGTCGAGAAATGTCTTAAGGGCTTCCAAACCCTCTTGTTGAGGTATAGCGGTGTAGAGGGTCTCGACGTCCATTGTTGCTAAAATATAGTCTTCTTCCACGATGACGTTGTTCAGCATGATAATGGTGTCTGTGCTGTCTTTGAGAAAGGAAGCCATCTTGTCTAAAAATGGTTCCAAAAAGAAATCCGTGTAGACGGACAAAGGTTCAAAAATGGAATCGCAGGCCGAGACAATAGATCGACTCGGGGGTTCTTCAGCATTTTTGTGCACTTTAGGCAAGATGTAAAAATCCGGGGTGCGAGGATGTGTCTTGTTCAAAAATATGTATTCTTCGTCACAGATCCAAGATTGTTCACGGGCGTGGCGTGTCAGGCTTCTTATTTCTACCTGCAGATCTTTTGTTGGATCCCGGTGCAGAGGTAAGTATTAAGAAAAGCGTCTCGAGGTCCAGTGGAGATTAAATGACGCAGGGAACCGGTCCTACTCCCACCCAAAATGAGAACCGGGTTTGAATTGAACCAACTCCCAACGCCACAGGTGCACTCTCCCCTGATTCATGTGGCGTAAGGACAGTGCAAGCACTGACAGCGGAAGCTTTTCCTGATTTAAGTAGATAGTCCCTCTGAAAAAAGCTGGATCCAGATGACAGTAGAACCTCAGGCAATATTTGAGGATTGGAGAGCCAATGAGTCCAAAAGGCAGAGTACCAAGGAAGGACAAGAGGACGGTGAAGAAAACCAAGGCAAGGGGAACCGAGGAACAGAGATAGCAAGACCAACCCACTGAAGGGAACCGGAATGGGGAACCACCCCAGGGCAAATAGGAACCAAAAGAACAGGAGGACTCTCGCCTCAGGAGCAGGGAACAAGGTGGCAGAGAGACAAGGTCAGGACAGCCAGGGTAGGTATCAGGAAGAAGGGAAACTGGAAACAGGCCAGGAGGCAAGGAACTGGAACTCAGGAGTTCGGGCGAGGACACGATCTGAGAACAAACCGCGTTGAGACGTGGTTTGTTCAAGTGGCCCGCCCCTTATAAAGGGCATCCAACACCAGGTAGGCTTGGAACGCAAGCTGTGCAGTTCCCAGGTGTTGGTGTACTCAAAGTGAGGCTTGGACCGCAAGTCTGCCTCAGCCCGAGCGCCCTGTGTACTGCAAATGTGCGGAGGGCGAGACACACCGGCCCGCGCATGCGCAGCCCAGCGCGAACAGGAAAACCGGAAGCTCTCGGGGACATAGAATTCCATGGACCCCCCAGGTGAAAGCACGGATAATTCCGCCAGGATGGGGCACGCCGAAAGTGGAAGGATTGCCTTGACCCGCAGGTAAGTGGTGTGACACTATGCCCCATCCCAGAAAGACTCAGGGCCCCAGGCTTCCAAGGGTAGCAAAGAAAAAAGTTGCAAACAAGACGAGGTGTATGTATATTACAGCGTGGTTCCCAAGTGCGATCACAAGCAGGGTAAACTTTCCAGTCCACCAAGAACTGGAGCAGACCGCAATGTATTTGCGAGTCACAGATCTCCTGAACTTCGAACTCGGGTACCCCCTACACTTTAATGGAGGCAGGACAAGGACAGGAGTGCCCAAAAACATCAGCCAAAAAAAAAGGTTTTAAAAGGGAGATATGGAACACCGGGTGTACCCCTCCGATGGTGGAAGCTTGACAATAAAATCAATGGCGATGGTGTCCCATGGGTAGGGCAGTGCTTCAATGGGATGTAGCAATCCCAGAGGCTTTCTTCTCAGTGTCTTGGTCTGGGCGCAAACAGGACAACTCTCCACATATTGTCTTATTCCTTTGGCCCAACCCGGCCAAAAAAACTGTCTGGATCCTAGTTCCTGGGCAGCTTTGATGCCATGATGACCATCAACTTGTGAATCATGGAATCCATGGAGGGTGTTAGCCCGAAGAGAACTTGCATGGATATACAATCTATTCAGAAAGAAGAGTAAACCATTGCGTTCCGTGATCTGTGGCTGTTTCAGGAGATCCACACAATCTGGGTCTGCTAGAGTCTCTTGTAATATCTTCTGGAGATGAGAAGAAAGCGTGAGTAGACCATGTTTGGGGGAAATTAGCAGCGTATTCAGTCAGGTGTTCTCGTCTTCTTTCTCCAGGGAGCGAGACAGGGCATCAGCCTTCAAGTTCAAAGCACTGGGAACATACGTGATATGGAAATTGTAATGAGAAAAGAAGAAAGCCCATCAGGCTTGGCGAGCGGTGCGAAACTGTAAAGGCCGCAAGGATTGTAAGTTGCGATGATCTGTACGTACCTCCACAGGGAAGCATCCCCCAAGTAAATGGTGCCTCCATTCCTCGAACACAGTCTTTATGGCCAGAAGTTCCCATTCAATAACGGCGTAATTCTGTTCGCTGGGAGAGAGTTTTCTGGAAAAATAAGCCACAGGGTGTTCATCGCCAGATCCAGGATCTTTCTGTAGGAGAACGGTGCCAACAGCGAAGTTAGAAGCTTCAGCCTCGACGATGTATGGCATCTCGTCGTTAGGATGGTGCAGAATGGGGGCCCTGCTGAACGGCATTTTCAAAGAGTCAAAAGCTGAGGAAGCCTGTGGATCCCAGAGAAATGGTATCTTGTTGCTGGTCAATCGAGTTAACAGGGCCGTCACCAGTGACAACTGCTGAATAAAGCGCAGATAAAAATTGGCAAATCCCAAGAACTGCTAGAGAGACTTCAGATCATGGGGTTGTTTCCAGTCCCGAATGGCTTGAACCAAATCGGAATCCATGTGTATGCCCGCGCTGCTGATCCCATAGCCCAAAAACTCCATGTCTTTCCAATGAAAAGTACATTTCTCAGCTTTGGCGAACAGATGATTCTGAGACAGACATTGAAGCACCTCTCAAACGTGTGAAACATGTTTTTCCAGAGTGTTGGAAAAAATAAGGATATCATCGAGACCCACACAGAGTTGCCATTCAGGTCTCCGAAGATGTTGTACATGAATCGTTGAAAGACAGCCGGGGCATTACATAAACCAAACAGCATTACCCTGTATTCGTAATGCCCATATGGAGTCTTAAAGGCTGTCTTCCGCTCATCGCCTTCTCTTATCTGAACCAGATAGTAGGCCCCACGGAGATCTAACTTAGTGAAGAGTCGGGCTGATCGAAGTGATTCCATGCTCTTCTGAATCAAAGGCAAGGGGTACCTGTCCTTTAGCGTAACATCATTCAGCTGATGGTAATCGATGCATGGCCGTAAGGTGCCTTCACAAAAAGAGAGGGAATCCCGCTGGGGATTTGGAAGGCACAATGTATCTTTCAGATTGAGTCAAGGCATATACTTTCCCATGTGGAATCACAGCACCAGGAACCAAATCAATTGAACAATCAAAAGGTCTGTGCGGTGGTAGCGGTATGTCTCCAGGTTCGGAAAATACAGTCTGAAAGTCGGCATATACTTGCGAGATTTGAGACAAAGAACACAGACCAAGTGAGTCCTTACCAAATACTAGAGGCACTGAAGTTGTAGAGTCCCAGGACGTGCCAGGCACACAACAATTCCAAAGACAAATGGTAGAAGTAAACACCAGAGTTCAGGTCTCCCAATTGATAGTGGGGTTGTGTCGCAAAAGCCATGGTAACCCCAAAACCACCTGGTATAAGGGTGACTTGATTACATCGAGAGCAATCCATTCCCCATGTCCCTCTGTTTGGAGAAGCAAACCTACGGTATGCAGACGTATGGGACCCGAAGATGACAGTGTTCCGTTAATGACCTCCACAGGCAGAACGTTTCTTCTGGAGTACAGTGGTATCCCATTGTTTGCGGCAAATTCTTCATCAATGTAATTTCCAGAAGCCCCGCAATCCAATAAACCATGGGCCTCTACCGTTTTATCAAGCCAACTCAGCTTGATCTTCAAAACCATCAAGACAGCCGGTTGCATGGGCTGAAGCAAAGGATTGGAACTGGAAAGGACTGGAAGCAAGGAAGGACCTGCCGTAGCCTTTCCTGTACATGACAGGTCCTCTAGTTTCCCCCCCGCTTAGGAGGGCGCAGAGGACAGGTACCCAGATAATGAACGGCAGCCCCACAGTATAAGCACAATCGCAGACTTCTCCTGTGTTTCTTTTTGTCTTCTGACAAAGGACCCCTTACTGCACCCAATTTCATAGGTTCTGGACTACGATCTGAAGGCAAAGGCATTCCGGTTGGTATGCTTGGTGGTCTGGGATACAACCTCTCAGCCCGCCGTCTTTCTCCTCTTCGCTCGGCCAATCCGCAAGACCTGTTCAATAAGTCGCTGGTTCCTCTCTTAACCTCTTTAGTGCCAAGGACGAGGTATCTCGTCCTTGGGATTCCCTCCCTGTTGCCAAGGACGAGATACCCCGTCCTTTCAGGCACTCTGTTTTGTGCGATCCCTGCAAAGCAGGGATCGCACAAAACTGTAATCCAACCCCCGGGCTATGTGAGGGGGAGGTCCCCCTTCACTGTCTGGGGGTTGGATAACCTTCAATGTCACGTCGGCGTGCGTGACGCACGCCGACATGAAATTGAAAGTAAATTCACTGCGGCTGCCATTTTCGGCTGCCGCGGTGACGAAAGAAGGTAAGAGCCCCTTCCCTCTGCCTTGATCTCCAGCTGTATTTAAAGCCGGAGATCGAGGCAGGTATCGTTGGAAAGGGGAGATTCTCCCCTTTCCAACAATACTTTGTGTGACAGCATTGATGCCCGCGGATCGGGCGCAGAGCTTGATCCGTGGGCAGCAATGCCCACTAGACCACCAGGGATCTGTTTTGGGAGCGGGGGAGGGGGAGCTGCTTACCTAGTAACTAGGTAAGCAGCCCCCTCTCCCCCAAGCCCCCAAAGCATGGCGCCATGGTTGTGGAGAACCCTGGGGGCAGTGATCATCTGCCCCCAGAGGTGAAAATAAAAAAATTAAAAAATATATTTCGAAGGGAGGTGGGAGGGGGTTTGGGGCCCCAGGGCCCACTAGACCACCATGGATTTTAGAAAGAATGGTGTCGTTGGAAAGGAGAGATTCTCCCCTTTCCAAAGACACAATTTTTGAAGCATTGCTGGTCACGGATCGGCACAGAGCGCTCGATCCGTAACCAGCAATGCCCACTGGACCACCAGGGATACGTTTGTGACGTTGGGGGGCAGGAGGCTGCCTACAGTAAGCAGCCCTCCCCCGGCCCCCAATGCATGGGGGCACATATCTAATAAACCCTGGGGGCAGGTGGCTTATCATCTGCCCCCAGGGAAGGGGGCAAAAAAAAAAATATGACACATTTCGAAGGGAGGTGGGAGGGGGTTTGGGGCCCTGGGGCCCACTAGCCACCACGGATTCTGGCAAAAATGGTGTCTTTGGAAAGGGGAGATTCTCCCCTTTCCAAAGACACCATTTTTGACGCATTGCTGGTCACGGATCGGCGCAGAGCAGAGGGGGGGTGTACCTCACGCAGCCGTAGGAGGCCCAGGGAGGCCTGCATGAGGTGCCCCCGCCATCCATTTGGGGTGAGGGGGAGAAGCCCCCAAAAACGGTGGGACAGGCCCCCAAGTGGGTGGTGCATAAGGTTTGGGCACCCGGGCCAGATTGGTACATCCATGTGCTTCTCTGCACCAAGGGGAGTTGGGTTGCCAAAGGAAAAAAGTGAAAATGGTGGAACGCTTTTTAGGGTGGGCTGTGGGGCACCCCAAAGGGTCGGGGAATTTTCTAATAGGATGGGGCATTGACCCCCTCCGCCCCAACCCACAATGCAGTGAGTGCCATGTCATGCAGCCCTCCCTGGGACCATATATCTGCTCCTAGGAACGGACGCCTGAGCCCAGGGAAGAGTGCAGGACAGCCCCCCCCGTATCTGCCCCTGCGGAGGCCTACATGAGATGGGCCGCCCCTCCAATTGGGGTGGGGGTGGAGAGGTGCACCTCCCTTCACATTAGAAAATTCCACAGCGGTGTAGGGGGCCCCTCCACAAACGCTAAAGGGCAGCCTGCCATTTTGAATTATTTTCTTTGTTTATTATACCTGCCTTGGCGCAGAGGGGCACATTGGTGTGCCAATCTGGCACTGGGGTGCCCAAACCTTACTGCCCCAGCCACTGGGGGGCCTGTCCCACCATTTTTGAGGGCCCTCTCCCCCCATCCCAAATGGAGGAGGGGTATATCTCACGCAGCCGGTTGTAGGGGGCCCAGGGAGGCCTGCATGAGGTGCCCCTGCCACCCATTTGGGGTGAGGGGGGAGAGGGCCCCCAAAAATGGTGGGACAGGCCCCCCAGTGGGTGGCGCAGTAAGGTTTGGCCACCCCGGGGCCAGATTGGCACATCAATGTGCCTCTCTGCACCAAGGGGAGTTGGGTTACCAAAGGAAAAAAGTGAAAATGGTGAAACGCGTTTTAGGGGGGCTGTGGGGCACCCCAAAGGGTCGGGGAATTTTCTAATGGGATGGGGCGTTGACCCCCTCCCTCCCACCCACAATGGAGTGGGTGCCATGTCATGCAGCCCTCCCTGGGACCAGATATCTGCTTTTTATTTATTTTATTTTTACATTTGTAAAGCGCCACACAGGCCAGAGGCATCGGGGCGCTGTTGCAAGATAATTACTTAGTTTCAGTGCAAGGAGGGGTAGATAGAGGAGGTTACAGCAAGATCGTATCTACCCCTAGCCTGGGAAAAAGGACGTTTGACATTACAGCGGTTATACAGTTGACAGGGCCCAAGAGGGGTTTATACAAACTTCTAGGAATGGACGCCTGAACCCAGGGAGGAGTGCAGGACAGCCCCCCCTTTATCTGCCCCTATGGAGGGCTAAATGAGATGGGCCGCCCCTCCAATTGGTGTGGGGGTGGAGAGGTGCACCCCCCTTGATTGATTGATTGATATTTTATTTCTATTGCGCTCGTACACAAGTGTTTCAGAGCACGACAAGGCAAGGGAGGGGAACAGGGGAGAACAAAACAGCGATCTTACTAGGTCCAGTGACATTGAGAACGTGCAAGTTCATGGGAGAGGGGGAGGAGAAAAGTGCATGGGAGGAGGGAGAAGTGGAAAGTGTGAAGCAGAGGGGAAGCAGATGAATAACAATAAATAAATAATAAAGGCAACAAACAGTGGTAATGCAGTCAGCAATTTGCAAGTGCTAGGTTTAAGGCAGCAGACAGGGTAGGTCTGATAATTGCAGGAAGAAAAAGGGGGGGGCTGTATGGGTACAGATACAGACCCCAGTGCAAGGGGTAGCCCGGAGGCACTGCGGGAGGGTGGCAGGGTGAGCAGGTACCAGGGCCTGAAGGACAGAGGGTGGCCAGGTGCACAGTGCCAAGAGAGAACAGATCAGCAGGGGAGAGGGGGAGCGAAGGCAGAAGAAAAGAGGAAGGTCTTGAGGTGCTTCTGGAACCGGAGATGGTTCTTCTCAAGTTTGAGAGTGGCAGGGAGGCTGTTCCAGAGGGAGGTCCCAGCCGAAGACAGAGATCTACCCCAGCTCGTTTTCTTTGAAAAACGACTGACCCTGAGGGAGTTGGAGGTAGAGGAGCGAAGAGCTTGAGAGGGGAGGTATTTGCAGAGGGATAGCTGAAGGTATTTTGGACCCAGGCCCCAGAAAGCCTTGTGGACAATGCAGAGGGTTTCGAATGTATTCCTTGCATCCACTGGGAGCCAGTGGAGAGATTACAGAGCTGGAGAGATATGATCCCAGGGCTTGAGGCCAAGGACAAGTCTCACAGTCCTGTTCTGGATTAGTTGCAGAGGGCGGAGAGTAGAGGCAGGTAGATTTAGAAAGAGTCTTTTACAATAGTCCAAGCTAGAGAGAACCAGAGCTTGGGATACCATGAGCTTCTGGGGGAAGGAGAGGAAAGGCAGAGTATCTCTGAGGAGGTGCAGTCGGAAAGTTGACTTTTTAGAGACCTCAGAGATGTAGTCGGAGAAGGAAAGGGTGGAGTCAAAGATGACCCCGAGGTTCTTAGCCTCGCAGGTGGAGGTAGGAGGAGGGCCAAGGGATGCCGGCCAGAGAGTGAGGGGAAAGGATGGTGAAGGTGTGCCGATGAGGCGGATCTCTGTCTTGCTGGCATTCAGACAACGATCATTGGCGGAACACCAATCTTGAATGGCAGTTAGGCAATCAGAGATGAGAGAGGGAGAGGAGGTGGCAGAGGGCAGCCTGAAAATGATTTGAATGTTGTCAGCGTAGCACTGGAAATTTGAGCAGAAAGTGGCAATGCAGTGCGCGAGAGTTGCCAGGTATTGGTTGAAAAGCAAGGGTGAACGGTTAGACCCGTGGGGAACACCACAGGTAGAGCGGAAGATAGATGAAAGGAAGGACCCAACTTGGACCTGGGAGGGTCAATCTGAGAGGAAAGAGGTCAGCCAGGCCAGAGCCTGATCAGAGATACCCAGGTTTTCACGGAGACGGTTGAGCAGATGGTATGGTTGACCGTGTCGAAGGCAGAAGAGAGATCGAGGAGGATGAGGACAGAGGGAATGTTCGAGTCAAGGTTGGAGAGCAGATCTTCATGGATGTTCAGGAGAGCAGTTTCCGTGCTTCTGGCAGCTCTGAAGCCAGGCTGGCGATCATGGAGACAGCCCACAGAATTGCAATGAAGGTTAAGCTGAGAGATGGCCAACTTTTCCAGGAGTTTTCCAAGAAAGGGAGTAATGGAAATTGGGCGATAGTTAGTTGGACAAGAAGGATCAGCTGTGGGTTTCTTGAGAAAAGGATGCACAAAGGAGTGCTTCAGAGGGGAGGGGAAGGATCCTGAGGCAAAGGAGTGGTTGCAAAAATCAGCAAGGGCTGGAGCGAGGGTGTCAATGTGGTCCTTGATGGTTTTAGAGGAACAGGAATGAACCTGTTTTGACGAGGCTTTCATAGATCGGACTTGTCTAGCGACCTCGTCAGGGGTGAAAAGAGAAAAGGACGAGAAGGATGGTGGGATGGTGGCTACAGGAGGGTCAGCAATCACAGATGGAGAGGGGAGTGGAGGGGTGTGCGTGGAGAGGGTGGACAGAATGTCCTGGATTTTTAAATGAAGTGAGAGGCAAGGGCATTGCAAAGAGCCTGGGAGGCAACAGGAGGGGTAGAGACTGCAGCAGGGTTGGCCAGCTTCTTGCAGATTTTAAAGAGTTCGGCCGAGTTGTTAGATGCCGCAGAGACACGAGCTTGAATGTGGACTCTCTTCTTGGTGAGGACAGAGAGTGAGTATTGCCTTTGTAGCAGGCGACAGGCCAGTTAGTCAGAGGATGAACAGGAAGTCCTCCATTTCCTCTCAGCTGCCCTACACTTACGTTTAAGTGTAGCTAGGTCAGAGTCATACCAGGAATTGCACTTGGCTTTGGACTTCAAACGGATCCTCATGACAGGCGCAAGAGCATCAAGCGTATCAGAAATTGAAGAGTAGAGCAGAGACAGGGCTGTGTCAGGATGTGAGACAGCCAAAAGTAGAAGGGGTGGGGAGAGAAAGTGTTGGCAAAAGCCTCAACTGACACACGCTTCATGGGCCGGATGTCCGAGAAGGTAGGTGGCAGTGTTAGGGTAGGCTTGACTTGGGGGGAAGGGAGAGAGAGATGAGATGAGAGGAGAGAGTGATCGCTCCAGGAGAGAGGAGTGGTCAGAAGGATGTTTTCACATTAGAAAATTCCAAAGCGGTGTTGGGGGCCCCTCCACCCCTGCTAAAGGGCAACCTGCCATTTTGAATTATTTACTTAGTTTACGAAACTTGCCTTGGCACAGAGGGGCACATTGTAGTGCCAATATGGCCCCAGGGTGCCCAAACCTTACTGCCCCACCCACCAGGGGGCCTGTCCCACACATTTTTGGTGTCCCTCTCCCTGCACCCCAAATGGAGGGGGTTGTACCTCATGCAGCCGTTTGTAGGAGAGCCAGGGAGGCCTGCATGAGGTTCCCCCGCCATTCATTTGGGGTGAGGGGGAGAGGGCCATCAAAAATTGTGGGACAGACCCCCCAGTGGGTGGGGCAGTAAGGGTTGGGCACACCGGGGCCAGATTGGCACACCAATGAGCCCCTCTGCACCAAGGCAAGTTTCGTAAACAAAGAAAAAAATGGAAAACGGTAGAACGCATTTTAGGGGGGCTGTGGGGCACCCTAAAGGGACAGGGAATTTTCAAATGGGATGGGGCGTTGACCACCCCAAACCCCACCCGCAATGGAGTGGGTGTCATGTCATGCAGCCCTCCCTGAGACCAGATATCTGCTCCTAGGAAGGGACACCTGAGGCCAGGGAGGAGTGCAGGACAGCCCCCTCCCTTGTCTGCCCCCAGGGAGGGCCACATTTTGCTGGTAGGTAACACATGTTTTTTGTTTAGTTTACAGCTTTTTCTACCCGAGCAGCTGCAACATTATGTGAGTACTGTTTTTTTATTATTCTATGCTTAGGGCCCACTATCAGTGGGGTGGGTGAGACTGGGGCTGGATTGTTGGTGGTGTGGGTGGGAATGGCCCCTCTGGGCAGATCACCTCCAACTGTCCTGGAGTTGTGTCTGGGCTGCATTACAGCTTTTCCCTTCGGGAAGGTATTGGCACACTGGCGAGACTCCTTGGTGGGGAGAAGCTGTAATGCAGGGCAGCCAGGGCTCCAGCAAAGTCGGCGGTAATATCCCTGGCCTTGGGCACCCTTCTCCCATGTGGGTCTTTGCCGGGGATTCTGGGTGATAAATTCTGGGCCGATTTGCGTAAGTCAGACCTCTGTGGATTCCCACAGGTGTCCTCTTTTGGGAAATGCATGGGGTTCCCTGTTTTCCTTGGTGGCTTGGACACCCGAGGCCCATATCTGCATGATGTGAGAGTGTGAAATTCAGGTGTGAAAACAGACTTGGGGTTACTTGTGTTTTAGGCTTTCCCCTTGGCGCCCAGATACCGTTTTCATCGGGACACCATTGGGAATGTGGGACGGTGGGCCATGTGTTGTTGGTGGCGTGTTTCGATGGGTGTGCCGAGTGAAATGTGCGGAAAATGCGTTCTTTTCCCACATTTCGGACTTTGCGGGGGTGTCTGGGTAATAAATTCGGGGCCGGTTTGCGCAAATCATACCTCACCGGATTCCCACTGGTGACCTCTTTTCAGAAATGCATGGGGTTCCCTGTTTTCCTTGGTGGCTTGGACACCCGAGGCCCATATCTGTATGATGTGCCCGTCTGCAGAGAGTGTGAAATTCAGGTGTGAAAACAGACTTGGGGTTACTTGTGTTTTAAGCTATCCCCTTGGCGCCCAGGTAGGTGCGCCCAAACATGTGAGGTACCGTTTTCATTGGGACACCTGTGGGAACGCAAGATGGTAGGCCATGTGTTGTTGGCGGTGTGTTTCGATGGGTGAGCCGAGTGAAATGTGCGGAAAATGCGTTTTTTTCCCACATTTCGGACTTTGCAGGGGTGTCTGGGTAATAAATTCTGGGGCAATGTGCGCAAATCATACCTCTGCGGATTCCCACAGGTGTCCTCTTTTGGGAAATGCATGGGGCTCCCTGTTTTCCTTGGTGGCTTGGACACCCGAGGCCCATATCTGTATGATGTGAGAGTGTGAAATTCAGGTGTGAAAACAGACTTGGGGTTACTTGTGTTTTAGGCTTTCCCCTTGGCGCCCAGGTAGGTGCACCCACACATGTGAGGTACAATTTTCATCGGCACACCTGTGGAAACACGGGAAGGTAGGCCATGTGTTGTTGGCGGTGTGTTTTGATGGGTGAGCCAGGTGAAATGTGCAGAAAAAGCGTTTTTTCCCCCACATTTCGGATTTGCAGGGGTAGCTGGGTAATAAATTCTGGGTCGATTTGCACAAATCATACCTCTGTGGTTTCCCCTGGGTGTCCTTTTTTCGGAAATGCATGAGGTTCCCTGTTTTCCTTGGTGGCTTGGACACCCGAGGCCCATATCTGTATGATGTGCCCGTCTGCAGAGAGTGTGAAATTCAGGTGTGAAAACAGACTTGGGGTTACTTGTGTTTTAGGCTTTTCCCTTGGCGCCCAGGTAGGTGCACCCACACATGTGAGGTACCGTTTTCATCGGGACACCTGTGGGAACGCGGGAAGGTATAACATTTGTTGTATTTGTGTAGTTTTCATAACGTTTTGACCCATTTGCTGGTGCCCTTTGTAACACAATCATTTCATTTCCCAAATGTGACCTACATTTAGTCGGTGCTTTAGGCAACATACACTTTTGTAACCTGCACACGTCACCTACCCTCGAAAAGGTCTGCCTGTGCTCTTTCAAAAAATGTATGTTTGCCGTTCTTCACCACATTGGTTTTCCCGATTTACACATGCTAAGTGCGTCTGTTCTGGCCGTGAGCATAAAACTCCTGTGTACCATTGGCTCAGTGTTTGGCTTATGGTTTTGCTTGTTTTGTAAAACACTACAAAAAAATGTGTGCTTTTCTAACTGCAAGAGTCGGGGGAATGTAGCGGAGCATAGCCAACCATGTCCAACACATACCTTTTTTTGCAGTAATTTTCCTGCTTTTCCCCCAATCTATGGCCAGTGGTCGAAGTGTATGAAAAGAAGTAGTGGAGCTATGTTCCCTGCTGCCTGCCCCTGCTCCCCAGAAACCCCATTGCCACAACACCTCCCACACACAATCCACCCCCCCAAACATTTGCGCCTGCTGTTTAAGGGAACGTTGAGTGCAGTGCACTGAAAGTGAAGGTATCAACTTCTTCCTACACTTTTATTTTAAAACAAAACCATTCCGGAACGGTTTCTTTTTAAAATAAAAGTATAGGAGCTGTACAAGCTAATTAAAAAAAGTATAGGAGCACCGCTCCCGACCGCTCCCGCTCACTTCGACCACTGTCTATGGCGTTTTCCTCTACCTAGTTGTTGCCCAACCTACGCAAATCAACCCTTTCTAGACTTGGAATTTTGTTTACTTTTCAGAAATATATGCCTTTCTGTCCTCCAATTCGGATTTCCTACCCTTTTCTTCCATTCTGTCCATGCGTGTCCAATTGGCCAAAATTGCCAAAATTGCCCACCTCTCACAAAACGGTTGATAACCACATCAAAAAAATGTTTTTTCATTTCCACGCAACCTGTTCCTGAAAGCCAGGAGATTGGGGAATTCAGCACAGCAAACCATTTGTTCCTAGCTCTTACAAGGAAAAAACCACAGGCTTCTTTGTACATCATTTTATTCGCATTTTTTGAAAAAAACACAACATTTTCACACTTTTTGGTTATTTTCTCTCACCCCCCTGCAGCAAACTAGGATTCTTGGGTGGCGTTACGGACGCCTACATATGGGAAAAAAAGGAGCCAAAGGTGGCCGAGATATATCATGTAACAAAAAAGTTACAAGGCTTTGAATGGCCACATACCGAAATCCCCAAAAAAGTCCTTGACACTGGAGGGAAAAAATCCATGGCAGTTAAAGGCTTAATCCTCTGCGGAAAAAGGTCTTCTGGGTAATTTCAGGCCATTGAGAATCGGTTGCCAGTTGACGAAAACGACCAATATAGGCAATTATACCGCTGTTTGCTTGTTGGATGTCCATTAGTTGGTTCTGTGCTGCAGAGGCCAAATTGGGAGACTGAAAGACTTCCAGGAATGCCTTTTCAAAGGCCACAAAGTCATTGAATATAGGGCTGTTGGTGACAACCAAAGGCGTTGCCCAAGCAAGAGCGTTTCCGGATAGATTGCCTAAGATGTTGGCCTTGGTTCTCATCCATCTCAGAGTCTGAAGGCAGGCGTCTCAATCTATTAAGAAAAGCGTCTCGAGGGCGCTGAGTACTGGTTTGACCAGTTGATGGTCTCAGAGAAGCTGCCAGATTGTCTGGAGGTCCAGTGGAGATTGAAAGGCGGGGGGAACCGGTCTGACTCCCACCCAAAATGAGAACCGGGTTGGAGGTGAACCAACTCCCAACGCCACGGGTGTGCTCTCCCCTGATTTATGTGGCGTCAGGAAAGTGTAAGCACTGACAGGGGAAGCGTTTCCTGATTCGAGTAGATAGTCCCTCTGAAAGCAGCTGGATCCAGATGACAGTAGAACCTCAGGCAATTGATGAGGATTGTAGAGCCAATGAGTCCAAAAGGCAGAGTACCAAGGCAGGGCAAGAGGCAGGCGAAGAAAACCAAGGCAAGGGGAACCCAGAAACAGAGGAAGCAAGACCAACCCACTGAAGGGAACCGGAATGGGGGACCACCCCATGGCAAATAGGAACCAAAAGAACAGGAGGACCCTCTCCCCAGGAGCAAGGAACAAGGTGGCAGAGAGTCAAGGTCAGGACAGCCAGGGTGGGTATCAGGAAGAAGGGGAACTGGAAACAGGCCAGGAGGCAAGGAACTGGAACTCAGGAGTTCCGGCGAGGACACGATCTGAGAACAAACCGCGTTGAGATGCGGATTGTTCAAGTGGCCCGGCCCCTTATAAAGAGTATCCAACACCAGGGAGGCTTGGAACGCAAGCTGTGCAGTTCCCAGGTGTTTGTGTACTCAAAGTGAGGCTTGAACCGCAAGTCTGCCTCAGCCCGAGCGCCCTGTGTACTGCGAATGTGCAGAGGGCGAGACACGGCCGCCCGCGCATGCGCAGCCCAGCATGAAAGGGAAACCCAGAAGCACCCTGGGACATGGAAGTCCAAGGACCCCCCAGGTGAAAGCACGGAAAAATCCGCCAGGATGGAGAATGCGGAAAGCGGCAGGATTGCCTCGACCCCCAGGTAAGTGGCGTGACAGTAAGTAGGAGTCAGTAAGTAGGAGTCAGTATCACCTCGTAGGCGTAGGCATTCTTTGTCATAGTCTTCCGTATTGACGACCACTATACCCCCACCTTTATCAGCCGGCTTGATTGAGATCGTTTTTTTGTTTTTCAGTGAATTTAGAGATGTTTTTCTTCTTGTGGAAGGTTGTCTAGGTAGTAATTTTTGTTCTTCATACCCATGATAATGGTTTTGGTAACAAGTTTTTCAAAAGTCTAAAATTCACACAGTATAGTGTGCGGTGGGGTGTGAACTAGGATTTTGTTTTCAGACCTTTGAAATTTTCTCTAGATGCACTGGACCTTGATTTGTTAGTGTCAGGCTGATGTGAATGTTCAGTGAGGTAAACTTCGAAGAAGTATTTAAGTCGGATGTTACGAAAAAAACTTTTTAATTCCAATTCTGTTTCAAAGGCTTTAGCTTTAGCTGCCATAACGAATGACAAACCTTTTCCCAAAAGATTTTATTCTGCTGATGTCATCATATGTTTGAATAAGTTAAAGACTGGAATCCTCCCCTCTGTCCTTGGTTGAAGTACCACTGTCGGGGGCGCGCATCTTTTGTCCCTGAGGCATCAGTCTTCTTCGTGGGTGGCATCGCTGCCCTCCTCTCTGAAAAAAAGGTTATTGTTGTTGGTATTGTAGTTGTCCGAAGGTGCCAGGGTCACTCCCGCTGCTAGATGAGGTCCCAGAAAAAGTGACTCTTTTGTTTCTTCTGTTATAATTCCCTTGTTGTATATCTGTGTAATAATTCTCTTTTAAGTAGGGGTATGTTTTTACTTCTGCATAATTTTGTAGATCTTTTTGAACTTTTGGGCTTTCCTCTCTATTGTGATGCACTTGAATTTGTCGATCTCGATCTGTAGTTTGTCCAATTTAGTTTTTTTATCCTGTATGGTGAGATCATCCTGGAACTTCTTTTCAAGTTCTACCAGTTCCGCTCCTTGTTTTTTACAGTCCTCTTCACCGGTATCTATGACCAAAATCAGCCAGTCTCTGCTGCACTTACTGCCAATCCCGCTAAAACCTTTTTGTGAATTTGGGGTTGTCAGTAAAAACACGCAGAACATTCTTCACCTGGAGTCCTTCCGCGATTATCCCAGCCTTGAGGTACTCCAGCATGAATTTCCCATGCATTTATGTCCTTATCAATTTCTTCTTCTTTTGGTTGATATTATCTAGTTCATCATTGGCCATCCTTGAGTCAGGATGCCATTGTCATTACTTAGGGTGGAAGTGGTCCATAAGAGTTTCTTGAAATAGAGGTCCGTGTACAAGACTATATTGACTTTCTCCATGTCGGTGGTCAAATGGAGTATATGTATAGTTTGTCAGTGTTGGTATCACACCCGCACGACGGGGGGTGGATGCCGTGCAAACAGCCACAGACTGCACTACGACCAATTAATAAACAAAGGGCACGTGGTTAATGCCCCGCTCTACCCAGGTAGGTAAACTTATATCAAACACAATTGAGCAAGGTCATGTAAACCCAAAAAGGAAGAGCACTAACTCCTGACAGTCAGTAGACACAAAAATTGTTAATATGACTGGTACTTTTAATACACATTTAATATATAAGTAGCCAGTATTACATATACATGGGGTAAAAACATGGGATACTCAAAAACACATAAAACATATAGGTTTAGTACACAAAATGGCAGGACCCAAGAGCAGATTATTGGGTTGAGCTTTCAGCAATTACATTCTATATAAACCATCGTTAGGAGTAACATTAAAAAGGATGAAGTAATTGCAATACACGGTAGTAATGACAAAAGTAATAAACACATAGAAGATGGGTCAACACAACTGTGTTTTGGCCTCAGAGCTATCCTTGGGTATCTGTCATTGGGTCAGCCTTCATCAGGAAAAAGAAAATGAGTATACGTGAGAGATCCTATGTAATCTGTCAAGAGAAATGGACAGAACATAAAGTCAGGAGTGTGTCGGGTTTAGACTATAATTGTATCATTTGTAGAGGCTAGTTATGCATTGCTAAGATGTCTGTAATGAGAGACTGTATAACCTGATGACGGTTCTTACCGTAGTCAGATGCACAATGGCATGCAATCTGAGAGTCCACGTCTTCAGAGAGGAGTGGGAGACAGTTCCACAGTGTGTCCAGTCTGTAAATAATGGCCAGACACTAGTGTAAGAGAAACAAATATAGCTCTCTACTGTATTCAACTTATTGATGAGAGGAAGGGATTAGAGGCATTTTCTTACCAGTCTTAAGCCTGTATAATGGATGAGTCAGGAGATACTAGGTCATCAGGAGATGAATCACATAAAGTGGACTTCGTGCCACTATCCACAGAAAGACTATGGAAGGAAAAAAGAGAGGTAGGGATTACACCCCTGTCTTGGGGGAACCTGGTAAATACGGTAATAGAAAGGAGCCCAAAAGAACCAGGTCACGGCGTGTGTGGCGCGTAAAGCATGGCGACTACAAAGAAAAAAGCTTCTCCCTGTGACTGCATGCTAGAGTAGACTACCGGCTGCTAGTGGGCGCTGTCCCACAATGATATGGCAGTGCCCCTGCGCATAACCCGTAGGAGTAGGACCAGAGGGAGAGTGTGTGTTAGTGTTCCACAACAAGGCGCAGAGATATAGTGATAAGTTCAACGATCGGCAACTGCCTGTGAACAAAAGGGACTTAGGTATAACAACTCTATCTATCGAGAGATGTGTGTTAGGGTCATTGGCATTTTGTCTAATTCCGTCTTGCATTCGAATGATGTTGATATTGAAGTGGCGTTATAGAGCCATTCAAGCGTTAGTACAAACTGAAACATCGCTGATTGATCTGATACAAAATCCTGTGAGGGTTAAGACAAACATTTTTCAGTCTGATTGGATTATCACCAGAGAGAAATGTCAACTCTATAGAGATTTCAATGAAAATCCTTTTCAGATAAAAAATTATTCCAATCCAGAGAGTTACATCACTAAATATCCATCAATTTCGCATAGGAGTGATTTCTTACGACTTCGCTTCAATCTTTGGCTAACTAAAGATGTCCTGGCCAAGCGGAAATTGATTTCACAAGCAGAGACAAAATTTGCAGATATTTTAAGTCTCCGTTGCAAAGAGAAACGCTAAACATATATTGGTAGAGTGTGAAGCCTTATGGAGCATTAGAATCAAACATCTAAGACCCTCATTGCAGGAATGTCAAGATTTGACCACTGATACTGCATGGCAAATGATTCATTCGGGCTTCCTAGCTAGAGTAAGAATTGGGGCAATCGGGCTCTTATATGAATTGAAGCTCAATGAAAAGTTGGACTGAATTTACCTCATGCGATCAAATTTGAGGTTATATCGTGCAGATGTCGAAGTGAATTTTTATATGTATAATTTTACAATGAGGATACTCTTTTACACATGTGAGAGATATTAAAATTTGCTTTTTCCTTTTTATTTTTTATTTTATCTCATACTTTTTTATTTCTATGGAAAAAGCTGATGAACTGTTTGTATAATGTATTGTAAAGTTGACTTGTTCAGCTGAACCAATAAAAAAAAAAGAGAAAACAGTGAATCCATAATGAAACCGATAATAACCCCATTTCTCAGCATATATATGCAAGGGGAGACCCCCGATACTCCAGTGGTCGAAGTGAGCGGGAGCGGTTGGGAGCGGTGCTCCTCTACTTTTTTAAATTAGGTTTTACTGTTCCTATAATTTTATTTTAAAAAGAAACTGTTCCGGAATGGTTTTGTTTTAAACTAACAGTGTAGGAAGAATTTTAAACTTGCACTTTCAGTGCACTACACTGAACGTTTCCTTAAACAGCAGGTGCATGTGTATGGGGGTTTGTATTGTGTGTGGGATGGGGTGTGGCGATGGGGTTTGTGGGGAGTGGTTGCAGACCTGAGGGGAACATAGCTCCACTACTTCTTATCGTACACTTCGACCGCTGTGATACCTCCTACATGCCCCCCTCCCACATTTCCTATTAACTTAACGCATCCACTCACATATATATGCAGTGAAATGAGGCTGTTCCAAATCAGTATTTCTGGCTTCTCATTGATGGCCTACAATATTTTATAGCAATACCGTATTATTACCTCCTTTCCCTTGTTGTTCAGTTGTTATCTTTTTTGTGTATTGCATATACAATAGCTCTTTATTCACTGGTTTTTGATGGACTGCTTCAGAATTTACATCTACACCAACATAAATTGGCCCCTTTGGTAATTATTTTTTTGGTTGAACTATAGGCTGACACATTATATAATGACGAGAAAGATGATTTCTTGTAAAAATTGTAAAAGAATTAAACAAGTATAATAAAAAAAAATAGGCTGACACATGAATACATGTTGTTGCTTGATAACCACCTTGTGATTTCATGGCTAACATAGGTCGAGCACAGCATTTCTTATAAGGGGAATTTTGGACCACCCTATAGGGACTTAAAAAGAGTATATAGGGGTAGTTAGAGCCAGATATTAGGATTGGACAAAGCCATAAGTAACTGTGACTGGCTGGTAGATAAATATCTCTAGACTTGTCTTGCCTTGGCTCACCAGCCCCGTTTGGCGCTGCTGTGCCCCGCCACACATTTTGCACTTTACGTGAAACACAGATTGGTGATATTCCTGTTGGCCTCATTTGCATCTGAATGGTAGGGCTTTTGGGGTTGTTTCTGCATATACATTTTGCCCAGATGAGCAACCCTGGAGGAAAAAGTGGTTATGTCCTTGTTTTGAGCAGTGAAGACTTAAGGACTGTAACCCTGCCTTGCCAATGTGCCAGGCCACATTGCCCTCTTGGGTACACTGCAGTCCAACTTTGGTGCGCGGCCTGGGGGCTTAGACAGAACTGTGCCCTTTTTTTAGCTCATTGTTGGTGTTTAATCTTGTTGATGTAGTTTAGCTCAAATGGGTATTTACTTCCTTTTTCTTTTTCTGATGTTATTCTCTGTGTAGTGCAATGCCAATGTTCCGCTATGGCATATTTGTTCAGCTTTATGAGCAAAACGCAAACAATGCCATAAAGCAGAGGGAAACATATTAAGTTGTAATATACTAGCTTTGCATAATTTCACTCACCCCTTCAGCGCTCCACACGAACACAGCACATCCTTTTTTACCCGCTGAAAGACAGTTATTTCCTTATTTAATTTTTTTATTGGTTTGGCTGAATAAAATCAACCTTTCAATTTATAAGTATACAAAAGATGAAACAGCCGAATATAAAAGATAAAAAAAGAATGAACAAATTACAGGGGATAAATACATTTGCAATTCACATAAAATTCTCACTCCTCTCAGTTAAAAAGATCTAATAAAATACGTTTACTCGCTGCCTAGTAAAGCGGCCCGATTATCCCGTGAAGGCGCCAAGACTCTACATACATCAATTCAGCTGTAAAGCATTAGGAATGCTGATAGCAAGCAATTCTATCTGAAGTTCGATTTGTGCAAGGAATCTGTTGCCAAAGACTTTCTGGAGTGAAAATATTAAAATACTCAAAATGCTGTTTAAAATAGATGATACGCTTATCGTCAAGTTTATAACAGACTGTGATGAGATGTTTTCGGAGCAGTTATTTCTCACTGGTGTAAACTACACATTTTGAAGCCTGCCATAATGAGCAAAAGAAATACATGTACATGTACTCATAACATTTCTGATGAAAGTGCTTCTACATTCTCCCAAATGCACATGAAGGGGGAACATCTAACTGATAAGACCTATATTTCATATGTGAAATGATCACCAGGTATGTCAATCTTTTTTTTTCCCTAATATCATTACTGTGCTGACATGTCAAGGAGGCTAGACATATGAGCAGGCTACTGTGGAATGTCAACTTGTGGTTAGTAACCATCTTTTATACTCCATCAACATTTTCCGACAGCCCTACAGTATTTTTTTGCATACAGCTCAGTTAGTTATTGGAATGAGGCAAATATAATTCGGAGAAAGGCAGAACAGTGCCTTGATAACAATTTCTGTGTTTGTTACGGATGTCATAAACAACGTTGGGGCATAGATGTTTGGCTCCTGTCTGTGCTATCTTCATTATTGGCTGGTAGCAGCACACATGGCTATGGAATGACAATGAGTCATCTGTTGGACCATGGGCACCTTTCGTTGAGTTTGAATTGGTGATTTCAGGTGGGAATGAACACATCCTGAAAAAGTATGGAGATTAGGTCACCGCAAAGTGCATTTAAAATTCAGATATGAGGTATCTAACAAGAAAGTAACATTTTGGAAATTGTTATTGAAATTGAAAATGGTCCTCTGGAAACAGAAATTGTACAGAAAGAAAACTGCACGCTACTCTAGTGTAGATGCTATTAACCTGCGTCATCTGAATGTTAGATTGTATATCACCAATGATGAGATGCTCGGACAGGAGATCTCTTAAGCTTGGATTCTAAGATCACAAGAGAAATGGAAATTGGTCAACAGATTTTTGGCTCTTGGTGGTCCTATCTGGAACTTAAAGAGTACCAGAGAGTGAATTGAAAGGAGTAGCTAAGGGGAAGGTGGCAGGGGATCGGGGAGGGGGGGAGCAGAAGGAGGGAGAACAAAATATTGAGGACAATAGCATTTGATTCATGAGAAGATTTGCAATTAGGCCACAGAGATACAGAAGATATACAAGATCATGGTAAAGATTGTGTGACAAAGTGATAGACATTACTGAGTCAACAGGTGACTTTCCTAAACTAATCTACGAAAGAGTACCTTCACACAAAATGCTTTGGTGGGAAGCTATTATGAAAGAATAGTCCAGCATTGCAGGAAATTAGACATAAATTAGACATTTTTAGTAGTTTTAGAATGCCTACTGGAGTAGTTTTTTATTAAAAAAATTAGTCATGGTCGCCCCTCTATGAGAACGAACACAGCAAAAATGGCATGTTCTATGGGATGGTACCCACTCTGGAGTCTGCAGCCACATTTTAGCTCACTGTACCTTTCACAGATGGGAAATGTCCACTACATATCAGTCTTTGTCCTGCCCTGGGGCAGTCCAGCACCGAAAAGCTATGGCAATTCTCTTCTGAACAAGAGTACCAACAGAAACCGCAGACACGTGTTTCAGCCTTATTGGGCATCATCATTGAGGTGGATCTGTGCCTCTCTGAGCACAGTGAGCAAGGGGCCAATGTCTGGATGACCCTAGGACACTTAGGGTGACTAAACCTAAGGCCCTTGAAAAAAAAAAATGTGTCATCGGCACCCCTCTATGAGAACACGGCCAAAATGGCCTGTTCCATGGGATGGTACCCACTCTAGAGTCCGCAGCCACATTTTAGCTCACTGTACCTTTCACAGATGGTAAATACCCATTTGCAGATCAGTCTTTGTCCTGCCCACATGGGAAGTCAAGCAGCAAAATGCTCTGGCAATTCCCCTCTGAACAAGAGTACCAACAGCAACCCTATACACGTGTTTCAGCCTTGTTGGGCCTCATCAGTGAGGTGGGGCTGTGCCTCTCTGAGCACAGTGAGCAAGGGGCCAACGTCTGGATGACTCTAGGACACTTAGGGTGACTAAACCTAAGGCCCTTGAAAAAATCCACATTTTAGCTCACTCTACCTTTCACAGATGGGAAATAAACTTATGCATATCAGTCTTTGTCCCACCCACATGGGCAGAGGGGCGCCCTTGGACTATTTTTTGATTATTTAAGGGACTTAGGTTTAGTCACCCTATGTTTCCTAGGGTCACCCAGACATGGACCCCTTGTTCACTGTGCTCAGAGAGGCACAGCTCCACCTCACTGATGACGCCCAACAAGGCACCGGGGCTTAAAGGCATGGTCTAGTAAATGTTTTTATTGTCCCTACGGGTCGGCCATGTTTTTTTAAGCCTAAGTGGCTCGATTTTAGAAAACTTTCCTATGGACCTTACCCGAGTTTTCGTCCATTAAACGCACGCGAAAACAAGCACCAGGGAGCCGCCATTTTCTGATAATCCTATCTATTCCCCCATCGCCCTGGCTGACCTGCTTTTGCGGCACTAAATCAATTCCCCCGCCCCTGAGCCTGTCATCAGCAGACTCGTACCGCCCATTTCCCAACGCCTAAGCACGTCTCGTGTCAACATTTGCTGCGCTTCAGCTAATGACGTGTCGCCATGGAAATGGCAGGAGGCCTCTTTCCTCAATAAGTATAAACAGACCGTTTCACAACACACAGCAGAAGATTTTCGATTCCATTCCTCTCTCTGTGTTCCTTTGAGTATTCTGTGACTCGTTTCAGTGCTCTGGTCAGCTACCTTCGCCGCTTGTAGCCCGTGTGAACACCTGTACCATCTCGGTAAATTATTTTACTCTGTTTACCACACAATGGCTACAATAATGCCCTACATGTACGAGCCCGAGTATACCGAGGAGGAACTACTGGAAATGGAAGCACGCGAAAACGATGGGGATTCGGACGGCAGTTGGCAGGACGAATCAACAGATGAAGAGCCTGGGCCTAGTCGAATGGATGGCGTCTCCACCTGGTGCACATGCAATCGGTGCGAGCTAATGCCAACTGAGGACGAGAACTGCTGCTGCCGAGAAAGCTCGGGATGCCTGGCCTACATTTCGGAAGGCGAGCCACGACCGCAATGCATCACCGAGCTGCCAGACTTCAGGGCAGCCTGCCTCACACGGACCGTGTTGAGAATAATGATGGTGCTTATGCACGAACTTCGCGCAACTGTTCGTCCTCGTAATCCGAGTAACGAGTAAGTATACTCTGCTTGTCATGCCACTCCTATTTCATGTTCTTCTACTATATCCAAAATGACATCTACATATCATTGTAACGCATGTAAGTCGTTCAATAGTGTGCATTGTCTAGATAGCATTTGTCCGTGCAGAATGCCATTAGTTACAAGAATTGTCATTGACAACAAACGTTTATTAAACTTATCTTGGTCATTTAAAAACAGTTTGTTTCATTCCTTTTCACAGGTGGTACAGGCTGGTGGCCTATCGTTCCTTTACATGGTGCCTCCACGGGAGCCTTGGACACCGCGTTCGAAGAGTGATACACGCCTGTGCCGTTCGTGCCATTAGAGCAACGTTCCCGAGTGACAGCGGTCAGTACAGGTGATTTTCTCTCGCTGTGCTGCAACCTGACCTGTATAATCTTTAAAGTCTTGTATTTTTGTGTCATGAAAATAAGATACAAAATAAAACACCACATATATTTTAACAACGGTTGTTTCGATTTTTTAAATGAATCAAGTGTGTCTCCATTCAAGGATGGCCGTCAGACATCTGTGCTCCGAATGGGTGAAGGTCTGGTTGCTGTGAAGCAGGGTGGTCACTATCTATCTAAGCTAACATAACATATTCTCGATAATGCATGCACTAAATAACACTTGTTCAAAGTCTTTCAGTAGGTTATGTCTCTATAAAAGTCACACATATATCTATACTAACAATTACCATTGGATTATACAGGCCTTAGGGTCTTGACCACTATAATACACCGGTTGAAGTGTGGGTCTGTGCTCACAAGAATCTCTGGTATGTGGCATTTGTTATTGATAAGCAACGATATACTATCATTGATATAAAGGCGATATACTATATATTGATATAAAGGCGGTTCGCGCCAGTGGATGAGCGCTGGCATGGGGGGCTGTCAGGGGCGCGAAAGGCCAAGTTGCCAAACTACATGTACACTTCAAAAGGTGTCCCACGCCAAGGGGCCATCGGTCACATGGCCTCCTCAGACCCCGTGTCTCCAGCCAGGCCTCCCCTTGAAGCAGGCCGCCCCCCTGCAATCCACATAAGTGTGTCTCCATTCAGCAGTCTTCCTGTGCCTTATCTGCACGCCCCAGGGCCATCCATCCCACCCCCCTGTATCAAAAGCGGTTCGCGCCGGTGGATGCGCGCTGGCATGGGGGGCTGTGACGGGCGCAAACGGCCAAGGTGCCAAACTACATGTACACTTCAAAAGGTGTGCCACGCCAAGGGGCCATCGGTCACATGGCCTCCTCAGACCCCGTGTCTCCATGCAGGCCTCCCCTTCAAGCAGGCCGCCCCCCTAATACCACGACATACATACGTCATGCATTCACAAACACACCCCAGATTCTAATACTTTAAAAACCTCTCGATATGTCTCATGAGAACATCTTTGTGCTTTGCAAGTCAACTCCTGAACGTGCCTGGGAACCACTGAGATCTATGCTAATCTGCTCGTCGTCGTGCTATCCGTGAACTTCTGTGACCGCTTCGAGCATACCCATCAGTGTGCTACCTGTGGCCACCCACCTATTCTCCTGCAACATACTGCTCTGCTTGCTGAATCCAACTGTTTGTTGGTCAAGGTAAGGCCATGTATCCAGGTCATATTTCGCAGATTTTTAAATTTCTATCTATTTGCGAGTAGAGTACCAAATAGTGCTATGTTCATTGGTCTCATTGCTATTGACTTGAATTTCCATTGCTATGCTATCAATAGATCTATTTATTTGCAATTGTCATCGAATTGCATCCTTCGGGGGTCCAGTCTATGATGTAAGCATGTTTCCTTCTCGTGCAATACAGAACATCCAAGGGATGAGTCACATGTTCAGTTTTTAGTCACATAATTTATACATTTCTGCAACTTATGCAAATACTAAGCCGCACATAATGAACTGGTATAGTTCCTGCGACCAAAACAACCTTGCATTGATCATTGTATGATTCATTTACTTTTGTATCAAATCTTTATTCTTGAAGATTGTATAATAATGTCGATATTTACTTTTCAGATTTATCAACAATGCCTGCCTGTTCGATTAGCGGTTGCCCTTCGAAGACCCATGTGAAATCTGAAGGCACTACAATGCATGTATTCCCGAAAACTGTTGATCGAATAAGAGAATGGGTCAGACATTGCAGATATCCACTGGATGAGCTGGAAAGTAGAGTCCAACAAGTCTTACAGGACAAGAGGGGTGATCGATACCGCATCTGCAGCCGGCACTTTTCCTTGGACATGTACACAACATCTTGGGTAACAAAGAAGAATAAATGGCGAACGACACGGAAATTGCTCGAAAACGCTATTCCCACTCTATTCGTCCACATTCCGCCACCGGTGAGTCAAGTGTCCGGATTTAGCTTTAGGCCTTGCGGTAGTGTGTAGGTATCCGAACGGATTAATTGATATTGTAGGTGTTCTATCCCTTGTAATAATTTTGATATTGATATGATTGTATAGTTGTTTGAATAATGACATTTACCAATATATTCTTTTTCGATTTCATAACCCACAAACGCAATGTATATATATGGGAACAGGGAACTGTACTGTATTGAGCATTTTACAAGTATTCTGTCGCCTTACATGGCTATTTTTAATATTGGCATTTCATTATCAATCATTAATTTACCTTTACAACTTCTTGACTATCCCTTGAATCTGAAGCAAGAACATTCTACATCCTTGACGTGGTCGCAGTTATCAACCACTTCTAGAGCGTATCAGGTAATCTTACTAGGCTAATCCGCTACAGACCTGTTTTATGCATGTCAAGTAAAATTTTTATTTTATCGTGTAATCATTTTACCGAATGTTTGGTTAGTGCTTTCCAATTGATATACACCTTAGTTATCATCCACTGGTGTTTATTTTCGGTTATAATTAGTGTTATCCATACTAATGCAAGTACTTTCTTTCAGGGAGATGCTGAAGCGTCCGCCACATCTACAACATTTCTAGATGTTCTTCAACAGCAGGAGGTATGGATATTGACAGCTCCATCGAGCGTCATCATCAGAGCTGGAATTCTTGTCGTTTGATTGTTCTACACAATGTTTCATTCGTGGTTAGCCGTTGATATGTACCTGTGCTGTCGACCCCAGGTGTGTGTTATGTTTTCACTATTGTAATCCTCACTAATGCAAGTACTATGTTTCAGGCAGTTGATGGAGCGTCAACCCCTGCACTTGATGCAGAGCCTGACATTCAAGTAATTCCAGGGGAAGTGGAAGCGGGACCATGCGTATACGAATCGGCACAACAGCTTTCGGAAGTGCGCACTACATTTGCAACATCCATAGATATTCTTCAGCAGCACGAGGTATGGATAATGACAGCTCCATCATGCGTGATCATATTATGTGATTCCATTTGCTATACTTTCTTCCCTATTAACGCAAGTGCTGTGTTTCAGGGAGACGACGAAGCTTCCACTACAATCACAACATCCAATTTAGATGATGCAGATGTAAATAAATCGGAGAAATAAGTCGATGAAATGTGATCATATTTGGATTTTCCTTGATTCTTTTGGACAATGCATCATTTGCGGTTATCTCTTTATATGTACCTGTGCGTTCGACCCCAAGTGTGTGTTATGTTTCCAATATTGAAAACCATACTAATCCAAGTACTGTGTTTCAGGGAGACGACGGAGCTTCCACCACAATCACAACATCTCATTTAGATGATGCAGATGTAAAGGAATCGTTGAAATAAGTCGATGAAATGTGATCATATTTGGACTTATCTTGATTCTTTTGGACAATGCATCATTTGTGGTTATCTCTTTATATGTACCTGTGCGGTCAACCCCAAGTGTGTGTTGTGTTTCCAATATTGAAAAGCATACTAATGCAAGTACTGTGTTTCAGGGAGATGCGGATGCCTCCTCTCCAATACAACCATTCATGGTAGTCCATGCAGAACCAGAGGTATGGATACTGACAGTTCCATCGAAATAGATCATCACTGGTCGAATACTTGTCCTTTGATTGTTGCACACAATGTTTAAATCGTGTTTGGCTATTGAGATGTACCTGTGTGTTCGTCCTCACGTGTGTTTTATGCTAACAATATTTTGATACATAGTAATGAAAGTACTATGTTTCAGGGAGACGATGGAGCCTCATTCCGTGCTGTCTATGCGGATACAGTTAATGTAGTCGTTCCAGTGCAAGAGGAAGGGAGGACATGCGGAAACGAATCGGAGCTATAGCGTGCAGATGTTGAAGGTCGAGTCAAAAAAGTTGCAAAGAAAAAAAAACAAAAAAAGGTTAGTTACAAACAGTTCATAACTTTAAAAAAATGTTTGGGTGGGGACTATTTTATGTTTTTTTCCAATCAATTCTACTAGACTCCATCTTGTGTTTAAACTGAACATCCCTTTTCCAAACTCTCCTCCAGTTACCCGTGGGTGTCAGAACTATACACACACAGACAGTGAAGCGAATGAGAGATGTGGCTTGCCAGACCGTGTACACTATGGAGGAACTATTAATTGAGGCGAGGCATGTTCAGGCTCGAGATGCTCATGTCCAATGGCCAGAACATGAATTAACTGTGTTTGGAGACTACAGCAAAGTTGCATTGGACCATAGCTAGAGTGCGACCGCACCACCACAAGAAGATGTTATTGAATGTATTGAAGATAGCTCTGAAGTAGTTGCAGATCAATTTACACAATCTACACCCGCCAAAAATTTGCCACCAAAAAACCTGTCGACATTGTTGTGTTCTCCCATCAATGTTGAAGTAATAGATGTCGAAATGACAGAGAATGAACCAGCCGCAGCATCCATAGACGCATCAGAACTTGATATCAGCGATATTACTTTCCAATGTGTTGAAATCTCCACAACGTCACAGGCCGAAACAACGTTGACGCAGGATGACAGTCTAATGAAAGAGAGCAAATACATTGTATTCGACAGTTGTTTGATGGAAATTATAAGTATGCTGAAATGTGTGCATTCCATTAGAGGAAAAGTATGTGGGAAGCCATTGATTAATGTGACTCGTCAAATAAAAGGCAGTAACGTCAAAATTAATGCCGCCTGTAGATTAAATCATAGGTTCTCATGGTCTGCACAACCGATGCTGGGGAAACTGCCAGCAGGCAATCTACTGTGTGCAGCTGCACCACTTTTTAGTGGCTCCAGTTTTATAAAGTTAGAGGCTTTCTTTCAGTTTGTGGGACTCCATTTCATTTCTAAAGCGCTGTACTACATATACCAACGTGATTATCTGTTTCCGGCCATTAGTGATGCTTGGAAAATTGAACAATTCTCTCTAGCAAGTACATTCGAAGGCAAACGATTCAGGCTAGCCGGCGATGGACAGTGCGACAGCCCTGGATTTTCTGCCAAGTACTGCACCTACCACTTTCAGGACATGGATAGTAAGAAAATTGTGAGTTTGGTGGTCGTGCAGGTAACACAATGTACATCGTCAGTGGCCATGGAGAAACTAGGATTTATAAAATCAGTGGAATATCTACAATCAAGGGGAATGCACATCGACCTCATAGCCACGGATAGACAGTAGGTATTTTGCAGTGGTCACATTCTATCACCAACCATCTTTGGTGGAGCTCAAAAACTTGTGAGGGGTCAGTGGACATACTACTTGAAAAATGGCGGTCACTGATGCACCACTGTACCAACGTTAACCGCTGGACAGCAAATGAACATTTCCACCAATGTGAACATGGCCCTTTGTCCCCAGAGGAGGCACGGAAGAAGAAGTGGTTGATTCCATCTCCACCGACACACAAAGCCATTGAGAAAACTGTTTTCGACAAAACTCTATCAAGAGATTTGAGAGGACTGACAGAATTCTGTCACACAGGAGATTTGGAGGTGTTCCACGATATGTGCCTAAAGTACAGGCCAAAGCGCTTGCATTTTAGCTTTCGGGGCATGAAACATCGCACTCTACTAGCGGTCTTGGCCCATAACAGCAATGTCGGACGTGAACAATCTAGGACCAGGGGTAAAGTAAGGATGCCTCGCTACACTAAGGTGTTTTCAAAACGAAGTAAGCAATGGGTGATCAAACCAGTCTATGATGAAATGCAGTTCGACTTTGTGAAAGGCCTTATTGTTGCTGTGTTAGAGAAGCACAGATATGGAATTTCGGACATTTCTGTGCAGAGCAGTGATCCATTGCCACCGAACATTGCGACTGTGCCATGCCCACCCGAAGCACAGCTGATTGTGAAGTACAAAGCCCGGTTTAAATAACTGCAATACGATTGTCTTTTTGTAAATAAATGTTATTGTACAGTGTACCTGTAACCCTAACCCCTACCTTCACCATCATGGGTGGCGAACAAGCTGGGTGTCATCTTTGAATTCTCTCTATTCACCTCATATATGTGTATGTATATATTTTTCTCATGTCTCATCTCATGTAAATGTAAATGTAAATGCTGCGCACTGTTAATGGAGGGGAGGCTTGCGTATTGCAAATAAAACAAACAAACAAACAATAAATCTCACTTTTAACTCAACTCCTGTGGTACTTTATACTTTCCCTGACCTTCCGCAAAAAATTAAATGTCTCAATTTGGGCTGCAAAGCTCGCAGACAACGGGGACAAAATTGGGGCACTTAGAACGCGCCAGCCAAGTGGGCCGTGGCATTTGGGAGAGAAGCCAGTTCGCATTTGCACATTGAGGCGCACTACATAGACGGATTCTAAACTTCAAGTTCTCACAGATGCCTATACTACGTGATGTTGCAAATAAAGAATGCGAAGGACAGCGCCCAGATGAGGCCCACAAGTCGCACTGGAAGTATAAGGGTCTATTGTTTTTTGACCTTGAGACAGGGACCATGCCGAAAGAACTACATTTGAAGGGAGTGCACAATAACGTAAGAGACGATAAGGCAGAAAATTCAGAAACTAGACCGAGTTTCATTTTAGTTCAGTATACGAAAAATCATTGTCAAGAGCACGGTCCGTTTTACAGACTGCATTACGAAGAGACACAATGGTAATTTCAAATATAATGTAAGTAAATCTTTACACGCTTTTATACCGGAATGAAGATTTAATGAATGGATGCATGAATAAATGAATGAATGAAGAGCTAGGAAAAGCAAGTAAAACGTGTTCGTAGTGGGCACATGGGCATGCAGGTCCACTGGTCTCACCGATCTCGATCCTTGGCCCAGCCACTTTTCCCTGCACTGCCTACCTGCACTACGGGACTGTCTCTGTATCCTTCAGCCCCTTCTCCCGGCATTTACCTTGCACTTGCCACCAGCTGGCCCTATTATTTAATTTGTATTCAACTAACCATGTACAGCCCTTCCCCATGCGCGATCAGAAAGACACCTGGCCTAGTAGGATCGTTGTCTGTCTGCCCTTGTTCCCCACCTGTCTCGTCACGCCTAGAAACACTTGAGTATAGGCGCGTTACAAATGCCATATCATATATCATATCATTCCTCACGCATGTAGACTAACTGTCGTTTATCATTGTGTGTTTGCCTCGATTTATCTTGTTACTTTTCGCATTGATTTTAGAGACGAACATACTCCATTGAACTATCCTTGCAAGCAAATAGTTTCTGATCGGCTGTAATAAATAAAATGAGTAATATTAATGAAGTTCGGCTAGCGAGACTAATTATAATTATTTTGTTTTCATAACAGGTATTTGATCCCATTCTGCCACTGCCATCTGTTTGAGACACCGGCGGATGGATTCTTCAGCAGACACCTGCAGCTTCGTGTCAACAACTGGAGCACGATCACCATATTATGGGACGATCGCCAAGGGCCCACATGCCCTTACGCTGTACTAGTGGCTAGAAGCAACATATCAACCTTTAGGCTGGACTAGTGCCTAGTTGATGGAACAGCCTTGCGGTTCACCGTGCTTCCAAAGTGATTCTTTTTACGAAAATGAACACCCTGTGTACCATAAAGGAACAGCGCATGACTCAAGATGAAACGGAACAGTTATTGCGGATACAGATAAAAGAAAATAAATGGCTTTCGGAGTTCATATGGCAATTGCTGAATATTCTCTAAACATTGAATGTCAAATAAATGTACTTTACCAAATGTACCGCGTTGCTGTTTCATTTTAAAGTACAGTTTCCTATTCCGAATTGTGGCGCGCTGTGTTGTGAGTTGATCTGTGTTGGTTTCCGGGTTCTGTGTGGAGTCGCGCAGAAGACAACTGGGCGCGTTTGCCTACGCAGCACAGTAACGTCACGGAGAGAGGCGGGGAATATGAATGTTTTGATAATGTCAGGCTCAGGGGCGGGGGAATTGATTTAGTGCTGCAGAAGCAGGTCAGCCAGGGCGATGGGGGAAAAGATAGGATTATCAGAAAATGGCGGCTCCCTGGTGCTTGTTTTCGCGTGCGTTTAATGGACGAAAACTCGGGTAAGGTCCATAGGAACGTTTTCTAAAATCGAGCCACTTAGGCTTAAAAAAACATGGCCGACCCGTAGGGACAATAAAAATGTTTACTAGACCATGCCTTTAATGTTGCAGGAAGCCCGGGTCCTGGAGGCAGCAGCACCGGGGGTTATCATGCCCTCACTTTGAAGACCCATAATCATGGTTTTTCCACCTCCCCCAATTTTGGGTAAGATGTGTGTGCTTGGAGGGGAGTTAGTTCCTGGTCTCCTGAACAAAACATTGTGGCATCACTACAAAGACCAGAATTCCTTGAGACTGTAATTAAACAAGCAATTGGCAACCGCTGAATATAAACACAGCCTCCCTGAAGAGAGTTGGAGACTCGAAAGTACTTGGAGGAGCAGAACTGTTGTGCATTTGAACTGGCAGTTGGGATTTAACACTGGTATATTTCATTTTGAACATTTTGTGGCAGTTGGAATTTAACCCTGTTATTTTTTAACATTGCTGGGATCAAACCCTGTTATTACTAGTTTGAGGATTAAAAAGACTGGGAACTAGAGTTCGCGCCTGACCTTTTCTTTTTTACTTAATGTTGCAGGAAGCTCGGGTCCTGGAGGCAGCAGCACCTTGGGTTAACATGCCCTCACTTTGAAGAGCCATAATCATGGTTTTTCCCCCTCCCCCAATTTTGGGTACGATGTGTGTGTTTGGAGGGGAGTTAGTTCCTGGTCTCCTGAACAAAACATTGTGGCATCACTACAAAGACCAGAATTCCTTGAGACTGTAATTAAACAAGCAATTGGCAACAGCTGAATATAAACACAGCCTCCCTGAAGAGAGTTGGAGACTTGAAAGTACTTGGAGGAGCAGAACTATTGTGCATTTGAACCGGCAGTTGGGATTTAACCCTGGTATATTTCTTGTTGAACATGTTGTGGCAGTTCGGATCTAACCCTGCTATTTTTTAACATTGCTGGGATCAAACCCTCTTATTACTAGTTTGAGTATTAAAAAGACTGGGAACTAGAGTTCGCGCCTGACCTTTTCTTTTTTACTTAATGTTGCAGGAAGCCCGGGTCCTGGAGGCAGCAGCACCGGGGTTATCATACCCTCACTTTGAAGAGCCATAATCATGGTTTTTTCCCCCTCCCAAATTTTGGGTAAGATGTGTGTGTTTGGAGGGGAGTTAGTTCCTGGTCTCCTGAACACAACATTGTGGCATCACTACAAAGACCAGAATTCCTTGAGACTGTAATTAAACAAGCAATTGGCAACAGCTGAATATAAACACAGCCTCCCTGAAGAGAGTTGGAGACTCGAAAGTACTTGGAGGAGCAGAACTACTGTGCATTTGAACTGGCAGTTGGGATTTAACCCTGGTATATTTCTTTGTGAACATTTTGTGGCAGTTGGAATTTAACCCTGTTATTTCTAACATTGCTGGGATCAAACCCTGTTATTACTAGTTTGAGGATTAAAAAGACTGGGAACTAGAGTGCGCACCTGACCTTTTCTTTTTTACTTAATGTTGCAGGAAGCCCGGGTCCTGGAGGCAGCAGCACCGTGGGTTATTATGCCCTCACTTTGAAGAGCCATAATCATGGTTTTTCCCCCTCCCTCAATTTTGGGTAAGATGTGTGTGCTTGGAGGGGAGTTAGTTCCTGGTCTCCTGAACAAAACATTGTGGCATTACTACAAAGACCAGAATTCCTTGAGACTGTAATTAAACAAGCAATTGGCCGGGGCACTGTTGCGCGGCTTTGGCCGCAGCTTGAGAGGCTCCGGCAACTGCAACATTATCCTGTGAAATATCCTGCATCTCTGGGACGCTGATTGTTTGGTACTTGCAGCGATCGGGGTGTGTTGTGAATCGAGCCGCTGTGTGTGCTCTCTGAGGCGCCCACGATCTTTGGTGAGGTGGCACCGGGAATCGCGGCCCCACTGAGCGCTGGTGGTGGAGGAGAGACGTGGAGTGGTGGGTCCCGGACTCCTGGCGGGAAGTCCGTCGTGAAGGACTACTGGCTGATCGGGGCAGCTGATGCTCAGCAACGGTGGAAAGTGCTGTCTCTCTGCTTCCCGGGAGGGGCGTTGCTCGGGTTGAGCGTTCCTGGCCCCGTGGGGGAGGAGAGCTGACGTGGGGCCAGGATTGTAGGCACAGTAGAGCAGCACTGGTGGCTTCTGCTAGACGCCGTGACTGCGGCGGTGGAGGACGGGTCATCTGGTCTGGCGGTGCGCCAGTGACCTGCAGGAGGGATACCTGTGGTGGCTGCCTGGTTGAGGCTGATCGGCCTGCCGGAGGTGACGGCCGTCCCATTGGATCGTGACACGGCTCCTTGCTGGAGGAGGCAGTCAACTTGCGGTGGTGCCCTGCGGCTCCCTCCCCTCTTCTCCCTTGTGGTGCCGGCGTGCTGGGCAGGCTTCTGTCTGGCTTCCCCCGTATACATCCTGGGAGAAACTGGCTGGTGGTGAGGGGGGACGATGGCGGGTGACTGAGGTAGTCCCCGCGCGGCCTGGACCCATTGGATGATTGTGCCCTTGCTGGGAAGAAGCGCCATTTGTAGTCTCCTGACGGACCTCCCCCGAGAAGTGTAGGAGCCTCCCGGCTGCTTCGAAGTGGTGGTGGCCTTCACTGTTTTTCTTTCTTGTTCCTGGGCTGGCTGCTCCCAGTAGGTCCCTGGTTCCTGCCTGGCTGGACAGTGGCTTCTGTTGGAGAACATTTGAGGTCATCGCCTGAGACGGTGGATGGGGAATACATGGTGGGTGCATAGCTGCGCAGTTCTTCCTTCAGCCTTTAATACGGCATTAATACAGAGCTTTTGGAGGCGGGTGGAGCTGCCCTGAGAAATTGCACTAGAGCCTTGGGCTCACTGACTCCAGCTTTGTGCCCTAAGTTATTAGCGGGGGCAGTGAGTGACCCTTCCTCTGTTTTGGTGTGGTTGGTGACGGTAAGCCTTACTGGTTCTGTTACCTCCTGGACTGGCGTGGGCGGGCTTGAATGGGGAATCATCGTAAGCAGGCCAAAATGGATCAGTTTGCTTGCCCTGATCGGGCCCAGTTGCCCCCGGCGGCCGTGGCTGCCCCTCCCCAGGCCCAGTTGGATGTGGCTGCTCTGAATTCAACACTGCTGGCCCTGAAGAGTAGCACGGACAATCTGGGGGCCAAAATTGATGCCTTAACCTGCAAAGTTGATGTTTCAGCAGTGCAAATAGAGAAGTTATGTGGCCACAAGATGTGTGAAAATGACACCGCTGAGCTGCTAATCTTGGTAGTGACTAATTCAAACAGCAGTGAGTTTTCCCATGATGAAGGGTTTTGGAAGTAGAATATGAGGTGGTCGTTTTTGTTAGACTACTATGTTCGGAAAACAGAACCCATTTAGGGTTGGTGCAGATAGAGGTAAAAGGTAACTGCAGAGACTAAGTATCGAGTGAGCACAACATCTAGAACTTTTGTGAACACTAGAGCGTCATGCTAAGGTCGCAATTTAGAGCGGGTGACAAAATAAGAGTGTATAATTGGTTCTTGTGTGATCCAGTAATGTTGCCAGTTTGTTAACCAGAAATTGCAGTGTCTTTTCGTAAATGAGATAAACGGTTTTATCGAGGCAACGTATAGTTGTTTTTTTAGATGAAGAATGACTCGTCTTGGAGTCGTGTTTAAAAGGTTATTTACTAACTTTTTTTGCACTAATGCTATATATGGTAATTGTTCCCGTGATATATACTGAGTGGCCTAGGTTTGTCTTCCACTTTTAGATCAGTTTACTAATGAGAAGTAATTCCTATCTACCAGCTGTATGAAACAATCGATAAAGTCAAGTGGTAAAATAAACCGTCATTAATTTGTTATGGTTTTATAGCTGTCTATTTAACGTTGTAACAGCACTAATTAAGGCTGTATGTCCTGTTCCCCTAGGTCATTGTTGAATTATAAACCAATTAAACCACCCAAGGAGTGCTCAAGGTTGGATACCTGGTGTTGCAATGGCGAGCATTGGAAAGGGATGTAATACGACACAAAAGTTTACCCCTGATGAATTTCTCTGTACTATTTTCTGACGCAAATGGGAACGAAACATGTCGGGATCATGTATACTGTTATATTAATTAAGCAATTAGAATAGGACATTGATTGTCTACTAGAGTTCCCTGAAGAAGGAATTTGTCAATAAATGTAGTAAATGTTGTTATGCTAAACACATGAATGTATGATTTTGAAAAGTGTTAGCAGGTGAATGTGTCTTTTGCCACTGTGCATTGTTCTTTCCATTGGAATCTATAACAAATATATCGGAGTTTTAGATGCTTCTGATTATTTAACACATGTAACTTTATTTGAGAATGAAATATGTAAAGCAATTTACATTATTTTATGATTTATTTTTTAATGAAATATATGTAATAAAGAACAAATTTGTTTGTATAATGTGGTGTGAGGATATAATTTAAAATAATTACTCCAGGATTGTTTTGAGTTGAATTACGATATATTGTCTTTTTTTTCATCTTTTATATACTCTTTTGAGCAATACTCCAACGGGTGGTGTCCCTTGTGGACTTAGACCTTGATAGGGGACAGGCAAGAGTTGTCAAGACCTGTTAATAGAATGGTATAGGTTTTACTAGGGCACGGCCTTGACCTCTTTAAAATACCCTCAATCCTTACTAGTTGTTTCCTTGTCCTTCATACTCACGGTGTATTGTACACTGAGGGGAGGGGACCGGAGCATAATACAGAGCAGATATATACTTAGATGAAAACAATGTGCTGGTCCCAGTGGTCGAAGTGAGCGGGAGCTGTTGGGAGCGGTGCTCCTATACTTTTTTAAATTACCTTGTACAGCTCCTATACTAAAAAGAAACCGTTCTGGAATGGTTTTGTTTTAAAATAAAAGTGTAGGAAGAAGTTGAAACCTTCACTTTCAGTGCACTGCACTACACGATCCCTTAACCAGCAGGTGCAAGTGTTTGCGGGGTGTATTGTGTGTGGGAGGGGTTGTGGCTGTCAGGTTTGTGGGGATTGTGTGCAGGGAACATAGTTCCACTAATTCTTTTCGTGCACTTCGACCACTGGCATGCACACGTGCAGATACACTGAGCACTGTTCCTCCCTTATACTTGCTCCTGGAATCACCACTACCAGTCCTCCACTTTTGCATACAAAGCGCAAGCAGCTGCACTGCTCAGGAACACTTTGGGCCCGATTCCACTCTGAAAAGCCTTTCTTCCCACTGGGCATTGCTAGCCACCGACGCTATTTAGGGGTAGCTCCTGCTACCCCTAACTTTCACTTTGTTGCCACTGGCACTGTCCTTGGCCTTGCAACCATTCGGATTGCAAGGATCAGAAAGCATGAAGGACTCTCATGAATTTATTGATCAGCCTCAGAACCAAGGCTTTGCAAAGCATTGCATCCCATGTTGTATGCTGTCGCTCTCATGGCCTGGCCCGTGTTTGGCACTTGGAGACACACCAGACCCCCTGTTTCGGCTTTGCCAATGAATTCCCTGGCTTCCTCCGCTCTAGTAAATAGTACGTTCAGAATCTTAGCGCCAGTGTATTTATATTTCCACACATTTTCGAAGCAGTTGTCTGTCATTTCTTCAAACTTTGTACGTCAGTCCGCGTGTGGCTGTGGCTGTCCAGCCTTGCTTTGGTGCTCGCTGCAGAAGAGCCCATTGGCTTTGTCTTTTCACCGCGCCTTTATCCGTGTTTGACAGATTTACACAAAGTCAAGGCTGTTGCCCGCTTGCCAACTCTACAGACAAGCATACCTCCACGCTGCATTCATCATACTTTCCTTTCTGTCATGCCACTTCCCTCTGCTGAGGTAGGGTTTCATGTTGCAGGGGAATGGATGGTTGCATCTCTTGTCTGCGTGCATGGGCATTTGTTCGTCTGCATCAGCAGAACGTGTGTGCAGAGTTGATCATCAACATAATTAGCAGCGTCCCTCTCTTTGCCGGCTTGTGTAGGCTGCGGCTTCCTCTCGCGTCTACATGATCTGGGTAGCACTTAGTATGTTATCCTGGGGACCACCGAGCCCTTAGTGGGATGATAAAACGGAAGACCCTCCCATTGCATTGGATGCCACAACCTTGCATCAGTTCACATACTGATTTAATAGTGTTAAAAGATACAACAACCAGGGTACTTCCTGAAGCACTGCAAGTTAACGATGCCTGCTGCAGCACACCGTGCGTCCTCGCTCTGCCTGGACGTTATGTGCACACACACTCTCTTTATGCAAAGGAGATACATTCATTGCAAGTCTGTCCATGCTAACAATCCTTTTTTGTGAATATCTAACTTGCTACATACTCCAGGATCTTAATGAGCCGCGCAGAGACCAGGATTCACATCTCACCTCTCAGGAGTTTTAATTGTTGCAGGGTCACTGTCCGGGCAGGGATGTTTACTCATTCAGTGGCGCTGGGTCCACACTTGTTGCCTGCACCCTGCTAATGAAATTTGGCAGCAGGGGTCTGGCTTAGCCAGTGCCACAGCAGTGGTGAAGGCAGTACTCTGCAACAGGCACTGCCCACCGGCAGTCAAGCTCCCCATCCTCTGCGCTGACTCTTGGGAGGAGTTGGCGCTTCCGTCAAGAAAATAAAAAATACAATAAATGTTTTTTTTAAATACAGAAGTCGCAAGCTAGACCACAGGGGTTGCGGCCAATGACGGCCCTGTGTGCCACTGGCACAGGTACACACTATGCTTTTGGCATGGAGAGTATGAGAGGGGACTCTGATCATTTTATCAATTCATAAAAATCAAAAAAGCCAAGGCTTCTACACCCTTTCCAGGTGGCAATTCCTCACACAGAGGATGTAATGTTACTCCTCCGTGTCAATCGCCCCTCAATGTCCATTCCATCTTTTGCCTCTCTGCTGACACTATCAGCACAGGTCAGTATCCTCTCTGCCCACACGCACAAAGGATGAGCCGGGACATTCGGGGTTGCTAATGAGTGTAATCAGTCGTTAAACATAAGCGATTGAGCGGCCTGTTGTAAAGTCGAGTGATGATTAACCTGCCCACAATAAACTCTGTGTCACAGGGAGGGACTCTGTTGACACTGACATCCATATATACGTGTGTCTGGTGGTATAAAGTACTTTGACAAATAAAGACAGGAGTTCCAGAGAAATGGCATTTTACCCACAGGTACACATTGAAGCGATGACTCCTCTTCTCAGGTGCATAATCCTTGGCACCGAACAGATGAAGCCCTTGGAGTACGGCCTGCCATGAGGAAGCCATTGTTTACAGCACATTCAGGCAAATAATGGCACTCGTAGCACTCACGCAATGCTTTATATAAACAAGACCCTGTACAGCCCTGGAAACATTGCCAATTATGGGTGTATCAAGACCAACAGAGCTACACTCCCTCAGTAAATATTCCCCAATCCTAAAAAACAAACAGGGCCTGTGGTATAAAACAGAGCACTTCCAGTCGAATCATTTATTCCAGGCCTTGAATGTCTGCATAAAGGACCGGCGATCCAGATCCAACATGGCTGACAAGGCATTGCTTTTGCTGGCAGCTGTCCTGGTTATTGGGCTGGCAAATGTGGTAACGGGCTCTCGTCATCGTCATCCTGATCATAGTAAGTGCCTTCTCATGCCAGTGCGGCATGGTTCAACACGAGACCCCGTGAGGATATTTTGTAGGAGCATGCATAGGATGGCCAACCGTTGTGTTTTTTGGGCACTGTCCTGATATTTTGACCCACGTCCCACGCAGCGAGTCTGGTACAGTGAAAGGCCCATATCTGGCTTGTGTATAGCAGTATCTACTGCCTTCCCAGCCCTTTGAGCACAGACTAAAGAGCTTTGTTTGTCTATGCTGACGTTGTATTGCAAGCACGGGGCAGCCCAACAGCTGACCCTGCGTTGTCAATAGCCTTTTAACACATCATTTGCTTCATAAGAGCAGTGACACGTGTGATTAGTGGTAGATGGCCTCAGAGACAGCTGCGAGTGGCCATTGGGTGATGAGTATTGTCACTTAAGACTAGAGGTGTGAGTGGTGGGCAATCAGAAGTGCGTGTGGTGCAGAATGCTGCATCCTATGTGAATCCATGACTACAAGCTGGTGATATTATCATGCATTTTCTTTGAGTTTTGATGATATAGTTTTAAACCCAAAGGGCAGTGTTCTAGACCCACATTACTTTCCATGCTGCTACTGTAAACTTCCATTCAGAATTGGTAGCATAAAGCTATACTTTTACTCCTTCCTCGATGTATTTGTATCATGCTATATTTAGTGTCGCGTTGGGTTATTATGTAACAATGTAATGTGTTAGCTCGTTAAATGCAAACATTTGTATGAATACAATCTGGGAAGATATGTTCAGTGTCTAAATGGCAGCCTGTGCTCAAATCGCCATTTCACCAGTTGGATAAAGACGGTTATCATGGGCAAATTATTTAACGTTACTGTGTAGTTTCTGCCAACACTGGGAGTCCCTATAAGTGATTCACTTCACAGTTTACTCTATTAAAAAAACAAACCTCACTCCTCTGATATAGTGTTGCTCCATATATAACAATGGCCCTTTAAGTGGTGGAAACCGCAAAGTAAATGCAGAGGGAGTCCTGCATTGCGACTTTGGACATGTGGTTAGAGACATGATGCAAATGGGGCCTATCCATTGTTGCCCAGCAAATGTTCATTAGTCAGGGCACCTGCTTCCTCTGCATCTAGGCTCTTGGAGTGTGGGCATCATGCCATCTCCTAGAGAGGAGTCCAGGGCAGTTCAAGTGCTCCCTCGCCAATGGATCCTAGGAATTGTGCTTGGATGTCCCCGCCTCCTCTGGGTCTACACTCACTGTGTCCCCGAGGGATCCCTGCTACCCCAATCCTCACGTCTCTTCTGTTTATTTGCGTTCCCTCTTTCCGCTGCTCTGGACAGGGGAAGTGTCTTAGTAGCCGCATGCAGGGCTAGATTTCCAGACATAAAATAGACTCTTAAGCTCCCTGCACTAGTCTGGCTGCTGAGCACATCCCCCCAAACCTCGCCTGAGGCTGATGAACTCATCTAATTCGACTGCCTTGGTATGGTAGAGCGAGGGCCAAGAGACCACCTTGGCGGTGGAACGCTGTGCTCTGCAAAGTTTTCATAAATCACCATGATCATTTCCGGGTTAGTCTTCCGGAATCCATTGTAGGTGCCTTCTGAGTAAAAACCTTAAAAATGCCATCGGTTGCACTCTGGGCCTCACCAAATATGGTGGTATCTTGGCAGTGCGGGTCCATTTCACTGGCATCCAATGAAGGCTCATTGATTAATGTCTTTTGGGTAATGTCCTGCATATCTGGCAGATAAGATCCATTGGCATATTTGGTGGTGGGCATCCGTGATGTGTAGACATACATGCAGGTTGCCTGAATCTGGTTATTTATTTATTTATTATAATACAAAACCTGAGTTCGGTTTCTAGGCGCGGATCCGGGCTTTGAACCTCTGTTGCTCTGCGTGGTCTTGCTTCCAAGACCAGCGTGTTGCCCACAGCAGATCCGCAGCATTTGCGCCCTCATGAAAATGCATTCTGGCAGAAAAACTGGAGTAGTTGTATGGCGGAGAGGAAGGGGGCGGCGGAAATACAAGTTGCATTCCGCTTATGCAAAGCCTTTTACGTCTTTCATTAACGTTCGGCCGTTCTGAAAATGACGCCCCACCCCAGTGCTCTATACACACTCGCCTCCTAAAATCTGTCGACCTCCCATTGGACATCTCAGTAGTCCAATACACTTCCTGCAAGGCGGGAGGTGTCTTGGGGATTGGGAACCTTCTTAGGGTAATGGGACCCCCTCAACTACCCAAGCCCGACCTAAAATATATGGTTGGTTTATATACAGCATGCACCCGGCCAATCCAGTTCCCTCATTTGCCTGGGGCACGTCTCCATGCAAATGAGGCGGTGATCAGTTGTGTAGTGGGATTTCTTGTCAGAGTGGGCCTACACATCATGCATCTGGGCCCTGGGCAGAGGGCCCCACAAATAAGGGAGAAATGTAATTCTTTCATCGGGCTGTTTTCTCCTGTATGCTTCCACAAGCCATGGAACGTGTGTACTATTGTAGGGAATTGAATACACAATTCAAGCAAATGCCCAATTTCTTTGTCCCAGTAATCTGAGCCTACAAATATTTTCCTCAGAGTTTCATGACTGTACTTTCAAGGCAGACAACAAATACAAATACTTTCAAGACACAAATCAAAAGAAAATGTATGATAGGGGTAACTGTTTGTAATCATAGACAAGGCCTTTCAGCTTGTTCTTGTGATAAAAGATTTGATGTGCTACAAAAAATAGTAAAGTGGTTACGTTCTGATTCAATTTGCTTTTTAGAATAATTGATTACTCAATGGGGTGTGTGGGAGCTTTGAAAGCAGTTGCACGTACTACAGTGTCTCTAAATCAAACATTCACACTCGCTAGAAAGAATATTAGAGGCGGAGGAGTCAAAGTCACAGAATAGAGCGTACCAGTAGATTCATAGCATTATATTTTTAATTCTATTTGTATGTATTTAAAAAGCGCCAAAGCCCTCAGGCATCCAGGCGCTACACAAAAAAACAAAAGAAACAGAAACAGACAGATTACTTAATCAAATGGGCAGGTCTCTGTCTGGGCTCTGTCTATAAATACTACCGGTTAGTATTACCCAACTAAACAGGATTCATTTAATTGACTGTGTAAAGATAAAATACTGATTTGGTACTGGCAGAATTGCAGTATATGCAGTGCAGAACAGCAGAATGCATGCACAGTTATTGCTAAATATGGACATTCATAAGCCTGCTCAAGCTACAAATGCAGAAAAAACACCACTCCCTTTTCTCACCTAATGACATCCTTCATGCATTCTTCTTTTTTTTAAACAAATGCCAAAACAGAGCCTTTACATCATGTTCTATAAGTCATGACATTTTGTATTCCTGTGCATATTATAAACATATGTCTGTGTGTCCCAGGACGCAAAATAAAGCGAGTCCAAAAGCCAGAACTGATTTACTATTTCCCACCTGACGAAGCATAACTTGAGATTGCTTCACAGTAACCCATTAATGGCTGCACGTCCTTTAGAACTACACCCAGAAGAGAATGTGTGATAGTCACCTGCATGTAGTCATTGGTTGACACATGCAAGCATTTTGGTACATTGCATAACACGCATGACATTTGTAAGTCTGCAATTAACAGTGTTAAATCCATTCAAATAGACAGCGAATCAACGCCTTCTGCTTGAGTTAAGAGACATTACTGGCCTTTATTTGTGTTTGTTTTTGTAACATGGGGCCTCATTACGAGTCTGTCAGTAACCCTGCCAGCGCCGGTCTCGTAAAGGTTTATCAGCACCTGACTTCCCGGTGCTACCGGGAGAATCCAAATCTGGCGTCCCGGGAAGTCAAGCGCTGGTAAAATGTAAATCCCCATTCCCATAGAGTCTATGGGACTGCGGACTCGGAAGCTCTGACACCGTTTTTAACAGTGCCTGTGTTCCGTGACCAGTCTGCCTACCGTGGCTGCGGTGCCCAGCAGGGTCAGACCTGTCAGGCTCAGTGGCCACGGCAGGCAGACACGTATTTTGCGGTCCGGAAACAAAGGTGCCGTTGATCGCAACCTTATTTCTGGACCGGCAAACTTATAATGCGACTCAGGGTCTTTCTGCAGAGGTTCCAAGTGCTTTCCTTTAATGTTCTCGACTCCAGATGGTAAGGCGCTCTTAAAATGGATGTGAGGCTGCTGTGCATACTTGTCTATTACAGCATGAAAATCTAGCCTCTTATTACCCAATAAGATGTTGACTCCTATGCCCTGCCCTATTTGCATACATGGCAGGTACAGAAACGGGGGATTTTGTAAATGTTATTTAATGAAGTAAACCAAACTGCAGACAGTGCCCTAGTGCAGATGAGGCTCTGCTGGTTTATTTCTTTACTGGTCTGTCCTCTGTTTCTTGTGAGGTTGTGTCTGACCATTTACTCGATCCAGGGATCTCACATGCGCTTTTACTCTGACTGGGCCGGACTTCTGGCTTTCCTAAGGGAGGGTGCACGCCGGGCGTGGTGTCCCAAGGCGATGGAACTAATGGCCATAATCCCCCCTCCCCCCAGGACGAATCAGACCTGTGAATTTACCTTAACTGCCTTGTACGTCGTTATTTTTGTTGTTGTCATTGAGCTATCTCTGAGCCTTTGTGATCTGGGAGGGGTCCGGTGGGGTTGAGAGGGGGGGTCGGTGGTGGGGAGTGGGGGGCGTTTTGGGGTTACGGTGTTGTTTTCTTGTTCTTCTTGTTTCTATGAAAATTTGCTAATAAAAACTTATTGGAAAAAAAAAAGAATTTAGGCACCGGGTAGAGGCACATTTAGAGACTCCTGGACCAAAAAAAGAAAGGGATTCCAAGACTCTCTGGTCGCCCCCCCCCCTTTGCCCACCATTTTGTCATAATCACGACCCATGGCTTGATGGGTTGCTCCAGGAGCCCCCTTGAAGTCCCCTTACACCCATCCTCCATATTGGAATGAGAAGAGTGAAAATAGGAAACAAACTGGCAATACAAGGACAGCATAAGCTGTCCACGATGAGGGTACTTGTGTTCCAGCACAGGTACAGGACACATGTGAACATTGGCAGGCACAAGGAAGATATGCAGACTGTAGTATAGTAGCAGTGCACACATCAGTAATCACACGACAAAGGTCCTCATACTCCAGCATAGGTAGAAAACTCAGATTAGCATCCTAACCGAGTATATAACTGCTGGAGCCCAGATGGAGGAGTAATATTGGAAGCGACGAGTAAACTACACCTCCCGCAGCACAGATACAGGATTCTGATTAGACGTGTTTAGGAATGTGCAAACAGAGAGATTAGACTGAGACACATGCTGTTGCCATGAGTGCCAAGAAACAAATTGGAGCTCATGTTCGAAGAGACTTGAAGTACATTTAAAGTGTTAAAGGCATTTGAAAGACTTTTATAAGTTATATCTCAATTTGTTTCATTTGTAGGGCAGAGAGGGGGTGCAGATTGTAAATTACAATGCCTCCTCATCCTTCTTCTCCAGCATGCATATACTCCAGCACTTGTATTTTCATGCTGGCTCAAATGCTGTGGATTCCTATGGAAACCGCCTGATTTTTACACAAGAATAAAGCTGGCAGATTCCATAGGAATCATTAGTAAAAGATGGAGTCAGTCTTTGCTCAGGTTGCACAGTGAGGGTAAAACGGTGGGGTACAAGCGTGAGAGTGGATCTTTTTAAAAGAGTACCCTAAGGACTAAACTATCTCTGGGGGCTGCCAATTTTGAAATATTAGGGACTGGCAATTTCTACAGGTCATCCACTGTGAGATTGAATCGGTAGCCCAGGATCACACACTTTAGTCCTGGTCTGTATGTTTGGCACCTGACCGTACTGTTTCCCAATTGTTGTCAAAAGCAAGGTGCAATTATTTGAGAATGGTGACTTTCAGGGACTACATTCTGTCTACCTACGGTTTATTTCTTTCCTTTTCATGACTGGACGAGCGCTTGCATATCTCTGGGTGCTAGCGCCTCCTCTAATACATTCATTCATTCATGCTTTCTTTTCTTTTTATTTGATTTTTATATTGTAAAGCATGGAAAACCCACAGGCATCAAGACGTTAGTTACAGAACAGGTTGGTGCAGAGAGGGGAGGAGAGGCAAGGGGGTCTACGCAGGAAAGAGAGAGAGGAGGGGAGGAAGAATCAGGTGAAGAGTCTGGTTTTGAGGTAGGTAGGAGGTTTCAGCACTCAGGTGTAATGGCTCAGCGTTCCAGAGATGCGTGGAAATGGCTGGGAAGTTGGAGCCCCGGCTCTAGTGCGCATAAATCATGGAGTGGTCAGATGGTGGCTGTAGATTTCTCTTGCATGTCTGGAAGAAGTGTTTTTGGTAATTCTCTTAGAGAGGAAGGGAGGACCAGAGTTTGAGAGACTTCGGTGAGTGATGGAGAGAATTTTGAAATCAATTAGTTCTCTCACTGGTAACCAGTGTTCCGATTTTTTTTTTGGCTGATATGTGGTCTCGCCTGGTCATGTTCATAGAGGCATAAATGGCATTGTTTTGAATACTCTGGAGTTTGTTGAGGTTGCCCTCGGATCTGCCGGCAAGGAGAGAGTTGCAGTAGTCGAGGCGGGAGCCGATTACTGCTCTAGCTATAGTTAGGCGGTCTTGTGTGGACAGAAAAAGTTTGGTTGCAGGCAAGAGTTTAGTAGTGTGGGCCGCTGATGAGGCGATAGCATTGACATGGTGGGTCATGCTAAGGCTGGAGACCAGATAGACAAACAGAGTCTTGACGGAGGGAAGACAGGAGTGGTGAAGCCATCAATGATGAAGGAGAGATAGGCAAGGTCTAATTTGGCTAGGCATGAAGAGGGGCTCACTATGAGGATTTTGATCTTATCGTCATTGAGGCAAAGTTGGTGGGCAGCCATCCATACTTGTATGGTGTCATCAATTTTGTTGTTTGTGCCTGTGTCTTGTTCATGGTTGCCTCAAAGGGGGAGGAGGCTGTGGGTGTCATCGGCATAGTTAGTGTAGGAGATGCCAAAGATGTCGAGGTGGTCAAAGAGAGATTTGGTGTAAATATTGTATAGGGTAGGGGAGATGCAGGAGCGCTGAGGGACACAACAGGGTACCAGAGCAGAATGAGCAGATACATTCCCAGCAAAAGCACAAGCGTTCTGTCTGCTAGGTACGAGGCATCCCAGCTTGTTGCTTCAGGGGAGAAGTTGGCAGCAGTGGCGAGGTGGCGGCAGAGTGTTTGGTGGTTTACCAGGTCCAATGCGTCCGACAGGTCAAGCAGTAATAGGAGGTCTAGGTTGCCGGAGTGGTGGATGTCGTGAATTTGGATTTTCAGGTTGTGAAGTGCGGATTGAGTGCTATGACCAGGGTGGAAACCTGATTGATACAGGCTGAGGCAATTGTTGTTTTTAGCAGCAAGGTTGTATTTGGGTATAGATGGCGCGGTCCAAGATTTTGAGCAGGAATGGGACGTGGTGATGGGGTGGTAATTGGTAGGTATGGTAGGATGAAGGGAGGCTCTTTTGGTGAGGGGGGAAACCCAGGCTTCTTTGGGTTTGATGGGACAGAGCTAGTGTTGAAGCAGGAGTTGACAAATGCGGTGATGATTGGTATGAGAGCTTCACATGCAAACAAATGTTTTATTTTGTAGATCAGACTTTGAAAGTACACAAATCACATTATAAACAAAAATGGCAATACTTTCTGTGTAGAAACATGTTATGCAAATTAGAATGATTTTGGGATTTATTTTTGTCCTCATATATTGAATCAGTAGAATTATCAGAATACTATGTTATGTGATAAATGAGCTCATCTTGGCTGCCTACTGTATTTAACAGATTTCATTGAACCAAGCAAAAGAACATGTGAGACAAGTGTACACACTTGTAGTCATTGTTAGAGACAGACTTGCACATTGTTATTCATGATGTGAAACAATACCTTTGAAATTGTAGAAACATTTGAACTGTTTTATGTCAATTCAGCAGGCCTTAAAATAAGCTTGCTAGAGGCCTGTGACATTTTCTCCACACGCTCCTATATTTCCAGTGAAATGTCCTATATGAAATGAGAAAGCAGGCAATAGGCTAAACAATGTCATCAGAATGTGAGAAGGCAGTCCCTTTCACCAAAGATATGCAGTCCTATAGAATGAGATAAAGTAATCACAGAAATGTCTGATGGCAATGATGGATGTGGGGTTCTCTAATCACCTCTTCTTAATAAAGCATTCTTCTTCATCGAGGGAGGCTAACCATTGTTTAAAAACCTTGTTTGATGGTACCAAACCCTAAACCTGCACCCTACCGATGCTGCTAGCCCAGCCTTTTCTGGTAAAGGTGCGTTGCTCAAGTGGCAATGTAGGTGCTACTATCATCAAAGTTTATATACTCAAATGTATCACCATGCAAGAGAGAACAGGGTAGGTTTGCCTAGATGGTATTTGGAACTGTGATCTGGCATACGAACACATCTCTCCCACAAGTGCATAACATACTGAGTTACCTTCAGAACCATTGTGGCACTCATCTCAACAACATGCATTTCAAATGTGGTTATTGCACATGATCAATATGTTCCCCGTTTAACACACAACCTGTATTGAACACAGAATGCATTGCACACTTAAGCCCCTAAACTGCCAGGCTATTATGCAAGTCTATGCAAAAAGGACGAGCATACTCGTCCTTGGCAACATGGATTCGTTCAGACCTTGGTTATTAACAACAGACAGCTAGCACACACCGGGACTCAGCAGCGCATTACACAATATCATGTTTATTTTTATTTAAGACATGTACAAGGATTTCTTTGTATCAGGGAACCAGTTGGGGGAATCTACTAGGGTTTTAAGTGTGTTCACTTATCAGCTGAGTGATCTGCATTCCAATCAACTCAAGGACAGCAGCAGCTTCCCACCCCACACTCATCCCAGGCCCTGTATTTCATGTGACTGGCTTCCTGGTCCCAGGGGGACTGGAGGCGTGGCTTGCCCTTGTGGCCACAGCCTGGTGGTGCTGCTGGCAGTGGCACTACCTGCGCTGCCACAAATGTAGCGGGTGTGCTTTCCGTGTTTGTGCCAGGGGCCAGGCTCCTTCTCTAATACCAAAGGACTCTCTGCATGGCACCAGGTGCACTATCAGTAATGAGACCTCAAATTCAAAAATAACTGTCCTACGTTTCAGGAGTCGCCTAAAATCTTTGTATTTCAGTCGCTTGCATGTTCATTCAATGGCTCAGTGTAGTGAAACTCTGCATTACAGGTTGATTAAGGCATACCTCACAACTCACATGCTTTAGGCGGGTGTCACCCACCTTGGAATGAATTCATTCACCAGCCAAGCCTCTCACCAGTCCATTTATTTTAATGTACGATCACCCACCCAAAACAAACTTCTCCTTCTTTTCACCCGCTCAAGGGAGTTAAAAATGTGTGAAGTAAGGTAAAGTCCTGATTCTGAGGTCCAGAGAATGTACTCTCCTGTTCCCCTCCCTTTGCCTGGTCGCGCTCTGAAACATCTGTGTAGAAGCGCGCTATAAATAAAACATCATATCATATATAAACCCAACATTCCCCCCCCCCTCCTAAAATGTCCTCTACCATTCTGTGGTTGGTGAGAGGAGAGAAGGGTAGGTTTTGTGCAAGATGCATTTAAGTGTTGCAAAGTGCGTGTAAAATCAGTGCTGTGAGGTTAGCATGTGCAGAGCACATAAAGCACCACATCCGCACACCACAAGTGTAGTTGGTCCTAGGCTACACTTTCGCTGAAGTAGAACTGTGACACCCACTTCAAAAGGAAGCATGGTTCCCTCCCTGCTTCTTCTAATAACCTCCCCTTCCCCAGTTGCTGGTCATCGGCACCGTTTTATGTCAGCGATGAGAGGATGCAGAGGAAGTTGATCACCCTTGCAGCCACTGCCATGCCCATGTGGTGGCAGGCATGGGGGTTGGCAAGCAGTGAAGCATGTCTCTGAGGGCCAGATTCTGAGCTCCTGATAAACATTGGGCCTCATTACGACCCTGGCACTAATGGGTTAACGGCACCGTAAAAGGCTGCGGCACCGTTAACCCATTAGCACCTGATTACAAGGTCCCGTTGCGGGACCCGACCTTAATGGCTGGTCTACACCAGCCGTTAAAGTAGGGACCCGCAAAGGGACCTTGGTGCTAAGTACAGTACCGCAATTTGCGGTACCGTACTTAGCGCCTTCCCTATTCCCATTGAGCCCTATGGGGCAAAAATGGGAATGGGGAAGGGCCATGGAGGAAGGGGGAATTACCGCCACGCCAACCTTGTAATGGGGTGGTAATTATTAGCACCATGGTTTTCCGACTGGGTCGTAATGAGGCCCATTGTGTGGAAAGCAGACATTCTTCCCCGGAGTTTCCAGCACCGCCATTTTGAGGTGGCTGGAAGGAATGGAAGGGAAAATGCTATGTTTTCCAGCATCAAAAGCTGCTAAAATATCTTGCTGTGGGAGAAACACGCTCCAGTGGCACTACACACATTTCTTTAAAGTCGGCCATTTTCCTAATTTGTGAAAGTTGCCTTAAGCTTTCAGTAATTTAGAAAAGGGGTGCTGCAGTCTGGGAAATGCTATTTTTAGAAAAGGGAAACATGTGGAGTGGCAGTGAAGGACACCTAAAAGAAGATGTATTTTAACTCCTGTTTTTAGACATGCAAAAGCAAGGCTCTGCCAGGAGAATCCCCTCACAGTCCCTGCCTTGCATTCCTGGTGGTTACCAGGGGCGCTGTTGGCCGTAAATAATGATCTTTTTCTTATAGAGCGCTGCTCGCCCATAGGTCTCAGAGCGCTGAAATAACAGAAGACATTATCCCACAGAGTGGGACTCAATTTATCCACCTCGGAAGGATAAGAGGCTGAGGTGACCCTGACGGGACTCAAACCCACCACAGCCGGCTGCGCACAGATATCAAGGGCTAGTGCTTCGCTGGCTGTGCTATCTGACCAAGCACTAGTAAAAATCAAGGTTTTCACGTTCCTACATCACATTTTCCCTTTGTTAGAATATGTTGCTTTTAAGGAAAGTGTCCTTCATGGAACAACATTTTCCTAATTTTGCATGTAACTCAGAATCGAGCTTTCACACGTTGCCTAAAACTTAGCGGTTTATAACCCAAAGCACCATTTTCGGATTTAACGGAATCTTAGAAAAGTGTTGTGCCTCCGAGGAAAAAACTGTACTTATTTTGCAAGCTCTTTGGGCCTGAGTCTGACCTCTGACCAAATGCCATGAAGACATCTGGCTAGGAACCACGTAAACCCCAGGAAACTGCTGAAAGGGGGTCTGCTTGTTTATTGTGTGCAGGTCATCTGAAAGTCAACCTATGGAGATGAAAGAAGATTTTACATTAGTGAAAGTGTCGCTGAGACTGCTGCTCCTCGAGTTTTTGGCAAATATTTTCGGCTGAAAAACTTTTTTTTAAAAAATATATATTTGGGGGGTTCCCTCCTAAAGCCCCATTTCCTATTATCTATTCCTTATTACCCACGCCTTATCCCTTATATCCACTTACTTCCCCTCCATATTTTTAGATTGTTTTTTCGGCCGTAGATTTCTGGCAAAAAATGTAGCGTGAAAACATTCTGGCAATGTAACAACATCATACCCGTGACATTGCAGTTTTCTCGTGAGTGTTCCCTGTATTTTACTTGCTGTAAATTGTGCGAATGTTGGCCTGTTTCGTCAACCACAGATGGCCCTGCCACAAAGAGCAAAGTAAATAAACACTTATTTTCTCTGCTTCATGGTGTGCTCACTCTGCCATCTGGTTGCATATATATGAATTACAGCAGCAGGGCCTGTAGTCTGCTTAATAGAAAACGCTTTGTGATCAAACAAGAAGCCGCCAATCTGTACGGATGACACTTCAAGGGGCGCCGCAGGTTAGGCCCTTTTTTAATGCAGAACTAGTGCTGTGCCTTCAGAATCTGCTCGCACTAACAGCACTGCATTTTTTGGGGGTCACTAGGAGCGTTGTTCCACTGCAAGGTGAGGACGTGGAGAATGAAAGTGGCAAATTCCATCTCAGGGCTCGATTCTGAGCTTGTGCTAAAAGTCATGTGCAGAGCTTAAATTCTCCCCTCCAGCTTCCAACACCACCATTCTGAAGTGGGTGGAAGTCGTGGAGTGGCGATGTCATGTTGTCCTGCAGCAAAAGCTCCTAAAATATCTCTATGGGAGAAATATGTCCTCCAGTGGCACAGCGAGCAATTCTTCAAAGACTGCGACTTTTCTAACTTGCAAAAGTGTGCTTAAGCTTTCAGCAAACTCCTGTTTTTTGACATGCAAAAGCAGGGCCCTGCCAGGAGAATTCCCTGCAGTCACTGCCTTGCATTCCTGGTGGTTACCAGTGCTCTTGGCAGGCCTTAAATCAGGCACACCACATTCTTTCTTTGTTAGAATATATTGCTTTTAAGGAAAGTGTCCTACAGTCATGCACAAACACTTTCCTATTTTTGGATGCACTCCAGAATCAGGCCCCCAGTCTCCACTGCAGAATATGATGCTGTTTAGAAAAGTGTTGTTTCAGCCATCTTCAGAATCGATCCTTCAGTCTGCATTGGCTGCCAAATGGCTCACCACACTGAACACAGCCTCATTGCGGAAGGTGGTGAAGAGTGATGCAGTGACATAAGGTCAATCTACTTTTTCTGAACGTTTACAAAAAGAAACTGCACCGCGCTCACTTTACAGCAAGCACACTGCATTCTGCAATTCTCACGAAGCAGTCAAACTGTCTCGTAACGTGTGCCACAATGGTCAAGTTAAGTCTGGAGTGTTCAAGCAAGCACGAGTTGCATTCATTTTACGTTGTATTTTAAAGTGATGAAGTGTGTTTAACTGACGACAGGCCCTGCATTGATATACCAGACAACACTGCACACGCTGCACGACGGCTCACACAGTATGATTCACATGACACTGATCTCATTGGACCCATGCTGCTCTGTTCATATGACACTCACACTGCGTAGATCACATTGGACACACACTGCCCTGTACGTGCAGCACTAACACTGCAGTGGCACTGTAAAGAGCCCATTGCACACACACTGACCACTAATAGTTCCAATTCACTCATAATACATGGACGAACGACTGTACAAAATACCCAGAAATAAATGACCCACCCCAGACATCAGCCTTGCACTGCTCTTGCATTGCGTGTCCGCATGAGTGTTTCCCTTCACTCGCATGTCATGCAGCTTACTGCACTCACACACTGCCCTATTCATACTCCTTCCACATTGTCCTGCCCAAACCGCGCCACCAAAGCCACACTTTTCACACTGCGTTCGTGCTGCACTGCTCACACTACAACCACAATTCCTGATCGCATTGCAATGACATTTACTGCTTACATTACTACCCACAGCAGAGCTCAAACTCACACTGACCTGACATGCAGCACCCACGCTGCCATTTTCACACTGGCACTGGACTCACACTGTACTGTGCACCCGCTGCGGGTCAGACTGCAGCGTTCAGGTCAGACAGCCCTTACACTTTAGAACTCACACATTGAATGCTCACACTGTAGGCCCACTGTTCTACTCACACTCAAGTCACACTGTCTGCACGGTGCTGTTAACACTGAAATTTCGCACCAGAAGTTTGCACTGCACTTACACCCACTGGGCAGACTACACCCACTTCATAACTATTGCAATACTCACACTGTACTGCTTACACTGCGGGAGAGGCCACACAATTCACTGCACGCATGGTGCTCACTGCATGGTTCACACTGCACGAACACTGATTGCTCACTCTGCACTAACTGTTCACACCAACAGGGCATGCACACTGAAGTATTAAAAATATCTGACTTACGTAGCACGTATGCTAATTGTACACCTGGCACTCACTCTGCTCTGCTGGTACTTCACTCACATGGCACTGATTATTTTTACCTGCAGCACTCAGTCAGCGCTTCCACTACACTGCACTCACATCATTCACATTACATCTCTACACCGCAATGCTCATGCGGGGACACACACTCACAAGCTGTTTTATCTTTTTACCTTGTTCTAACTTTCTGTACACTTCTCTGTTTGTACAGGTCTGACAATGCACATGGTGGCTAGGTCAAGCAGGTACGGGACCCACGTCTGGGCACACCTGCCCCACTAGCAGTGACCACAGCAAAATAAAAGAGACCTGCTGGGCCTAGAGACCAAAGCTACACCTCACTGAGGATGCCCAATGAGGCCGAACATGTCTGGGGTTATTTGTGGTCTCGTGCAGAAGGGATGTGATTAAGTAGTTGGTGGCAGGTTATTATCTCACGTTAATGACCCCTCCCTCAGTCTATAAGGCTATAATATGAATTGCCCCCAACAACAATAACTGTAGCCTAATCACAAAAGCATGACATCCCACTCTACAGCATGGGAAACCTGGTCTTAATGCATTTACACCATCCCACTCTTCAGCATGTAACACTTCATCTTCATGCATTTACTCATCCCTACCCTACAGCATGTAAAACGTGGTCTTCCTGCATTTACACCATCCCACTCTTCAGCATTTTAAAGTTGGTCTTCAAGAATGTTGCCATCTTACTCTACAGCATGTAAGAATTGACCTTCATTCATGAATGCCTTCCCAACCTGCATCCTGTAAAACCTGATCTTTGTGAATTTACACTATCCCACTCTAAAGCATATAAAACCTGACTTTCATGCATTTACGCTATCCCACTCTACAGCACGTAAAATCTGATCTTCGTGAAGTTACACTATCCCACTCTAAAGCATATAAAACCTGACTTTCATGCATTTACACTATCCCACTCTATAGCACGTAAAATCTGATCTTCGTGAAGTTACACTATCCCACTCTAAAGCATATAAAACCTGACTTTCATGCATTTACGCTATCCCACTCTACAGCACGTAAAATCTGATCTTCGTGAAGTTGCACTATCCCACTCTAAAGCATATAAAACCTGACTTTCATGCATTTACGCTATCCCACTCTAAAGCATATAAAACCTGACTTTCGTGCATTTACTCTATCCCACTGTACAGCACGTAAAATCTGATCTTCGTGAAGTTACACTATCCCACTCTAAAGCATATAAAACCTGACTTTCATGCATTTACGCTATCCCACTCTAAAGCATACAAAACCTGACTTTCATGCATTTACGCTATCCCACTGTACAGCACGTAAAATCTGATCTTTGTGAATTTACACAATCCCACTCTAAAGCATATAAAACCTGACTTTCATGCATTTACGCTATCCCACTCTACCGCACGTAAAATCTGATCTTCGTGAAGTTACACTATCCCACTCTAAAGCATATAAAACCTGACTTTCATGCATTTACGCTATCCCACTCTAAAGCATATAAAACCTGACTTTCATGCATTTACGCTATCCCACTCTGCAGCATATAAAACTTGGTCTTAATGCACTTATGACACCCCGCTCTACAGCATGTAAAAATTGACCTTCATTCATGTATGCCTTCCCAACCTGCATCCTGTAAAACTTGATCTTCGTGCATTAATGCCTTCCCACCCAACAGCATGTAACACTTGTTCTTCATGAATTTACACCATAACTCCCTGTGCCATGTACTACTTGGTGTTCATGCATTTGGCTAACGGTCCCTTATTTGTAATATCTATGTGTTATCTCGTCCATTCCTCCCCAACAATTTGGAATACAAGGTGTCTGCTGAACCTCTCCACCAAGCTGATACCACCATGTCCTAGTGCCATCACCATAGTTTAACAAATGTGACCCAATGGCAACTGGTGGCAATTCAATGTCTCAGGCCGAAGGCCGCTAATAGTGGCTGCTACTAATTATAGTGCTGTGCCCTCCTACTGCCATGATGTGGAATGTGGTGGGTGTCTAACAAGTGACCAAATTGTGAGTGGGGATGGCCAACTTTCTGTGTCCCCTGAAGTGTGGGATGAAATTAGGGGGTGCCTAACTAGTACTCCACATTGTTGGCATGGTGGGAGGTCTCACTACAATGATCTCTGTCCCAAGTCTGTACATGCGATATAAACCACTGCTAAGTCACCACACAACCAATGGCACTGGAACTAGGGGTGCTGGCGGTACTACAACACACCCTGGATTTATGGAAAATTGTCAGAAGGTGAGCAGACAAAAATGCTGCCTTTAAAGCCCTTTGTTCTTGGAATGTTTGTTTGTTGAAGGTCAGTGAACACCAAAGTGGTGCAAAGAAGAGTCTAGGGATTAATATCATCTGCCAATGTGTTTGCAAATTCTCTGTATCGTTCAGATTTATGTATGTAGATTTATGGTTACTGTGGCATGGAATTGTATATTGGGCATCAGGATTACAACAAACATGATACGGTAATGCATGGCTAGACTGGCCTACATTGGTGCAGCCAGTCTGATATATTTTCTTAGTTTAACATAGAATCTGTACTGAACATAAAAGGTAAAGCAAACTGTGGTATCCCATTGTTTTACTGGAAAAGCCAACAGAAGTATGTTCTTTTCTGGTTATACTTTTTTAATATAATACTTGCAAATGTTCTGGAGAAAGGCATCATGAAAATGATTTAGAAAATGCTTCTATGCACTTTTGGCGACTGGCATCTACTTTATTTTTTCATGGGTTACCCTACAAAACTGGATACAAATTGTCAATCAATTTTCCACAGAAAGTGCACAGTAAACTTCATTTCGTTTAAAAAAATGTATTGGTGTGGACATCCTCGCTGCGCTCAGTCGCCTACGCATATTCGTGGGAAACATGTACACCCCTCCAATAAAAAAAAATCACTGGCTACACTTCATGGAGGGCAGTGTATGTGGATCCTCTAGAAAGCTAAAAGGCTATCCTTGACCAAGAAGACTGTGATCCTCCCAGAGTGAATGTAGGAAAGAAGCATACTGTCTATCCAAAGCTGCCGAGAGGAGATGGAGCAATAGCAGGTCATTATCCGGAAGTGGCAGCTATAATTGAGTTGTGCCACACATACAGCTAAACTCTCCGTGGCCTGTGTCCAGGTCTGAAATTTGGAGGGATGAGAAGAAGCAGCTGAAAGTTGTTCAGGTGGAATTGGGGCTTTTATGCTATGCCACTCTCTAACACACTAAATATGATGGCTAAGATGAAAATAAACCTAAAAATTTCCAACATGTCTGGTCCACACAGTTAATACAGTACCATTACTTCTCAGCAGTTATTTCATCATTTTAATGGGGCAATACCTCTATTTCTCAAAATAGCACTACTTTTATAAAGCAAATTACTACCAGTTCCCATTCTCAACAATAACCATAAGAGTAAATGGGCGAGATGCCTATGCCATCTTCTTGCCCACCCGCGGGTCTGTGATGCACGCTGGTGAGCAGGATGGGATGAGAGCATCAGAGTCAGAAATGTCAAGTCATTAATCTGTCACCTTTAATTAATGTCCATCTCCCATGCCTGACAGGTGATTTACACTGCCTTTGTAGGGGTACAGGCCCGTTTATAACTGTTCAGACAGTATATACAGAGATTGCATCAGAGCCAATTGTAAGTTGAGCACGTTTTAATGTTATCCTACAGTATGTCTAATAAGTGGAATATACCCCATTTGTCAGAATCTTTGCTCTACTACCATTGAGAGAGTACTTACACTTTTCAGAGTGATTTCTACAGATGTAACAAGACAGTATTCTGCTTTTTAGCAAGGAATGTGTTTTGATAGGGCAGTACTTTGTTACTTCAGCACTACCACCATGGCAGCTATACTATACATTTCAAAGTCCCAGGACTGCTTTCTCAGCAAGGATTTTATTTATTTGTATTGAATAGTTTTTTTTTTATAATGCGCTCAATACCTGAATTCGGTTTCTAAGTGTGGATCAGGGATTGGAACCTCTGTTGCTCTGCGTGGTCTTGCTTCCAAGACCAGAACGTTGCCCCTGTGCTATTCTCCGATCATAGGATGCTTTACATTCAGCAGTACCAATGCCTACTTTTTGATTCTCCGAAGGGACACTTAACATTGAGTTAGAACTCCCTTCTAGTACTCCGAAAAAGGTATGAAGCCTTCACAACTCTTCCTCCCATGGACACTCCGTACCACCAATAACGGAAGAACGCAGATTGTACGTCTTTCACATTTTCTGCTGACATGGTTGATGGCGCGTGCTTCATCTCAAACAAATATCAGCTCTTGCCATTTGCACTATAGCGTTACCTCTTTCAAATGGACAAAGCAATCTTCAACCCATGGTCGAAAAGGGCAGAAGCGGTTCGGAGCGGTGCTCCTAAAATTTTTTTAATTAAGTGTTAGCGTTTCTATACTATTATTTTAAAAAGAAACTGTCCCGGAATTACTTCATTTCAAAATAAGAGTGTAGGAAGAAGTTGAAACTTGCACTTCAGTGCACTGCACTGGACGTTCCCTTAAACAGCAGGTGCGTTTGCTTAGGGGTTTGGATTGCACGTCGGATTGATGGGGCAATGGGGTTTTTGGGGAGCTGGGGCAGGCCAACAGGGAACATAGTTCCACTACTTCTTTTCGTACACTCTTGATCTTTGTTCAATTTTCTATGGCTCACGTCGGAGTGTGCTTGGGTATCGTCAGGAGAAGAGCTTGGAATGCACCTGTCAGTGATCTAGAGCAGATCACTGCATGAGTATGCGTGTAATTACGAACTGAGGTCTGAGTTCAGAAATCCAGAAGTCATTGTTAGCAGAGTTCTGTGTGAACTTTCTAGTGTTAGTAACTGCTACTCTTAACGAGTCTCGTAATTACTGTCTGGCGTTAGTAACTGCTACTCTTAAGGAGTCTCGTAATTACTGTCTGGTGTTAGTAACTGCTGCTCTTAAGGAGTCTCGTAATTACTGTCTGTGTTAGTAACTGCTACTCTTAAGGAGTCTTGTAACTACTGTCTGGCGTTAGTAACTGCTGCTCTTGAGGAGTCTCGTAATTAACATCTGGTGTTAGTAACTGCTGCTCTTAAGGAGTCTCGTAATTACTGTCTGTGTTAGTAACTGCTACTCTTAAGGAGTCACATAATTAATGTCTGGTGTTAGTAACTGCTGCTCTTAAGGAGTCTTGTAATTAATGTCTGGTGGTAGTAACGGCTGCTCTTAAGGAGTCTCGTAATTACTGTCTGTGTTAGTAAAAGCTGCTCTTAAGGAGTCTCGTAATTACTGTCTGTGTTAGTAACTGCTACCCTTAAGGAGTCTCGTAATTACTGTCTGTGATAGTAATTGCCACTCTTAAGGAGTCTTGTAACTACTGTCTGGCGTTAGTAACTGCTGCTCTTAAGGAGTCTCGTAATTAACATCTGGTGTTAGTAACTGCTGCTCTTAAGGAGTCTCGTAATTACTGTCTGTGTTAGTAACTGCTACTCTTAAGGAGTCGCGTAATTAATGTCTGGTGTTAGTAACTGCTGCTCTTAAGGAGTCTCGTAATTACTGTCTGTGTTAGTAACTGCTGCTCTTAAGGAGTCTCGTAGTTACTGTCTGTGTTAGTAACTGCTACTTTTAAGGAGTCTCATAACTACTGTCTGGCATTATGAACTGCTACTCTTAAGGAGTCTCGTAATTACTGTCTGTGATAGTAATTGCTACTCTTAAGGAGTCTTGTAACTACTGTCTGGCGTTAGTAACTGCTGCTCTTAAGGAGTCTCGTAATTAATGTCTGGTGTTAGTAACTGCTGCTCTTAAGGAGTCTCGTAATTACTGTCTGTGTTAGTAACTGCTGCTCTTAAGGAGTCTCGTAATTACTGTCTATGTTAGTAACTGCTACTCTTAAGGAGTCTCGTGACTACTGTCTGGCGTTATTAACTGCTACCCTTAAGGAGTCTCGTAATTACTGTCTGTGTTAGTAATTGCTACTCTTAAGGAATCTCGTAATTACTGTCTGGTGTTAGTAACTGCTGCTCTTAAGGAGTCTCGTAATTAATGTCTGGTTTTAGTAACTGCTGCTCTTAAGGAGTCTCGTAATTACTGTCTGTGTTGGTAATTGCTACTCTTAAGGAGTCCGTAACTACTGTCTGGCGTTATTAAGTGCTACTCTTAAGGAGTCTCGTAATTACTGTCTGTGTTAGCAATTGCTACTCTTAAGGAGTCTTGTAACTACTGTCTGGCGTTAGTCACTGCTACTCTTAAGGAATCTCGTAATTACTGTCTGGTGTTAGTAGCTGCTGCTCTTAAGGAGTCTCGTAATTAATGTCTGGTGTTAGTAACTGCTGCTATTAAGGAGTCTCGTAATTACTGTGTGTTAGTAATTGCTACTCTTAAGGAGTCTCGTAATTAATGTCTGGTGTTAGTAACTGCTGCTCTTAAGGAGTCTCATAATTAATATCTGGCGTTAGTAACTGCTGCTCTTAAGGAATCTCGTAATTACTGTCTGGTGTTAGTAACTGCTGCTCTTAAGGAGTCTCGTAATTACTGTCTGTGTTAGTAACTGCTACTCTTAAGGAGTCTCATAACTACTGTCTGGCGTTATTAACTGCTACTCTTAAGGAGTCTTGTAATTACTGTCTGTGATAGTAATTGTTACTCTTAAGGAGTCTTGTAACTACTGTCTGGCGTTAGTAACTGCTGCTCTTAAGGAGTCTCGTAATTAACATCTGGTGTTAGTAACTGCTGCTCTTAAGGAGTCTCGTAATTAATGTCTGTGTTAGTAACTGCTGCTCTTAAGGAGTCTCGTAATTACTATCTGTTTTAGTAATTGCTACTCTTAAGGAGTCTCGTAACTACTGTCTGGCGTTATTAACTGCTGCTCTTAAGGAGTCTCATAATTAATGTCTGTGTTAGTAATTGCTACTCTTAAGGAATCTCGTAATTACTGTCTGGTCTTAGTAACTGCTGCTCTTACAGAGTCTCGTAATTAAGGTCTGGTTTTAGTAACTGCTGCTCTTAAGGAGTCTCGTAATTACTGTCTGTGTTAGTAATTGCTACTCTTAAGGAGTCTCGTAACTACTGTCTGGCGTTATTAAGTGTTACTCCTAGGGAGTCTTGTAATTACTGTCTGTGTTAGCAATTGCTACTCTTAAGGAGTCTTGTAACTACTGTCTGGCATTAGTCACTGCTACTCTTAAGGAATCTTGTAATTACTCTCTGGTGTTAGTAACTGCTGCTCTTAAGGAGTCTCGCAATTAATGTCTGGTGTTAGTAACTGCTGCTCTTAAGGAGTCTCGTAATTAATGTCTGGTGTTAGTAACTGCTGCTCTTAATGAGTCTCGTAATTACTGTGTGTTAGTAATTGCTACTCTTAAGGAGTCTCGTAATTAATGTCTGGTGTTAGTAACTGCTGCTCTTAAGGAGTCTCATAATTAATGTCTGGCGTTAGTAACTGCTGCTCTTAAGGAATCTCGTAATTACTGTCTGGTGTTAGTAACTGCTGCTCTTAAGCAGTCTCGTAATTAATGTCTGGTGTTAGTAACTTCTGCTCTTAAAGAGTCTCGTAATTAATGTCTGGTGTTAGTAACTGCTGCTCTTAACGAGCCTCGTAATTACTGTCTGTGTTAGTAATTGCTACTCTTAAGGAGTCTCGTAACTACTGTCTGGCATTATTAACTGCTACTCTTAAGGAGTCTCGTAATTACTGTCTGTGTTAGTAATTGCTACTCTTAAGGAGTCTTGTAACTACTGTCTGGCATTAGTAACTGCTACTCTTAAGGAATCTCGTAATTACTGTCTGGTGTTAGTAACTGCTGCTCTTAAGGAGTCTTGTAATTAATGTCTGGTATTAGTAACTGCTGCTCTTAAGGAGTCTCGTAATTACTGTCTGTGTTAGTAACTGCTACTCTTTAGGAGTCTCGTAATTACTGTCTGTGTTAGTAATTGCTACTGTTAAGGAGTCTTGTAACTACTGTCTGGCGTTAGTAACTGCTACTCTTAAGGAGTCTCGTAATTAATGTCTGGTGTTAGTAACTGCTGCTCTTAAGGAGTCTCGTAATTACTGTCTGGTGTAAGTAAATGCTGCTCTTAAGGAGTCTCATAATTACTGTCTGGTGTTAGTAACTGCTGCTCTTAAGGAGTCTCGTAATTACTGTCTGGAATTAGTAACTGCTACTCTTAAGGAGTCTTGTAACTACTCTCTGGCATTAGTAACTGCTACTCTTAAGGAATCTCGTAATTACTGTCTGGTGTTAGTAACTGCTGCTCTTAAGGAGTCTTGTAATTAATGTCTGGTATTAGTAACTGCTGCTCTTAAGGAGTCTCGTAATTACTGTCTGTGTTAGTAACTGCTACTCTTAAAGACTCTCGTAACTACTGTCTGGCGTTATTAACTGCTACTCTTAAGGAGTCTCGTAATTACTGTCTATGTTAGTAATTGCTACTCTTAAGGAGTCTTGTAACTACTGTCTGGCGTTAGTAACTGCTGCTCTTAAGGAGTCTCGTAATTAACATCTGGTGTTAGTAACTGCTGCTCTTAAGGAGTCTCGTAATTAATGTCTGTGTTAGTAACTGCTGCTCTTAAGGAGTCTCGTAATTACTATCTGTTTTAGTAATTGCTACTCTTAAGGAGTCTCATAATTAATATCTGGCGTTAGTAACTGCTGCTCTTAAGGAATCTCGTAATTACTGTCTGGTGTTAGTAACTGCTGCTCTTAAGGAGTCTCGTAATTACTGTCTGTGTTAGTAACTGCTACTCTTAAGGAGTCTCATAACTACTGTCTGGCGTTATTAACTGCTACTCTTAAGGAGTCTTGTAATTACTGTCTGTGATAGTAATTGTTACTCTTAAGGAGTCTTGTAACTACTGTCTGGCGTTAGTAACTGCTGCTCTTAAGGAGTCTCGTAATTAACATCTGGTGTTAGTAACTGCTGCTCTTAAGGAGTCTCGTAATTAATGTCTGTGTTAGTAACTGCTGCTCTTAAGGAGTCTCGTAATTACTATCTGTTTTAGTAATTGCTACTCTTAAGGAGTCTCGTAACTACTGTCTGGCGTTATTAACTGCTGCTCTTAAGGAGTCTCATAATTAATGTCTGTGTTAGTAATTGCTACTCTTAAGGAATCTCGTAATTACTGTCTGGTCTTAGTAACTGCTGCTCTTACAGAGTCTCGTAATTAATGTCTGGTTTTAGTAGCTGCTGCTCTTAAGGAGTCTCGTAATTACTGTCTGTGTTAGTAATTGCTACTCTTAAGGAGTCTCGTAACTACTGTCTGGCGTTATTAAGTGCTACTCCTAGGGAGTCTTGTAATTACTGTCTGTGTTAGCAATTGCTACTCTTAAGGAGTCTTGTAACTACTGTCTGGCATTAGTCACTGCTACTCTTAAAGAATCTTGTAATTACTCTCTGGTGTTAGTAACTGCTGCTCTTAAGGAGTCTCGCAATTAATGTCTGGTGTTAGTAACTGCTGCTCTTAAGGAGTCTCGTAATTAATGTCTGGTGTTAGTAACTGCTGCTCTTAATGAGTCTCGTAATTACTGTGTGTTAGTAATTGCTACTCTTAAGGAGTCTCGTAATTAATGTCTGGTGTTAGTAACTGCTGCTCTTAAGGAGTCTCATAATTAATGTCTGGCGTTAGTAACTGCTGCTCTTAAGGAATCTCGTAATTACTGTCTGGTGTTAGTAACTGCTGCTCTTAAGCAGTCTCGTAATTAATGTCTGGTGTTAGTAACTTCTGCTCTTAAAGAGTCTCGTAATTAATGTCTGGTGTTAGTAACTGCTGCTCTTAACGAGCCTCGTAATTACTGTCTGTGTTAGTAATTGCTACTCTTAAGGAGTCTCGTAACTACTGTCTGGCATTATTAACTGCTACTCTTAACGAGTCTCGTAATTACTGTCTGTGTTAGTAATTGCTACTCTTAAGGAGTGTTGTAACTACTGTCTGGCGTTAGTAACTGCTACTCTTAAGGAATCTCGTAATTAGTGTCTGGTGTTAGTAACTGCTGCTCTTAAGGAGTCTCGTAATTACTGTCTGGTGTAAGTAACTGCTGCTCTTAAGGAGTCTCGTAATTACTGTCTGGTGTTAGTAACTGCTGCTCTTAAGGAGTCTCGTAATTACTGTCTGTGTTAGTAACTGCTACTCTTAAGGAGTCTCGTAACTACTGTCTGGCGTTATTAACTGCTACTCTTAAGGAGTCTCGTAATTACTGTCTGTGTTAGTAATTGCTACTCTTAAGGAGTCTTGTAACTACTGTCTGGCATTAGTAACTGCTACTCTTAAGGAATCTCGTAATTACTGTCTGGTGTTAGTAACTGCTGCTCTTAAGGAGTCTTGTAATTAATGTCTGGTATTAGTAACTGCTGCTCTTAAGGAGTCTCGTAATTACTGTCTGTGTTAGTAACTGCTACTCTTAAGGAGTCTCGTAATTACTGTCTGTGTTAGTAATTGCTACTGTTAAGGAGTCTTGTAACTACTGTCTGGCGTTAGTAACTGCTACTCTTAAGGAGTCTCGTAATTAATGTCTGGTGTTAGTAACTGCTGCTCTTAAGGAGTCTCGTAATTACTGTCTGGTGTAAGTAAATGCTGCTCTTAAGGAGTCTCATAATTACTGTCTGGTGTTAGTAACTGCTGCTCTTAAGGAGTCTCGTAATTACTGTCTGGAATTAGTAACTGCTACTCTTAAGGAGTCTTGTAACTACTCTCTGGCATTAGTAACTGCTACTCTTAAGGAATCTCGTAATTACTGTCTGGTGTTAGTAACTGCTGCTCTTAAGGAGTCTTGTAATTAATGTCTGGTATTAGTAACTGCTGCTCTTAAGGAGTCTCGTAATTACTGTCTGTGTTAGTAACTGCTACTCTTAAAGACTCTCGTAACTACTGTCTGGCGTTATTAACTGCTACTCTTAAGGAGTCTCGTAATTACTGTCTATGTTAGTAATTGCTACTCTTAAGGAGTCTTGTAACTACTGTCTGGCGTTAGTAACTGCTGCTCTTAAGGAGTCTCGTAATTAACATCTGGTGTTAGTAACTGCTGCTCTTAAGGAGTCTCGTAATTAATGTCTGTGTTAGTAACTGCTGCTCTTAAGGAGTCTCGTAATTACTATCTGTTTTAGTAATTGCTACTCTTAAGGAGTCTCATAATTAATATCTGGCGTTAGTAACTGCTGCTCTTAAGGAATCTCGTAATTACTGTCTGGTGTTAGTAACTGCTGCTCTTAAGGAGTCTCGTAATTACTGTCTGTGTTAGTAACTGCTACTCTTAAGGAGTCTCATAACTACTGTCTGGCGTTATTAACTGCTACTCTTAAGGAGTCTTGTAATTACTGTCTGTGATAGTAATTGTTACTCTTAAGGAGTCTTGTAACTACTGTCTGGCGTTAGTAACTGCTGCTCTTAAGGAGTCTCGTAATTAACATCTGGTGTTAGTAACTGCTGCTCTTAAGGAGTCTCGTAATTAATGTCTGTGTTAGTAACTGCTGCTCTTAAGGAGTCTCGTAATTACTATCTGTTTTAGTAATTGCTACTCTTAAGGAGTCTCGTAACTACTGTCTGGCGTTATTAACTGCTGCTCTTAAGGAGTCTCATAATTAATGTCTGTGTTAGTAATTGCTACTCTTAAGGAATCTCGTAATTACTGTCTGGTCTTAGTAACTGCTGCTCTTACAGAGTCTCGTAATTAATGTCTGGTTTTAGTAGCTGCTGCTCTTAAGGAGTCTCGTAATTACTGTCTGTGTTAGTAATTGCTACTCTTAAGGAGTCTCGTAACTACTGTCTGGCGTTATTAAGTGCTACTCCTAGGGAGTCTTGTAATTACTGTCTGTGTTAGCAATTGCTACTCTTAAGGAGTCTTGTAACTACTGTCTGGCATTAGTCACTGCTACTCTTAAGGAATCTTGTAATTGCTCTCTGGTGTTAGTAACTGCTGCTCTTAAGGAGTCTCGCAATTAATGTCTGGTGTTAGTAACTGCTGCTCTTAAGGAGTCTCGTAATTAATGTCTGGTGTTAGTAACTGCTGCTCTTAATGAGTCTCGTAATTACTGTGTGTTAGTAATTGCTACTCTTAAGGAGTCTCGTAATTAATGTCTGGTGTTAGTAACTGCTGCTCTTAAGGAGTCTCATAATTAATGTCTGGCGTTAGTAACTGCTGCTCTTAAGGAATCTCGTAATTACTGTCTGGTGTTAGTAACTGCTGCTCTTAAGCAGTCTCGTAATTAATGTCTGGTGTTAGTAACTTCTGCTCTTAAAGAGTCTCGTAATTAATGTCTGGTGTTAGTAACTGCTGCTCTTAACGAGCCTCGTAATTACTGTCTGTGTTAGTAATTGCTACTCTTAAGGAGTCTCGTAACTACTGTCTGGCATTATTAACTGCTACTCTTAACGAGTCTCGTAATTACTGTCTGTGTTAGTAATTGCTACTCTTAAGGAGTCTTGTAACTACTGTCTGGCGTTAGTAACTGCTACTCTTAAGGAATCTCGTAATTAGTGTCTGGTGTTAGTAACTGCTGCTCTTAAGGAGTCTCGTAATTACTGTCTGGTGTAAGTAACTGCTGCTCTTAAGGAGTCTCGTAATTACTGTCTGGTGTTAGTAACTGCTGCTCTTAAGGAGTCTCGTAATTACTGTCTGTGTTAGTAACTGCTACTCTTAAGGAGTCTCGTAACTACTGTCTGGCGTTATTAACTGCTACTCTTAAGGAGTCTCGTAATTACTGTCTGTGTTAGTAATTGCTACTCTTAAGGAGTCTTGTAACTACTGTCTGGCATTAGTAACTGCTACTCTTAAGGAATCTCGTAATTACTGTCTGGTGTTAGTAACTGCTGCTCTTAAGGAGTCTTGTAATTAATGTCTGGTATTAGTAACTGCTGCTCTTAAGGAGTCTCGTAATTACTGTCTGTGTTAGTAACTGCTACTCTTAAGGAGTCTCGTAATTACTGTCTGTGTTAGTAATTGCTACTGTTAAGGAGTCTTGTAACTACTGTCTGGCGTTAGTAACTGCTACTCTTAAGGAGTCTCGTAATTAATGTCTGGTGTTAGTAACTGCTGCTCTTAAGGAGTCTCGTAATTACTGTCTGGTGTAAGTAAATGCTGCTCTTAAGGAGTCTCATAATTACTGTCTGGTGTTAGTAACTGCTGCTCTTAAGGAGTCTCGTAATTACTGTCTGGAATTAGTAACTGCTACTCTTAAGGAGTCTTGTAACTACTCTCTGGCATTAGTAACTGCTACTCTTAAGGAATCTCGTAATTACTGTCTGGTGTTAGTAACTGCTGCTCTTAAGGAGTCTTGTAATTAATGTCTGGTATTAGTAACTGCTGCTCTTAAGGAGTCTCGTAATTACTGTCTGTGTTAGTAACTGCTACTCTTAAAGAGTCTCGTAACTACTGTCTGGCGTTATTAACTGCTACTCTTAAGGAGTCTCGTAATTACTGTCTATGTTAGTAATTGCTACTCTTAAGGAGTCTTGTAACTACTGTCTGGCGTTAGTAACTGCTACTCTTAAGGAATCTCGTAATTACTGTCTGGTGTTATGTGGGATGTTTTTCCCCATGCATCCAAGCCCTACCATAAAACTGTGCAGTACTGGCATGGAAAACATCATGATGGCCAGAACTCCCCAGAGAGTGCACAGGGAAAACATGAAGAATAAGCGGCCACCCATTTTTGCCTATGTTGTGAGGACAGGAGGGCACAGCCTAAACCCACCATTGGGCTACACACACAGTAGCCTGAAACCATTGGGAATGGCAATGCTGATTGCCAAAAAGCAACTCAGAACTGTGGGGAATTCATTTTCTTAATCCCAAAAATGGTTGCAATACCGGTACTCACCACTATCAGAAAGCCGGCGTTTTAAAACCACCAGACTTTTGTGTAAAACTGAACAAATGAAACAAAACCAGGCCAAGGAAGGACTTGCTAAGAGGTGGATACAATGTAAAACTATATTCTGAAATGACTTGAAGGAAGTAATTATTTAATGTATAGGTAAAAATTGTAAGTTTGATTTAAACTGGGAACTAAAGTGACATTTAGCTGAATTCTGCCTGACAACTACCCTGACAGGAGAAACCTGCTCAGCCACTCTTCCCAGGTCTAGCTGCATCCTGCTTCCCCACCAAAAGGAGTTGACACCTCTCTGATTAGATTAGGGGAGGGGCACCGGCAGGAGGTTGCACAAAGGCCTGTCCTGGACTCAGGCAAATGTTATATTGGGGGGCCGTAAATTGGATTCCTCCTGGGGGAAACTAGGAGGGGCAGTGCCTCTGCTAGCCAGCTGAGCTTGGGGGAAGTGGATAAACCAGTTATTCCACCATGTGATGTGGGAAGCCACACCCCTTTTTGACCAGGGCATACTTTTAAAAAGATGGATAATTCATAGTACGGACCTGTCAAAATTATATAAATAATATCATTATTCTTGTGATTTTTCTGTGCACATTTTAAGAGGTGTTAGGACCCTGTGGTATGTTCCTGGGGATAGTAGCGGAAAAAAGGTTGTTACTCCAAATGTATGCATGTTAAAAATCTGACACTTTATCATCTGAAACCCATCTCCCTGGTGCACATTTGTGTAAAATCTGGAAAGGTTTAGAGGTCGTTATCTGGATGAAAAGGGGAGAATTCTGTCATCTGTGGACACGACATCGTACAAAGACAGGGATCGGATGGTTTGGTGCTACAGAAAATATGTTAGCTGGACCTATAATATGAGAAAAATGGTACATAGATAAATATGTATTTGGATCAGAAATAGATTTGTGTGCAATTTGACAAGGGGAGGTTCCTCTGACCATAAAACCTACAGCATCACTCTGACACTCCATTTCTTCCCCCAATCAAAGGAGAGAGTAGGAACTGGCCAATGACAAGTAGAGAGGGGCAGGCTCAGTTATGCCACGCACACACCCATTTTCAAAACACATAAAAAGTGACTGCTGGGACAGGTAGGGAGATTCAATTCCATTTTCTGCGGGACGCTCTGCCGGGAGACTCCAGACTTCACATCCATCAATCTCCAAAGACCAGAACTTTACTTCAGAACTTAAAGCAAGGGCCTAAACCCACAAACTGAGAACTCTTCTCAGCAGGCCTCAGCATCCTTAAAATCATCTGCAAACTATTCCACAGCCGGGCGAGCTGTCTGAATTGTTTTGCCAAGAACAATTGCCAGAGACCAGACCAGAGATCCAGAGAACCACAGGCCGCTGTATCCAGAGAGCTGACCCAGACCGCTGCGAGCAGAACCAAAGATCCAGACCGCTGTGAGCAGAACCGGTGCTGATTGACCCGCCGAGCAGAGAGAACCGAAGTCCAGTCCAGTTGACCAGATCCGTGACGAGGCCCATTCATTTCAAAATTAGGAGTGAGTATCCGCCAGAACTATGCAGAACCCAATCTCTTAGTTAAAATAATCTAATTCAAGCTATTTTAACCTAATTAGAACAGCCTCCTAGAAATTGTGTCATCTGTCATTTTTAAAGCTGCACAGCTGTCACCTGTAATTTTGAGTTTTACTTTAAATCCGAAAATCTACCTTTATTAAATCATCCGTATCTCCGGAACCGTTTGTGCTAGGAACAAGATTTAACTTTCATCTGAAAGCTTAGACCTCCTACTCCCTATACTTTTTCCGTAATCGCGAGACACCCACTCGCGAAATTTACCGTGATTTACGATTTGGCCCGATTTCTTCATCTGTAGAAATCAGCAGCTTTTTGCTTCTCTTTGCTAAAATTCGTTTGGAATCTGCTAATCATTCATAGAGTATTGTTAAAGTGAGCCTGAACTAATATAAAGTAGCCATCACCTACCCTGAAACTGTAGAGGGAATTAAAAGCAATTTTAGCACCTTTTCACTTCCTTGCAAACCACATTAAAGTAATTTGTCTGTGTTTAAAACTCATCGCTGTTTTCCCTAAGCTTGCTGGGAGAACTGGAACTGTGTATTGCATTATAAAGTGTGATTTGTTGGGATTCTTGAAGACTGTGTGCTCTCCTTCCATTTCTTGTATTGCATAGGGGGGGAGTGAATTGTCAAAAGAAAAAGTGATCATATTACCTTTTGCTAAAATCATAACATGTTATTTCTGTACTGCATTTTATTCCACCTTGCGTTTCCTTGAACCATATAAAGCATTCTTTCCCACCTTATTCTTATGTTCCTATTCATAAATTACCTCTTGCTGACTACTGCACATATTCACAAGTGTAATAACCATTATCAATTTATTTATAGAAGTGTGATATATATACATATATTGTTTACATTTTCAAATAAACCTTTTAATTTGCAAAACAAACCTACTTCTTGGCTCAGTGGGGTCAGGGGGATTCTAAGAGGGGGGTGTTATACAAGGGTTGTCATCCAGAGTACTGAACTGGATATAAAAATACATCAATAAGGGTTTTCCTCAGCATCCCAGACTAGGCATTGACTGTAGAGTTGATTGAATATCGCTTACAAAAGTGGGGGCTCGGAGCCGGAGATTCTGGGTTAGATTTACCACTTGTGCAGATTAATACAGTGTGCCAACTGACCAGATACACATATCCGGTTAGATCACCACGCTGTTTTACACTGTGAAAGCATCCCTCAAAGGAACGCTCTAAGGAAACGGTCTGTTTTGCAAAATAAAATACAAACTTCTGTAAGTCAGGAAGGAACTCAAATTCCAGAATGACGACCTTGGTAGATATGAAAATAGCCAGAGAGCACTTCTTACATAAGCTATTTGTGAGAGGTGAGTGGACTCATCAGGACCAAACGATAAGGTTGCAGGCAATCGCGCAACAGGTCACTGAAACTGGGTCAGATACATGGAGAGATCCGGGTCCATTACATGTGGCCCTGATAGAATTATATATAGCTTTAAAGGCCAAAGATGAACACAATAAGATTGCCAGGATAACGGCATATTTGTATATATATATGGGAGCCATGCAGGACAAATGTGCTGAAGGCCAAGATCTGGCAAATAGGCAACAGATGGCGTTACAAAAGGCCCAATCTGACCTGGTCTCTTCTGATCAGAGGCTGCAGAGGGGCCAGGAGTCAGAAAATGATAGTAGGCAGCATATCATTAAAATAAAAGAGGACATGGATATACAGCAACAGGAAAAGACAGACCAGGATACCAGAATTCTGGCTTTGCAGAAGGAGCACCAAGACAGATTGGACTTCTTACTGCAGAGCCAGAAAAAGCTGGAGCAACAGATCAATTTCAACAGGGCATGCACAGAGCAGGTAGCCACCCTGCAAATCCAACTAGACAGAGAGAAAGAGGAAAGCAATAAATTGATTTTGAAAGACCTGGATACCCAGGCAGAGTTTGATGAAGAACGCCAGAAAGCTGGTGCCTTTCAAAGGCAGAGGGACAACCTGGCGTCACAAATGCAGGCTGTTGGTCAGGAAAGGGATACCTTAGGCCAGGAAGTCTGCCATTTAAAAAGAAAAATTGAAGAAAATCACTTGGCCCTCCAGTGGCTGGGTGACCTCCAAAAAGAGCATCAGGGCTTGCTAGATCACACCAGGAGGGTGGAGGAGGCTCTGGCAAGAAAGGAGCAGGCCAGTAGGGATGGGGCTGAGGAGGTAACCCTCCTGCAGTAGAGACTGGCCCAGTACTCCAGGACCAATAAGGAGGCACAGAGAGAAAATGAGGCTCTCTGTCAGCACAATGATAGGCTCCAGCAACAGGTAGCGATGCAGGAGAGACTGATAGAGTCTAGTAAGGCCTTAACTGAGGAACTGAAAGCGCAGGCTCTTGCATTGCAACAGGGAACAGGGGCGGATAGAGATGAGGTTCGCTGGGAAAGAGAAACTCCTGAGCATAACCTCAGGAGCCCTAGTGCCAGAGGCCTTCACCTCTACCAGTCCCTGGACTCTGCCACCCCCATGTTCCCTGGCGCACATGAGCACGGGGTCACAGGGATGGCAGATTACTATCCAGCTAAAAGTATGGGGCTCATAGGCCAGTACCACCCAGGAATGGAGGGGCGGGCATCGGGTATGGGCACCCAAGCACAGTGCAATTTAGTGGGGAACCCCAGGTGAGTAGGCCCACTAAGGGCATCCTGAAAACCTCTGCCCAGTTAGGTCAGTGGGGGGGATACCCAGCAAATCCTGGTAGCAAGGAGGGATCTGAAGACTCCTCTGAGCGTCACAGGACACAGGAGACCAGGTCCCCACATTCTGCCAGCCATTCCCAGGCTCGCAGAATCCAGGAAAACCTGGAAGATCAGACGGGCGCCTCTGGGAGCAGCGCTTCTGAGTCGGAGGATGAATGGACCAGGGTTACCCGAACCAAAAAGGCCAATAAGGCAAAAAGGGCCTTGCTTAAGGACCCATTGAAACAAATAAAGGCAATAAGGAGTGTCACCACGCCTTATCATAAGAACACCAAGTATTCTGTTTGGGAACACTTGGAGCTCTATGAGCAAATGATGAAGACTTTCCATTTGAAGGACAGCCAAAGCTGTATTCAATATGTAAAGTGGACCTTCTCACCAGAATACTCCAGTTTCTTTGTGGGGCTGGAGGATCAAAACCATTCAAGGTGGTCCACATACAGGGCTGCCATCTTGAAACATTTTTCTGTGCACAGAAATCCTCAAGAGGCTCGCAAGGCAGCCTACAATTTGCAACGTGGGGAGGATCAGGCCCCACAAGAGTTTGTGCAAGAATTAAAGCGTGCTTTTGCGCAGACCACCAGAAGGGTGCGCACGGATAGCAGAGAATTTATCAATACGTTTTTCCATGCCTTACCCAAATACATAATGACCCAGCTCGTGAGAGATTTTCATGAGAAAAGATCTTTAGACTGGGTCTTTGAACAGGCTACCCGGATCTATGAGGTGCAGAAGCCCATCGAAAATAAAAATAATGCGCCGAAAAACCCCAAAACCAACAACACCCCTGCTGCTGCCAAGGTGGCAGAGGTAAAGGTTGCCCCGTTTTAGATTTGGAGATGGGGGGGCCTAAAAACCTGCCTGCACCAAATAATTCACAGCCCAGAAGGCCCTCGGGCCAGTCACAGACAGGAAGTCGAGGAGGTAGTCCCGCAAATGGGGTCCCCCGCTCCCCTGACTATGTAAGTCCCCGCTACAAGGGAAACCGACCAATCCTGGGTTATGTGTGGACTCCTCCAGCCCAAGGGGGGGGATCCAGCCAAGCACCTAACCCAGGGAACTTCCCTCCCAACTTCCCACAGGAGGGCAGAACTTCTCCAAATCCTGGGCAGAACTTTTTCCCCAGGTATCCACCCAATTTCCAGCCCCAAAATCATCCATCCTTCTTTCCCCAATTCCCTGAGCCCAGACAACCTAATCCGGGAGAGGGGAGGCCAAGGGTGGAGGGGTACCAAAATCTTCCCAACCAGGGGTATTACCAGAGAAGGGATAGCTACCCTTCTCGGGATCAGCCCAGGGGAGAAAATAGAGCCCGGTGTCAGCCTAGCGGGTTTCACAACTTGAGCGCCAGGTCCAAAATATGGCACGGGATCTGGGTCACATACTGAGGGCTCAACAGAACCCTCAGATGAGCATGCCACCGCAGAATGCCCCAAACTCTGGACCTGGTGCTCCAGAACAATGACAGGGGCAGCACCCCGATAACCCACCGGTTCCCAGGGAGGAGACACAAGTGGAAGGGCGGTGTAAAGCCTTGGAGGAAGCTTCCTTCCCAACTTGTAAACAGCCCCTGGAAAACCAGGAACCGGAAACAAAATCTCCTGCCCCTAAATGCCTGCCTCCCAAGCAGCAGAGGGGGGTAGGAGAAACAAAGGACCCAAACAGACCCACTTTGTGGAGGAAGTACAGGTCTTCCAATTTGAGGGAGAGGGATCCTCAGAAGATCCTGGGAAAAGGATCTTCTCCTTCAGAGATGGGGGAACTCCTCCCAAAGAAAAATGGGTCTTAAGGGATTCCAATCCAGACTGGGGAGATATGGAGACTGAGCTACCGCCGCCCATCATCTCATCCCAGAAACCACAATACCGAAATCCCCTGGTTCAAACCCATCCTGGTGACTGCCTCCAAAAAGAGGGGGGGGGCGGCCCAGAACCGGAACCAGGGGACCCCACAATGGCTTTGATCTCCAGTTGCCAACTTTTTCTTTCAGATTCCCCAGGCTCTTCACAGAATTCTGCCCAAATCTCTTCGCTAGCAATGTCCAAAACCAGAAAGTTAGCCCACCAGTTGTCCAAAAATGTGCATTATCTGTGCCCCCTTGAGGAGAAGGAGGGAAGATATTATGCCCCGGTACAAGTACAGGGGCAGGGTACAATTTTGGCACTGGTGGACACTGGATCCCAAGCTACCCTTCTGTCCAAAAGGGCCTTTGAGGAACTAAATGCAGGAAGGGGGGAGAATTACTGTATTCCTCTCACCTCTCTTCCTGGACAACTGCAGAACTTTGACGGGAAGGAAATTCCTGTCGAGGGGACTGCAGATTTGGACATCAAAATTGGGTGACACAAGGTGAAACACCCGGTCATAGTAGTGACTCCAGAGGGCACCCCTTGCTTACTAGGGAATGACCTCCTGAGAAGGTTGTCACCCCTAATAGATTGCGTAAACAAGGTCCTTTGGACCCAGACTAGCCGACCAATAAAATTAAAACAGAGTGTCAGCCATGTTAGTTTAAATGGCACCTGCCACATGGTTGAACAAAAATCTGACCAAGTAGAATTTCACTTCCAGAATAGCCAGATTCCAGATGTGACAGTAATAGCAGTAGGACAACAGACTGGTGATGGGGGGTCCTCTCTATTTCTGAAAATCAACCTCCCTTCCAGTTTAAGGTAGTATTCCACACTGGAAGGAAACACCCTGAAATTCTTTACTAATCCACAATCAGAAACTCTAACTCTGATAGTCCAGAAAGATGTGAAATCAGCTCAGAGCCTGGCTGATATTCAGCAAATTGGAGAGCAGTTGTTCATCCCTGTTCAGTTAAATGATGGGAAGGACTCTGTTCTCGCCCGAGTGTGTGTGAACAACGGTAAGAGCTTCATCAGCGAAGCCATGTTCCGCCAACTCCCAAAAGATCCAGCCATTCCCACATTCAAACTGATAGACAAATGGGAAATGGACCTGGAAGCACCCAATTCCAAACATCTCCTGCCAAGCAGGTGTATGCTCAAAATCTCCATTGGCAAGAAGAGCATAGTCCATAATTGTTGGGTCATGCGAGACGTCACTGCCGCCTTTTACTTAGGCAGTGACATTCTCAATCGCTTTGCCATTAGTTTGGACCTAATAAACTTCAAAGCTTGGTCCCGATTAGCGGATAATCCCATGGGCTTTGATGATTCAGAAAAAGCATTTACGTCAGCTCAATTGCTACCTTATGCAGTTGAAATTCAGATTAAAGAGGAAGTCACCATCCCAGAAAGGACCCGACAATTCTCCCTGGAAGTGAAAGTTAAAAGAGGACAAAAATTGAAAAACCCTGATGCTTATATTCATCTAAATGCTTCTCTCCAACAGCAAGGGTTAGGGATAAACCCAACACCATTAGTCAACATAGAACATGACACCATTCCAATAGAGGTGGATAACAGCGACTTACAGAGTATCACTCTAGCCGCAGGCACCATCATTGGAATGGCGGTTGATGACCGACATTTTTCCATTGATCTAGGAAATGAACTGTTAGGACCAATCCCCAAGGACTGTTGTGACAGTACCAGTGATGACAACACAACACCAGATAGGATTTTCACCCGGCATGGGGGGAACTTCCTGGTGTACACTTCTTGCCTTATGGTAAGGAAGATGTGACTTGTGACTTCAGAGGGGACGAGGTGATTTTCCAGGTCCATGAGGGCTGCCTTTCCCACCTGAAGCCTCCGGTCCAAATCAGCACTCTGACCAGGGACTTCTCCACCCAGCTGGAGGAGGCCGCTGAGATAGCAAAACCAGAAGTCTTTCCAGGCTTCAGGCAGATGGTGGAAGAGAGAGTCAACCTAGCTGATGCATGTGTGACTCTGGAACAGAAGCAAAAGTTGAAACAAGTTTTCTTGGATTTTCAAGATCTCTTTGCGGTAGACTCATATGACTGTGGTCGCACCGACATCCACACCACAACAATTCCCACGGACCCTGGAATGACTCCAGTGTTTGTGAAGCAATATCGTTTGCCTCTCGCATCCATGGAGTCCCTTACTGGAATAATTAAGAACCTTGAGTCCCGGGGAATAATCCGTCCAGTACACAGCACCTTCAATAATCCGGTGCTGGGAATATTGAAGCCAAACGGCCAGTGGAGACTCTGCGCCGACCTTAGGGAGCTCAACAAACGGGTCCATACTTCCCGATGGCCTCTGCCCTACATTGACCAAGGGCTGGCCCAGATCCAGGAGTCACAGGTATTCACAGCAATAGACCTGACCAATGGATACTGGACCGTGCCTGTCAGTAGGGAGGACCAATACAAACTGGCTTTTACCTTTGGGGGCCAGCAGTACACCACTCCCTTCGGATACCTCAACTCCGGCAATGAATTCAACATTTTCCTACATAAGGCCATGCCCGACCTGGGTGCGAGGGGTAACCTGGCTTATGTAGATGATGTCCTCGTCAAAAGTTCATCTGTTGAGGACCACATAGCGGAGATCCGTTATGTTCTGACACAGTTGAGGGCCGCCGGAGCAAAACTTTCCTTTCAGAAAGCACAGTGGTGTAGAACCCCTGTTAATTTCTTGGGGCATGAGATTACTCCTCAGGGTCTCTGTCCCCAAGAAAAGAAAGTGGAAGCACTCCAGAAACTGAAGGATCCCACAACTCTGCGGGAACTAAGGAGCCTCCTTGGACTGACTAATTACAGCAGAAAGTTCATTGAGGGCTACGCAGAGATCACTAGACCCCTGATTCATCTCCTGAAGGGGGGGGGGGTCAAGTGGGAATGGGGTCCAGAACAATCCGAGGCAGTAAGACAACTCAAAAGAAGCCTCTCACAAGCGCCTTGCCTAGCTTACCCTGTCAGAAACAAGGAGTTCTTCCTGGAGACAAGGTTCTCTAATACATGCTTGACAACAGTATTATACCAAAAGCATGACAAGGTCAATAAAGTAATCTCCTATGCAAGCAAAACTTTATCCTCTGTGGAGGAAAAATTCAACGATTGCGAAAAGGCACTCCTGGCAACGGTGTGGGCATTGAAGAATTACCGCCCGTTTATCCAGGGGGAACGCATCATAGTGGAGACTCCACACCAGCCTCTGCAATATCTCCAAAGTGATAGAATCCGGGCCGGAAATGTGAGTAATTTCCGAATTACTTCCTGGATTCTGTCAATGCAAGGCTTTCCTGTGGAGGTCAGATTTGGCCAAAACAAGAAGAGTCCCCTCGCGCAAGCTCTGGCTGACTTGCATGATTGTGCCAGAGAAAACTGTCTCGAGGACGAAAGTCCAAAAATCAAGGGCAACACGGAGGCATACCTTAATTCCCCACACAAAGTCTTTGAAGAAGACAAGTGTGAGGGAATGCCCACTGTCTATGTGGATGGATGCTCGTACCATGTTGACAACAACGGGGAGAAAGAACTGGTGGCCGGAGTAGGGAATGCATGGGTGAATGAGTCCCCAGAACCCTCCGCTGGATACAAAATTGGTCCCCAAAGTAGTCAGGTGGCAGAATTGATGGCTGTGCATCAGGCCATCCTCACTGCTGTCCAACATCAACTCCACAAACTGGTCATAATCACAGATTCGGATTATGTGCGGAACGGGTTCGTGGAGCACCTGGTTAATTGGAAAACCAGAGGCATGTTATGTGCTAATAACAAACCCTTGAAACATGGGAAGTTAATTCAAAAAATTGATGATCTGGTCACATCGAATGGGATGACCATCTACTGGAAAAAGATCAAGGGTCATTCCAAAGTAGAGGGACCAGACAAAACTGGAAATGACTTAGCTGATCAGCTGGCCAAAACCGGGCCCATCCAAGGGGATCTAATAGAAATAGAGTCCCTATTGGGGGAAATCCAGGTCACTGCTATCACTAGGTCCCAGACAAATGCTCACAATGATCTTTCAACTGCACAATGGAGTAAGGAGACCCCTGATGCTGATTTAATTACAGCTCAGAAGGGGGATCCAATAATTGGTAAGTTATACCAACACATTGAGGACCCTGAGAACTTTCCCCTGACGGATACCGATTACATTGGGAAAGAGGACCTAAGAGTGTTGATGAAATGTCCAAAAAGGTTACGGAATCTAAGACGGTTTGTTGGTAAGGAAATCCCAGGCTGGCCATGATCAGTGGGTGGTCCCTACCTCATTCCGAAGCCTGATATTAAGTCACACCCATGATGCGGCCACCGCCGGTCATAGGGGGTTTCACACAACACTGGAAATCTTAAGAGAGGTTGCATACTGGCCACACATGGGGCAGGACCTCGACCAATACTTGAAGGGGTGTCTTGTGTGTGCACAGTTTCAGCCATCATCCCTCACACACCGTGCGCCTCTCCAAAAGAGGGGGATGTCACTGCCATGGTCAGATTTGCAAATCGACTTTGTAGGCCCTGTAATTCGCTCGTCTAGAGGAAACAAGTACATTGTCATGGGCGCCACTCCCGAGGGGCCAGGACTGGCCCAGCGCCCTCGGAAGCAGACCCGTCTTCCACTTCTCCGGACCCAGCAGACCCCTACAGGGGCCCTTTGGACCGTGTCCTGGCGCCTTTGGCACCAGGCTCATGAATGGTTTCAGTCCCGGCGCCATAGGCGCCGGGCTCATATTGATAAACAGTGTAATAATGCTTGGGTGGACTTACCTGAGGCAGACCATGCTGCATATTTACCCAGAACAATCCAGTCTGGTTGAAGTCCCCAGCCATCAGGGCTGGGAGGAACTATTCCCTCCATTCAGGAACTCTTTTCTTACCTGGGTGGAACCGGTGGAAGAACACACACTGGAAGCACTTCTCTGCTATTTAAACCACGCCCGATGGAAAACACGTGCTTCGCGTTATTCTGCAGCAGCAGCAGGACGCTCACCGAGTCGGCTCCTGCATTCCAGGTCCAGAGTCATCTTCAGCTTCCGCGCAGCAACCTGTGGATGAAGAAAGACACAGAACAATACTTACCAGATCCCGGAATCCAGTCACCGGCAAAACCTGCAAAGAATAAACATAAGGTTAGAAAAGTGCAACTCGCTCGCAGCCGCGCCCGCTTACCTGATCCATCCGTGATTGCAACGGAGCTAACCGCGGCCTTCTCTTCGGCAGCTTCTCTGCACCTGAAAGGCAAAGGACATAATTAAAAAGGGGTTCGGGTGAAGGCAGTCGCATTCATCTTAACTTACCAGTTTTTGCACGCGCAGAAGCGGCCGCATCAACCGCAGCATCCCGGCACCTGAAAACTAGAAAAAGGACATTATTAGAGGTGCCATTAAAAGCGGCCAACGAACATTATACTTACGTGCATCGGCACGTGCAACGGCAACGGAAAACTACCCCCACAGCATCCCGAGGCCTGAAACAAAGGAAAAGGGACATTATTAAGGTGCCCATCTTTTAAAGCCTAAAGACTACAGTATGCTTACAGGCATCCGCTCGTGCAGTAACGGCAGCATCGCTCTTCGGCATCCCAGCACCAGTGCCACAACTAAGGCCGCAAAAGACTTGAGCCTCAACACTGAACTCATCCAGTGACGTAACTGGAATCCACAAACCCCTGCACCAGACGCAGGATGGAGAGCTCAGCATTTATACACCTAAGGTGAGAGCTCGCCGAGACAAGTAGAAAGTTAGGCTGTGGGAGAAACTGGCGATTGGTGGGAGAAGGAATCCCATCAAACGGTGATTAACCCTTTTTCTTCCACCTGCAGAAAACTTACCCTGCAAGTCAGACATTCGATAAGAGGAAGCCCAGTCCTGAGAGTCGTCTGAGCTCTACGCTTCTCAATTGAAGAAACGATAGCAGCTCAGCCGGGATCAGCGCCTCTGTGGGAATCAGGTGAGCGTTACATACATGTTGACCGTTACATGCTTGTTTACCAAGTGGGTGGAATGTCTCCCAGCCCCAAATTGCAAGGCAGAAACAGCAGCTGCCCTGATGATTAACCACATCTTTGCCCGTTTTGGTCTACCTCAAAGGATTGAGTCAGACAGGGGTAGCCACTCACCAGTGAAGTAATGACAAAGATGTGGGAGATACTGGGGGTGAAAAGGAAGCTACACATTGCTTACAGGCCAGCTTCTTCTGGATCAGTAGAGAGATACAACCGAACCATTGTGAGCATATTAAAAAAGTTTGTGGCAGATTCTGGGCCAAGTTGGGATATCCGATTACCTCTGGTCCTAATGGCCATCAGATCTACCCCTTCATCTGCAACTAAAATGTCACCATTTGAGTTGATGACTGGACGCAAGATGGTCCTTCCCCAGCATCTGCTCTACAGAACCCAAGAGCAGACACTGTTAAATGCCTCCACAACTCATGAGTATGTGGAGAATTTAAGGAAACACCTTCAACATGCTTTTGCCTATGCTCAGCGGAATCTAGAAAGATCAGCTGATAGCATGAAAACCCACTACGACTTGAAGACCACCAGGAAGGAATATACTTTGGGGAACCGGGTCTATCTATACAATTTCCAGAGGAACCAGGCCAAACAGCGAAAATGTTTGCCTACATGGAAGGGACCGTTTGAAATTATAGACAAAATCTCCCCTGTGGCCTACAAGATCCGCATCTCCAAAGGCGGTTTGGCAGAGGGGGAAGACAAGTGGATCCATATAAATCAGCTAAAGTGTTGCCATCCCAGACACACTCTGCAACAACTGGAGGAGTCCTCTGCAATACCAGAGGGGACCGCTCCAGAGTAATTCAATTGCAACCTTAAAATATCCCACATATAGTCTCTAAAGTATTATGATTTGGAAAAAAAATGTCTTATAATTGTATCTTGTTTTGGTTAAAATAAGAACGCAAATGTTTTGACTATAAAATGTATATGCCCCCCCACCATATCAATGGTGGGGAAGAAATGTCTAGGATGTGTATTGCCGCTTTGCTTTATCATCCTAGGAGAGATGAAACCATGGAGACTGACCAAGGAGGGCGACCGGGGACCGGGAGCAGAGACCCGAGGGGCCCGGGTACCGCCAAATCCTCCCATAAGGACCAGCAAGGAGAACTGATTTATCGACTGAAGGCAGGAAAAGATGCTGAACTTTGCCAGCTATGGAATTGGAAGAAGAGGAGGCGAACATCCCAGAACTTGCGAGTTCCATCAGTGAAAGGACAGAATGGCCATCACAAGAGGGGGGGCTTGTGGGATGTTTTTACCCATGCATCCAAGCCCTACCATAATACTGTGCAGTACTGGCATGGAAAACATCATGATGGCCAGAACTCCCCAGATAGTGCACAGGGAAAACATGAAGAATAGGCGGCCACCCATTTTTGCCTATGTTGTGAGCACAGGAGGGCACTGCCTAAAACCACCATTGGACTACACACACAGTAGCCTGAAACCATTGGGAATGGCAATGCTGATTGCCAAAAAGCAGCTCAGAACTGTGGGGAATTCATTTTCTTAATCCCAAAAATGGTTGCAATACCGGTACTCACCACTATCAGAAAGCCGGCGTTTTAAAACCACCAGACTTTTGTGTAAAACTGAACAAATGAAACAAAACCAGGCCAAGGAAAGACTTGCTAAGAGGTGGATACAATGTAAAACTATATTCTGAAATGACTTGAAGGAAGTCATTATTTAATGTATAGGTAAAAATTGTAAGTTTGATTTAAACTGGGAACTAAAGTGACATTTAGCTGAATTCTGCCTGACAACCACCCCGACAGGAGAAACCTGCTCAGCCACTCTTCCCAGGCCTAGCTGCATCCTGCTTCCCTACCAAAAGGAGTTGACACCTCTCTGATTATATTAGGGGAGGGGCACCGGCAGGAGGTTGCACAAAGGCCTGTCCTGGACTCAGGCAAATGTTATATTGGGGGGGCCGTAAAGTGGATTCCTCCTGGGGGAAACTGGGAGGGGCAGTGCCTCTGCTAGCCAGCTGAGCTTGGGGGAAGTGGATAAACCAGTTATTCCACCATGTGATGTGGGAAGCCACACCCCTTTTTGACCAGGGCATACTTTTAAAAAGATGGATAATTCATAGTACGGACCTGTCAAAATTATATAAATAATATCATTATTCTTGTGATTTTTCTGTGCACATTTTAAGAGGTGTTAGGACCCTGTGGTATGTTCCTGGGGATAGTAGCGGAAAAACGGTTGTTACTCCAAATGTTTGCATGTTAAAAATCTGACACTTTATCTTCTGAAACCCATCTCCCTGGTGCACATTTGTGTAAAATCTGGAAAGGTTTAGAGGTCGTTATCTGGATGAAAAGGGGAGAATTCTGTCATCAGTGGACACGACATCGTACAAAGACAGGGATCGGATGGTTTGGTGCTACAGAAAATATGTTAACTGGACCTATAATATGAGAAAAATGGTACATAGATAAATATGTATTTTGATCAGAAATAGATTTGTGTGCAATTTGACAAGGGGAGGTTCCTCTGACCATAAAACCTACAGCATCACTCTGACACTCCATTTCTTCCCCCCAATCAAAGGAGAGAGGAGGAACTGGCCAATGACAAGTAGAGAGGGGCAGGCTCAGTTATGCCACGCACACACCCATTTTCAAAACACATAAAAAGAGACTGCTGGGACAGGTAGGGAGATTCAATTCCATTTTCTGCGGGACGCTCTGCCGGGAGACTCCAGACTTCACATCCATCAATCTCCAAAGACCAGAACTTTACTTCAGAACTTAAAGCAAGGGCCTAAACCCACAAACTGAGAACTCTTCTCAGCAGGCCTCAGCATCCTTAAAATCATCTGCAAACTATTCCTCAGCCGGGCGAGCTGTCTGAATTGTTTTGCCAAGAACAATTGCCAGAGACCAGACCAGAGATCCAGAGAACCACAGGCCGCTGTATCCAGAGAGCTGACCCAGACCGCTGTGAGCAGAACCAGAGATCCAGACCGCTGTGAGCAGAACCGGTGCCTGATTGACCCACCGAGCAGAGAGAACCGAAGTCCAGTCCAGTTGACCAGATCCGTGACGAGGCCCATTCATTTCAAAATTAGGATTGAGTATCCGCCAGAACTGTGCAGAACCCAATCTCTTTGTTAAAATAATCTAATTCAAGCTATTTTAACCTAATTAGAACAGCCTCCTAGAAATCATGTCATCTGTCATTTTTAAAGCTGCACAGCTGTCACCTGTCATTTTGAGTTTTACTTTAAATCCGAAAATCTACCTTTACTAAATCATCCGTATCTCCGGAACCGTTTGTGCTAGGAACGAGATTTAACTTTCATCTGAAAGCTTAGACCTCCTACTCCCTATACTTTTTCCATAATCGCGAGACACGCACTCGCGAAATTTACCGCGATTTGCGATTTGGCCCGATTTCTTCATCTGTAGAAATAATCAGCTTTTTGTTTCTCTTTGCTAAAATTCGTTTGCAATCTGCTAATCATTCATAGAGTATTGTTAAAGTGAGCCTGAACTAATATAAAGTAGCCATCACCTACCCTGACCCTCTAGAGGGAATTAAAAGCAATTTTAGCACCTTTTCACTTCCTTGCAAACCACATTAAAGTAATTTGCCTGTGTTTAAAACTCATCCCTGTTTTCCCTAAGCTTGCTGGGAGAACTGGAACTGTGTATTGCATTATAAAGTGTGATTTGTTGGGATTCTTGAAGACTGTGTGCTCTCCTTCCATTTCTTGTATTGCACGGGGGGGGCGAATTGTCAAAAGAAAAAGTGATCATGTTACCTTTTGCTAAAATCATAACAAGTTATTTCTGTACTGCATTTTATTCCACCTTGCGTTTCCTTGAACCATATAAAGCATTCTTTCCCACCTTATTCTTCTGTTCCTATTCATAAGTTACCTCTTGCTGACTACTGCTCATATTCACAAGTGTAATATCCATTATCAATTTATTTATAGAAGTGTGATATATATATATATATATATACATATATATATATATATATATTGTTTAAATTTTCAAATAAACCTTTTAATTTGCAAAACAAACCTACTTCTTGGCTCAGTGGGGTCAGGGGGATTCTAAAAGGGGGGTGTTATACAAGGGTTGTCATCCAGAGTACTGAACTGGATATAAAAATACATAAATAAGGGTTTTCCTCAGCATCCCAGACTAGGCATTGACTTGGCTGTAGAGTTGATTGAATATCGCTTACAGTTAGTAACTGCTGCTCTTAAGGAGTCTCGTAATTAATGTCTGGTGTTAGTAACTGCTGCTCTTAAGGAGTCTCGTAATTACTGTCTGGTGTTAGTAACTGCTGCTCTTAAGGAGTCTCGTAATTACTGTCTGGTGTAAGTAACTGCTGCTCTTAAGGAGTCTCGTAATTACTGTCTGTGTTAGTAACTGCTACTCTTAAGGAGTCTCGTAACTACTGTCTGGCGTTAGTAACTGCTACTCTTAAGGAATCTCGTAATTACTGTCTGGTGTTAGTAACTGCTACTCTTAAGGAGTCTCGTACCTATTGTCTGGCGTTAGTAACTGCTACTCTTAAGGAATCTCGTAATTACTGTCTGTGTTAGTAACTGCTACTCTTAAGGAGTCTCGTACCTACTGTCTGGCGTTAGTAACTGCTACTCTTAAAGAGTCTTGTAATTACTGTCTGTGTTAGTAATTGCTACTCTTAAGGAGTCTCATAATTACTGTCTGGTGTTAGTAACTGTTGCTGTTAAGTAGTCTCATAATTACTGTCTGGTGTAAGTAACTGCGGCTCTTAAGGAGTCTCTTAATTACTGTCTGTGTTAGTAACTGCTACGCTTAAGGAGTCTCGTAATTACTGTCTGGTGTTAATAACTGCTGCTCTTAAGGAGTATCGTAATTACTGTCTGGTGTTAGTAACTGCTACTCTTAAGGAGTCTCGTAATTACTGCCTGGCGTTAGTAACTTCTACTCTTAAGGAGTCTAGTAATTACTGTCTGGTGTTAGTAACTGCTGCTCTTAAGGAGACTCGTAGTTACTGTCTATGTTAGTAACTGCTACTCTTAAGGAGTCTCGTAATCACTGTCATGTGTTGATAACTGCTACTCTTAAGGAGTCTTGTAATCACTGTCTGGTGTTAGTAACTGCTACTCTTAAAGAGTCTAGTAATCACTATCTGGCATTAGTAACTGCTGCTCTTAAGGAGTCTTGTAATTACTGTCTGGCGTTAGTAACAGCTACTCTTATGGAATCTCGTAATTACTGTCTTTGTTAGTAACTGATACTCTTAAGGAGTCTCATAATTACTGTCTGGTGTTAGTAACTACTACTCTTAAGAAATCTCGTAATCACTGTCTGGTGTTAGTAACTGCTACTCTCAAGGAGTCTCGTAATCACTGTCTGGTGTTAGTAACTACTACTCTTAAGGAGTCTCATAATCACTGTCTGGTGTTAGTAACTGCTACTCTTAAGGAGTCTCATAATCACTGTCTGGTATTAGTAACTGCTGCTTTTAAGCAGTCTAGTAATTACTGTCTGGTGTTAATACCTGCTGCTCTTAAGGAGTCTCGTAATTACTGTCTGGTGTTGGAAACTGCTACGCTTAAGAAATCTCGTAATTACTGTCTGTGTTAGTAACTCCTACTCTTAAGGAGTCTCGTAATTACTGTCTGGTGTTAGTAACTGTTATTCTTGAGGAGTCTCGTAATCACTGTCTGGTGTTAGTAACTGCTACTCTTAAGGAGTCTCGTAATCACTGTCTGGTGTTAGTAACTGCTACTCTTAAAATGGTGTTAGTAACGGCTACTCGAAAGGAATCTCGTAATTACTGTCTGTGTTAGTAACTGATACTCTTAAGGAGTCTCATAATTACTGTCTGGTGTTAGTAACTACTACTCTTAAGGAGTCTCGTAATCACTGTCTGGTGTTAGTAACAGCTACTCTCAAGGAGTCTCGTAATCACTGTCTGGTGTTAGTAACTACTACTCTTAAGGAGTCTAATAATCACTGTCTGGTGTTAGTAACTGCTGCTTTTAAGGAGTCTCGTAATTACTGTCTGGTGTTAATACCTGCTGCTCTTAAGGAGTCTCGTAATTACTGTCTGGTGTTGGTAACTGTTACGCTTAAGAAGTCTCGTAATTACTGTCTGTGTTAGTAACTGCTACTCTTAAGGAATCTCGTAATTACTGTCTGGTGTTAGTAACTGCTATTCTTAAGGAGTCTGGTAATTAAAGGCTTGTGTTAGTAACTGCTATGCTTAAGGAGTCTCGTAATTACTGTCTGGTGTTAGTAACTGCTACTTTTAAGGAGTCTCGTAATTACTGTCTGGTGTTAGTAACTGCTGCTTTTAAGGAGTCTCGTAATTACTGTCTGGTGTTAATACCTGCTGCTCTTAAGGAGTCTCGTAATTACTGTCTGGTGTTGGTAACTGTTACGCTTAAGAAGTCTCGTAATTACTGTCTGTGTTAGTAACTGCTACTCTTAAGGAATCTCGTAATTACTGTCTGGTGTTAGTAACTGCTATTCTTAAGGAGTCTGGTAATTAAAGGCTTGTGTTAGTAACTGCTATGCTTAAGGAGTCTCGTAATTACTGTCTGGTGTTAGTAACTGCTACTTTTAAGGAGTCTCGTAATTACTGTCTGGTGTTAGTAACTGCTGCTCTTAAGGAGTCTCGTAATTACTGTCTGTGTTAGTAACTGCTATGCTTAAGGAGTCTTGTAATTACTGTCTGGTGTTAGTAACTGCTACTTTTAAGGAGTCTCGTAATTACTGCCTGGTGTTAGTAACTGCTACTCTTAAGGAGTCTCGTAATTACTGTCTGGTGTTAGTAACTGCTTCTCTTAAGGAGTCTCGTAATTACTGTCTGTGTTAGTAACTGCTATGCTTAAGGAGTCTTGTAATTACTGTCTGGTGTTAGTAACTGCTACTTTTAAGGAGTCTCGTAATTACTGTCTGGTGTTAGTAACTGCTACTCTTAAAGAGTCTCGTAATTACTGTCTGGTGTTAGTAACTGCTACTTTTAAGGAGTCTCATATTTACGGTCTGGTGTTAGTAACTGCTATTCCTAAGGAGTCTGGTAATTAAAGTCTTGTGTTAGTAACTGCTACTCTTAAGGAGTCTCGTAATTACGGTCTGGTGTTAGTAACTGCTTCTCTTAAGGAGTCGCATAATAACTGTAGATGCTTTTGGGCAACAGGTGTGACTTTGTGACAAGTTCTATAATGAAAATGGCTTAATCTCAGGAGATAAGTGTGATTATTGATTAAATATCTAGCACTATATTCTGGGGCCCGATATCTTTGCACAATATTCTGTGGGCCTGAACTTGCCCAGCCTCAGCGGTACATTGTTGCATTGCAAAAAAAGTCTGAAGGTGATTTTTGCTTTGGACAGTGCACTATAGTTCTGCTTGCAGTATTCCTCCAGGAACAATGTCCGTTATGCTTTCATAGAACAGTTTTACAGGTGGAAGTTATTTCCTGTAGCACCATATGTATTACAATCTTTGTTTCTTTTGATCACTCAGGTCAACCGGTCACTTCGTCCCTGAACGTGTTTCCTTAAAATGACAGTAGCCTACCCAAGCACACTAAATACATATGTTCGAGAAAACTTAATTTAAAATGAACAGCTAGATCCCATGGTCTAAAGTTGAACGCGCGCCCACTTAGGCGTCCACTCAAGGCAATAATTCATTTGATATCTGACTTTGAGACTCATTATGAGTTTGGTGGTCATTCCATGGGAACTGGGTAATATATCTTTTCTCCTGCACCCCTCCACCTTGCAAGTGAGTATATGTTTGGATTCAGCGCCATGTCTACCCACCCACTACCCATCATTCCGGCACGAGTTGTAGATAGAGGGCACGCATAAGGGTCTAGGCAAAATCCCTAGTCTTGAAGGTGTTGGACGTCCACGCTTGGAGAAGAAGAAGAAAAAAAAAAGTCACAGTTAAGCTACGCCGCCCCATTGTGGCCATATGCTTGCTTTGGTATCCAGTGATAAAGTCACTGTGAAAATGGCCGCCAGGTGGGTACATTCCCCTAAAAATGCACCCTTCAGACAATCAAGCACTTTCCCCAAATATTCCAGGATTGGAGGCAATAATATATAACTATACCCCTCCTAGAATATTTGTGGAAAGAATTTTAGGAGGCAGGAAAAAAAAGTCACTGAGCTAGTGACTTTTACACGGTAACTTTATCAGATGGAACCCTGACTCTCAGGAGCAAAGCCTCCTGTGATGGCATGAATGTGCCGAGGTGCATCTCTATGCCATGCGTTGGTTTTACAGACCCACACCTTCATGCAGCACTGTTTCAGAATGTGCCTATGCTTCTGATATGTACCTGGCTAATCTTTTACTGTTTTCGATTTCAAGGTCCACGTAACGGAGGATGTTCGGTGGCGACCAATGAAAGGAGAGCATGTGGCGTTCATGGGATCAGTCCCAAGGAGTGCAAGAGGAGATGCTGCTGCTACGATGCAAGCATAGCCGGGGCCATCTGGTGCTTTCATTCGAAAAAACAAGGTAACATACGTGTTTTTAATTAGTATAATGTTCAACTTATGTAGCAAGATTGCACAAATTCCAATTTGTATTGCTTCCACGCTATGACGATCTCAGAATAGGACTGGGCAGCCAACAGGTGGCAAATTGTGGCACGAAAAATATATCTTCTGAAGGTGATTTAGGTAGATTACAAAAGCAGAGGTTAATCTATATTATATAATAATATTGTACTTGTTACTTGTAGATTTTTGGAAAATTAGTTAGTCTGACCTTAATGATTGAAAAGCACATGGAAAGCCCACACGAATCATGTGCAGGTTCAAATTAAATTGGTTTCTTATATTATGCTTCAAAAAAAAAAAATATTATGCTTCATGCCAGACTTCAGCCTCTAAGTCCTGATACTGGGAATCGAACCCGTGCTGCTCAGTACAGTCTTGTTTTCAGGACAAGCGTGTTGCCCCTGAGCTATAAAAAAAAAATCAGACAGGACTCTTGTTGCAATGCATACACATGCAACAACAAGAAACACTGATTAGTTTTAACAAGTATAAAAGATATCAGGACTCAATAAGAAGTCAATATAGGCCATATTACAGAAACTTTGCACCACTGCAAGTTCAATTAACACTAGGGCACAAATTGCCCGGGTTCCACAAAGATATTCTTTGAATGCATTTTTTTCACTATTCCAGATTCTTCTTTTTTCTTTTTCTTTTTTTTATTTAGCATTTTGTTAAATACAAACCTTTAGCCAATGTATTAATATTCATTATAAACACGCTAATAACACAATAAAATCAAACACATCAAACATTGAAAAAAATGAAAACACACTTATGCAGATGGAAGTTATACAATCTGTGCATTAGACTTATTTTGACTTAATATTCGTTGCAGAGCCACGTTCCAAAGACGATAAGCAGCCCGCGTTATAACAATGGACTCAGCACTAAATAAAGCATTCCAAAATTGATTGCCCGCTACTGCCGTGATTCCTTATAGCCAGCGCAATATTGAGCCCCAAGTGCCTGACGCTGGGTCAGCAGATGACCTGCAGCTTCAATATGAGTATTACATAAACGGCAAAGTCTGTAACAGCGAGCCAATTCAATCCATCTCTCTGTATGTTCTTGCGTTGGGAGTATGTTGAACCATAGGTACACTATAGATTGGTGCAAATTAGCAGGGAGTATTCTTGTCAAGTAAATACGCGGCCGTCCTTGACAAAATCCCTGCACGGCATACATCGGATACATAGATTTCTCAGTTAACGACTCGATGTAATGTTTTTTTCATTTTTAAAACAAGCGAAAGAATTGGGCCATTCCAATAATACGGAAACATTAATATCAAGATTGCCCACATTTTCTAGCGCATTCATTTTCAACTGCTCAAGAAATATATTGGAAGCAGTTCCCTTATACAGTGGAGCCATATAGCCAGAGGCGTTGCTGGGGGGGGCAAAGGGGCTATAGCTCCTGGTCTTTTGGTTGTAGCCCCGGATAGAATCTCAGGATCTACAACCAAAAGGCTAGCTAGCCCCGAGTCCCGACAGTCCCGACATTAGCGTAGCCCCGGGTCTTGTCCAGACCTAGCAACACCCCTGCATATAGCTATAAACACTCTCGGACTCAATAGGTGTACAGTTTATCTCAAGAAACAGTTTGCATCTCTGATGGAGCCATAATGAACAGATTGATTGAATACCAAGCTCATAATGAATGGCCTCAACAGGAACCTTCAGAAGGAGGGACCGGGGACCCCCAATATTGAGCGTAACAGCCGGGACTCCAGACTGTTCATCCATTTGGCCACGGATACATTTGCAATAGATCTCAGGCATTCCCTCTATGTTATTACCTCCCTTGTTGCGAATAAATCTCCTCATCAGAAGCCATTTCTTCATCGTTTTCAAAGTTATATAATCACCATACTTACGTGGAGATGGGGTACTATAGAGTGGTACTCCTAAATATACCTATCTATCCACTACTTCCAATAAATCCCCCGCATAGCTCCACTTGAACATACACTTCGAGTTCTTCTTTTTACCAAATATATTTGGCTCTATTCACAGCTAAAGTGTTTGCCTGCCCATACACGGCCGGGGCATCCAACGATCTCTGTAAGCTAATTGGAGTGCGGTCCACGATGACTGTGTCGTCAGCAATACGAGGAGGGAAGTTATTAACAGCTTCGATAGAAAGACCCATGTCAGCCACGTACAAATTATATAAAAAAGGGGCCAGAACACAACCCTGTTTCAAACCCATTTTAGTTGGAATATCCTCTGTAACGTCACCCTGTTGGTTCACCTGAAGAGAAACCGTTCCCAGAATCTGCACTAGGGTTAGGACTAGGGCAAACATTGCCCTGGTGCAAAACATGCATTTCAAAGAATATGAATGGAACTAGTGCAATTGTTCTCCCAGTGCTCATTGCACTTGCACTGGTGCCACACTGAGTTAGCACAGAAGCACCTCTGTAGCCTCCACCCTCAGAGGATGTTGACAGCTGTTTCGACTTTTTATTATTTAGGCCTCCATCAGGACGTGACTATGATGGTAACACAAATATCCAGATAATAATGGAACCGAAAGCCAGTGGTGCAGATGCTGACCCGTTTTGTATTTTATGAAGCGTGCTGCGCCTTGTGCTTCCACAGTGTCTTTGTGGAAGTAGTGGCATTGTTTTGTTTGCCTGAAGCTGTAGTTCTTTTTAAATGATCCGGGATGAATGAATGATTAATGCAATGCTTTCCATACAACAGTTGGTGCTGCTATTTGCAGATCTGAGTAGGGAAGTAGTTCATCTTGTAGAGGTGCTCTGAGTCTGTCCTACTCTATATTGACTCCCACTTCCCTTACATTATTTTTGTAATGTATTTTTATTGGCATTTTCAACAATACAAATTGTAAATAATCTCCCTCTCCCCCTACCCTTCGCCTTCCGCCCCTGCACCCCCGCCCCAGACCTGCAATTTTAAGGTCAATATTGTGGCATATTCCATCAGTTTATATATATCCGAGCATTACAGTGTTGCCCTCCTGGAAGCAGCGTAGCACTGGGATTGTTGGCTACATCCATGGGAAACTGTCATTGCTCTAATTAAGGTCATTGACATAGTTCCTTTGGGTGGCTGAATCTAAGTGCAGCCTAGGAATTTGTTTTAAGGCTAGATTTGAGGCAGCCAAAGATTAAGGTTATGAATGTGGTCATATAAGTCCAACTTTAAACAGGAGACTGCACCATCATTACAGGACACGCGTCATCTTACTGCGGTCACCTTACCACGGCTCCCTGTGTCGCAGCCAGCTGCAGCCACTAGCAGTTTAGCGGACTGGAGTATGGTACTGTTTGCGGGGGTTGGAGAGGGCATAATGAGGGGCTTCAAAAAAAGCAAAACTGCACTAACAACAATTACCAAAATGTAGGTGAACCCTTTGTAACAGAAAGGGGTGACACTTCAAGGTAAAGACAGAAAGGTGGTCACTCGATTCCCCCTAAAACAGAGACTTTGGGTTGTCCCCAGAGGAGACACAGTGGCTTTGCTGAGCAATGCCAGGGATAGAAAATGGAAAAGGGGACCATAGAGTTGGGGACAAGGATGGCAGGACAGCTTTCTGGGGTGCACTGACCTGAGAATAATGGTTACAGAGACCCCCAAAGTGGTGTTATGAAGATGGGACCTCAAGCATAGAATAAACACCCATGATAAGTTCACAACAAGCCACAGTACCATGCCAGACCTGTCCTGGATCCTCAGCACATATTCAGGTATGTTTGAGGCCTGTCCTCCGGAGTCTCTGAGCCAGAAACGTTGTCCAGGTCATAAAGCCTTAAAAAGGTTATATGGGATTTTAGCGAAGTAACATTCAGAGTGGTAAGTTTCACTGAGGTACAAAATTACGAAAATATACTGACATGTTTTTTTTTTTAAAAAAAATGTATGGGGGTCCCCCCTGCAACACCCTGTTTTCCTATCCTTTTAACCACATCCCCACCCATTTTAACCCCTTACCCCGCTGGCATATATATATTTATTTAAAATGTCTGGTATTTTTTCAGCATAGTTTACTTTGGTAAAACGTACCACTCTGATTTTTTTTCTCGGTAAAATGCCTGGAAACCCCTTATAAAGCCTTATACTGATGCGCAGATCTATTGATTCAAGGTCAATAGTCAGTCTCGTTTTCAGCAAATATTATACAGCACTACCTATCATCTTATCAGGTTATAAAGCTCATGTGTGAGTAGCAGTGGTAAAACACCACCAGTAGCATTTCCTTTGAGGGGAGTTCAAAGGCGCTATGGGCCATGGGTGTGGCTGAAGGAAGAGTGAGCCGGAAGCGGGATAGAGGGAGCGACCCCCCTGTAAAAGTAAAAAATATGAAGGAAATGCCACTGGTGGCATTTTTACCAGCAGCTTTCAAATGCCAGCATTAAGAGATAGAACCACCGTTCATATTTTAAATATATTAGCATCCTCAGGCGACACCCATGTATGCAATGTAAGTCCAATGTGGCCTTTCTTGTGAGACTCTGGCACCACCACCACGGTGTGCCGTTTTATTTTTTTTTTGCTTGCCCAGTGTCCTGGCCCTGAATATCATCTTCTTCTCCACACCCTGAAATCCTGCACCCCCAGACCTCCATCACTTTGACCACACGACCCCACATACTGTACACTTCCACACCAGCAGCTTGTACCTCATGCCCATCACCCACCTCGCACACAGTGAAAGCGTATAACTATTTCTTGTGGCGGCCATTTTGTCTTGTAGTTAATTTTTATAAGGGAGTGGCACCCACAAGTCACCCAAAAATGACTTCCTATAGAAGAATAAATGTATTAACGCCTCGGAGGATGGCCCCAGGTTCTAATAGCATTCAGCCTGGGGCAGGAAATGGCTGATAATGTCCTTAGGCCCAGGGTATGCTGTCAGGCTGCGACCGTCCAGTTCCACCCTCAACACTAGGCTAAATGCTATAATAGTGACCCATTGAACAATGTCAAAATAAATCCACAACCATTTTCTGGTTTAATAAAAGAGCACAGCAGATATCAAATATTGAAAACGTCTGGTACATTTAAGTCACATAAGGCGAGAGAGAAAGTAAAGGTTTCCACTGTTACATGTTTTTGTCAGAATAGGGTATGAAAACATGTAAAGGCTCAATATCTAAGTAGTTCCAATAAAGCCAAAATGTGTCGTAAGTGTCAGGTCCATCTTGCCAGATCCGCAGGAGCTGCTGAATCCCACAGACCCTCTCCAGGTGTTCCCCACAACAGCCCTCAATTCTACAGCTCATTCTGTCACCCGCGAGAATGGAAAAGGGCTGTGGATAAAATAACAAACAACAGAACCTCTGTTCACCGGTTCTTTCAGGATCTGCAGTTGGAAAAAGACATGCAATTACATACTTAACACCCTCCCTATGAAAACCTCTATCTTTCCCACTATCCTCCTGGTATTTAGATGTTCTCTTTTACCTGTTAACCTCGTCCAAGAGCTGGGATGTGATTATTAGTTCTGTGAGTATTCTTCTTTCCTACTAATTTCTCATGATAAAATAATTTGACTTTTTGTTCTCTTCCCTAATCATATTCAAAGTCTTTCGATGAGTAGAATATTTTTTTTGTTCAAAATCTTTTCTTAATATTTAACTATCTCTATGCTAACTAATCAGAGTAACTATTGAAAGAACATATTTACATATTTTATGTATCCTCTTCTTTTGCCTGCCTTCTGAAATAATTGATATCAGTTCTCTTTAAAGGATTTCTTTCTTGGTACACTATCCCAGTACAAGGCTGTTGTTCCTGAATGAGGGCTGGTATCCGTGCATACTCGATGGACAGCGAGCTTAATTACGAGTCTTCGGGTCCAGAAACAAGGGTGCCGGTAAGCTCACTGGCACCTTGTTTCCGGATTGGCAAACTCCGAGTCTGTGCCCGACAGGGCTGATCCTGCCGGGCGCTGCAGCCACAGTAGGCAGACTGTTCACAGAAGCACTGTTTGCATATGGGAATGGGGACTTACAATTTGCTGGCGCCTGACTTCCCGGGCCGCCAGACTCGTAATGAGACAATATATATTAAGGGTCCAGCAGGCAACCCGCCGGTAGCACCAACAGGGTTACCGCTGTACTCGTAATGAGGTTCACTCTCTCTAAATGTTACACTCCCACGTGAAACCTTCACACTCATCTCCCTCAGTTTCATTTTCGAAGATGCTCTTCTTTTTTTTGTGGAAATTACTCAGGATCACTTTAGTACCTTGGTTGTAATGTTATGGTGGGACAAGGGTGTTTGTCCACGCAACTTTTGTGGCACACCATTGTGCCCCAGTTATTTAGCAGGGGCCACTTACATTGAGAGGTAATGCCCCCATTCTACAAAATATTCAGCTAAATTACTCCATTGGGTCTATTACAGGGGAGCTAGCAGAACACGTGACATTCCCTTGAGTTGTTCGGATGAAAGACAGTTAAAGAATTCTGACAATGTTCAAAACAGTCTATCAGTGTTCTCCAACCAATCAGCTTCCAGTTACTGCCTCTCCATCTTGGCTTGGGATTCCTGGAAGAAAGACTCAATCAAGAAAAATGTTGTATTTTATTATGTCCAACTAACACCTTTCCTGAGTTAAACACCTCCCAAATCTATGTACCACAGCAGGCCACCTTCTGAACCTGACACTAACTTGCTGGTTCCTAATCCCGGTGGTGGAATGCTGGCAGCAAAGACGTCAACTGCAGCACTCACTTTCCCCACTGACCGCCGTACAGGGAAGTAATGTGAATGGGAATAGATGATGTGGGGGGGTAGGGTTTAGAAGTGTTGGAGGTGCTGCCAGCAATCTTACCACAAGCACTCAACGGCTGTCATTATCATATAGAACACATCCTGTATTTCATTCAGTAAACCATTCATAACGAGCAGTGGGCGGGGCGCATTACGCGTGTGACAGGCACAGTATATCATTCATAGGCTCAGTCCATTTATCTGTAAAGTGTCCTGTTGCTTATTGGGCTGGGGGTATGTGCCAAGCAACATAGTCCATTTTGCTGTATCGGCTCAGATCGGAAACCCCCACACCGTCTGGGAGCAGCAGCCTTGGTCACTGCTTAAAGATTGCACAGCAGAACTCTTCCACCCAGCATGCATTGCCAGAGGTCCCTCCTCTAGGATGCTATGCTCGTGGCTTACTTGTGTCCCCTCTAGTGCTGGAGGACAGAGCCCTACATCATATACGCAGAAGAGTTACCAGACTAGCTGCCTTGTAGGACTCTGCTTCCCTGTTGCCTGTGGTCCCTTCAAGGGGGTAGGAAGTGTGGAGGCTGGACGGCGTCCCTGCTAGATCACTTTCAGGTTCTGTCTCGCCTTGAACCCCAGGAGCTGCTGAACCCCACACAGACCCACTTGGGCTTCTCGTCTACAACTGAATATATGTTTCACCTGAACCTGAAACACCACAGGGTGGCAGGGAAAGTGGGTAACATAACAAAAAACAGATCTCCTGTCTTCTTGGAGATCTGCAGAAAATGAGAAGAAATAAATACACATAAAGCAATGCAGAAACACCTGAGGAAAAAACCAAACTCTTCTTTTGCACTGTATCTGTTTTCTAGCCTTCCTTGACATTATGTATGTCCCTCCAGAGCACTTGCCAAATGATTATTCTTCCAAGCCTTACCTTAAACTGATTTCTTTTTTAGTTGAAATAAGTTTCCCTTGACCATTAACTCTCTGATGACTAATCTATGAAAAGTAACGGTCCCTCACGAAAAATGTAACTTTTAACATTTGATTCCCAAACGTCTTGTTCAAGCTTCACCGTCACTTGGTCTATCGAGAAACGTTTTATTTACATTTCTCGTTCTCCTTTGTTTTGAGAAGACACTAATCTCTGAATCTCTGAAGCGATACAGCACACCTAGCCACCTCCTACTGTGCTTGTCACTAGAGGTGTAGCCAGGATTGTCTAAAAGGTGGGGCCTGAAGCTAAAGTAGTTGGGCCCATCACAGTGGCATTAACATCTGTAAATGCCCACACAGCGTTGCTGAGTGGGTGGGCCTTGACCGCTCAGGCCCTACCCTCTCTACGTCTCTGCTAATGCTGTAGCGACGTGACATATCTATCTGCCACCCTTTGGGCTGTCAGACACTAATTCTTATCTGCACGGGAGATTCTCAGTTTCTTTGTGAGGCTTCAGTTAATGCAGTGTAAAGACACTGTGCCTGGTCTATCACTGCACCTTGGGAGCCATTCTAACTATATGATGAACTCCTAACTGCCTGGAGAGTAATCTAATATACAGAATTTGCAAGTTCAAGGGTCGCTGTTTCCTCCTTCTGACTGGGGTAACAGTCCCTCTTCACTGGTCCCATGAGGGATCACCAAACCTGCGTTCCCTAGTCTTCACGAACACTTGACATAAGGGAATTTGAGGCCTAACATGAGCAAGAAAACTAAAGCAGGACCTGACTGCTTGAGATCTAAGATGAAAGGCAGTTTAGAATGTCGACTGCTCTTTCTTTGTACTTCTCCACCCATTCAACAGCGAGATGCTCCTCCACCATCTTGACTTGGGGTAGCCTTCAAATCCTGATGAAAACTGTTTAATGCCTAAAATCATGTTTAAGTTCATGTTATTTATTTTATTTGTTGGACATTTGTATTGCGCACTATACAGCAAAATTGTGTTTCAAGGCGCGCAAGGCGGGCGGGTAAGGGAGGAGGAATAGGTGTAAAACAATAACAAAAGCGTTCTTAAATAATCTTGAAACATTCGGAACGTGCAAGTGCTAAAGCAGGGGAGCAGGGGAGCAGGGGAGCAGTGGAGCAGGGGAGCAAGGGGGAGCAGGGGAGCAGGGGAGCAAGGGGGAGCAGGGGAGCAGGGGAGCAAGGGAGCAGGGGAGCAGGGGAGCAGGGGAGCAAGGGGGAGCAGGGGAGCAGGGGAGCAGGGGAGCAAGGGGGAGCAGGGGAGCAGGGGAGCAAGGTGGAGGGGAAGTACAGGAGGGGGGAGGGAGGAACCAGACAAAACGCAATCTTCTAAAAACTAGTTCCACAACACGCACACTAATAAAAAACCAATAGCTTGGGTACCCGGTGTTGCCCGTGTCCTGATCGAGTGGTGTCTCATGTACCCTGGAGGATGCTGCTCTTGTCCTCTGGTCGGCAAGTCGTGCTGCTGTTTGTTGTTGTGTTTCAGAAGCTCTTAGTATTGATTTTCGCTTTGCATCATATGGAGCTTTTCCAAGTGATGTTTGTTTTTTGTGTACCATGTTTCAGTCACTCAATGGCTTCAGGAAATTTCAGAAAGTGTCCAAGAAAAATTGATTGATTGTTTTCTGTTCTCGTGAATGAATTTAAGTAAACTGCAATCTTGCTATTTCCCATATTTGGAGCAGCCTGATAAAAAAAAAAAAAAAAAAAAAAAAATTCGTAATTCCCTTTAAAACTGCTTTAATAAACAGTTTCAAACTGTATACAGTAGTAATACATTTTAAAGGAATAACCAACATATTGAAAATTTAGCTTCAGACACTTTTCCATATGTTGCCTCCTTCTAGTACCTACTGTAGTGAATCGGAGTAAGTATCAGTAAATGAGGGTGTCTACAGAGTACATTTTTTGCATCCAAACATAGACTACAATCTTGCCCCCAAACAATTGAGGAATCCATGCAAAATTTGGTAGCAGTGGGTTCAACTGTGTCAATTTGTATAGCCGGACAAACATACACACACACACATACATACATTCAGCTTTATATATAAAGATTACGGTCTCTAATGACAAACATCAACCCACCTTGTGAGCTACATTCATTCATCCCAAGCAGAACATTATAATTCTAGGTGAGATCCATAGCTACTAATCCTGACACCCTCAGTGTCATATAATAATAAGAAATCTTCTGCGACTTCAGTGTCAACAATAATGGTCTACTTTCCGAAAAGGACTCGACCTATTGATGCTACGGAAATGGCAATTTCACCTCGGCAGGATTTATATGACGTAGTCTCAGACACCGCGCTAGTAGGTTTGGCTCTTAACTTGGAGCTGCCTTTGCCAGCTAAGGCAGTCGAAGAGGTGTCGTTTCAAACCCCGGACTCAGGTCTGAATGAGGTGATGCGTAGTATAATTGAAGCCAGTACGCTGGTGCACTGCATTAGAGTGCTGCCAGAAGTAAAGACCCCTCGGATGCAATGGTCGCTATAGAAATAGCATCTCATAATATTAACAACCTTGGGATGGCGGGGGATATTCTTCTGGTGGGTGCCTTGCTACAAAGACAAGAACAAGTTAGAAATCAGGAACCACTTCCTGCCTGTCCGGTTTTGTACACGGATACCTCAGTAGATTCCTCAACAAGTTCCTCATCTAATTTTTCAGTACGCACCTCACGGTTATATTCAGCTCAAAGACCGTCCCGCGAATCGAGCTTGCCAGAACAAGACTTGACCACGATCCTGACATTAAACTTCTCACAAGTAACACTAGTGAAGTTATATGAATCATTGAATGCTAGAATCAGTGAGCATGTAGCCCTACTTACTCTGCTAAATTCGAACGTATTGTTCATCGAGGGTTAACATCATGGCTCGACGGCCACATTTAAATCTGTCTAGCCAACACAATCAGTACAATTGTATTAGAACTTCAAGGGCGAATCTTGTGGAAGTCCAGAGCCCTTGAGAAATCAAGTAAAAGAAAGAGTGGGCAAACTGGAGTTGACAGCGGATGTGTGGCAGGACGAGCAGGTGTTGGTACTGGGCCAAGACACTTCAGTTCTGATCCTCGAAGATAATCCGGTAATTAGTAATGTTTCTCAATCTTTGGCATCTACACCTAGTGGTAATGGCAAGAATACTTCTGTGCAGGTGAACTATCCAATCTTCCGGCAAGCAAAAAGAAAGACGAGACAATGGGCCTCATTATGAGGTGGGTGGTAAGGGGTTAACAGCGCCAGTAAAGGTGCCGGAGCAATTAACCCCTTACCGCCCCATTACGAAGTCCGCACGCGGGACCCGCTTTGGATGCCTGGTTTCACCAGACGTCCTTAGCGGGTCCCGCGAGCGGCCCAGTATGCCAACAAAGGCCTGTCATTAAAGGGCACGTTGTTAGCATGCTCCCCATTCCCATTGAGCCCTATGGGGGCTCAAATGGGAATGGAGATGGTCTGGGTCCGGGATCCCTGAATGGGGAAATACCGGGGCCTCCAAGGTCGGAATGGCCCGGTATTTCCCAATTCAAGGAACCCGGACCCCAATTTGGAGGCAGACATGCTTATTAAGGGCATGGCTGCCTCCAAACTCGTAATGAGGCCCAGAGGGTCAAGAAAAGAGGTAAATGGAAAAAAACTAAGAATCAGAAATGACTGGCCCAGAACGGCAGCACGTGGAGAGACAACTGGGGCAGCTCTGAGATGCTCACATGCCCATGTGCTTCACAAAGACTTCTGCAAATGCATCTCATAGACGCGCCAGTGTTAGGTTTTGGTATATAGCAACAGGTGCATGCATGTGATGCTCGCGGCGCCTTCTCATTGGCTCCCAGCGGTGTGCTTTCATTGCACTGCCCAAATACTATGAGCATCTCCCATCATTCCCAAAGGGGACATGCGCATTGTAGTAGTGGCAAGTGAGCATTGCAATGCTGCACAGATGGGCTTCACGAATACGTAAGCGTTGGGTTTACGTGCTGGACACTGGTGCATTCATAGCGCACATGTAGGTGTGACCTGAGGGAGCTTGCTGAGGCCAGTGGTCCCCAAACCAATCATGTGGGAACATAATTTAGCATACAAGGTCTTAAACGCCCACCATGCTCATGTGAGGCCAACCTCTGAAGCCTGAAAAGTAGATCCACGCAGACTTGACATGTGGCCAACTTTGCACCAGACCTGCAGATGACCTGGCCTGCTGTTAAATCTGTTACCAGTTCAATAGTATCCACTACAGAGTGTAATTTGTTTTCTGACTTTTAGAACATTCAGACATGTAATCATGTAACTATAGCTCAGTGGTATGATCACTCACTGCAGCGATGTGTGTGATTGACAGGTTGCAGGTTCGAATCCCGGCAAGGCCAACTCAGCCTTTGATCCTCCTGAGATTGAGAAATGAATAGCAACACAGGTTGGGTGATACTGTATATACATACGGGTAAGTGCTATATAATAAAACATCAATATCATTTGGCCTTGTACTTCTGCTTGCATTCACAGTAATTTGGTAATATGGGCCTATACACACTGATATTAACGATACATATGGTAATCCATTCTCGTATGAGATGTATATCAGCTTACAGTGATATTGTAACATTGTTTTAGTAGTGTACTCAGGAACGATGCTATGTGATGCCTCTTCCTGTTTCGTCAAGGGGTGAAAGGTTGTGTTCCATCGCTTCCTGTGATGTCACTTCAGGGTGGGGTCAAATGTCATCACTTCCTGTGATGTCATCAGAGGCCATGGGTCGTGTGATGTCACTTCCGCTACCCCTGGCATTTTGGTGAAATGACATCCATGCAGCAGTCGTAATGCAAGATGTATTGGTAAGGTGAGTGCAGGTACCAAGCCCTGCTGTCCCTTGTATCTATCCTTGCCAGCATTTGCTGCACAGTGCAATGAGGTGCACACGCAAAAGGTGCTACAGCCTGCCTGTGCCTCATTATGCACAGTCCTTTGTTATGTACCCAACCATTACATCAGACGCAGCGTGCTGCACATTTCTGGCCGAATTGCAATACACCACTGTGCATACACAGGACTGCAGCTCGGCCAGTCCTGACAGTAACTCCAAGATAATGGCACTCAGGTATATGAAGATATAAATCAATGCAATGCAAACGAAATGATCAAATGTCAATGGGCAGAAGGTCATCAATTCTTCTAACCTTGTCTTTGAAACAGAGAAGAAGTGTGCGTTGGCACCGGCTCAAAGACGAGAGTGCGGCTTCAACGGGATCAGTGGCAAGGAATGCCTCGCCAGAGGCTGCTGCTTCGATTCCAGCATCCCGGAGGTGATCTGGTGCTACTTCTCCAAGTAACAAGGTAGGAATGGGGTCTGTGGTTCATTCTCTCATGTAATGTGCATTTGAGAACTCAATGTTCAATTTGTTGACATTGCACAACTAATGGCGCTCTCAAGGGATTAAAAGGCACCCCTCAATGTTGAGCCTTTATGCGAATCCATCACCTCCTGTGTGTGTGATTGAATACAATGTGCCCATAGAAAGATCACAGCTATATGTAGATACCTTATATATGCTGGGCCTGTGGTTTAGTGGACTAATGCATGGTCACAGGGTTCACTCTCGGCTTGGTCAATTCAGCCTTTCATTTTTCTGAGGTTGATTGAGTACCACCGAGTAGGGTGAAGATACACATCTGGTGTGTGTCTGCATCAGCGAGACACAATCCAGGGTTTAAGCAGGAATGTTGCAAGGATACCTGTAATGTTATGTGGTATTTATGAAGCATTAAACGGTTGTGCTTTTAGCCTCAAAGTCCTCCAGGATCTAATAGATCTAATAGATATGCAGCCACTAATAGTAACATCAAGTAGAATTTCAGAATCAAGTTATTGAAGCAGCAATAAAACAGGTGAGTACATTCTCTTGTACTAAAACATTTCCAGCACACAGAGTGACATAAATCAAGGTGAGTAGTAGCACTTATGGTTTACCATCCAATATTGAGTTTGGAGGGAAAAAGTGTTAGAGTAGAATAGAACACTGGGGTTCTGTAAGAATAGTTATTTCTCCCAGAGGGACGTAGGAAGTCTTTTCCCCAGCAATATGAGTGTCAAACAATTAAAACCTTTATAGGGAACAATCACTGCCAAAGCCAGTAGGGTTTTGTAGGGATGCCTTTAGGGAGCCAGGACAGCTAAAGTCAATAGGACCGTTCTAGTTCTGATGCAAACGTCTTAGAAAAAGTTAGTTGAACAGTCAGTAGTTCATTGAAGAAAAGTCCAAGAGCTCAAGGGAGCCTACCTGAGGTGCCCAAGCTGTTAGGCCTGCACAAGTGAATGGCAGTAATTTGAAAGGATAGAAAGGAGCACTACCCAAGCTAGGAAGCACCAGATCTAACTAAAGATGGTTAAACCCAAAGCCCCACAGTACCTTAGAATTGAAGCAGATGTTCCAACTGACTTCCTTCTTGATGCTGCGATGCAGACCCTTGTTCCTGGACCTTGGTCGTGGTGATGAAAGGAAGGATGTCTGGTGGGCTTCTGCAGTAGCACTCTTGAGAGGGACTCTACAACAATGGGTTCAACTTGTTTCAGCCGCTCTTTGTGGTTTTGGTGCCATTTTCACAGCACCAAAGAGAGGCGAATATCCCTGGTTGGAATTTCCTCAGTCCCTGGGTACTAAACTCTGGTGAGGGGACTCTGGACAAAGATTTCATGTTTCCGTAGATTCACATGGATGCCTGTGATGTTTCAGCTAGATTTATTCTTCAATAGACCTTGCTCTCGTGTATGGTTGAGGTACCCCAGATATTGGGAAATTGCAGCCGAGGAAGGTCGCAGCGACACAGGGGTTGGCCCAGAAAAAAGCAAGTCATGAGGCTAATTGGTCCCACCAGCCTAAGGGAAGAAGTCATCCTTGGCGGAGCTTCCCTCTCAATGGGAAAATGGGGTCAGCACATCTGCAAGACTTCACCGGTGCTTTCGCAGTCCTGAAAGGTGATGATGGCTTCTCTTTGTGTCTTCTTCTTTGCATTTGATGTTCCAGTGGTTGACTCTACCTGTGGTCCTAAAACCCTTGCCTTATATGCCTTATATGCGAAATCCCATTCATTCACAGCACTGAGCTGTCAATCAAACAGTAGGATACCAGTGCATCACCTAAGGTCTATGTCTCATGCTACTCTTTACAAAGCAACAAAATTAAGTCTGCTATTAAAATAAACTGGTGAACATTGATGAATGACTCTAGGGTAGAGCATCTTTTTAAGGAGATCCCGATATTCGCATATAAAAGAAGTGCAAACTTAAGAGACAGATTGGTCAAAACCAGACCACCACCAACGAGGAAACCAGAAACCACCAGGGATGGAACTTTCCCATGCTTACATTGTAGTAACTGCAATGTCATAACACAAGGTGACATCATCAACCACCCACGCTCCGAGGAGAAGATACATCTTAAAAGTTATGCAACTTGTGATACGCCGAACATTATATACGCTATTAAATGTCCTTGCGGCATATACTATGTAGGCCAATCCAAGAGACCAGGGAAACAACGATGTAAAGAACACAGATCTTGTGTCCGCACCAACAACCTGAATTCCGCAGTAACTAGACACTGCAATATCTCTGCGTATTCACGTTCTTTACACCCTCACATACACCTGTCCCCTACTTGTTATCACTTGCAAGGCTATACTCACATGTGCATGTTGACCGGAACTCCTCTGTCACAGGGTCCCCAATAACACTGACCTGCCCTTTTCTCTGAGCCGCACCCCACTCCAAAGAGCAGACAGGAATTTTGAAAAGATGGCTCCTGCAAGGCCACTGGTGAATATGTGTTTTTGGGACTGGTTGCTGTAGATGCGAGTGACCCCTTCGGAGAAGCTGCCTGGACACCTCCGCAGGTACGGGGCGGGGGCGCTGTGATCATGTCACGGTAACCAATTGAAGGCACACCCCTAAATGCTCACACCAGAAAAAATACAACCGGCTAGGGAGAAAAGGCCAAGAGATTCTTGCAAGATTCCAAGTTTTAATTATACAAAACCTGGGTGTGCCAGCAAAGAACGCTGTGACCGAGGAATGTTCGGAGCAAAAAGGGTGCAAGCAAAAGCTTAAAACACAGCATCACTCATACACAGTAAAAACCCACGTGGCTGGTTGCTGTGACCCTATAGCCTCACCCTAGGATAGCCTACTCCATAGGGGATGCCAAGCCATTGGTCCCAGCCCTGTCCATCCATTTTCCATCATATGGGGTCAGCTGGGCTCATCGTCTCAAGGGAACATAGGTTGAAAAGACAATTAACTACATTACACTAACAGAGCTGCTCTATCATTATACAGGGCACCTTGCTTGATCATAGGCTGGTACAGGGTGAGTCTCGAGGCTGCTCTGGCCCGCACACATTTCACTCATCCCAGTCACGTCTTCCGGCTTCCAAGGCTTCCACCCTCACTTTTGAACTATAATTCATCCCTCCCTGTACCTCTTATTAAAAATCATGTAATTATAAAGTAAAGATTAGGTGACCATTCTCTTAGATCTTTTATGGTACACTGGATTATAGCTGGTGGCCTGGGGTCCACTGGGATCTCGGAATTCAGGGGTCTTGGGACTTGGACAGTTGTAGGGGCTATAATTCGTAGTTTGCTGGGTGGGGGGAGGAGGCCTGCTCTGGCCAGTTTGTGATAACATGTGCAGCAAGGCACTTAGCACTGTCTCTGCAGGATACTCTCTTCCTCGGGATAAACATATTGGCAACAGTTTTAGAACAAAGGAGGGTTTTTGTGGAAATTAGCAGCCTGGGTCTCTCTCTCTCATCAGCACTTGGGCCTATTCAGATTTGTTCATCAGGTTTGCGTCCTGTCTCTAACGGGCTGCCATGCAGTGCCTATACTTCTGCCATAGCTACAAAATTGCATCTGTTTATATGCACACACTGAGGGCCTCAGCACAAGTTGGGCGATATCCCGGCGGTATTACTGCCAGGATACCGCCAGGGCTAATAGCGTTACCGCCAAACCCCCCGGTGCTATTAGCGCTGGATCACGTGTTTGGCGGAATGGTATTTCCCCATTCCCCATTAGGCCCATTCGGGAATTGCCCATTCCCCATTGGACCCAATGGGGAATTTTTGGCGGCGGTAATTGCACCAGAATGACCAAATTCCTGGCGCATTTACCCCCCAGCTCTGAGCTGTAAATGTGGTGGTAATAGCGTTACCACCACATTTAAGGGTTACCACCAGATTCGTGAGGATGCCGTAAGTCTAAACATCTCAAATTCACATCATATTATGATCGTGCATGGCCTTTTTTCTATGCTTCCCTGCCACATCACAGGTCTCCTAGTGGGACTCGCCTCGCCCGAAAGCACCTAGGGAGGTGGGATGCAGTAGTTCCCTTCCCAACACTGGGCCAAACCTTGCTTAGCTTCAAAGCGAGGGAAGGGTCAGCCCCCTAAGGCCATGTTGCCTAATAAATGAGCCCACCTTAAGCCCACTTAGAGAAACATGGCCTAAGAGGGCTGGATCCTTCCTCACTTTGAAACTAAGCAGGGCTGGTCCCGGCTACTGCATGGATAGGAGCCAGTCCACAGTCCCGAATGCCATGTGTTTTTAAATATCTCATAACACACGGCATCCACGTTATTTCTTTTTTTAACCATGCTACTGTCAGTACTTGAAAGTTTTGCACTCAGAGACAATTCTTTTGCCTGATGCTGAATTGCATTCTGGTATTTGTAGTCTCACAGTGAAGATGGGGGGAATAATGCTACAATTGTGCACTTTTTACATATATTCTTTGGTACCAGCTTTTGATTTTTGATATGGGGACAAAAGTACCTGAGCATATGTTATTCTTGAAGCTACGATTTTTTACCCTTTTTCCATGCTGCTTAAAATGCGGTTAGTTATGGTTGTGCGATGTATCACAACAGTCACCAAGAGATCAGCCATAAAAAGGGGCTTGCAGCACGCTGCTTAACCAAAGTGGGTGATCCTCAGCAAATAATTGAATCTCACTGCACATTGACTAAAAACGTGGTGAGTTCTCAAAGCCTGCAATATTTTACACATAATAAAAAACATAGATATGTTTCAGCTATAGTGGTTTTCTCATCCATGCCGTTGTGATAAAAATGCAATTCCAGCGCAGCAAAGAGGCGTGAACTTACAAGCTGTGTGATTAGTGCTCTGAGAGGCAGGGGGCTGCTTTGATAGCTGCACTGCAAATTCAAAGTAGGCTGGAGAATGCCCAAAATAATAGTGTATCACAATTAAAGAAATAATGATGATAAAGATGGGTGACAGGTAAGTATAACAAAAATAGTATTAGGCGGAGGCACAGTAAATGGGCACCAAAGCATGCTTTTGCAGGTAACATGTGCTTGTTTCATTAATTTTTTTAGAAGCTGCAGTGGCTGGTAGCTCATTGCGAATTCTAGGGTAGCATAGTAGGAAGCAAACAATGTTTGTTACTTTCGAGGTCACAAGGGCAAAGCTCACAAGTCCCGCCGAAAGGCAATGAATACACAACTAATTTATAATTTCAACATGTTTAATTTGCTAAGCCTTCTCTATTGGCGGTTTCAAAAATCCCATGGCGGTTTCAAAAGAATACATTTCTGCCTGGGAAGAAGGTCAAAGAGTTGTTAATATGATACATTTATACAGTGACTTGTTTTTGGTTTAATGCTCTAGCAATGTCAAAGCAGAAGTTTCTATCTCATGACAAAGGGAGATGAGATGACCGGGACAGATGAATACAGTTCTGCTGGTCATCCCTAATGTTTCAATGAATCGGCATTACTATGTGGGAACTGGGGGTTGGTCTGTGATGTCACAGTGGGAGCCAAGGATGGTGTGGCAAGGTCTGCGGGACCCAATCACTGAAGGTAATGTATATCCATCTATACAGGTCTAATATGCAGTAACTAATCAGTGACATGTGGGGAGACTTTTCGTGTTTCTAAATGCCTAGTGTTCATTATTTTACACAGGTATAAAAGCTTTTGATTTTGGGGTGTTTCCTTGACAGTACCTTTTCATGCAGTTCTGTTCCACGTTCTGTTTGAATATAGTTGTCCCAGCTGCGTCTGAGATCCTGAAATAAAACTGCGATACTTCTGGCCTGGCGTACACTCCTTTTTGACTCCATTTGTAATTTTTTGCTGGTGAACTCTAAGGCGACCCCCGACACATCAGTAACCAGGACTGACCCAGCCTAGCTTCAAAGCAAAGCAAGGAATGGTCCCCCCTCAGGCCATGTTGGCTAATATATAAACCCACCTTACAAGACCACTTAGATCAGCATGGCCTGAGGTGGTCAGATGCTTCCTCGCTTTGAAGCTAAGCTGGGTTGGTCCCAGTTACTGCAGGGACAGTCCACTGTCCCGAATGCATGTGTTTTACTAGTTTTAACACACAGGGCCTCATTACGACCCTGGCGGTACGGGGTTAACAGCGCCGTAAAAGGTGCTTGTGCCGTTTACCCCGTACCGCCTCATTACAAGGTCCCCTCGCGGGACCCGGGAAGTAACGCCTGGTCAAACCAGGCGTGTTTAAAGGGTCCCGCGAGGGGAAGAGGGAGCAAACAACAGGCCAACTGGTAATGGCCCATTGTTTGCTCCCTCTCCCATTCAGCCCTTTGGGGGCTGAAATGGGAATGGGGAAGGACCGGGTCTGGGTCCTTGGAGGGAGGAATTACCGGGCCTTCCGAACTCGGAATGGCCCGGTAATTCCTCATTCTGTGGACCCGGACGCGATTTCGGCGGCAGCCATGCCGCCAATAGCGGCATGGCTACCGCCGAGGTCGTAATGAGGGCCACAGACTCCTCATTATTTTAAACCATGCTACTGTCAGTCCTTGAAAGCATTGCACTTAGAGACAATTTATGTTGCCTTTTGCTGAATTGCATTCTGATATTTGTAGTCCCCCAGTCAAGATGGTGGGAATAATACTACAATTTTACACTCTTTGCCTAACATAGCTCTATAAGGATTCATATATTTGAGTGACACTGTTGTATGTTTAATTTTCAAGTTAGCTTTATAAAGCAGTTTTGTTGAAAGCCAGACATGGGGTTGGGAGGGGAAATGATGAGAGGGCAAGTAAGTCATGGGTATTTGCCCACTATGTGGCAAGACAGTTTACAATCATGGACAATGGTGTGGTTATTTTCCCCTAATTGTGGCTGCTTTTCAGGGCACAAGTAAAGGACATATGTGGGTGGACAGCATACATTTATTTTTGGAGGGCAGACGCAACCCCTTTGGGTCGTTTTGAGGTTGGCAAGCTTGCTCAAGAATTTGGCTACCCAGATTTTACTCAGGTTGTCATGTTCCCAGAGTAGACACGTACAGGAGCAAAGCACTTTTTTCATATTGGGATTTAGTTTTCCAGTGAATATTTCACAACAGATTGCTGGGTTTAAAAGGTGAGCTCCTTTAATAGTTTGCCAGCATATTTATTTGAACATGTCCTCTCTCAGGTTATTTTTGCTGTGTTCATTACTTTTTTAAAAAAAGTCCAATGCCATTTATTTCTGTGCACTTTCATCTAAGGAGTATGTCTATTGAACTACATTTGTATATTTCACTTTAAGATATATGTTCACTTACTGTGCATATATTCATGAGTGCCAGCTTTTGATTTTCGCTATGGGGGCAGAAGTACCTGTATATATGTTATTCTTGCAGCTGGTCATTTTTTTTTCCTTTTACGTGCTGCTTAAATGCGGTTACTTGGGGTTGTGCAATATATCACAACAGTCACCAAGAGACCGGCCATCAAACAAGGGGCTTGTAGCACGCTGCTTAAACAAAGTGTGTGATCCTTGACAAAATATTTTATCCCACTGCGCATTGACTAAAATTATTGTGAATTCTCAAAGCCTGCAATCTTTTAGCCATAACAATACCAATGGTCAAAACAGAAAAAAATCAATTTGTGATGTGTGATTTGTGATTGATGAGCGATGGGTTGCAAGTGTTTTAAAATATAAAGTGGCCATGCCCACCTGCCAAGGCCAAAGGCCATGGCAAATTATTTGGTAGTGTTCGGCCATGCCCACTGCCATGGCTAGTGGTCTGGTAGAATTTTAAAATGGACAGTGGGCACGCCAAAGCCTGTGCCTGCTGACCATGGGAGAAGGCCATGCTAGTTGTCTGGAAGTATTCTAAAAATCTATGCAATAACAAAGCCCTTGAAATTCAAGGAAAAAACTTTTGTTGCAGGATGTTAAGGTGGGTACTTAATGCAGCAAAACCCATGATATTCAGCTAAAGCCACCTTAACTTCGCACCCCCTGTTGCGCAGTTTATGATCGCAATGATAACATCACAGATCACGTCACTGATGATGTCACTAATGACATGTTGTATGAGAACACTGATGACATTACAAATCACATCACTGATGCCATCACTGTGACAACACTAATTACATTGGGCCTCATTACGACCCTGGCGGCCGCGGTATGAACGGTGCCGGTAAGGTACCAGCACGGTTCATACCGGGCCGCCACATTACGAGTTTGCTCGCCGGTGGTGGTATGCACGTCTGGTCTCGCCAGACATGCATTCCGGCACCCGCGAGCAGGCCGGGATGCTAACAACGGACCTGTCATTGTTAGCATCCTCCCCATTCCCATCGAGCCCCATGAGGGCTCGATGGGAATGGGAACGTACCGGTTCCAGGTCCCGAAAATGGGAATTACCGGGCCCGCAAAAGTCGAAATGGCCCGGTAATTCCCTTTTTTCTGGACCTGGACACGATATTGGAGGTAGCCATGCTGGTAATGGCGGCATGGCTACCTCCAGACTCGTAATGAGGCCCATTGTATATAACTGATTACATCAGTAATGGAATTAGACATAACATCATTTATAAGTTAGCTCATCAAAACATTGATTACCTTAATAACAATTTAGGCCATGAACTTGGCCATGACAAAGACTGGGATCACTGGCCAGCACCATAGGTAGTGGTTGGTTAGTGTTAAAAATGACCAATGTGCATTTTTAAAAGCCATGTCTAGTAGCCCATCACTGTTTTGAAATATACAGTGGGCAACGGTGAAAGCTGGAATCAGTGGCCATGGTTTAAAGCCATAGCTAGTGCCCATTAATATGTTAGAATATACAGTCGGCACAGCCAAGAGCCGTGGCCACTGGCTAGTATTGTGTTGAAGTCCATGGCTAGTCACTGGTTAGTGTAAATAATATACAGTGGGCACGGCCAAAGGCTGCAGCAAGTCGCTGGTAAGTGTTGTATAATACACAGTGGGCAAGCCGAATGCCATCATCGCTTATTGCATTTTAATTATTTAAAAATATACAGTGAACATGGCCCACAGATGTACAAACTGCTCAAGGTCAAAGGCCATGCCTAGTGGCCCATTTATATGTTAGAACATATAGTGGCCACAGCCAAAGATTGTGGTCACTGGCCAGTATTGTCTATGTACAGTGGGCAAATTTGAAAGCTGTAGTCAGTGGCCATGGCTAAAGGCCATATCTAGTGCCCATTAACATTTCAGAATATACAGTCGGCACAGCCAAAGGTTGGACAAAGTCATCAGTAAAAAAGGAACAAACAAGTGGTCAGTCCAGGATACCTGGAAGACCGGAAATATGGTGGTAAGCGAGTCAGGAGGAGAAATCAAATCTAAAATATTCCCAAATGAGCGGGTAGGCTCCATAACACGTTGTTTAAGCCCAAAATCAGTCATAGTATCAAAGAACTGAGTGAAAGACAAAGAAATATTTTAGATTAAAATCTACAATAAATAAGTTTGAAAATGTAAACTGAAGATTGGCTGCAAGTTCTAAAAAGGAATCACAAAAAAGAGAATCAGCACGTGGAGCACGATATACAGTTAAAATGTGCACCGTCAAAGGAGGTGAAATGGACAACCAAACTAAAAGAGCCTCCATGTTAATATTATGACCAAGAGTTATTGATTTTACAGTAAGCTGGGAGTAAAATACCACAGAAACCTCCCGGCCAGGGTATGCAGAAGAACGATTGGCACGGATAATACTAAAATGTGCAGGAAGTGCTTTGACAATTGATGGGCATGAGGAATCTCTAAGCCAGGTTTCAGTCATACAGACTAGATCAGGCAAATGTTCCAATGCAAAATCATAGAACGAAGCTGAATGCACACTGAAATGTGCATCACAGATTCTCAAATAATTACCTTTTGCACACTACTTTTGTAGAGAGAAGGTAGATGCTATCCTGCCAGTTCCTGCCCCCTTGCCGCTGTCATATTGGAACAGTCTGAGAACATCTATAGGTGAGACCCCCTACATTGTTCATTTACTGCATTGAGTGTATGTGTAACGCTCACCTGATTCCCATGGAGTCGCCGACCCGTTCTGGACTGCTACAACTTCTTCCACGGTAAAGCGTAGTGCTTGGAAGATGGACTGGACTGGACCCCCAAACCTTGTCTGTCTGTAAAATCAGATCCCTTTTGAACCCAGTCCTGCAAGTCTGTTGGGTCCAGGAGTTGTTTAACTCTAGTTTGGATATTTTCTAGCGATTGTGAAGAAGTCTTACCTAAGATCCTCTGTTCGGGAATTATCGGCACAGGCTCTGAGTTAGTGACTGGGTACCCCATTGCAATTCGGGATAGAGCATCCGCTTTGCCATTCTTACAGCCAGGACGGTAGGTGATTATGAAATCAAATTCAGCAAAAAACAGAGCCCAACGGAGCTGTCAAGATGACTGAGCCTTGGCGGTTTTCAAGTACTGTAAATTCCGGTGGTCGGTGATCACCATGATGGTATGTCTTGCGCCAAGGAGGTAATATCGCCATAGCCATATCGCCATAGCTCCCATAGCTAGACTGGATGCGTCGGTTTCGACGATATAAGGGAGATCCGGGCACAGGTGTTTCAATACGGGTGCAGAAGTAAATTTAGCTTTTAGTTCTTGAAAGGCTTGCTCAGCTTCTTTAGACCATTCAAAACGTTTATTTTTTCTTAAGAGTGCAGTGATGGGTTGAACCACCCGTGAAAACTCGGAATGAACCTGCAATAAAAATTGGCAAAGCCAAGCATGCTTTGAACACCTTTTACAGAGCTGGGTGATGGCCATTTGAGGATAGCATCCACTTTTCGTGAGTCCATGTGGACTCCTTTAGGTGTCAGGATAAAACCTAGAAATTCGACTTCCGTGACATGGAAAACATATTTTTCAAGTTTAGCAAATAGTTTGTGTTGGCGCAATTTCTCGAGGACTGCCCTGACATGGTTTCGATGATCAGATTCTGAAGAGGAGTATACTGTAACGCTCACCTGACTCCCACGGGGGCGCTGGCCTGGTTCACGCTGCTGTGTCCTCGTCTAAGGTGGTGCGCAGGGTTCGGAAGACGGGCTGGACCGGGCCCCAGTTCTGGCTTGTCTGACTCGCAGAAGTATCCTTCTGTAGGTGAGAATATGGGGTTAACTGTCTGCGGGGTAATACAATCGGCCTCCCACTTACCCCTCTCACCCTCCTCAAAACCCTTCTGTGCTTCCCCATAGCGTCTCACCTTAGGGTCTGGAAGGACAAGCTCTCCATCCTGCTTCTGATGCAGGGGCGCGTTGGTATCCAGTTACGTCACTGGATTTTCGGATGGGTGAGAACCAAACTTGCTTGGCTTCCAGGTAAGTTTTCTATAAGTGGTTCCCCTTGTGTCCATGCATTAATGTTCTAATGCTAGTGTCTTTTTCCCCATAGGGGACTGGGTACGGAATGCCGGGGAACAGGCACCGACACGAGGTGAGCGGTGAAATCCTTGTGGAAATCAGGTAAGTCTTTAATGAGTGTTTTGGTAATGTCTTTTCATTCACTCATTAACGCTGATGTCTTTTTCCCCTTAGGGGCCGGGGTCCGAAAATGCCTGGATGCGGCGCGGACCCGAAATGAAAAGGGAATGACCCAACAGGTAAGTCTTGACATGGAGTTTTAGCTTCCCTTTTCCCTTCTTTCTCTCACCTTTGTTCTTGTCTTTTTCTCCCTAGGAGCGGGGGCGCGACTGCGAATCCGGATGGTCGCTGCAGAACATGGAGGCGCCCTGTAAAGGTGAGTAGAATGCGGCGCTGCAGCGATTGATGCGATGTGCTTTTAAAAATAAATGTCTTCCTTTTCAGGATTGTCGGCGAAATGTCTCTGGGATGCAGATTTAGCAGGTGAGGCCTTTTCCTTCTTCTGTTCTCTTGTTCCCTTCCTTTGCAGGTGATTCAGGATGCTGGCAGGTGTGGCATAAGTCAAGATGCAGGAGCAGACACGGTGAGCGTCCAGCTGCTAGATGCAGAACAACGCGAAACAAGTGTGGCTGATCGGGTGTGGTTTAAATAGCCTTGGAAGAAGTTCCTAGAATGTGTCCTTCCTCCAATCAGGTATGTATCCTTCCCCGACCATGCCCGGGTGGTAAATGAGTCCCACAGGTAAAGTAGTTCCTTTCAGGCCTCAAGGAGGCCGGGGTTCTGCAGCATGGTCTGCATCAGGTAAGTGCACCCAAACACTTTCATAATGAGCCTGGCGCCTATGGCGCCCGGACTGACGTTTTCTATGAGCCTGGCACCATAGGCGCCAGGACGCTGTCCAAAGGGCCCCTATAAGGGGTTGCTGGGACCTTCCCCGGGGACTTGATGTCCGCTTTCGGGGACGCAGGGCCTGAGCCGGCTCCCCGGGAGTGGGCATCGTGACATATACAAGAATGTCATCGATGTATACGATAACACAAACATCGATGAGTTCCCTGAGGACATCGTTCATGAAATATTGGAAGGCAGCAGGTGCATTGCACAGTCCAAAAGGCATAACTTGGTACTCAAACAACCCATATTTAGTGCGGAAGGCAGTTTTCCATTCATCGCCTTCTTTGATTCGCACTAGATGGTAAGCCCCCCCGGAGATCTAGCTTGGTGTATATGCAGGCATCTTTCACTTGGTCAAGGGGTTCATGGATCAAAGGCAAAGGGTATCTGTTTTTGACAGTTATCTGGTTCAGTGCGCAGTAGTCTATACAAGTTCTGAGATCGCCTTCTTTTTTTGGTACCAAGAATAAAGCCGAGGATGCAGGAGACTTAGACGGGCGAATAAAACCATTGGCTAAGTACTGGTCCAGATATTGTCGTAAATGAAGATTCTCGGGCTCGGTAAGGGCATAGATCCTGCTGCAAGGGGGTGTTGCACCGGGTAGTAGAACTATCTGGCAATCGTATGACCTGTGGGGCGGTAGAGTATTGGCCTGTTCCTTTTGGAAGACGTCTTGAAACTCTTGGTACTCTGGCGGTATTTGCAAACTGAGAGGAGTTACTGTAGCTAGGCCAATGCTTGTATTTCGTGGATAGCAGGTTTGTACACACTCTGGAAAGGTTATCCTCTTTGCTCGCCAATCAATTTGAGGATTGTGTCTTTCCAACCAGGGGATTCCTAGAATTACTGAGCCTTGATTACGTCAAACACCATTGCCTCCCGATGCCCGTCTTGACCCAGCAATGTCACTTCCGTGGTGGAGTGAGTTTACCGGCCCAGAGGCGATTTCGGTTCCATCCACAGTGGTGATGACATCTTTATTGGTTTTAGGGCAAAGAGGGAGGTTCATCCTAGAAGCCAATTCACGATCCACGTAGTTTCCTATAGCCCCACTATCGATGTATGCCTTAATTGCATGCAACCGTTCAGGCTGCTTTGGATTTACGAGGACCATTGGCATGGTGAGGTGCGAGGTCAAAGAGTTAGTTTTTAAGCTCGGCAAGCGGACCTCTACGCTTGTCGGGCGTGGTCGTTTCCCGGCTCAGATTCTACAAGATCTTTATCCGTGGCTCCTACCGCCTTTTTGGGTGGTTTTACAGGGCAGTCTCGTAAGAAGTGTCCTGAAGTTCCACAGTAGAGGCACAATTGTATTTGCCGTCTTCTTTCACGCTCCCTTTGGGTCAAAGGTCCCTTGACTACTCCAATCTGCATAGGTTCAGTAGCACTGACACCCTTGGGGTGAACCTGGGCTTTGGCAAAAACCCGGGTTTCAAACCTGGACCGATCTGCTTTTCTGTTTTGAAGCCTGTGATCCAGTTGGACCACTAAGTCAATATAGTCCGAGCAGTCCTGGGGTGGATTTACGACCTGGGCCAAGACATCTTTAAGTTCTCCACGTAGACCTCGATGGAATAGCGTAATTCTCTTATCCTCGGGCCATCTTTTTTCCACAACTAACCTATTGAAGGTCGCAATGTAAGCTAAGAGGTCCAGATTACCCTGTCGTAGAGATAGGAGTTCGTTATCCAGGGCCTGTCCCTGAGAATGCCTCGCAAAAAGTCTTTCCATACTTGTCTGGAAGGCTTGAAAGTTCTGAAGGATCGGGTCGTCTTGAGTAACCAATTGGATTGACCAATCAGCTGCGCTGCCGCTGAGATAAGAAAGTATGAAGGCTACCTTGGTTTGGTCATTCGGGAAGGCCCCAGGCCTGCAGAGGAAATGCAATCGGCATTGATTCATAAATACTGCAAATCTTTTGGGATCTCCAGCAAAACGTTCAGGCGAGGCCAGTGGCACATTTCCAGGTAGATTGATTTGCACTGGATTAGTTGACGCCACGGGGGTGAAACTACCCCCTGAACTTGGTAGAGGAGTTTGACCAGCTTGACTCTGCAACAACTGGCGGGCAAGATCATCAGTTCGTTCCTTTGACACAATTAACTCCCTCCTGAGGGCATTTGTCTCCTGGCGAGCGGAATGAACTTCGGCCCGTAATTCCCCTAATAGCCGGGCCAGCTGGTCTGTCTCGGAAGTTTCCATGGCGCCTGGGTAGGAAGTTATTGGTAGGCTTCGCATTCTGTAACGCTCACCTGATTCCCACGGAGGCGCCGACCCGTTCTGGACTGCCACAACTTCTTCCATGGTAAATCGTAGTGCTTGGAAGATGGACTGGACTGGACCCCCAAACCTGGTCTGTCTGGCCCGTAGAATAATCCTTCTGTAGATGGGAAAAGGGAGTTAACTGTCTGCTAGATTGTGTGTGAGATTCCCCCCTTTTTCCCCTTCTCACCCTCCTCGAACCCTAATGAATGTGTCTTATTTCCCCATAGGGGCCGGGGTACGGAAAAGCCAGAAAAGCCGCTCCGACCCGAAAAGGGAACTGAGGTCCCAACAAAATTCAGGTAAGACTTAAGGTCAGTAATCTGCCCTTTTGCAATTAGTTTGTTGCTCACCTTGTTTTGTCCTTTTTCTCCGTAGGTCTTGAATGCGACCGATGTCGCCTATGGGCGCTGAAAAGGTTGCCGGCGCCACGTGAAGGTAAGTGGAAGCGGCGCGGCAGCGTGAGAAGCGGAGCGCTTCTAACTATTGTCTTTCTTTTCCGTAGGTGCTGGGATGCGGCCGATGTCGCCTCTGACAGAGCTAGACAGCGCCACGTGAAGGTAAGTGGAAGCGGCGCTGCAGCGAGCGATGAGATGCGTTTCTAACCCTTGACTTTCTTTTACAGGATCGGCGGAGTGAAGAATCCGGATGCTGGATGAAGGTAGGTAATGTCCTAATGCTTGCCTTTCTCTCCTTGCAGGTGTTCCAGGTGCTTCCAGGTGCTGGTGGGCGTGGCAGGAGCCAGGATGCAGGAGCCGACTCGGTGAGCGTCCTGCTGCAGATGCAGAATAACGCGAAGCACGTGTGGCCATCCGGGCGTGGTTTAAATAGCCTTGGAAGAGCTTCAGGTGAGTGTTCTTCCACTGGCCCCACCCGAGTAAGAAAAGAGTTCCTGAAAGAAAATAGTTCCTCCCCATCCTTAGTTGGCTTGGAGCTTCAGACAGCATGGTCTGCCTCGGGTGAGTATGCAGCATGGTCTGCCTCAGGTGAGTTCACCCAAGCATTACCATATGTTCTGCCATGATGAGCCTGGCACCTATGGCGCCAGGACAGATGCCTTTTATGAGCCTGGCGCCAAAAGGCGCCAGGACAAGGTCCAAAGAGCCCCTATAGGGGTTTGCTGGGTCCTGCTAGGTGAGTATGAAATCTGCTTCCGGGGACGCTGGGCCTGACCTGGCTCCTCGGGAGCAGGCATCATGACAGTATGAGAGATATTATGCACTCAGACAGCCATGTAGAATGTACCCTTGCACTGAAAATGTGGAAGGATGTCGCATGGAAGAATACTACATGAAAGGATGTCGCCTGCCAAGATGTCAGAACGCACCTGTGGACATCATGGACGTACGTTAAGATAAAATCTCAAAAGGACAAAGTAATGTCATAAAGCAGATATATGAACCTATGTTGAAACGTAACAATGTCATTGAAGCACTAAGAGTAACATGTACCTAAAGCTAAAGTAATCATGGATCTTAAGAAAATAAAGTAACTCACTGACCAATAAGTGTAAATTCGGAGTAATGCAAGGTAGAAAGACAACGTATAGAAGCTTGGAATATATAACGTGGCAAGGATGGCCATATTGGGAAAATGGGCACTAGATTGTGTTGAATTTAACAAAGATACCTCAGAGACAGGCCGAAGCTGGAAGAATCAGGAGACACATGAAAACAGTTTTGTGTGCAGAGCCGATGATGAGTCAAGGTTGGCCTTGAGTTAACAATGCTATTTTCAAGGGATAAGCACAGAGCCCAAAGGGAGTACATGGATAAGCTCGGAATGTGGGACATTCTTCATAGATGGAAGAAGATGAAAACATCTGTGAGAGCCAAACTGTTGGTCAATTAAAAGTGTACAAAGTTCAACAGGTGCAACCAGTACTTGCATACATTGAATCAAGTAATGGAATCAAATAGCAGTAAAGGAAGGATGAAATAGACGCATTTGTTTTCTCCTCACATGTGACTCAGAAGGTGAAAACAAAGGCTATTCATTACAGCCCTAAGCTGAGATAGTGGTGTACTCACACTCCCTTGAATGTTCCAGGACAGTGAACAGGCCCAAAGTCAGCTACGAACGGAAGACTTTGTCTGATAACCTACCACTGAGAGATGAATGACTAATTGGGAAAATGGGGTGTACTCTGATGGGAATCAAACACCTAGGTTTATTTTCATATACGTGCTGCTATGGAGCCAAAAGTCCAAGTTTGGTAGAGTATGCCAACCAATCAGGTGGGTTGGGGGACCACCTAACATATAATGTTTCAGAAGCCAATTCACTATTGTTATGTCCACTATAATCCGTACTACACGTTTTTAGAGGTAGTTCAAGGAATGCCCTACATATAAGCGGGTAGCCAATGAGGCACCAATCCTTATGTGTTCTATTAGTAGATATGTTCCCTTCACCAATCCCTTCCCTTGATAGGTTTTGTATTTTGCCACGTAGAATGATGTCACAGATGACGCATATGGGGGTATAAAACCTCTATGCAATCAAATGTGGTTGTGAGTGTGCAAGCATCAGTCCGATATCTGCCTGTTAGCCCTGCCTTATTCAATTGATAATAAAGTAGTACTTTGCCATATTCTTTGAGTCTGTCCGATTATTTGGTCTGAGATCTGTTATTGTAATTCCATCTAGCACAAAAGACACTTCAGGGTGCTAGAGCACCTGTTTAATAAATGAAGAGGGGAGAAAATTCAAATGGACCCATTAGCATATGCAGAATACAATTAGATTGCACATTACCTCCACTAAAAGAAGAGGGGAGAGCATTCAAATGGACTCAATAAGATATGCAGAATATCATTAAATTGCATATTACTTTCCCTAAATCAAGAGGGGAGAGCATTCAAATGTACCCATTAGCATATGCAGAATGTAATTAAATGATACATTACTTTCACAAAATAAACAGGGCGGAGCATTCAAATTGGCCCAATAACATATGCAGAATGTCAGTGTTCTAGAAACGTAGATGCGGGGACAACCCCGCAAAGGAAACCATCCTTTTCTCTCGTTATTAGTTTCTAATTTCCCAACTCAAAGCAAAATGGTTAGTTCTTAAGGAATCTCTCTGGTACATCAGAGAGCACTGAAAGTGACAGCAATCACACTCTGAATAGAGTCAATCAATTTCAGATTCTGCAGCCTGGAAATCCGACAGGGTCAAATCTTCTCATTGGCAAAAGGAAAGTGTACAAATAGTACTTAAATGAAGGTCTAAACCCCGAATAGGATATATAAGACAAGCATTGCTTTTGCTTGGCCTACTATTTTCAAATTGGGAATGCACAGATCGTGTTTCCTTTCACGATTATATCATGCATGGTATATGTGTGCTGTACAAATTAAAGCTGGAGCAGTCATTACACAGAAGTACTTCAACAGACCTGACATGGCAGTCAGGGTAGCATGGCGTGCACCAATAGTGGCCTGCCACAGCCCAAAAACGTTCCAAGACGTGTGTGATATGATGTGATAGGTTATTTATAACACGCTTTATACCCAGATGTTTTAAGCGTGGACCCGGGGATCGAACCTGTGTTGCTTGTGTCCTCTTGATTCCAAGGTGAGCGCGTTACCCCTGAGCTATCCCCTCGAGATGCTGCCACGTGGCAGCAGCAGATTGCCGCCCACTGCTGCGCCCACGGTGTTGCAGTGCAGCTCCCACTGGCTCATTGGGGGGCATGTGTTCACCGCAAATGGCAGCTGTGTGATTTCCAAACACTGATCAAAATAACACAACAAACTAGTTGTGTCTTGAAACCAGGCACCACATGTGTGAACTGTTTCTTCACAAAACACACGTTCTTTTGATTCTATCGGTGACGAGTGGAACATTTCAAAAATCTGCTAGGGAAAACAGAGGAAACATGTTGAGTTGAAGTAGCACAATTATTTACAAATGTATCAAAAATCCTTAGTGAACTGATTAACTGGCCTGTTAAACATAGCCACAAAGGGCCTCATCATAAGTATGGCGGTAAGGCAACAACGGTGCCGGTAGTGCTACCGGCACCGTTGCTATCGTACCGCCATACTACGAGCTGTGCTCGTGGGTGCCTCTCAGACCCTATGGGGCTCAAGTGGGATTGGAGATGTTCCGGGCCTAGCACCTGCAAAAGGGCAATAACTGGGTCCGGCTGGGCTGGAATAGCCCGGTAATTGCCCATTTGCGGGTGCCGGACCTGGATGCGAGTTTGGAGGTAGCCTTGCCGATTTTACTGGCAAGGCTACCTCCAACCTCGTAGTGAGGCCCAACGTCTTCGAAAGGTTGGCCTTGTCCCTCTGGTCGTGCTGGTGACTGTCCTGTTGTTGGCCTCTCTGTGCTGGTCCCTCCTGCTCCACTAAAGGCAATGGTGACTCTGCAGCACCAATACTAGTCATGTGCCAGTGTGTGCTGAACATTCATTGGGTTGACAGCCTGGAACGTGCCTTGTATTCATGGAGCCCAGACTATCTGCATACCAGAAGAAAAAGACTGGAAGTGCCTAATTTAACAAGACAATGAACGTGCCTGCCGAGTGCCCCCACCTGCAGAGGCACAGCAATGCAAGCATCAAACGGCAATGGCACATCTTAATGCCCTGCTAGGTTCTGCCAGCAAGCTTCCTAGATGGGAAGTGCCAGAGAGTCTCTGAACAAAGGACAAAGCAGTTGCCTGCAAACACTCTCCTCAGCTTTGGGACGTCTACCTTAAAGGACGACACAAGCCCTGCAAAGACGCTAGGAGGAGTGCCACAACACGCATCAACCTGTCCTATTGTGTCTCCCTCTCCTCCCCACTCTCCTCACCTGATCGGTAATTCTCCAATTCTTCTGTATTGAGATGCCGATGTGAGCAGAAGTCTCTCTTCGTAGCCGAAGACACTTGTCTACCATGAGAGGAAGCCACAGTGAATGCTTGAAACAAGCAGTCCTGGGACTCCTCTCCCATAGCAGGCGACAAGGGAAAAAGCCTTGACGGCAGAAAAACCCTTGTAAGTAATGAGGCCAAACAGGAGTCTTCCAAGGAGAGTGATGGTACGTAGGCTCCAGTGGTAGCGGAAGAGTGGTTGGTCGGCTTCTGAGGCTTGGAGGAGGCAGATGTGAGCTGATAGGGGCGGAGAACAAGAAGCCCTTGCTCCGCAAGAAGGAGTAGCGAGAGAGACTCGTGCCGGCGGCCCGAGTGAGCCGTGGGAACCGAAGGAAAGCCAAAGCAAAACTAAAGAGAGGAGAGAGAGAGAGAGAGCGAGAGAGAGAGAGAGAGAGAGAAAAGCCTCGCCAGAAGCTAGGAGAGGCGAAAGGAATAGCGCGGAAAAAGCCGCGAGACGGAAAAACTAGCGTTCTCACCCAAAAGCAGGAAGCAAAAGCTACGGGGGTTGCAACGCAGCGATCGCTGGGAGTGAGAGGCTGAAGTATCTCCCAGCGACCGCCATGTTGCCGGAGAGCTAGACCGAGACTGCACGTCGCAGAAACAACGTGCTGGAACTATGGTCTGCGCCGGAGCCTCCAATGCGGAAGTATCCGCCAATCGGCCCGGCTGCGTACGACACAACCATCCAGAACTCTGGTTGGCTGGCTGCTGCCTGTATCACACGCAGAGCCACCCACCTGGCTGCCAGTTATGACCCTGCCACAAGGTCACAGCCGGTGACTAGACCAGGCTACTATCATGACCAGCACAAGTACCAGCGCTTCAGCATCTTCTGTCTTACTCATGTCAATGGCAAATTAGCACAGTAATGCCATGTGGCTCATTGCTGTTGCTTGTGTTGTGTCTAAAACTCATTGGGCCTCATTACATGGTCGCCGGTATCCCGTCGGCATTAATGGCGCAATACCAGTAATCTGTAATACCGTTTCTGCCAATTGGTGTGCCGGAATTACCAGCAGATTCCAAGTGGTGGAAACGCTGGTAAATCCCCATTCCATGGAGTACCGTATGACTCCATGGGGGAATTTGCCGGTATTAACAGCACTGGTATTGTGCTACCAGTGCTACCTGCAGCAGAATGCTTTGGAGTATTGCTCCGCCAACACAATTCAAGTGTGTCTAGCACTACTTTGGTGTACCATTGCCTTCAAAATTCAAGTGTACTCACAATTGCTCTAACATACTCCACCACCTACAGAATTCGTGCCTGCCTAAGACTGCTAAGGTGTGCTCCCTGCCCTCCAATGTTCAGATTTGCGTAAGACTGCTTTGTTGTACTCCCACACCTACAAAATTCACATCTGACTAAGATTGCTTTGGTTTTCTCCCCACCTACAAGATTTGTGTGCACCTAAGAGTGCTTTAGTGTACTCCCCTGCCTACAAAATTCACACGTGCCTAAAAGTGCTTTGGTATGCTCCTCCACCTACACAATTCACCTGTGCCTAAGAGCTGCTTGGCATCTTCCCAAACCAAAAAATGGTGCATGTGCCGAAGACTGCTTTGGTGTACTCCAACACCAACAAAATACATGTAGTGCTCTCGCTGCTTTGGTCTCTGAATTGGTGTTCTCCACCTGCACCCAGAAATCATGTGCCCACAAACCCCCTACACACTTCCACTGTAATTCCCTAACCCTCAGTAAGCTACATTATTGATTAAACACTACTCTAACCTACAATATAACTGATTTTAACTTAACTCTGCGTGTTTACGCAAATTCTTTCCTCTAACCAGTGCTATGTAGTATTGCTCCTGGCTCTTCAAATGCCAAACCCAGAGGGCCTCATTACGGGTTAGCCGGTCCGGATTTAACGGTGCTGGTAAAACCGTACTGGTACCATTTTCCGGACCGGCTAACTCCGAATTATGGGGCCGTCTGGTGTAACGCCACCGGACATGGAAACACCAGCACCATTACAGCATGGTGCCAGTGTTTCCACTGCCCCCATTCCCGTGGAGTTGTGACTCCACAGGATTGGCGAGTAACGGAATGCTGGCTCTAGAATTACAGGACCACCGGGGCTGCAATGCCCCGGTGATTCTGGCAAGTCCGGAGCCGGTAAATCCCCACGAGTCGAGCAGGAGACTGCCGGTATTACCGGCACTGCTGCCGCCGGACTCATAATGAGGCACAGAGTGTCAAAAGTGTTTACTCTTTGTGTTGTATATAGATGAGAGCTTGAAAGCAGTAAACCTCAAACCTCGGGAAAAACAGGAAAAGTGTAATCTCCTCCAACAAGAAGAAATTCCATGTGTTGAGGTTTACATGGAACATCCTGTCATTGTGTACTTTATGGATACTCAGGTTCCGTAATCAGGCAATTTGAAATACACCACACGCGACATAAGGTAGCAAACTAAGCGATACCCAAGTGAATAGTTGGGGTGTACAGCCAATCATTTGAGAGAAATAACAATGTGTATCATTAATTTGATCAAACGTCAACGGTCTTTCTTCTGTGGGGAGTCCAACCAGCAGTCCTAGGTGATCAGAGTAAATAGTAAAGCAATGGGTGTGCAATTGTCCTGCTTACTAACTGGATGCATAAATACCTACTCTTTCTTCCAATGTGTGGATTCCTGAAGTCAAGTTGCAATTTATGAATTGTTGAAAGAACTCCTTTGGAGAAGCACATAAACCGATGTTTTGTGTACCTAAAGAGCATGTCCTGTGTGTCTAAAATGTGCTTTGGTTCTCTGTTACATATTCTGTCACATGTTAAAACACATGAACGGTGTACGTTTATGCCCTGAGAACAAACTTTGATTGTGCAGTTATATTTCATTCTGATGGTTAGTCACGTGCACACATATTAATTGTTGTTCCCTACTTTTAGGTGCATAGCTTCATCACCTGGCTGCCCCATCAGCATGAACCATCATTTACATGGAACATCCGATCAACCTGCCCAGCTTCAGTGTCTCTTGATCATTTAAAAAAAGATATTTTTATGAGTGATTTACCAATTGTCAATAAATATAGTACGGCTAGTTCTGTAAAAATAATAAAAGATGCAGTCAAATCTCTTGTGAATTTATTTAATAATTATTTGTCGCAAATATGCCACTTTGTTTAAATAGATTTAAATGTATGGTACTGTTTTGTTTATCCAAGCATAAACCCACCAAAATGATATAATGTCAATTGGTTTAATATGTTTTTTTTTCTTCCTTTTTTGGGAACTCTCAGTTACACGCTTCATGCGTTTTGTAAACTGTAAAGCTTAAGTGGCATGCAATCAAAACTCCCAGAATGTGTGCCCAGGGCTGGTTAAGGAGTTATTCACATGTAACTTCTCCACAAAGCATGTGGATGACATTGCACATCATGTCAAATCTGATTTCACCAGTGAGGTCATCAAAGGCACACCACTGATTAGACACTAGAGCATCCATGACATCATCACCATTAGCAACTTCCTCTTTACTGACATCAATACATACCTAGAGTAAGTGGCCATTTAGAAACCCGGGCCATCCTAACGCCAAGATTGTGTGAACATTCTAGCTCTCTGCCCATTAAGTTAGTAGAAGCCAGTCCTAGAATGTGATCCCTGTTCCAGTCCTGGAATGTGATCTCTGTTCCAGTCCTGGAATGTGATCTCTGTTCCAGTCCTGGAATGTGATCTCTGTTCCTAAAAGTATTGCACTGAAGATTTGGGATAGCAAGGGTGGACAGCCAAAGCAAATGTGTCTCAGCCTTCTTCTGGCACTATGCTAGCTGAGCCAAGGAGGGCGGAATTGAGCATTGTCTGAGTTAGTGACTCCAACCATGCCTTTTTAATGCACATTGTTGACTGAATTTGGCGTTGAAGAGACCTCTCCAGGCCATTGTTTCATGAACTCAAATAGATACCACCAAAATGTCCGTTAACAGGATAAATAAAAACTAAAATGTCTTGACCTCTGCTATTGGTTTACTAGACTTCTCTCTTTAAAAGTTGAAATGAAAAGTTGGCGATTTAGTGTCTAGAGTTAACTGGACATGTTTCATGTATAATTCTGCTATGATGTCTGTGCATGTGCACCTAAGATTCTATAAGTCTTGGGTAGAAGAAACAGTGCGTGTCCTTACTAGTATGGCAGTGTGGCAAAATGTGGCAGTAAAGTGGTGGCAATTCTGTTACTGCCACTTCTCGGCTGCATTACCGCTCTGCCGCTCTCTAAGTTTTAATGGTACGTTTGAGGATGCACCTCCAGCACAAAGCTGGAGGCAAATCATCCACCTAACTGACAAAAATAACCAGATTTACCGCATGGAAATACCGCTCATTCATGGTAAATCTGCAAAAAATCCCAATGTAGTTCTATGGCCTCCAGGACCAAGTGGAGGTAACAGTAGTCAATTCTTGGGTAAATTAGCAAATTTACTCTTGATCTACCACCAAGCTTAGAATGAGGCCAATTGTCTCTCCAAACAGAAAGCAGGGCATCCTCAGACCCCAATGATGGAAACAGATGACTCATCCATGCTATCCTCACTTCCAAGCAGCTGCCAGAACCAATGTATATGATTCATGTGTACAAACACTGTAATATTATGGTGAATATTGGAAAAAATGAAATGAGCACCAAACCCAGTGGGTATTATGCATTTAGTAATTCAACCCTATAACCCTTTAATCACACACACATGTGTGAAACATGAACATCTGCTGTCATTCTTATGTTTCCAAAAAGTCAGTTAAATGGATACAAATCACACACTACCGCTGGAGTTATTTGTCCCCTACAACATTCCCACAGGAGTATGTCAAAAAGGTACGAGAGGAGTGCCCAAGGTGGGCTTTCTTGCCATGTTAAACGTCTATCAGAAAATAGCGAACATGGTTATGCTAATTTTTGATAATGTGATTTACTCAGTAAGATAATTGTGTTACATTCTAATTATGACTACAATATGAAATGGAAGTTATCATTCCGAAAAATATAAGATGTGAGGTTAGAGTTCCTAGAAGAGATAATCAGGAAATACGTTTAAGGTTGGAGGAATTGAGTCTTAGAGTGACCAATTTGCAGGCTAAAGAAATCCCCTCACCTAAGGTGGGTAATGTAGAACTAGACACACAAGAATTGGTATGAGTAGACATGGTAGAAAATGCTGAACAAGGAGGAGGGAATGCTGAGAGAGTCAGATTAGTTTTGACACCCGTGCCTTTAGCCCCACCAGAATGTTTATGGGGGATGTTAAAAGGTGTCAGACCACCCTGACTCAATGTGAGCTTGACTTTTTGTGTAGGCCACAAGCCTTCCATACTAAAGGAGCGAAGGTAGCCTTCATTTTATCATATATCACGTGAGAGACAGCAAACTGTTCAGTTTTACTAGTGATTCAAGGAAATCCTATTATGAGGAATTTGGGTCAATTTAAGGCTGAATTTAAGAAATTATTTGGCAGACGTCAGCTTTCTCAGGAGGTTGATGGCAAATGTTTGGAAATAAGACAAGGTGGGAAGGATCTGGTGAAATACATTACTCAGTTTAAGTGCTAGTTTTGGAAAGTAGGTGGCCACAGGAGAAGCAGACTTCCTTATTTTATCGGGAACTGAAGACTGAGTTAAAGGATGCCTTAGCAACCATGGTGGACAGACCCACGCTTGAGAAGTCCTGATAAATGTAGTAATGCAAGTTGACTATCGCTTAGATGAACGAAAGGTAGAGAAGAGGAGAGGTTTTTCTGAGCCTGTGGTAGTAAGAAGAGAAAGAGCCAAGGCTGAACCCGATAATACAGACATGAAAACAAGAGTCTTTGTAAGATCTGAGAAAGAGAGGGTCCCTTGTCCAAGAAAGAAAAGGATAGGCGAATACAAAATAACTTATGTTTGTATTGTGGGAAGTCTGCACATTTTGTTGGGAATTGTTCTTGGTGCCCACAAACCTTTCAGTCTCCCAGTCCTACGTAGACTCAGCACGTGGCTACCACAATTCAAGTGGCTGTCCCTCAAATCAACCTCAACATTTGCTTGTCTGTTCAGGGGGAGTTGAAGGGAAGTGAGCTGGTAGTGATAGACTCGGGAGCTACTGGAAATGTCATGGATTGAAATGTTGTAAAACCTATGAGGATCCCTGTCATTCGTAAGGAAAGGGCAGAACAGGTTAGAGTGGTAGATGGGTCCCAATTAACCTCAAGGCCAATTACCCATGAAACAGTACCTGGAGTTGGACCCTAGGATCCCATATTCCATGCAGTCGCATCTATGCCCTAAATTAAAAGGAAAATGAACACTTAACAGAATATATTCCAGATAATCTAGAGAAAGGTTTTATTAGACATTCACAACCACCAGCTGCATCACCACTATTTTCCGTTGATAAGAAAGAGGGCACCCTGTGAACTTGCATAGACTACAGGGCTCTGAATAAGGTTACTATCAAAATAAGTATCCTCTACTGTTGATTTTGGTAATGCTGGATCAGATCCAAGGGGCAACCATTTTTACGAAGGTAGATTTACGAGGATCTTATTATCTAGTACGAGTAAGAGAAGGGGATGAATTGAACACAGCGTTTCGTGTGAAGTTTGGTCTCTTTGAATACCAAGTGATGCCTTTTGGCAGCAACCTTTCAATTTATCACAAACAAAGTATGGCAAAATTTCTAGATGTATTTGTAGTAGTCTACATCGATGAAATTGTCGTATATTCCAAGGGGCAGGGAATTCCTGAACCTGTTTGCTTAGTTGGTCATCTACACTTCCTATGATGTTACCCATGGTAACCATGCAATGAAATACACGCATCTTTGTAATCTCAGGGGATGGGTCCATAGCCCTAAGACCTAGGCACACCACTCTGAGACTTACCACATTCATCTGAGTGGTCTCCCTTTGGGTGTGACTGCTGGACCACTGGCTTCCTCTTAACTAAGAGGCGAAGACACTGTATTCCCATTCAGGTGTCTCTTGTGTTCCCTCCCACTCTGAGGGTACCCTTTTATCGTGAAGTTAACAAGCTCAGAGAATGACTTGACTAGAGGGTAGCCACCTCTGGGTTGCTGTCCTGGCTTTCTTCAGAGATATCAAGGATTATCTTGCCTATCCTTGGGTAGAATGGCCCAACTGGATTCGCCAGGTGGCTCTCCAGGATGGGAAAGGCATTGGGCAGTGACCATATGAACGAGTTGAGACAAGAGTCTCCAGTTGTTCTGGGGATACTGGTCCCCATCCAGCAGTCATAGGTGTCCTTCCTCATTCACCAATTCATCCAGTTTAGATATTTGCCCCTGGAACTGGATACTTCCTGCCTTCTGAGTGGCTTTATTTCACAATAGGCAGAGCCTATAGACCTTATAGATGTGTCATGTTTACTGTTTCACTCATAGTGCAATTTTATTGTTTTATATACTGTTGGTCACATGACCCTTCCGTTCATTATGTATGACATTATTCACATGGTTAACTAAATATGTCTCTTCTTTTCAAATTCATGGACCAATGCTATTGTAAGTTTTTATTGAATAGTGTCATACTAATGCAAAAATGATGCTTAAAAATATACACCAATATTGCTTTAGAGCCCCTATGTATAGAATCCAAGACACTGCAGATAGACTTAATTGTTTATTTTACTCCTTTAATGTTGTGGAAGACCAGAGAGGGCGTGTACAGTATCCAAATATTTCATCAAATTATTTTTATTGAAGTCGTGTCGAGTTGGCTGGAAGTCGTTGTGTTGAGGTGTTTCTGCCTGACCTTCTACAGTTGAGTCATCCCATTAGAAACATTCTGAAACAAAAAACATTGGGTGATTATTAAGGAAACAGGTGAGATGTTGCATGTTTAAATTTTTCACGGATCAGAGCTTGAATGATGCATGCAATTATGCATTGTGTCACTTGGTCCTGAGGATGCACTGGTCCTGCTCTCCCATAGTCAGGCACAAAGCACAGTTTGAATGCATAATTACTCTTCCCAATTATTTATAATAATCATAACTCGTTATTTCGCGTCTTGAGCGTTACAAATGCCATATCATATCATATCATAACTCGCTGAATACCCCACAGATATTCCTAAGTATGGACCCGGGGATGGAACCTGTATTGCTCCGCATTGTCTTGTCTTGCTTCCAAGACGAGCAACGTTACTGCTGAGCTAACCTCTGATGCTCCTTACCCTACCCTCCATTTGCAATCAAATACAAGGAAGCTTAAAAAAAGTGGCGGTAATTCCACTACCACCACTTTTCTGGCATTAACAGAATTACTGACGTTTCTACCGCACTGCCAAATTCAGAATTTAGAGGCAGAGTGGAGGATTCACCTCCAGAAAAAGCATAGGATTGAAATCAAAATACAAGACATCTCCAAAAAATACACATGGAGCCCCACTACAGCATTGCGGTAATTCCAAAGCTGCCATTTTTTGGGAAATAATGGAATTACTGCAGTTCTAACTGCAGCAACAAATTTCAAGTTTAGAGGAGAAGTGGGGCTTTCACCTTCAGCAAAATGCTGGAGATGAATCCCCCACTTTACCTCCAAAATCGGAAGAATTACCACAGTGGAATTACTGCTTGCGATAATACTGCAAAAATCGCCTTTGAGTGCCCTGGAGTCCAAAAATAGGGATTTGCCCTGCATTCCCACAACTCGTAATCCTGTCCAGGGAACCGAGTTGTGGTAACGCTGACCGACTTTTGCGGTAATTAGGGTGATTTACCAACAAATTACAGCCAAACTCGTACTAAGGCCATTAGGCCACAATGCGATGTATGCATTGGAATTTCAGCAATGCATTCATCACTGATTAAATTGCACACTATTGATGCATGTAATTTAGAAGAACTGGTCTAGCTATCAAAAAAAGTTCCATTATTGAGTACATTTAGAAGCAAAGAATTTGTATAAAATGAATTAAAGGAGTCACACGTGGCACCCAAATAAAGAAACCCTTCACGATAGAGCCAACGTATTGATTATTGGGATAACAGATGTCTGAGCACCCTACAAAACACCATTCAACATAAGAAGTTTTAGCCAGAGCCTTTCATTTTCCAATCAAATACACAACGGTGTTTAAATAAAGGGCACAATTTCGGGAGGACTTGCAGGTCCGCTTTTGTATCGTTTTACATATGTTTTCCTCTGCAATGTCCATGTGTTTGGATCAGGGGTCAAGTCCTAAAACGAAAAGTGGGGGGACTCATCAACAAATGCAATGGGATGTGACGTGCCCATAAATTAGCATATGAAGGTGAAATATGCAAATTTCATGAAATTGACTTTGTACAACCACCCAAATTGCACAGGACGAATGGCATTTGCCTTTCATAAAATCAACACACACACAAAACCAAGAGAGAATATTTTCTTCTAATAGTGTATTTGAAAACGTTAGAAGGTGTGCATGTTTTAAGCTCCACGAACCAATACATGTGTTTTCACTGGAACATGCAGTACTGAAATGGGACATTTCACCTTTAGTTGTTTGTTAATGTTCATCATGTTATATAGTGCAGGGGTGAAGTGTCTGGCCTACAAACCTGACGACTACGGTCAATCCCTGAGGTCGGCTTTAATTCGTAAATTCAATTTAGTCTTTCAATGTTTTTCATTTTAGCTGGGGGGGGGGGAATCCACCCTCTGAAGAAAGTGGGTGGACTCTGTCCACCTGTGTGTACCCTTGACTTTAGCCCTGGTTTGGATGGTGGATTCCTGGCAGAGGGATTGTATCCAGCCTATTGATGTGCCGAAGTTGCTTCTCAAGGGTGAGCTGCCCTGGCGTTACTCCTCCTCGTCATGGCCATACACAAGCTTGAACCAAAAGGTAAAAGCGACTGCCCTCCTAAAGCACCTTACCTGGAAGAAGCCCCATAGACCAAAGCTGTTAAACATTGATGTGTGCACTAGTGATAGGAAGCAAGTGGGACCGTACATTGCAAAAAGCCAACTTCCGCCAAAGGGCATGCCATGAATTCAGCATGGTAAAAGACATGACCAACTCTACCCCTTGGACCACCAGACCCCAAAATGTGCGGCGGCGCTGCCCAGATAGTCTCCTTCATGGTCCGGGCCCCAGAAATATATTAAGAGGAAGATGAATATGTTCTAGGTCAGTTCATCGCTTACCCTCCTGGAACTTCACCCGAACATGTTGCTGGGACTCAGCCGAAGATGACCTGTCTGACGGCACCGAGGCTTGGAGCAAAACAAATCAAAGGTCGATCCTTCCTTGCACCAACTTTGCTAAGGGTCACCTGAGCAATCAGAGTTCTCCCGAAAGGAGATGTAGGTGTTATTAGAAGCATCCAATATTGACAAATCAAACGATGTAGAGAAATCCACCGATACAAATCCTATCAATTAAAGAGAGTAGGGCAAGAATCACGGGGAGTGGGGGTGTTCACAGTTTGTTTAAATCGCGTTTCGTTAGATTAGTTTAATTTATTGTTCTTATTAAGCATCGGTTAGTTGGCCTAAGAAGCACAACGGATGGCCTGGTGACGAGGTAGCAGATACATGATTTCAGAAAACTGTTATTAAGGAAAAGAGCCCGGAGTCAATACCCCTTCAGAACCTAAGACGCACAGTCATGTTACAAATATGTGTAGATAATAGGTTAGATAGTTAGGTGCAATAAACAGTGAAAGCCCTGCCTCTGACATCTTCAAAACGTGCGAATTCGAGGGCAGGCTTGTAGAGGACACGCGCAATGTACGGTTTGGAACACTGTGTTGGATGGAATCTCTCTTTTACAAAGAGATTGGCTGAGATTGTAGCAAAAGGAAATATGCAATATCTTCCAGGTCACTTGGAACGCTCTTGATCCTCCCAGGGGCTCTCCTCTTATTGACCTGCATGTTGGCGTTGTTTCCAGAGACCGTGCAAATCCTAATAGTTGCTTTTGTCTGTTTGCAGAATCCATATTGGAAGAGTGTAATTCGTGTACGGATCTTTTCTTTTCTAATTCGGTCAAAGTTAAGCAATTACTTTTTGCATGTGATTGGATGAACACTATAGCAAAAATGCGATCTCATTGGCTGTACACTAGTCTTACTATGGGACCTTGCCAAAGTATTTGTTCTCCAATCCATATTGGAAGACGCCATTCCTCTGTTTAAGACTCAATGTTATTCTGACCAGAGGAATTGCATATATCCACTCCAACAGAGATCCTAAACTGAGGTTCTGCTCACTGTGTAAAGAGACACATATAATTCAGACTAGAGAACATTTAGAACAGACATGCCCAACCTTGGATAACGCAAGAGTTGCGCCTTTCAGCAAATACCCCCACAATGTTTCTTGGTTATCCACAGGTGATGTTTGCCTGAGGATAGTGAGCAGCAATGAAGCAACATTGTCAATTGCCTTATTCAAACATTTAGGGATGGCAGGCGTGAATTTACTCAAAGACAGGTGATCTCAGGGATAATTGATGAGTTCTACCTCCCTTATCTGATAGTTTCTTTCTTTTATGCAATGATGAATTCATTCGTTTTTAGGAGGAATGCATGTATTGTGTACATCGATGGTCTTGATTATGATTTTTTTAAAAAGATTTTAGGAATCTTTTGATGACCTCTTTCCAATATGCAATGGCGATTTATCTAGTGTTTAGGGTTTGGGAGGATTATTTTGCGATGCAATATTTTTTTCTGTTTTAATTCTAAGGTACTGTGTGTTCAGTTAAGGCTAACGTTCTTTAGCCAATTCATAAAAAAATTATCATTTAAAAAAAAAGTGTGTTTACATTGTTATGTACTTGGGGAAAGGTCAGTGAAGGTAGAATAATTCTGAAAAAATGAAGGTGAAACAAACAGGAAGTGACTGCATAATCAACACTGGCCATGACATCCGTGGCTGTTCCCATATGCTAGATTCCTCGGCCGGGCCCTCTGGTGGCCAGTGCCTAATGGGTGCTGCCGAGCTGCCTCTTCCTTTGTGCACTGGCCATCATGTCCATGTCATGCCCAGCACTGCAGTTCGGAAGCCCGGCGGGCCCTCATTCAGGATATTGAACCATATATAGGTCTTTTGGCCTCTGTCACTGCAAGCGATAGGGGGAGCAAGGAAGCACAGCACAAAGGGGTATCTGTTTACATGCTCTCCTGATGTCTTCATAAGGACTCTGGGAGGGAAGTGTCAGTCCCTTCTCTCTGCACTTATGAGCCACCTGCTGGCTGCACTTGTGAGTTAACTGCACTTCCCCCTTCGCCTCTCCCCTGGCACTACTCCCCTTCACTCTTCCCCGCACGTGCGTGATCTGAATGACAAAAGGCTTGGTAAGATCTTTTTTTAGTTCTCCCTTTGTTTGCCCCTCCTTGTCTTGTCACGTCTAGAAACACTTCTGTGCAGGCGCATTATAAATGCCTCATCATGTCATATCAATCAAGTTCTTACCCTGATAACGTTTGCTGTGTGTGGAGAAGAGATTGAGCACAAGGCCATGCACACAACAGGAGTGAGGGACCAGGTGTGTATGTATGTGTGTGTGTGTTTGTGAATGGCCGGATACCTGTGTGCCTGCAGGAATGTGTGTGGGTGTGCATGTGTATGTATACATGCATGCACACATGTGCAAGCGACGGTCAGGCAATGGCAGCATCCGGATAGTGTACTGGTGCTGACTTCAAGACAAGCTGTGCTGGTTGGTGATGACATAGCTTGGCACTGAATGCAAAACAGTGTGTTAAAGTGCTATGCTGGCATATGCCGGGATAAGATACCTTGTTATGGTAGCAATATTGTAAATGCTGTGTACAGTGAAAATGACAGTTACTTACATTGGCTGTACTTCCCTATATTAGCAAAGCCAGTGTGAAAGTGTCTCAGTACAGTGGCAATAATTGCATTATTGGGCACAGCCATCAATAATTAGTGTCTACTTCTATTGGCAGCACTGGCATACATTTTCAGAGCCATTGTGAAAATGTATTTTTACAATGGCAGAACAGTGACATATGTTGAGTGCACAGTATCATAAATGTATTTTACTTTGGCAATGGTGGCATATATGAAGTGGGCACAGGCATCATGAGCATGTGTAATGCATGGGCTCTGCTTGTATATATTGTGGTTAGAGGCATCACAGAGTGTGTTTTACAGTGGTAATAATGGCATGTGTTGAGGGCATATGTGTCTTTTCAATGCATTGTACATTTCTCCTGTGCACTATTGGCGACCTGCATCTATTGGAATTTTCCCGGTGTTACCTTATATAACCAATTGCAAATTGTATGTCTTTCGACCTATTTCTTCACAAAACAAGGGTGCAGTAAAATGCACCATTTTATGTGAGATGACCACTCAGATCACCCAGTTGTTGGTGCGGACCATCTCGCTATGCCCCCTGCTTAAGGCTCCCTAGGGCAAACATGTACTCCTCTCCAGTTAAAGAAAATCACCAGCTGCTGCTGCCTGGGCATCAATAGCATGAAATGTGCCCAGCCTGGGTGAACTACCTCCTGACAAAAGCTGAGATGACTTTGTTGCTGAGCAATGTTTCCGGGTGATAGAGCTCTGATATAATATGATATGATATGATATGGCGTTAATAACGCGTCTGTACACAAGTGTTTCTAGGCGCAAAGCTGGTATTGGCAGGCATGATTTTCGGGTACCTGAATGGGCACGACATTCTGTGCCAGGCATAAATGATCTAATATTCGTATGACTTCAGCTTAGGCCTAAGAAAAGGTAATCGGACTAATACACTACTTTATTAATGTGGACATTTAATGAGCACTCCCAGGGAAAAATCAAGAGCTATTTAAGAGGTGAATGAAAACGTGGAAGAGGGGCACCTTAGTGGATCAGGGATTAAGTCGAGAGTACACGTGGAGGGACGGTGTCTGCCCACTGGACGCCGTCCCCTCTATCTGAGTTCATTTTACAGGCCGTCTCTAAAATGAATAACATTGCTGATCTTTTCTGAATTGATGCCGACCACGGGCCGCAGGTTCGCAAGCTGGACACCTCACCACTGCACCATATAACCTGATTTCAAATAGCAGTCTCATTTCAGGACTGCATGTTCCAGGGAAAACATTGCTATTCGTTTTTGGAGTGTAAAACATGCACACTTTTAAATTGATTTCAAAATAGTATTAGAAGAAAATATCCTCTCTTGCTTTTTTGTGTGTCTTGATTTTATGAAAGGCAAAGGCCATTCACCCTTTGCTATTTGTATGGGCATGCAAAGCCAACTGAATGACATCTCCATATTTCACCTTGATATGCTAATTTCCGGTGATGTCACATCCCATTATGTATTTTAATGAGTCCCCCACTTTTTTTAGGACCTGACTCCTGACAGAAAGAAGGGGTGGTTAGCAAGGGCGAGCGAGCTTTGTCTCCCTGCCCCATAAAGACATGACTACAGCCCTTGCATCCACCAATGCATCTATTGGTTAATGGCTAGTTCAGCCCTTTGCTTTCTGCCAAATACTATAACAGAAAGATCCATGCTGGTACGATAGCACAATGGCTCATGTGTTTGCCACAATAACTGGTTGTTGCTACCTCCATTCACAACTTTGAATCCCAGCAGGGCCAGCTCTGTCCAGTGTCCTTCTGAAGACAATACATTGAGTAAAAGGGGCAATAACCACACCTATTATTACAGTGCTTAGAAGCAGCATGAATCCAGCATGAAATGCTATAGATCCCTAGAAACAAACATATCCATATTGGGCCTCATCAGGGGTTGGCCGAAGCCGCAAAAATGTGGGGGTAACATTATTACTGCTGCATTACTTCTCCACCCCAATCCAGAGTTTGGGTGGAAAGCTGGAGAGTGAGCTGGAGGTAAATCTCTAGCTCTCTGCCCATTTACGGCGCTATTACCACTGGCACCATTACCACCAGCGTTAATAGCGCCGAAAAACCCTATAGGACTCATAACAAATGGGGACTAACAGCGCCACTGCAACTCGGTATCTGGCGTAAATTGTATCGGACCGAGTTGCGGTAACGCTTATTGCGTTGGGCAGTATGCCAGCGCAATTACCCCCGGGATACTGCCCAACTCATGATGAGGCCCATTGTATAATGTGGCATATTACCTGTTCACTACGGTAATGAGATCCTCTGGTGCCTAGAAATGACTGAGTTTGCAGCGCGCACTAGATAAGGACTCTATGCTTTGGCAAACCTTTCTCAACCCTAACTTATCAAGGTGTCTTTGAGGTCATGAGATTAGAAGAGTACAAACACAAAAGGCCAGTGCCAACATTAAACAAGGCCCATACCCTGCACACTGCTCTGTTGACTGGCAGTGTAGATTACCAACAATGAGTCAAATGTGTAAAAAGAGGGATCGTGAGATTAAACCTTGGGCGCCTGCACTAATTAAGTTATCTTGACTCAAAAATTCTCAGTTCAGAAACTTCATGAATCAAATCTGTTCTAGATTTATCGGGTGGATTATGTCATCTCAGATATAGACCTGCACGTATATTGTCTCAGCTGAAGGCCTGCAAGCTGTACTAGGCTGGCCTCTCCTTCCACTGTGACAGCATGGACCTAGCCTCAGGAGCTGTCTTTTCTCTTTCCCCCGTGTCTCTGCTAAGCTCTGGTCAGTTCTGTCAGAGATGCTGCTGGTGGTACTGGGAAATGACCACCCTTAGCTCAGGGGCAACGTCCGTCTTGGAAGCAAGACAGCGCATTGCATCACAGCTTCAAATCCCGGGTCCGTCCTTAGAAACTGGTCCCTGGTATTAAACACGTTACAACTATAATATTTATACTCCATTTCTTCTGCTGAGTAGGCAACCCTCTCTTGTTGGCAGCACCCAGAAAAAGCAAACGAATCCTGAGATGAACTAATAAAACGTTTCACAGAAACCAACACAACGCCACCATCTCAAAAACGCAGGTCCATACATGTCAACATGTCACTGACATAGAGTCCTACTTCGGGCTGTTCTAAATGCACCACGAGAGGCTTTCAGGAGTAAACTCAAAACCTACCTGTTCCGTGCAAGGACACCGTTCGCAAGAGCCGTAAAAGGATGACATCTTGCACCCATCCATTAATTTAATCATGCATCCACTCACTTACTGACTCATTAGCTATTCAGGAATTCGTGCATTCGTGCATTCACGCAGGATGGCACATACCTGTATTTCATTAAACTGTACAACAGCCATCGCCCGTCCATGTGGAATGCGTGACCTTTACCCTGTAACTATGAAAATACAAGGTCACCAAAATGGAATCCTCACTGGATGCCAGACTCCATCTTGGAATGGGGCAGCCACAGTACAATGGAATGCGCTGCCCACTTCACTAGAGAATGCAGGGGCTTAGCTTACGTATTCCTAGTGAGGGAGGGCAAGCGGTGATTATGAGCTTTTCCGAACAAGGTATGCGGTGTCTACGACTAAAAAAGAGAGTGAAACCAGCTCTTTATTATGTACTTTTAAATGAAACAATACCTCTATTTTGCTATGCCTGTTGTGGCTTCAGAGCTTCAAAGTTTTCATTTTTCGCTTCTCCCTCGTGCCCATCTGTTTACAGATTTCTGCCTTCTGTATCCAGCGGCCTTTGCTTGTGTTTTTTATGTTGTTTTGTCATGTGAGCGCCCTGAAGCCAGCGGGCGTGCTGGCGCTATAAAATAATTCTATAGAATAGAATTGAATTGTAAAGCTCTATGTTTGCAGGGTGTACTTCGGTCATAATCACATCCTTTCAGGTTTCGGACCCAAAATTCAGCAGTGCACTCTCCATTTAACCCCCTACCCTCCCTCGACTACCCTACACCCGACTTACAAATATTGTGTTAATTATTTCACTTAATCCACCGGAAGAGAACTCTGGCTCACCATTGTCACAGTCATGAATGACAAGAGACCCCTCAGCCTGCAGCATGCACTATGCACGTGCTCACTATCGTTCTTAGATGCATTGCAACATTATAGGCAGTTAACCATGCACAGGTGAGTCCCTTTGTGTAGTGCACACCTAATCATCACTTCTATGTGGCAGCAATTCTGACAGCCAAGGAAGCTAAGACAGAGTGATGTGAAGTGACTTGACCAGGATCACATGCATGGTCAATAGAGAGTCTGGGGTTAGTTTAAGTTTCCTAGTTCTACCATCTGTAATTCAGAGAATAGACTGCATTAATAGTTGCCTTCCAAAAGCACTAGTACTATGTGTTAAATAAAGCTGCCCTTGCAAAGCAGCATTGTAAAACAACCTGACAATATAAACGATATCTTTAGTTGGAGATCATTTCATTCAATCCCTGAAAAGGGAAAAGGTGGCACAACAGAGAATGTGTGTTTGATAAAATGAGGACAAGGCAATCTAGCAAAGTATGTGGATACAAAATGAATCCCTGGTATTCTCTAGGATTAAATGTTTAATGCATGGAAGACTGCGTTATATAGATTAAAATGTGTGAACTATACTTATTTGCCATGTGTAACTAACTGAGACGTTAACAGTGAAAAACAATACTCCCACAGATCATTCCTGATAGATTAGTGTGAAGTGTTCAGATGCATGTAATCGCACATACCTTAACATTCAAGGCAATTATGGCAATATTGGGAGGGGGGTGGGGGGTGGGGGGGCGGTCACAGATTTGAATCTTGGTAGGGTGGGCATGATGCTTGGTTTCTCTTAAGCCAATAAGGCAATTATCATGCAAGTAATCAAAACAGCTATACACCTGCTAATGACACTCCGAGAGAATGAGAACTTGGGGGCGGCTAGTAATGTGCACACAAGTTACCACTATACGCCTCTAAATGCTTACCTTCCATAAGCGGCCATATACCAGACCCAGTCCCCTGTGTTGTAACAAAGAAGCGCATAGCCCACTCTACGGGGTTTTTGGCGCAGTGTTGGTGCAGACCTCAACCAGAAACATTGGAGGTGTCAATATGTACTCCTGACCAGCAATGTGGAGACACAGCACACATTGGATAGTTTGGCCACGAGACAGTCGTTTACATGCAAAGTATATTCTAAGTCAGAGCTTTCTGAAAGGCAAGAAGATTGAGAAACGACTGCCCGCTGTTGTCATCTAACTTCACTGCTTCACTTACGCCAATGCCTGAAAAATGTGCAGAAACGGAGCTAATGAACTGTCCGATTAGAGACATGAGATCTTCGGTCGGTCCCTTTTCTCTCTTCGAAGTTTAATTTTCCAAATATAAATGCAGTTCTACAAGTTGCAGGTTTGCAGGATGATGTGGGCCTGGAGGCCAAGGCTGGTGGGGTACCGAACACTTGACAATGTACAGTCTGATTCATCAGCTGAGCGGGCACTACATTGCAAGCAAGGCTTGCAGAGTGTCGCCACGAGTCTCTAACACCCCCCAGCCCTGGCCTCTGTTTGCGAGCTAGCGCATATTGTTTTGCTTTTCCCATGAGCCTGGGACTACAAATCATCAAACGTAGAACACTATTTGCTAGAAAGCAAAGACAGACCACTAGCTAGCTACTTCCCCACTCCTACCCAGTGCATCTGCAAGGAATACAAAAGTCTAAACTGGATGGACGTCTCCAATGTGAAATTGAACAACTGTTAAATTTTCAAGTCGAGGCGCAGCGCACAATAAAAATTATGGTGTGCTCCGCGGGATGCTTTATTTATATTTAACTAGTGTAGACGCCCGTGTACATGAGCCAATGTGCAGGTTTTCATTGACACAGTAGGACCACTATATATCCTAAGGCAACAGCCCCCTCTAGCGGTGACAACAGGTCGAAGTTATGACAATTGGCTTTGTCTCTGTACATTGTAAGGCAACAGTTCCCTCTAGTAGTGACAACAGGCAACGTTATGCAAATGGGAATTGTCTCTATATATCCTAAGGCAACAGCTCCCTCTAGCCGTGACAAAATGCGAAGCTACTGCTTCGGACAAACATACAAATGGCCTTTTATTATATAGCTAGATTAGATTAGAAAGATGTTATACAATACAGAACCTAGAGCTCTAAGCCAGAGATTGGCTGTGCCCCTTGTCAGGCGTGAGTGGTGCATCCTGTGCACTTTGTTTCACTCCACTCTGGTAACCATACTTTGCTTTTCAATGATAAACGCAGAGTTTTAAATCGCAAGGCAAGAAAAGGTTGCCTTTTATACTTTTATTTATATACGACTTTCTAAAATCTGCATCTAATATCTAAGGCTGCTGCGGGTTGGATGTATAATCAATAAAGCCTGATTGATTTAGTTTTCATCATTTCAAATGGGCATGCAGCATGTTGTTTTGCATAATGTGAATACAATGGGGCTTATTATGAGTTCGCCGATATACCGGTGGGATACCGGGAAACTACAGTACCGTCACTGCTTCCCAATATCCCGGTACTACCAGGATATTACAGGAAGCAGAGACGCTGGTAACTCCCCATTCCATGGCGCCCCGTAGGACGCCATGGGATGGGGTTGCCCAAATCACTGGCACCATTAGTAACAGTCCTGGTGATTAATTCCTTTATTTGCCGTTAGGGGCCTGATCTATCTGGCGGTCAGGCACGCCGGTAGATCAGAGCCTTACCGACAGACTTGGTGTTGGCCAGTCCGGAAAGGTGCCGGTATACGTTGTTACTGACACCTTATTTCCGGACCCGCCAACTCGCAATGAGGGCCTAATGTTCAGTTTCACAAATATGGTAATAGTTGTTTGCTTGTCAAGCAAGCACGCATCTTTGCACATGTTTAAATGTATTGAGTTGCTATTTTCTTGTACACATTTATCTGGCCTTCTGCTGTGAGCTAGATTTTCTCTGGGGGGTTACAATGCTTAAGTTCATGTTTAATAACCCCAATATTACCCCTTTTCATAAACATTTGGACTTTTACACATGAAAGGGTCACTGAAAAGGAACCTGGACTATGACCCATTTCCATTGATAGCCGGGCAGCCCTTAGCTGCGAATAGAGCTCTGCATATCAGCTCCTAGGAAAACCGCAGAATGACTGGGTATGCAGTGATAAAATCGTGGCAAAAATGTCACCTTTACAAAAAACTGCGGCAAAAATGCAGGGGTGTCCCCCACTCCCCTTAAATGGTATAATGGGTCCAGGGGTTGCAGGGGTGTCCCCTGCATCCTGTACATGGATTGCAGCGGCAAAACCACAGCCTTTTTGCTGCGATATTTTGTGTTCACTGCCATTTTTGCGGCGATTTTAACACATGGAACCGAATAACCGGCCATTGATTCCTAGACAGGAAGCCCAGTCATGACAGTACACCTCCAGACAGGACAGGATAGCTGGGCAAACATTGGGTGGAGGAGTGGCACACCCAAGACCCCTCCCCTGAGGCTACACCGCGTGGAGAACGCGAAGCACGCCTAAAGTAGACCAGTCGTGTATAGAGAACGCCTTACCTTCTTCGGGGTGGTGAGGGGGTTGCGGTGGAGGAGCGGGAGGAGAATCTGGCTGGAAGCACCAGATCACATTGGGAACGCTAGCATCGAAGCAGCATCCTCGGCTTCTGCACTCAGACGGGGAGACGCCGGGAGGGCCGCAGTTCTTCCTTAATCTTGGGTTGACCACGCATTGGGCACCACCTGTCGATCAAAAGTAAATTGCGAATGAGATGTTAGCCTGTACATGTATGCATTCTGTTGAAATTCCATTAAGCTTTTGTAATACTCTTAATACCGGAGACCTGTCTCTCAGAATTTGAACCTTTGCTGCTCTGTGTTGTCTTGTATCCAAGAGAAACACGTTGCCCCTGAGCTATCCTCATGGTCATTCACTCCATTCTTTCAGGACCAACATATCACCTCTTCCTCTGCCTCCGCCACTACTACCCCATAAATTGCATGTTCAACTAACTACCTCGCAGAATTAAACTGGAAAACTCTTCTCTTACTGAAAACCATCTACAATGTGTCCACATTAAATTTGGAAGAATGCCAAATCTGATTCCCTATTTTACATTTTTGAACTTGTACACTATACATTGAATCCCATTAAATATATTGCGTAGGAGCTGATCACTGTTTCAACTTCCATTTCATGATAGCTGAGCCGATTAAATAATTAAGTTGGTGAAGCAGAGAGTCACTGACTCCCTTTATGATGCTGAGAGTCACTGCGCAGTCCCAGAAGTCACAATCCATGCCTGGTATTTGTAGGTCTCAGAAGGGAATTGATGTCCCCAGACAGCACCTTTGGTTTTCAGGATGCAGATGTGCATTGCTTAACTACAGTCACAATAAGAAGTAAAAGTGAGAAGATGCAAAGGTGTGTTCTGATAAAGGTGGAATTTATTTCTATCATTGCCAGTTCTTTAGACCTGTCACATTTCAGTGGGTGTCAGTGAAAGCGGGAAGAAAAAGAGAAAACAAACCAGCAGGTAAGAGAAGGTGCAGGAAAATAGAAATGAGGAATGAAACGTCTGGGATCTCCCTACATTTATAAATAGACAAAAAAAAATCACAAACACTTAAGAAAACAAAAATGATATGCATCCTCGGGAGGATAGCTCAGGGGCAATGCGCTCTCCTTAGAAACAAGACTGCACCGACCTACACAGGTTCGATCCCTGTCCTGCTTAGAAACCTCTGGGTGTTAAGCACGTTATAAATAACCTATCATCTCACAAGAAACAGACCAATGATGAAAGGACGTGGATCCTTGATAAAGAATATGGAAAACAGAAAAGGTAATTCTTTTTTTTTAAAAAACAGGACAACATAGAGAAAGATTGATTTGCAGTTTATTTCGTTATGCATTTTTATTGTATGTAGATATAGGTATGATATGATATATTTTATTTGTATCACGCTCGTACACAAGTGTTTCAGAGCGCGACCAGGCAAAGGGAGGGGATCAGGGGAGAAACAAAAACAGCGATCTTACTAGGCCCAGTGGCACTGTACTATGTCAGAAGTGGTACTGTGGAAGGAATAGTGGGTTGTATGCGTCACAATGGCAATGATGGGAGCTTGGCTGGAGTGTGAGTGAAGAGGTTAGCAGAGTGGGTGGGATAAGTTAGGAGGAAGCTGACTAGCGAGAGAACGAGCCTGCGATCAGCCTAGATGCTGCTGAGGTTCAGGTGTATAGGGGGGGGGTGATGCATAGACATATGCGTGGGTGCGCAAACCCAAGCTTTTTGAATTTTACACTGCAAAATGATGTTAGTAATTCTAAGGAAGTGAGCCCTGCCGAGCAGTCCTCTCTTCCATAATGCTCCATGCTAAAAAAGTACATTGCACATGTGCTCTGCTTGGGCCCAATCTACCAACACAGCAGCAGCTGCAATGTAGTTTGGCAAATTGGCAGTTGGGGAGAAACATGTGCACTCCCGTAAACAGCCTGCTGGAATCCCAATCATTTCAGCAGCCACGGGTTGCCCTTAACAGTGGGTGCTCAAAATCCAAATGACTTTATGTTTTAAGAATACATTCAGTTAAGACTCATCTCTCCACCCAGCACTTTGTCCCATAGTTTTGCAGAAAGTGTAAACAGTTTATAATCTCGGTGCATTTTAGAGCCAAGAGGCCATTTTTGCCAACTTGCACTCTGTAAATGTCTGCAACTAACAGAACATGTTCATAGTGCAGAGCCTACAATCAGTCACAGATAGGCAAAATAAGCAATTTTGTGAAAGGATATTCTTTCCAGGGTCCCAGCCCCAAAGACGCAAGGATCAAGGCACTGTAATCATGAGCCTCTGCCCAGCTGTTTGACACTCTGTATTTGGAGGTTCAGTAGGATGACTACGCTCCATAAAGTATGTGAAAGAACAGCTTTGTGTAGAACCGCTACACTGACCTTTTCATCTTGAAAAGGCTTTATGGCTGAGCCAACCCCGTTAGGATTTGACCCTGTCTCCTGAGCATTATTTATTTAATTGTCTTTTTTATAGCACACCCAAAACCATTCCTGAGTCCGTTTCTAAGGGCAGATCCGGGATTCGAACCTCTGCTGCTCTGTGTGGTCTTGCTTCCAAGGACAGCACATTGCCCCTGTGCTACACATAGATGCTGTGCTATATCAGTGGTGTGAGTGCTTTCCCAGAAGACTGTAGTACAATACTTTAATGCTAGCATCGTCAGTAGGCTGGCAGGAAAGCATACCTGCAAAAGGGAGCAACCTGTAAACACAGACCTCTTGCCTTGAGTGTAGTTTGATTCTCAGCCTGAGGCTCCTGAGTCTTCATCCTTCGAAGGTGGATAGAATGAGTTGGGTTGTAACTCAGTCTGTTATTGAGGCATTTGTGAAGGGTTTTAAAATGACTGGACATCATTGGAGAGATGCGAGCAGAAGGAGTATAGGCCCACAGGGGGAATGGAGCAGTTAAGATCTGTCTGTTGGCCCCATGCTTTATGCGGTATTTGGAGGCTTCTTGTAGTGGGATGGAACAACACATTGTGGTTTTCAACTGAAAAGTTATGTGTTCATTTTGTAACAGTTTTTTAGAAAAAGGTTGCTTTTTCTTAAGCGTAAACAGGTAGTATCTTACATAAGTGACATATATTTGTCCACCAAAAACAATATGTCTTTCCTTAGTCTACCCAGTGTGTCATGGGAGGGCAAAGGTAAGCCCCTAAATCCCAAAATAAAAAATGGCCCAAAAATATCAGTCAACTCAGAGTACTTTGTTTCTCATTATTATATTTATAATGATGAATCCATGCCCAAGTGGTAGATGGTTGAAGGTTGCATTTTGTCCATCAGAAAGAGAGGTCCCCTATTAACTTAAATTGACCGTGCTAGGGTAGCATGTTTGTGTTAGAGGTCACACTTGTCTATGATGGTGTTGGCAAGAATACTCGACCTCTTGAAGGTATGGCGTATGCTAGGTTATATTTTGTTATCTTTTCTTTGGAGTGCCCTCATCTGCCATTGGTATGCCCTTCAAGCGCTTCAGACCATCTGGTTATGCCAGCTTGAACGCCTCTGGTTTTCCAGAGGAACCCGCTAAAACATTGCATATGAAATATCACAAAGTAAGAACCTGCATACTTTTCACATGGGCACCAATGTAATACTGCTTGGAAAATAGCACAACAACTCAGAAGAATATAGTACCATTTCTGTTGCCGATTACATGGTGATGCTGTGGTGGCGATGAGTGTGGTTGCCATCTGGCATGTGGGTGGCTGTTTCAGTTGCTTGCGCGTGGTCAGTGTTCGAGGCTTTGTGTTTTGATCTTATGTGAGGTAGAGTAGAAGTGTGTGCCAGAGGGCAATCGGAAAAGTGGTTCTAGCCAATTGACTACGGACTGCAAATAACTTGGTCTCTCTACTATCGCTCTACTACTTAGAAATAGGACAATCTGTGTGTGAACTTTCATACAAAAGTCAACATCGAAGCAAGAACAATGCAATTGATGTACCACTGGCACATAAAATGGCTCGATCAGTGGTCTGTCTCACTGGTTTAACGTCCCTTCCCTGCAGGATAGTGTGTCTCGGTTTGAGGACTCGTTCACAATCAGCACTTGGCACACAGAGCAGCCATTTTGTTTAATTACTCCAATAACATGGGTGAAGTTAAATTGTGTGACATACTTTCCAGTAGTTCAATTGACTATGCTGCAGTGCATACACTTACTGGAATATCTCACATTCCTGGATTGCGAGATATCACCTGCAGAGATCAGTTGAGGAACCCAACACATATCCCACCATCTACGCCATTTCTTTTTATGTAACTAAACGTACCGACTTAGAACACGGGGCACTGTGCTTTGAGACAATGGACAGGCACCACACTGCAGAGTTTTGGTGGGCAGGAAATATCTCACTCTTCCAAAGTCTAAAACTCACACAAAGCATTAAGATCTGATGGTGATCCGGGATCAGAAAGGATCCATTGCAAGCTTTTGGAGAAGGCAATCAGTAGGGAAATGGCAAAGTCAGTGGACAAAGCGGTATCTTTGGCATCACCATCTATGAATGTGCTGTGAAAACCCTGTCAGGCCCCCAGACTGGCATCTCCTGAGACAGCGCTACAATCATTGAACTCCATGTAGAGTGAAGCTGGAAGGTGAGCGCAGGCCTTGAGCTCTCTACAATGACTGCTCTCAACCACTGAGTCAGCATGCGCAAGGGTTTAATGACTGCCAAGTTCAAAAATACTTCTTGAATTTAAGAAAAAAGAGTTTGGGATTTGACCATTCTATCTTCAAAACATTAAAGGGTCAAGTCACAAAGTAGTTACTGTAAGCTACTCTGGCTTACTCCTGACTTACTATAACCTACTGTCTAACAGTAATTCAGGAGTAAATTATAGTTGCTCATTGTAACTTGTTTGGTAATTAAAATAGCCCTCTCCATGTTTACGTCAAGAGTAAAACAGAGTTATTAATAGTAACTTCTTTGTGAAATGAACAAATCTCTCAAAGTTTAAGTCCAGGATGATCAGAGAAACTCATAGTAAATTTTTTCTGAATCAAAAAGACATCTCTGTTTTTAAGTCAACGGTAAGTCTGTGTCACTCATTGTAACCTCTTTGTGAATCGAATAACCCTCTTCAGGTTTACGTCAACGATAAGTCAGCGTTACTCAAAGTAACTTCTTTGTGAATCGAATAGCCCTCTCCACGTTAAAGGCAGTGTTACTCAAAGTAACTTCTTTGTGAATCAAATAGCCCTCTCCAGTTTTAAGTCAGTGTTACTCAAAGTAACTTCTTTATGAATTGGATAGCCCTCTACAGGTTTAAGTCAACGATAAGTCAGCGTTACTCAAAGTAACTTCTTTGTGAATCGAATACCCCTCTCCATTTTAAAGTCAGTGTTACTCAAACTAACTTCTTTGTGAATCGAATATCCCTCTCCAGGTTTAAGTCAGTGTTACTCAAAGTGACTTCTTTATGAATCGAATAGCTCTCTCCAGGTTTAAGTCAGTGTTACTCAAAGTGACTTCTTTATGAATCAAATAGCCCTCTCAAAGTTTAATTCAAGGGTAAATCAGAGTTACTCATAGAAACTCCTTTGTGAATCGAATAGCTCTCTGCAGGTTTAAGTAGATGGTAAGCCATAGTTACTCATTGCAACTCTTTTTTTAATCGAATAGCCCTGTCCAGGTTGAAGCCAAGGGCAAATCAAAATAACTGTTTTGTCAATCTACTCCTATTATCCAATAAATGCCCCCTATGAGCACAGAGAATTATTCTCAAAGTCATGTTGGCATCTACAAATATATTGCTGGCTTATCTCACTCACCTGGGGCATGTCCTTCCACAAGGGCACTTAGGCATAGAATGAGTGCGATGCTCAGCAAGCAGAAGAACTTGTATTCCATGGTGGTGCTTTGCCTTCTCGGTCTCCTCGAAGAAGTGTCTGAATGTACAAAACGGCTCCCTAAGGGGGTTAATATAGTCTTTCCTTTGTGTTTGTTCACCATGTTCTGATATTTAATAAGGGAGGGTGTTCTGCAGCCTCTACTCCACCTATGTATTTTTATGATTGCAAATAGTGTTCCTAAGGTGATGGGAGGTAATCTGGTTGTCCACTTAAAAAAGTGAAAAACAATTGCTTGCTTTTCGACCTTTGTTGAGACATTCCTGGGGAAGCCGATACACTCAGTATGCACACACCGATGAGTCAGCCTGATTTCATTTGAACTCTTGGGCAGGGCAATGAATTATCTCATTATGGCAATATCACTCTGTTTGCCCTGTTTGGCAACCCCGCCCTCAGAGCATTCAGACTCACATCAACCACTCGGCCTGGCATTCCTGATGTCAATGGAGCAAAGGCCTTCACCGGCAATTTCAGTAGTACGGTCAAAGCCGCGCATTCATTAGAGCCAAAATCAGTGTGCTGGGAACAGTGCAAAATCGATTCACCCATGCATGCCATGGTGCAATTCAATGTAGCACACTATGGCTTGGGACAAAATCTCTTCTGTCCTTTGCACAATCTGGCCACTGGCCATGGCCACAGGCACCAAAGTTATATTACTATTTCTTACCTACATTTTGACACTTTTAAAAAACTAAGACACAGGACAGATTTACAAGAGCATGCTTTCGGGTCCTTGCCAAAGCTCCTTGCACAAGTTTGTTGCAAATCTGTTTAACACATTGAAAAAGAAACACTGCAACGTGGATCTGAAACAATGTTTACGAATAGGTACAACCTTTACATGTTATCGCCCTTGTTTTATTTATTTTATTGTTCATTGATAAGGCGCTTAAAACCAGCGAGTGGTTTCTAAGCATGGGACCAGGATTGGAACCTGCATTGCGTGGCATTGTCTTACTTCCAAGACAAACTCCTTGCCCCTGAGCTATCCCTGCATACGAATGTGCAACAGTTATTTAAATGCTGTGAGTCCCTTGAATGGGTTGTGTTGTTTATTCTGCTTAGGTTCCCACTAACCCCATGCAGCAAAGACTAGGACATGAGCAAGGCAACAGATAGAAGTCTGCTTGTCAACCCCATGTTCTGTCAATTGCAAGGACATTAGCGGCCAGGATACCAGGGGCCTTAGCGGTCATGATACCAAGGACATTAGCAGCAATGATACAAAGGACATTAGCGCCCATGATACCAGGGGCCTTAGCAGCCATGATACCAAGGAGATTAGCGGCCATGATACCAAGGACATTAGCAGCCATGATACCAAGGACATTAGAGGCCATGATACCAAGGACATTAGCAGCCATGATACCAAGGACATTAGCGCCCATGATACCAAGGACATTAGTGACCATGATACCAAGGACATTAGTGGCCATGATACCAAGGATATTAGCAGCCATGATAAATTAGTGGCCATGATACCAAGGACATTAGTGGCCATGATACCATGCACATTAGCAGCCATGATACCAAGGACATTAGCGGCCATGAGACCAGGGGCCTTAGCAGCCATGATACCAAGGAGATTAGCGGCCATGATACCAAGGACATTAGCAGCCATGATACCAAGGACATTAGAGGCCATGATACCAAGGACATTAGCGGCCAGTATACCAAGGACATTAGGGTCCATGATACCAAGGACATTGGTGGCCATGATAGCAAGGACATTAGCGGCCATGATACCAAGGGTTTTAGCGGCTAGAGATGTGTGATGTAGCTCCAGCAGACACACATCATGGCGGATCATGCATGCCACTTATCATTACTTCTTAAAGTCTCTTCAAAGGGTTTGTAAACTTTGCGACCTCTGTCAAGCACGTTAGCTCCATGGGAGGGAGGTTCTATAAACCCACACTGACCACATTGGCAGCAGCAGAGAAAGAGGCAGAAAGGCCTAGAGTTCAAGGACAGCTTATTCCCTGACCAGCCGGGCCTCTTGTGGCATGGGTGACCGAGCGTCCAAAGGCAGAGTTGGAATGGTGAGGGTATGGTCGCTGTGGTGGAATGTTGGGTGGAGCGTTCCTCCCCGCCGCTGGGCATCGTGCTTACTTTCTAGGATATCGTATGTGGCCTTGCCTAGATAGCATTACCACTGATATCTTGCAAGAGCAATCAGGTGGGGCCAGGGCCTGGTCACACTCAGCAGCAGAGGCAGTGGTGGAGAAAGAAGAGATAGGAGAGGGGAGAGACAGAGCAGGCCATTAATACGCCAAAGGGCCTTTCTGCTGATCCTTCAAAATGGCTGATTGTGGCCCAGGCTGCCCCATCATTCAGGGCATTGCACCAGGCCAAAATGGCTACAGCAGAACTTGGTGTTGCTAGGTATGGAAAGACCCGGTGCTGCGCTAATGTCGGAACCTTTGGGACTGGGGGCTAGCTAGCTTTTTGTTGGTAGCTCCTGAGATGCTATCCGGGGCCACAACCAAAAGACCAGGGGCTATAGCCCCCTTACCCACGCCCTAGTACCCCCTAGCAACGCCTCTGACAGAAGTAGGGTTGGAAGAAAGACCGGGCACGAGGTAAGAGGCACACACAGATGGACCATAAGGGGTTTTCATGCTTATCACATCACTCGCCCCAGCCACACAAAGGCTCTGCTAAGGCTTGTGTGGGCCACATCTTTGGTACGGTCAGTGGTCCTGTGCCAAACCTCTCTCGGACTGCTTTGTAAGTTTCCACGCCAGCTGATGTCCTCCTTTCTTTTGCCATTTCCTTTTCATACTCTTTCTCTCTGCTATACTAGGTCCTACGTACTTTAGGTCCCTCCTTTGTTTGCCCCCTTTGTTTGCTCCCCTTTTCCCTTTATTCAACGCAGCCCCCCCTTGCTCACACGCCCTCCCCCTCCCTGCTGCATGCCAATACCCTGTGTATTAACCCTGAAGCCATTTCCCTCCCTCTCGCTTACTCAGAGCTGGTGCAAGGTTGTATGCAGCCAAAGCGACCTTTTTGATACCACCTTCCTTTTACAGCGGGTCACAGTTTACTGCCTTGAATCAGATGCACACCTGGATGTCCGTCCTCTACTTGTGCCTCCCTCAGACAGCAGTCTCAAATGCCTTCATTCCAGCAGGTGCCCTGCTCTGGCTAACCTTCTTCGTCTCACTCTCTGGCACTGCCCTCTTTGTTCCTGTCTTTAATAAACAGAGAAAAAACACTTTCCATCGTCAGATAAGTAATGCTTGTGTTCACGTTTTAATTGATGCTCAGTCATGCAATTTTTTTTAAAAAGCAAATCCTCTGACCCTATCTCCCAGAGTGCCTGCTCTCACCATCCTGGCATGTTTAAAAAGTTTGAAAATTTCATGTCCTGGTGCCAAGGATACCCACTTTTTTGGCTTACTGCACAAAAACCCAGACTCATTTAAAAGTGGAAAAGGTCGCTTTAATGTGACAGGCCAAAGCTTACAATTAAACGTTTACCTGGCTCCATGGCCTTACAGACTAAAGAAATATTTTAAACAACCAATTAAATAATTAAACATTTTCCCTCAACAATTAAATAATTAAATAAAGCCACTTCGTCCCTAACTATCCCTCGGACCCTACCGTCTCCTTACCCCTTTTCCAGGCATCCCGCTATCTCCCCGGGGCCATGCCCCTCCAGGCTCAATACCTGTTCCCCCGGGGTGGCCCGCTTGTTCAAACAGCACCAGCCCATCCTTTCCCGTGCCATTCCCCCATTGTGCTTCCCTCCCCCCACATCTAAAGGGGCCATGCGCCCGGCCATGCCCCCGGCACCAGAAAAACCTTCCACCGAGGTGTTCTTTCTGCCCCACCCGCCTACCTCCAACTCCTTAACCAATCTCCCTGCCATCCTCTCTAAAGATCATGAATCCCTCGTAGACTATTTCCTTACGGTCCAAAACTTGTACCGCCACCGATGCACAAAAACTCCACCATCTCTCTGTTTATCCCCTTCCTTGCCCGTTCTATCACTCCCTAATGTCTCGCTCCCCTCCAAGCTCTCTGCGGCAACCACTTAGTCCCCACTACAGATGCTTGAGGCCACCCTTCTCGGACCCATAACAAAATCCCTTTATATTTTCCTAAGAAGAGCCTCACCCGTATTCCTTACCAGATAATTTTACTCCACCATCAATAATCACCCCATCTGGAGGCCCATAGATTTCCCTCAACCTAGCCAACATAGGAAGCAACTGATCCCAGCGCAGCCCCCCAAACCCGGACCATCTTTCCACAACATCTTTATAGCTGCACCCCAGTTGCCTGCCAACAACCCTTTTCTCAGCTTCTTTCCCCGCCCACTTAACCATAGCATGTCCCACAAACCAGTTTTTTGACATCTGACCCGACCTCCTAGCAGCATCTGAAAAAGAAATTACAAAATCACTTACAAATCAATAACATCCTACTAAATGCAACACTCCTGCTACCTACTGAAAAATTCTTTAAAGACATCCCGTTTGCCCCGGTCCCTGACATACCCTTTGTATCTCCCTTACTTCCAGCGTCCCAAACTTTTCACCTACTCCTCTCAATAGCCCAGCCTGCTACCTACAGATGCTGAACCTCCCCTAAATGAATGAGTTCCAACCTCCTAACCTTTCCCACAACCCTAGTAACACCTTCCTCAGTAACCTATCCTTCCTGACCCTCTCCTTATCCCTCTCCGGAAACACCTACCTGTCCCCCTATTTCGCACCTTTCACCTAACCTTTAAACCATACCTCTTAGACCCCCTTTCCCCTCTAACCTATTACCCTCCTGCTCACCCTTGCCCCCCACCTTCCCTCACCATACTAATATGGCCCTGCGTTGCCCACCCTGCACCGGGGGCCCACGTGCACACCCGTCCATGCAGGCCCTTTTCTTTATTACTCCTCTTCGCCACTGCACCAGGGGCCAAACCTGCACCCCCGTCCATGCAGTCCATTCCATATAACTAATCCTCAAGCTCCTGGCGTCCATTACCACCTGTTTCCCACCTGCACCAGGGGCCCTAGTGCACCCCCATCCATGCAGGCCCCTTTTCTGCCTTACTCCTCTCCACCGCTGCACCAGTGGCCAAACCTGCGCCCCCGTCCATGCAGTCCATTCCATATAAATTCCTCTTCCAGCACCTTGCTTTGTTGCTCAATTTATTATTATTTTTTTTTACAGCTGCACCAGGGGCCCTAGTGCACCCACGTCCATGCAGACCCATCTCGTCACTTCCCCCAGCTGCACCAGAGGTGCTCCCGCACCCCCGTCCATGCAGCCTAAAGCTTACTCACCTTGTCGTGCGGTAAGCGGGAGGGCTTCGCCACCATTGTCCATGCCCTCCAAACGACGTCCACCACCCCTTAACAATTGCCACAGTTACATCCCCCCTGCGGCCCTCCCCTGCCCTACCTACGCGTCTTCCCCCTCACCCCCCTCCTACTCCCTTTGGATCGTCCCCAAAACCTCTCATCAAACCTTGTGCCCCCCCTCCTTTTACGATAAACTGAGCCCGACCTACCAGCACACCCCAATTGACCTGGCAAGCAGTCCTCCCCCCCTCCTTGCCCCACTCCTCACCCTGACCCACTGTCCCCTACCTGAAAACAATCTGTAACCGGATGCCGACCCGCACATCTGCTGCACTCGTGTTTAAATTTGCACATCCACCTCGTGCAGCCTTCTTTATTGAACGCCCAACATGCTGTTGAGGGCTGTCCTCTGCCTCCACCCTCCACCCCTTCATGGGCGGGGCGACCAAGAAAAGGCCGGTAAGGAACAGGCAGCCCACTTGCTGTGTGCAATGTCGGGACAGGCCTCGTTGGAGCCATCCATTGAAGCCAAAGATCCATGACTATCGCCCCCCAGACAGCCTGACTGTCCTCCGCCATTCTTGCTCTGAATTCCTCATCATTGCGTACCCAGGCAAAACCCCCAAAACTTGTGAAAGCCTGTTTAAATTTGCACATCCACCTCGTGCAGCCTTCTTTATTGAACGCCCAACATGCTGTTGAGGGCTGTCCTCTGCCTCCTCCCTCCACCCCCTCATGGGCGGGGCGACCAAGAAAAGGCCGGTAAGGAACAGGCAGCCCACTTGCTGTGTGCAATGTCGGGACAGGCCTCGTTGGAGCCATCCATTGCAGCCAAAGATCCATGACTATCGCCCCCCAGACAGCCTGACTGTCCTCTGCCATTCTTGCTCTGAATTCCTCATCATTGCGTACCCAGGCAAAACCCCCAAAACTTGTGAATTACGTCCATATATTTAAGCAGAGCCACGCATCGCTCTGGGAATTTTTCACAATATACACTGGCATAAATGATAAATGCTGACGTCCAATTCTTATAGTCACCGGGACCTTTGGGCGCAAAGCCAGTTCCCGCTCTTCTTCTTTAGACCCCCTCCTTTGCTCTCACTTCCCTATGGAGCAACTTAAAAACATCTACAAATTCCCCCACCTGAATCTTCTCCCTGGTCACTGCCATCAAGTGCGCCCCCAACGCTTTTGTAATACCCATGTATGGCAGTTTTTTCCCCTTACCTTTCACTTCAACCTCCTTTTCTTTTTCAACTTGCACCTCAAGCACCAATGGCTCCACCACCTTGTCCGTTTGAACCTCCACTGAGCTAATGCTCTTCCCCCAAGGCTCCAATGGCCTGTACACCAACTTCTTTCCTTACCCCTTGCAGACCAGACCCCTCATTCCCCGTCCCCCTTCTCGTGCCCCCTCTCTGCCATGCAGATGACCAGTTCCTTTCCCGCTCACCTCTTTCCATACAGCCCGTCTGTGGTCTGGCGTCCACACCGATGCTCCTCATCTCTTTTCTTAGAGGGCTCCTACTGCGGGGACAAAACATATCAGCAAACTCACCCAGCTAATAGTTCCCCCGACCTCTTGCCCCCCGACCACCCTGCACCTGCCTTTCCCGATCCCACCTCAAACTTCTTCTCTCCTCCCCCTTTCCCTTACCGCCCTATAACCTTCTACCTCCCACTGCCCCACATAATCCTTCAAACCAACTTCATCACCCCTTAAATACCATTGTGGATGCAAGCTCATGTCAAGTTGAGTTGATCTTCTTCCTGCGAGCCAGGGGCGCCTGCCCCGCCACTCCTTTGACGTCTTCTCGGCAGGGCCGCAGAAACCCCTGCCTGGTCCTCTTCTCGCGGGCGGGGTGTCCTCTCCTACACCCTGTGATCTTCATCGGTAGGGGCCGTGCTGCACCCTCTAGGCTCTCCTTGCGCTGACCGAGGAGGGCCGTTCTAAAACCCTCTACCTCTACCTCCGCCCTCCGCTCTCACTCCTCCTACCCAGAGGGGCCATTCCGCACCCCACTCTAACCTCCTCAATTGATGGGGACCTCTCCCTCCTTCTCCCACCTGCACTCTTCTGCAGGTATTTACCCCTCTCTGCCCTGTCACCCCCTTCTGTGCCCCATCACCACCCCCACCATGGTTCCCTTGACCCACCTCTTTTTGAGCACTCCTAGCTTCCCCTCGGCTATCATTGACTCCCTCCCTCACTGGCTCCCCATCCAAAATCATTTCTCCCTCGGACGCCCTCCTATCTATCTCCCTCCTCATCAACCTGCCGCAGGATTCCCAAACCTCCCCTGTCCCTGCCGCGGGGGTGCAAGCCACCACTGCCGCGAGAGCCCCACCTGCCGCAGCTCTACTCTGCGGCCTATCCCCACCTAACTCCACCTCACCCGTGACCTCCACCACCGCCCCTTCCAGCTGGGCCTTAGATGCCCTGAGGATAATTTCCAAGGCCTCCTTCAGAGCCCTGGCATCCACTAAACCCTTCTTGCTGGCTCCTTGTCCCCATCATAGTGCACTAAATAATCTGTCTGTGCACTAAAATATGCCCCTTTTTACCGTTCACCTAGCTACCCTAAGCCCCTGAGCCAAAAACCTACCCGAGGACAACTATCACTTAATGTAGGGCCCAGAAAAAGAAACTGGGCTATAAAAATAAAATATTATAGCAAAATTAAGATAACTCTTACAATTCCCAAATAGGCGATATAATCCTAATTCTTAATACATATATATATATATCTATTTATTTATTTGTATATATATATATATATATATATATATTTTTATTATTATTTATTTATCTATTTATTTTTTATAAATCTCTATGGGAATGCCCAATGCCCTAAGAGACCCTTAAACCTAGGTCCTAATTGCCCTAAAGAAAACACACAGAAAAACCAAAAGCCCAAGTTCAAATGAGGCCAAGAAACAACCTTAAAACACTGCCCCTTGGCAGCTTAAGGGCCTACTCGCACTGCAAGGCACAGGAAAATAGAACTGTCCCTTTACGGGAACTGCAGCCCCCCTTTCACTCAGAGAATACTGCTGCATCGTAAGTACCGTAGTAAAATGAAAACAGGCTGCACTAAAATTAGAGGTTGAGGAAAATAGACAGATCTCTAACTGTCCCTCAGATATTACTAACTGTGCCAAATGACAAACTAAATTAAACCTTTTTTTTAATTTCATGCCCCCAAAATATGGCAAAACTGTTAAGGAGTAGTACCCCTAAAAACACCCCCAACAGAGAGACTCCAACAGAGCACTGAAAATGTAACCGGAGACTAATAACATGTGCGCGGCTCCTTTAATAACACTGCACTGCCCCTCCCGACCTCGAGCAGACACTGCGTGTGCAGACGCAGCTAGAAAATTCCCTCACAATTACCTGACAAACATGGCTCATAAATCTGCAGCGCCTCTCCCAGCCTCGAGCAGATGACACATTACCCAAGAACTTTCTACACGGACACCGAAAACAGCAATCAGCTGTTTATTTAACTTAAACTCTTGGAAGCCCAGCGTAGCCCTTAAAACACCCGCGAGCTCCGGAAATAGAGCAGCCCAACCCCCACCTGCTCCGGATAATGTAGAGCAGTAAAAGAAACCTACCGAGACCTCCCTCAACAAACTGCTCCTAAAGAGCCCGCAGCCCAACAGAAACCAAAGTTAGTGGAGGTAACCTATTTACGGTACCTCCTGCAAAAAACGTTTTTTTTTTAATGTAACTCCCCACCAGCCCCCAAACCTACACTACCCACTTCTAACCTCACCACACCTCACAAACACCCTCTACCAGGTCCAGATCATGGAAGGCTCGGGGGCAGGCGACCAGGACAATCACCAAGTCCAACCCGTCGCCTGCCTCCCGAACTTTCCCTGGACCCTTAAATAGCCTGAGGAGGCGCTCTGCCCCCCACGGCCACTCGCTGGCCTTGTGCAGTGCCAAAATAATCCCTGGGGGGAAACGCTTTGCGTTCCCCCGGGCCCCCCCTTCTATTATGCCGGTATAGTTACCATGCTCATTTCATTGTAAGTGGACTACAGCATCATTTTTCTTTACATCTACCCAAGAAAGGGAATTGTAAAGTCTTGGGAAGCCTTTTTGAATGCCCTTGTTTATTTATTTATTTGCTTACCTATTTATTTTGCGCCGGAGCCCACAGGCATCGGAGTGCACACCAACACAAGACACAACACAGAAGTCGGGACACAGGTGAAAGTCAAGGCAAGAGGGGGCAGTCAGTGATTCAAATGAACAAGTTTTCAAAGGCTTCCGAAAAGAAGACACATTCCTTTCCTGCTGTGCGTCGATAGGCGAGGAAGTCCAAGCCTGGGCAGCCTGTAGCGGGAAAGACCGGCCATTCCCATTCACACGCCTCACTCTCGGACAGACAAGGAGGTTGGGGTTACAGAGCTCTCCTCGGCTCATAGTGCGCGAGGCTTTGTTTGAGGGAAGAAGGAGCTGCACCATAAAGGCACTTATGTGTCAAGGTATTTATCTTGAACTGCACTCTGGCTCCTGCAGGCAACCAGTGCAGTTCTTTTCTAAATTCAGAGATGTGGGTGTTGTGTATTGTAATTAACACACTGGAGCGTAATATATACTGACTACATTAGTTTATTGGGAGGAGCCCCCTGGAAGGCCAACCATCAGACCTGGAGCGTCTTCGTGTATGGCCCCGTAACATTCTGGAACCATACACGAACACGCTCCAGTTATTTCAGAACGTTATACAACACATGCAGCATGACGTGGTACGTCATGCTGTTAATAATGGAGAAACTATCATAACATCTTCCCCTCTACAATAATTTAACCAACATTAATAGCCAAAGGCTGCCTAACAGTTATCTACATGTTATGCATAAGTGCTGCGTATAACTACAAATATATTGAAAAACAACCAGAAAGGATACACTTTATCATGAGATTTCTTTGTTGTCTGTTCATATGTAGTCTCAATTTTAAAAGATCTCTAATAATACACATAGTCTTGATTTCGATTCCATACACTTTTCTTGATCCTCGCAGATGATAGGTTATCTCCTGCACTTTCTACCTGTTTATTCTCTGTAACATGCGACTTGTTCATGTGTATTAGTCCATCAGTCTTATCTTTGAATATTTCTCTTTTTGTCATCGATTCTCTCCTGTTCCTTTCAGTTTCCTCCTCTTTGGCCAGGATAATGTCATCACATGACCACTTTTTCCCATCTTCGAAAATAACCGATTTTCCAGAACATTCCTTTATTTCTTGTGGAGAACGAAATTTTGATTCTCCCTTCATCACTCGCCTGGGTTCTCTCACTTTCACCCAATCTCCTTTCTTATAACTGCATTCTTTGACATGTTTCTGTGTGTCATAATAGTTTTTGTATACTTCTTGTTTCCTTCTTACTTTGTTGACTATCTCCTCCAAGTTAATTTCTTTGTTTCTTCTTCTTGTTATCCATGCAGGTCTAAGTCTGTTCGTGGCTATCCTCCCTCTCATTAATGTGAAAGGTTCTTCCTCTGTTACTGAATGGGGTGTAACTTTGTACGTATTTAGTGCTTCCTTCAATGTTTCTCTCCAAGGTATATTGTTGACAATGGCTAACTGAATAATACCTTTTATAAAGCGATTCATCCTTTCTACCAATCCGTTTGCCATTGGATGATATAAGGCTGTGGTGGAATGTTTGATTGCTCTTTCCTTGAAAAACTTTTGAATTTCACTTGACATGAATTGGGCACCATTGTCTGATATAATTTCTTGAGGTTCTCCTTCTCTGTTAAAGATCTCCTCTAAAAACTTCATCACTTTCATTGCTGAAATGGACTCTTCTACTATGCCACACTCCACCCATTTGGACGTATAGTCAACCAACACAATTAAATAAATTTTCTGTGGCCCTAAAGTTTCATATGGTCCTCGTCGCCATTTGTTGTGTATTGTAATTAACACACTGGAGCGTAATATATACTGACTACATTAGTTTATTGGGAGGAGCCCCCTGGAAGGCCAACCATCAGACCTGGAGCGTCTTCGTGTATGGCCCCGTAACATTCTGGAACCATACACGAACACGCTCCAGTTATTTCAGAACGTTATACAACACATGCAGCATGACGTGGTACGTCATGCTGTTAATAATGGAGAAACTATCATAACAGTGGGCTCTGCGAGACGCGTTTTTAACGATACAGACTGTTTCATTCTGCACAACTTGGGAGTTTGTGAATCCTAACCTTGACAGCACCAATCAAAAGTGCACTACAATAGTCAATCCTGGGCATAATCATGGCACTAACAAAAGTTGCAGTTTTGATCAGAGACAAAGGGGTTAATTTGTCTCAAGAGTGTTCTGCACATTTTTAGCGGGGTTGTGAATGATGAGTGATGGGAACCCGGCACACGCACCAGTGCTATGGTTCATTGTCATAGGAGATTCCTCTAACAGATGGAGAGCCGTCATAGCAGGGCCTGCGTTGCTAAACCGGCGACTACCTGTCAGGCCCTGTACTAGTGCCGGGCCTACCTATGCAGGAAGAGATGTGTATCTCTGTTTCTGTCCAAGGTGCCCTTTTTGGGAGGGGGTGGAGGGAGTTGCTTTAACATCATATTTCTTGCAGCATTGTGTTAATGTGCTAGGACCCCACTGTAAAGCTTTGGGTGAGTGTTACTGCTCCCCGATGCACAGAGTACCTGAGGGACACCATGGGAGAGATTCTCCAAAGATGTTTTGCTGCAAGTGATGAGAGTCGCCAAAAAAGTACCAGGCCCTATTCTCAAAGGTGCGCATTTCTGCATGCCTTTAATAACCCCTTAGCACATTTGTGCAAATTAGGGAGAGTTGTGCACAACTTAAAGTGCATCCTGCATTCGCATTTGGAACAGGTGCTGGGGGCAGCTCAATACATGACAGGGTAGTTCCTGGCCCTGTACTACAGTTCTTTTGCATGGAACAGCAGCAGTGTGAAATGACATTTCACAATGACAGTCACTGTGAAAAGCGGTGCCAGGACCCATTTTGTTTTTCATTTTACATTTGTAAAGCGCTCACACAGTCCGCGGGCATGAGGTGCTGTTAGAGGAATTGTTTTTGTTTATTTAGTTGCGTAATTGATTTTTTTTGTGTCTTTCTAAGTGCAGACCCGGGGATCGAACCTGTGTTGCTTCGTGTCCTCTTGTTTCCAAGGCCGTTGCCACTGAGCTATCCTCCTGGGACAACGCATGTGGTTACTTGGAGTTTGTAGTACATATGGGTCAGGAGCACGTTCCCAACACTAGCACATATGGAACGGGGCTTCCCAGCGCATCTTTTGAACAGGCACACAAACACTCTGAAAGACACAGGTCACCTTTGAGAATTTCTTAAACTTGCTTATTGGAGAATGCAGCATGGCTGACGTCCATGTCCCAGGGATTGTGGACACTGGCCTTGGCTGCAAGCCATGAACAGTGGCCATTGGTCACATTATGGGGTATAGTGGACACTGGACCTGGGTGCAGATTTGGTGCAGTGTATGACAAGAGTGTTTCTTTGGGGCCAGGGTCATGGTTGAGAGTCGTGCCCTAGGAAATTCAACCACGACTTGCATCACCAGCATGCTCTGCTGAAAATGACATACATCAATATGCGCTGCAAAAAATATGTTTGTTAAAGGAGGTTTATATTCCTTTCATATATGTTAAAAAAGGAATTATCAATAACTCATATACATTGCTGTAGCATCATGAAACATTTTCACATACAAAAGCCATTGAAATTCAGTGACATTGTTAAAGGGACTTTATGTTTACGTTGCACTAACAAAAACCTATGAAATTCACAGAAAAAAACTTGTTAAAGGGACATTATGGTTGAAAGGTAAAAATAGAAAACCAAAGAAATTCGCCAGCTATGGTAAACAATGCAACCATAACACGCGTCACTGCCATGCACTGCTAAGACTAACTAACACCCAGGACATCAAAGATGACATCACAAATGGCATAATTTATATATATATATATAGTATGGTGACGCCAGTTGCCCAATAGTTACAGTGAAACCTATCATTCAAACAAAATGCAAAATGTCCATGTCTAATAACCTTGGAACCGTTGGACAGATCAGCGTAAACATTTACAAACAAGATGTCTGGCCCCCCAAGACATCTGCCCCCAAGACATTTTCAAACAAGATGTCCCAGTACCCCATTAGTCATCTGTTACATTACCACCACCTGTCTCTTCCTTTTCCCAGTACCCAATAAACTGACGTATTAATCCCGCCTCCACTATTTGCTGACACGCACATCCCAAACTCCTCGACAGGTTTTCGCCAAATAAGAAACAATTTAGACACAAAGTTCTCAAAGGGAATCCTTTGTTGGTTTGGCGTTACTTTGTCTAGTAGATTTTTTAAAGATTTGGTGAAGAGTGGGGTGCCCCTTTACCCAAAATGATAGTCATATCTCTCATGGTGCATTGTTCAATCCAAAGATTTCATTTCTGGAAACACCAGCATCTTGAAAATCGAGATTCAAATCTAGATTCTTTTTTTAAATCCCTAAAATGATATAAGGGGAGTGAGTGGAACAGCTTTGAGGCTGGGGGGCATGTGTGCAGGATAAGAGAGGAGGATTTGTGAAAGTGTGGATCCTGGGATAGCGCAGATTTGTTCTTTCGGTCATTTTCTCCAAGATTTAGGTCTGTGATCTAAATTCTTTTCAAGTGGCGAAAGAAACTTCACAACTATAAAATAATTAGATGTGGCAAGCACATTAAATGATGGTAGGGGTAAGAGGAGCATTTTAAGAGATTTTGTGAAGCAATCCCTGTTTTTGTATTATGAACGAATATCCAGAGATTGCATACTAAATTAATTTAAATCATGTGGAGGGTGGTATTAGGGGGTGTTATTTTTTGTGGTTGTTGGATTAGCTATGAACGCTTTAATTGGTTCTTGACATTTTAAAAAGTGTGCAATAGAATTGAGTTGTACCCATGCATGATTTCAAGAGCCTCATTAATTGATGGGAAAAGCATTTCACGTCATTTAACAATACATTTCTCAATTCTCCCGGCACGTCAGCAGTGAAGATCTTTGCATCCACCACCATCCCTCTTCCTCATCCCAGTACCCCAAAAGTAATCTGTGACATTTAAACAACCTCCCTCTTATTTGTCTCAGTACCCCATTAATAATCTGTTTCCTTACCCCACCTGGCTCTTCCTTCTCCGAGTACTCCATTGCCCCTAGCTCTCAATTCCTTATCCCAGTACACCATTTCCCCCACATCCCTCTTCTTCATCCCAATACCCAATTGCAATTTCTCATCATCTCCCTCGTCCTTTTTCTCCATTAGTAATCAGTTATGTTACCCCATCCCCTCTTCCTCATCCCAGTACTCCATTACCCCACATCTCTTTTCTGCATCCCAACAGTAAATTAACCCCATCTCCCTCTTCTTCGTCCCAGTACCCCACTCGTAATCCATTGCATTTCACCCACCTCTCTCTTCCTCATTCCAGTACCCAATTAGTAATCAGTTGCATTACTGCCACTTCCCTCTTCCACACCCCAATACCCATAATGTAATCTATTACATCAACCCTGCATTCATGCTCCACGTCCCAGTATCCTATCAGTAATCCATCATATAATCTCCACATTCCACTTCCTCGTGCCGGTATGCCATAGTCACCACCTCCTTCCTCCTTGTACCAATGCCCGAATAGCAATTAGTTGCATTACCCACACCTCCCTTTTCCTCGCCCCAGTACCCAATTAGTAATATGTTGCATTACTGCCACTTCCTTCTTCCTCACCCCAGTACCCAAATTATAATCTATAGCATCAACCTCATATCCCTGCTCCACATCCCAGTATCCTATCAGTAATCGATTATATTATCTCCCCCTGCCTCTTCCTCATACTGGTATGTCATAGTCACTGCCTCCCTCCTCCTTGTACCAATGCCCCAATAATAATTTGTTACATTACCCACACCTCTCTCTTGCTTGTCCCAGTACCCCGTTAGTAATTTGTTACCTTAATGGCACCCCCTATTTCTTGTCTCAGTGCCCCATTTGCAATCCATTCCATTACTCTCACATCCCTCTTTCCTGTGCCAGGACTCCATTACCCCCACATCTCTCGCTTCCTCATCCCAGTACCCATTAATAATCTGTTGCATTATCCCACCTCTCCCTTCATTTGCCCAGTACCTCAATATTAATCTGTTGCGTTATCCCCACATCACAATTCCGTGTCCCAGTATCCCATTAGTAATCCAGTACAAAATCGCCACATCCCTTTTCCTTATACAGCACTCCATTACCGCTGCCTCCCTCATCCTCGTCCCAGTATCCATTAACCCCACCTACCTCTTCCTCATCCCAGTAACCAATAACTAATGTGTAACATTATGCCACCTGACACTTCCTGTACTCCTTTAAGCCACCTCTCTCGTCCTTGTTCCAGTACCTAATTTGTAATCCATTGCATTACCCCCTCTCTCTCTTCCTCATCCCAGTATCCCATTAGTAATCCACTACATTGCCACCAAATCCATCTTCCTCGTCCAAGTACCCCATTAGTAAATTGTTACATAACCCCACCACGCTCTTCTTTGTCCCAATACTCCATTACCCCCACCCTCTTTTACTCATCCGAGTACACCATTCATAATCCATTACATTGCCTACACCTCCCTCTTCCTCATCCCAATACCCCAACATTAAACAGATGTGTTATGCCACCTCCCTGTTGCTCTTCCCAGTACCCCACTACTAATCTGTTATATTACCCCCACATCCCTCATCCCAGTACACCATTAGAATTCTGTTACCTTATTGCCACCTACCTCTTCCTCGTATCAGCATTCCGTTACCCATGCCTTCTTCCTCTTTGTCCCATTGCTCATTACCCTCAATTCCCTGTTCCTTGTCCCAGTACCCCATTAGTTGTCCATTACATTACCACCCCCTCCCTCTTCCTCGTCCCAGTAGCTCATTATTAATCCATCACACTACTCCACCTGACTTCTGGTACCCATAGTCCATTAACCCACCTCTCCCTTCCTTGTCCCAGTACTGATTAGAAATCCATTACATTACTACCACCTTCTCTTTCTTTCTTCTACTGCAAAACATCAAACAGCTGATCACACGCTCCACACACGCTTTCTCTGACTTTCTTGCTACAAAGAGTCTTTTTGGAAAAAGTAAGCCTTGTGGCTTCTGTTCACCTTGTGCTGACCTCTAAAGCGTTTGCATGTTTTATTTTAAGTGCATTTAGAATTCTTTCATTGCGTGATTACACGCACCCGCATTTTATATGAAGCACATGTATTCATTTCCTGTTGTGTTTGTGGAACTGTCCATGGTGCAATCTCTACACTATGGCACCCAATTTGTTATTCTTGCTTTGAAAAAAGGATTTACCCTTTTGTGGACATTGGCCCTGCTGTTGTCTGGCCTTTGCAAGATGGTTGCACCATTCTGAAGACACCTCTAGTAGCCTGGTCCCGACTCCTCACCATTGGCTGCTCTACCTACTACAGCCAATCAGTGACACCTGGAGGTGGGAGGTGGCCCATTCCTCAAAGGCCCACATCTAAGGCCCTGCTGCATCCTGTCCGCTGCCTGGCTGGGTCTGTGGGTCCTCTACTACACCCTACATGAACGCATGGTGGATGATTTGATCCTGCACTCTTCAAGCCCACTGAATTAATCCTGTGTCTTTCACTTCCCTATGTTAGGCGCCTATACCATAATCACTTCCTGCACCTCTGACTTTTCCTTCCTCACTCTGTCTCACCTGGCCTACTACTCTCTTTAACTCAGACATGGCCAGGTGCTGCATTTTGGTTTCATTTTGACCTGCTGTTTTGAAATTAGCTGTTCCTAGTGGCTGCATTGCGTTTTCATTTTGTCCTGCTGTTTTGAAATTGGCTACGCCTAGTGGTTGCATTGTGTTTTCATTTTGTCCTGCTGTTTTGAAATTGGCTGTGCCTAGTGACTGCATTGTGTTTTCATTTTGTCCTGCTGACTTCAAATTTAGCTGTGCCCAGTGGCCGCATTGTGTTAATTCTGTCCTGCTGTTCCTGTCTTCTTCCGTCTCTTTTGCTTGCACACCCCTGTTCTCCCCCCTGTGTCTTCACTCCCCTCCACTCTTCTCTCATTCCCCCCTCTCTCTCCTCCTCCCCCATCTCCACTTCACCTGTGGTGCTCTCTGTTTCTCCTATCTTCTCTAACTGCTTCTCTATTGACTATCCTGCCCTTCTCACTCCTTCTCACTAAATCTGGTAGGAAGAAGTTCAAAAAGGATATCATGGTCTCCAACCCAGTCCTCCCTATCGATGATACCTGCACCAGCGCTTACTCCAGACAGACCCTCACTGACATCCTCTTTGTCGTTCCTTTGCCAAACCTATGGACTCCTCATATGGTCTCTGTGCTCTCTCCTTACTTTTCCTCTCCCATTAATGGTGGCACCCAGTGGGAGGCCCTCTTGGCTTCCTACCACTCCTCTAAGTTAATCCTTATTGTTTACCTTAATGGCACCTTCTTGGTCCAAGGCCCTCAGGCCAACCTCTTTGATAGATGCTTCCTGCGGCTTATCAATTTCCTTTCCTCTCCCGCTGTCACTTCTCTAACCCCTTGTCAGCTTCCTTGCCTACACCCTCTGCCACTACTCTGGCACCCTCTTACTCCTCCTTGGCCACCTTGCCTGCTCCTCCTAACTCCCCAGCCCTGCCTCAGGCTCCTTCTATGCCTCCGCAGGGAGTACCTCTGATTTTCACCCCTCCACGGAAGTCTTTTAAGGATGGCAACCTTCTCCACCTCGCCACTCTTAACTCTCACTCAGCCGTCAAACACTCCTCTGACACCTGCCGTCTATTGGAAGAATTCAAACTTGATGTCCTTGGTCTAACCGAGACATGGATCATGGACAGCTCTGTCACAAGATTTGACACTCTCCTTCCTTCCTGATGGCTAGAAGTTCCTCTACGCACCCAGATCCAACCGTACCGTTGGGGGTGTAGTCCTGATCTTCTCGCAGTGGATTCCTTCCACTATCATTCCTATGCAGGCCTACTCCTCCTTTGAATGCCTGGTCTGTAGGCTTTCTCTCTCTCTGGCCTATCTCTCACAGTGGCCACGATCTACCAGCCACCTGGTCAGAACTCTGCCTTCCACTCCGAATGGACGGACTGCTCCTCCTCCCTCCTGGCCTCGACCACTCAACTCCTCAACTTTGGAGACTTCAACATCTACCTGGATGCTTCCTGTCCCACTACAGGACTCTTTTGCAACCTTGCCGACTCTCTCTCTCTCTCTTTTCTCCCCTTTGGCGTGACCCACTCTTCAGGGCACACTCTCGATGCTCTGATCTCCTCTGAGCTCCTGCTATCTAACCCTCTCACCAATCCTCTTTCCTGGAGTGACCACTTTCTCCTTTCATGTCATCTCTCTCTACCCCTCAGGCCAAGCTTACCCCCTCACTACCTCCCACCTTCTCCGTCATTTGTCCCATGAAGCATGTGTCTATTGAGGCTTTCGCAGCCCTTTCTTTCCCCTTCCTGCACCTGTGGCTGACTCATACCCTGACACAGTCCTCTCCATTCTCCATTCTGCTATCTCCAATACTCTTGATGCACTTGTCCCTGTCATGAGGATCCGCATGAAGCCTAAAGCCAAGTGCAATTCCTGGTACAACTCAGATCTCGTCACCCTTAAATGCAAGTGTAGGGTGGCTGCGAGGAAATAGGTGGCATCTTGTACATCCTCTGACAAACTGGCCTGCCGCCTACTCCAAAGGCAATATCGACTCTCTGTCCTCATCAAGAAGAGAGCTCACATCCAAGCCCGCCTTTCTTCTGCATCTAATAACTCAGCCAAACTCTTTGAAATCTGCAAGAAGCAGCCTCTACCTCTCCTGTCCCCTCACAGGCCCACTGTACAGCCCTAGCTTCTCACTTCATCTCTGAAACCCAGGACATCCTGTCCACCCTCTCAGCTTCTCCCACTTCTCTCTCCAGTCTCTCCTCTTCCTCCGACCCCTTGTAGCCACCCTCCGTCCGTTCTCTGCCTTTCCTCTCTTCTCCTCCGACAAAGTTTCTAGACAAGTCCGATCTATGAAAACCTCATCAAAACAGGTGCTTCCCTGTTCTTCAAAAACCATTAAGGACCACATTGACACCCTTGCTCCAGCCTTGCCTGACTTCTGCAACCACTCTTTTGCCTCTGTAACCTTCCCCTCCTCTATGAAGCACTATCTTCTGCACCCTCTTCTCAAGAAACCCTCAGCTGACCCCTCCCTTCCGGCTAAATATCGCCCAATCTCTATCACATTGAATTTGTTGGCTGTCTCTATGACCATCAGTCTGGCTTCAGAGCAGCTGGAAGCATGGAAATTGCTCTCCTGAACATTGCTTTCCGGAACATCTGGGAAGACCTGCTCTGTAACCTTCATTCTTATCTCCCTCCTCTCTGAAGCACTCTCTTCTGCACCCTCTTCTCAAGAAACCCACAGCCGATCCCTCCCTTCCAGCTAATTATCACCCAATCTCTATCACTCCTTTCCTGGGCAAACCCCTGGAAAATCTGGCCAGCTCCCAGCTTAATCTTCACATTGAATCTGTTGGCTGTCTCCATGACCATCAGTCTGGCTTCAGAGCAGCTAGAAGCAGGGAAATTGCTCTCCTGAACATCCGGGAAGACCTGCTCTCCAACCTTGATTCTTATCTCCTCTCTGTCCTCATCCTACTTGATCTCTCCTCTGCCTTTGACACAGTCAACCATGCCATCCTGCTCAACCGTCCAGTGATAAACTGGGTATCACTGATCAGGCTCTGGCCTGGCTGACTTCTTTCCTGTCTGATCGACCCTCCCACATCCAACTTGGGTCCTTCCTCTCTTGTATCTCTCTCTCCACCTTTGTTGTTCCCCAGGGGTCGAACCTTTCTCCCTGGTTGTTCAACCAATACCCGACTCCTCTCACCTACCACATTGCTGCTCCCTGTTCCATCTTCCAGTGCTATGCGGATGGCACCCAGCGGGCTTTCAGGCTCCCCTCTCCCGCCTCTTCTCCTTCTCTCATCCCCGATTGTCTGTCTGCTGTCCAAGAGTGGTGCGCCAACAATGATCTCTGCCTGAATGCCAGCAAGACAGTGATCCTCCTTATCGGCACACCTGCACCCCACTTTCTTATCCACTATCTTGCCATCCTCCCTTGGCCCTCTTCCGGCTCCCACGGGTGAGGCTAATAACCTTTGGTTTATATTCGACTCCACACTCTCCTTCTCTCCTCACATCTCTGACATCTCTAAGAAGTCAAACTATCAACTGCACCTCCTCAGAGGTATTCTCCCTTTTCTTCCCTTCCCCCAAAAGCTCACTGTCTCTAGAGCTCTGGTTCTCCCATGGCTTAACTACTGTAACACCCTCTTTCTAAATCTGCCCGCCTCTACCCTCTGTCCTCTGCAACTCATCCACAACAGGACTGCGAGAACTGTCCCTGGCCTCAAGCCCAGGGATCGTATCTTCCCAGCACTGAAATCTCTCCATTGGATCCACGTGGCTGCAAGGATCAAGTTGAAGACCCTTTGCATTGTCTACATGGCTTTCTGGGCCTGGGACTAAAATATCTCCAGCTTTCGCTTCTGAAGTATCTCCCTACTCAAACTCCCTCTGGAACAGCCTCTCTGCTTCTCTGAAACTTGATCAGAACCATCTCTGGTTGCGGTAGCAGCTCATGACTTTCCTCTTTGCTTCGGCCTTCTCTCTTCCTCTCCCCTGCTGTTCTCCTGCTGATACTGCACTGGTTACCTAGGTACCCTTCTGAACCACAAGCCCCAGTCCCTCCCCTCCCAGTTGCACACCTGCACTGCCTCCCGGGAGCCCTGCACTTGGGGCTGTATCTGCATCCCTACAGTCCCCTACCTGCACTATCTAACACTTGCTGCTTGCACTTACCCCCTGCACTGCCACTTGCTGGCTGCAATTCTTTTTTGTGTGTTTTGTGTGTTTATTATGTTTTATCCTATGTATGCCGTTGCTCCTCATCCCCGTCCCCCCGGCACTTTTCCCCTCTCCCCTGCACTTGCATGATCTTGATGTCACTGGGCCTAGTAAGATCGTTGTCTTGTCCCTCCTTGTTCCCCTCGCCTCTCCTGTTGTGCCTTGAAACACCTGTGTATAGGCGCGATGTAAATAAAATATCATATCATATATCCCAGCACCCCAATAGTAATATGTTGCATTGCCCACATTTCTCTCTCTCTTCCTCATCCCAGTATCCCATTGGTAATCAATTGCATCGCCACCAACTCCCTCTTCCTCGTCCCAGTACCCCATTAGTAATCTGTGTAATGAATCAGTAGTAAGTCTCGGACACAGAGGCATTGTGATGATTGCTATAGACTTTTATTAAAGTAAAAATAGGGATGTATAAAGACATATTTTGCCCAAACACTATGAAGGGGTTCCCTGCCTCAACAAAACTAAAGGATGTCAGTGTCAGAATGTCCAAAAATAAAGAGTTCTCCTTCCTGTGTCCAAAATCCTATCCTGACCCTTACAAGTTAAACTTAAGAAAAGGTGTAAAGGGATAAAGGGCCTCATTCCAAGTCGGGCGGTCTGGTAAAAATGTGTTGGTATTTGTGGATACCAGCACTTTACTGGAGCACCAGACTATGGGTTTACCAGTGGAGCACCTGGGTTACCTAAGCAAGGAGCCCTATCGGCAAGAAAATTCCATTATTACCGCCACCGGCATTGCCGGTGGTGGTGATGACGGCAAATCCCCTCATCGTGGAGTCCTATAGGACTCCATGAGGGGGGATTAACACTGTCCCACCGGCACTCGTAATCCAGCGGCAACGCCGCCGGACCCCATGCTGGTAAAGGTGAGTACCAAATGCTGGTATCCTGGTGGCTCTATCGCCAGGGTATGGAACTTCCCTCATAGTTTCACACCAAAGATTTGTAATGTGCATTCCTTATTTTTCCAGCCAACACTTCATTGGGACTGCACAACTTGCAGCAGGCCAAAGGGTTCTCTCGTTCTCCACCATTTCAAACTGTGCAGCACTTCTCCCAGCATCCCAAACCCTTTAAAATATGGTCACCCATCATGCAACTTCTTTTTCATCTTCCCTCGCCTTTCTACTGGTCTCCTATAGGTTCTCACAGCTTGGTGTTTCACCGGCAACACGTCTCAACAGAGCATTGGTGTCGACTTGCCTCTCCGGCTCTCCACGCTTGTTCGCAGTACCTCAATAGTAATCCATTGCATTAACCCACCTCTCTCTTCCTTGACCCAGTCCCCATTAGTAATATATTGCATAACCCTCACCTCTCTTATCCGAGCACCCGAATACTAACCCATTGTGTTACCCCGCATCCCTCTTCCTCATCCCAGTACCTCATTAGTAATCTGTTCCATTATTGCCACCTTCCTCTTCCTCGTACCAGCACTCCATAAGCCCTTCTCCCTCCTCCCACTACTCAAATACCCACAATTACCTCTTCCTTGTTCAAGTACCCCATTTGTAATTGATTACATTAACACCACTTCCTTCTTCCTCGTCCCAGTATCCCAATGGTAATCAGATGTGTTAACCCCAACTTCTCTTCCTCATCTCAGTAACCCATGAGTAAACTGCTAAATTACCATTACCTGCCTCTTCCACATCAATACTCATTACCCTGTCTCTCTCTTCTTCATCTCAGTACCCCAAGAGTAATCTGTTGCATTACCCCCTTCTCCCTCTTCCTCATCCCATTTGTAATCGCTTGTATTGATGCCAAGTCACTCTTCCATGACCAGAACCCCATTACTAATTCACTACATTACCCCACCTCCCTCTTCCTCATGCCATTACACCATTGACCCCCATCTATCACTTCCTTATTTGAGTACTCCCCCCTGCACTTGCACTATCTGTATGACACAAGGCTTAGTAAAAGCATTTGTTTCATACACACTGTGTCTCCCAACCTTGTTTTGTTGAACTTAGAAACACTTGCGTACAGGCGCGTTATAAATGATTCACCATATCATACTCGACTAACCACACTTCCCTCTTCCACAGCCCTGTGCGCCATGTGTACTCTGCTGCATTGCTCACACATCCCTTTTCCTCATCATAGCACCCCAATAGTAATCTGTCACATTACCCCACTACCCTGTTCCTTGTCCTAGTACATCATTAGTAATCCATTAAATTCCCCCCACCTCCCTTTGCCTTATTCGAAAACCCCTTTAGAAAGCCATTGCATTGCCTCCACCTCCTCCTTACTTGTCCCAGAACACCATTAGTAATCCATTCTTACCTAATGGACAAAGAACAGACGAAATACTTGATAAACCCATGTTGCGTATCTTTAAAACATATATGGATAACAAAGGATATGACATCAGTTATGCTATCAGAAGGAAAGAAAGGTAGAATTACAAGTGCTGGGGGTATAGCATAAAAAACAGAGTTGAAATTCAAAGAAAAAACTTTAGGTCAGTTAAGTTGGGTGCATTCAGTGTAATGATTTACTTGAAATGTAGGGAAAAAATGTCAGTTGAAGTGACGTTAAGGTGCCGATTTAATGCAGCAAACCCCCTGAAATTTGGCAGGTGTTGGGAGTGATGCCACCTTAACCCATTGCTCAGCCCACTTATGAAATCTCAAATGGCAACATTGATGACATCACATAGGACATCACACAGGACATCACATAGGACATCACATAGGACATCACAGATTCCATTAGTGATGACATCATTTGAGAAATCAGTTATGACACCACTTATGGCTTCCTCAATTAACTTACTGATAAGCACAAGCCACAGTGAAACATTTTGACTGTATTTAAAGACCATCATTCCAATTAACAAAGTTTTTTCAGTGGACCTCATTACGAGATAAGCTTGCCGGTACCTTTGTGTCTGGACCGGCAAACTACGTGTTCTGCGAGCTGGCGGGTGGAATGGCACCCGCTTGCAGACTTTGACGGATGCACCAGCACTGTTGCACACAGTGCCGATGCATCCATCCTCCCCATTCCCATTGACTCCAATGGGACTCGATGGGAATGGGTATTTTCTGTTTTCCGGAAACAAAATGACTCCGGCGGCAGCCGTGCTGGCATTTACCTGCACAGCTACCGTCAGAGTCATAATGAGGCCAATTTGATAGGTTTTTATTAGTGCAACGTAACCATAACGTCCCTTTAACAAAGTTTTTCCAGTGAATTTCATGGATTTTTACAAGTGCATGCTATTTTCCTACAACTTACTAATATCATACGTAACCCAATATAGCAACATTTTTGTCCAATTTAAAGTTTCACCTTAAAACTCTGCCACCTTCTAGCATCATTTTTAACACTTCTATACACTGTTTGCAACTTTTTCCACAGTTTTTGCATCCGTCGACGACCGCGAACATCTGATGTCATCACAGACGTTACAGACCTTCTGGCAGTGCCACGTGACTATGCATTCACGCGCGGCATGATGCCGTGTCCGCAAACGCGTCCCCACTTCGCGATCGGGTCCGTGCTTCGAGGAGAGTTTGGAACTGCATTTTCTACTGATCGCAGATTTTTTAAAGCTCAAAATGTAGCCTTCCACAGCTCCTACACCTATACTTACTCATTATGCATTAACAATCTGGTACAAAGCACATACTTGGAAGAATATTAGCAAAACTGCTATTTATCTGAAAAATGGCATCAGCTATGGCCATTCCGCCTGGAGGACCTACACAACAAAAAAAGTGCAGTACTTCCAAAGACAATGAAGAGGACCAAGAAGATGAGGTAGAGGAAGTGCCTACCTCTAACACTCAGAGGGAATCATGGGTGTGGCAGTTCTTTACCACTGTCGGGAATGAACCACAGGCTAAAGCTACCAAAATCAGTCACAGACTACCTGGACAGTACTCCTACAGGACCACCTCCATGCGCCGCTGCACCAAATCCAACCACTGCAATGTTCTCAGAAAGGTTGTTCTTTTCTTAGCAAGTAGTAAGTTGTCTTCCTCCACCTCATCTTCCTCAACCAACACTGTAACCAGACAGCCTACTTCTGTGGGACACAGATTTCCACCGGCTACCTTGCAAGCAATAAAAGAGGCTGTTGATCCATATCTTTCGAAGACAACAGTCCTCTGTATATACACCAACAAACCACTCTGCAGGGGGAAGCAATTTCAAAGTGCTTTTGAAGCTTTAATCAAGGAGCATGAGAAATACTGCCCCCTACCATAGAAGTAACACATGCACAACACCTTTCCTTGTCCACCTACCTCTCCATATTAGTGCTTGGTGCCTCTTCCCTCATTTCCCTCCCCACCTTACATTCTAACCTCTCCTGCAAAAAAACAACAAAAGAACGGTTCCTTTAGGAACGACCTTTCACAGTTAAAAAATAGAACTCAAAAAACAATCTTATATACTTCATTTACTTTACATTTCTCAGTCAAGTACATAGACTCAATAAGATTTTCCAACATTTCCATTAGCATTTTGTGTTATGCCAATGGAAATAATGTGGTGTTCATCCCCGTTCCAGGGACTGGAATGGGGGATAACGACCCGGCAGCCCAGGTTATCAGCCCAAGAGAAGCGAGGGCGGATAATGAGGACTATGGACCATTATCCACCGTTCCAGTCCCTGCAATGGGGGATGAAGGCCATTAGCACCCTGGGTTCCCAAAGCTGGAACCCGGGAAGTAAAATGAAAGGATTTTTCTTCCTACACCGGGACGCCTACGGCATCCCGCTGTAGGAAGGAAAATCTTTTTCCAAGATGGCCACCATGGGAAGGGAAGGTGGGGCTCTATACAGTGCCCCTCTTCCCTTTCCATGGCAGCCTGCAGAAGGCGAAGAGAGAACCCTAGACCATATTACCACAAAGACATTTTCCCTTTCAAACCTATCCCACTTTCCAATAACTTCATCACATAGCCGGTCTAAGGTGGACATGGCCACATCAACCCCATTTGTCGTCCCTCATGGTCATGGCCAGTAGCCAGATTGTCCGGGTCATGACCTAATGCCATGACCTGGACAATCTGACCGCTGCTCATGGTCACAGGTGCTAAACCTCAGTCACCAAGGTTATATCACTATTTTTTGTACCTACATTACGACACTTGTCAAAAAATAAAACAAGGGCACATTTGCAAAACCATGCTTTAAGGTCCTTGCCAAATGCTCCTTACACAAGTTTGCTGGAAATGCACCCATGTTTTATTTTTTCAAAAGGGTCAAAATGTATGTACATATAATAGTCATGTAACTTAGCCGTCACTTGACAAAATCCATTCAGACTTTACACAAAGGTTCAAGGTTGGGTCTACAATTTTTTGGTAAACCTTTGTCCACATTTGTCAAATGGCACCACATTTATAAGCCTTTACAATATTTTGGGACCCCCCCTCTAATGTTGCCCCCTCCTGACAGAATCCCACCAAATTTTGTAAAAAAATATGTATATCTAAATTCAAAATCGTTTTGCTAATTCTTGGGCAAATTTGTCAAATGCTACCACATTTAGAAGCCTTTACAATTTTTTGAGAACCCCCCTCTAATTTTGTTCCCTCTTGACGAAACAGCTCCACACTTTTCAGACCCATTCAGAATCATGGCTGGAATGAAATTCAAAAACTTCATGCAGTTTCATTGAGTGTTGCCAAATTTATAAGCAATCCAAAAACTGTTTTTCACCAACCCTGCAATGCAGAAATAGGCATAGATGTCCCTGAACAACTGGACTGTTCGCGGACTTCGGGGATGATAAGACCTGTTTTTTGGCTTCTTACAGTCATATCACATCCACATCACCCCTCACCTCCGCAGAGATTGTTTGATAAGTTTAATAAGTGCAATGTTGTGTTCTTTAATATATTTTTACTGCGATGTTCACGGACACCCGGCGGGTGTTTCCAAAAATCTGAAGCACTTTGCGCTTTTCACCACCCAATCAGTGGGCGTGTCCGATGTCTGCGGACATTACATCGCCTTCTAGGCCGATCGGAACAGGGAAGTGAGTCCTTGGACCAAACCCAGATATCACTAATTTGTTTGTACCTACTTTTGGGCCATTTTGAAAAGAACTACTGGACGGATTTACACCAAATTTACAAAAGCACCCTTTGGGACCAAGCCGCCACTCCTGTCGCAAATTTTGTGAAGATCCGTCCGGCTGTTTGGGCTGCAGACGTGAGTACATGTAGGGACCCCCCCTACAACTTTGCCCCACTTTGACAAAACCTCAACAACTTTGCAGAAAAATTCTGACGGGATCATATACTCTATTTGCACAGTTTGGTAAGGATTCGCCCAGAGGGGGCAAAGTTTTACGCCTCCCAAAAAGTGCTCTTCCTATAGGTTGAGCAACTTAACCATATGTAAAGCCTTTTCCCATAGGAAAGAGCAGAGGAAAAGAACATGCTTCTACAATTTTCTCCTATATGCTCATTGGAGATATTTTGGCTTCACGCGTTTGATATGTTTCTAATGCATCTTCTATGGTGACTTTGGAATATAGGGTGTGAATTGTGTACTGGTCTAAAATGTTGGCTGCAGTAACAGGATCCACACGTTCAAATTGGCCGGTTTGTGGTGAATTATTTTGGTGGTTTCGTTTAAGTTTTTTCTATGTTCATATCTCTGTAGCATTCATTCTTTTGTTTAAGATATTCTAGGACTTGTCTAATTTTGTTTCAGTCAACTAGTTGTTGCCAAATGTTTTTGTCCTTTGTTGGTATACTGTAAAGTAGTACAATCAAAGACTGTTGTACTGGCTGTCCTACTCCTAGAGTTTCTACATTTTCTTTAAGATCTAATGGCAAATAAACTACTTTGCCACGAAAGCCTTACAGTAACTCAAATGGAGGCAATTTGGCAGTTTTTGGTTGAATGCATATTCTAGCTTGAAATGGGTGTACTGTTTGAATAATGATGTTCTCATACAGGGTAAGTTGTTGGAGAGCTTTTGGAAGAAGGAAGATTTCTAAGTTATTACTGATGGCCCGTCATGGCATTTGATTATTGTCAAGCTTTGTATTGCACTATGTGCAAACTATAAAGGGGTCAGATAGATGTAAAGCTAATTGGAATCATTTGGTTTCCTCATTGTCTTGTATTTCGTAGGCTACTGTTTCCAGTTCTCAAAGGAGTTCATCGGCTGTTCCATTTAGGAGAATGTTGTTTAATTTTGACAGTTCTATAGCAGGACTTTTTGCATAGTAGGATCTATGGACAATGTTTCACATTGCAGAATAGTGTGTTGGTAACATTTTGATGTGATGGAAGGTTCTTTTACAAGCAGTTCCTGAAATGAGGATAAATAAATGTCTGTGCGGTCCAGTGTGGATGCGTACTGGGCAGGAGTCCATGGTTTATAATGTTTGAATTCTACTTTTGTCTTTTAGTCTGATATAGTGATTGAGGAATTGTCGTAAACATTTGAACGACTTTTGACGTACTATACATATTGAGCTGCAGGTCCATTTGTACACTGGATGACTTGTTTGGACAAAAGGAACATGTAGTTGAAAGTATGTTGGGGGAGATTTTTCTATAAGGGTTTCTTTTGCCATAATGGTAATTGTAAAAGAACGTTAGTTGGTATATGTGGCAATGTTCAAGTAGTTTCAGTAGAATAGCTAAGTATTCATTGTGGTAGGTGCATTCATTGGATAAAGGAATACATCAGGTTATGTTATGTGTGGGGTACTCAACTATGTTGTCACTATATAGTTTCTCATAGCACTGGTTTGAAAACACTAGTCCTTCATTTGTAAGGAAAGGTGTTTTCTTTAGGATTGGCTCTTGTTAGTCGCAATTTATTGAAAGGCAAATAATGCATAGTTGCATTAGGAGCTCTATTATGTCCCTGTGTTTTTGAAGTAAGGAACATGCAAGTGGAAAATATTCAAGCAACTGTTTTAAGTGGCATTTGTTTTAATGTGGTGTAATATTGTGGTCCTTTATGGAATGTGGTAGCACTGGTTTTATAACATTGTACCTTTATCAATCGGAAAAGTCGATGGTTTTTAGCAATGTTTATTTTTACCTGTATTTTAATGAAAAACATGCAGTGTATAGATGCATCAGCAGCACCAAAATATTTATATTTATGTAAAGGAAAGGACATTTATTTGCTAAACACTTGTATGGTGGTAGGAACTGTCAGTTGATGTGTGCAGGTGGTGAATGATGGCACTATAAGGGATTGGATAGCAATGCTTGGAAGATATTACCCATTTATATGTAAGGGACAATGCTGTTTTAAAAATGTATGTTTTTAGCAACTTTTTATTCAAAGTGTAAAAATGCATAGGTGCATTTGGAGTCCTACCATGTGTACCTTTTTGTACAAATAAGGAGAATGCGCTTGCAAAAGAACAGGTGCAATATGTTGGCAATATATGTGATAGGGTAGCAGTGCCTGTAAAATAGTGTAGCATGTATAGCATTATATGTAGGCAAACTTGCTGCATTTTTTCGGGATGGCCATTTTTAATACCATCTGAGTAAAAGACTGAGAATCCATAGGTGTATAAATTGCGGTACCATTTTTTCTAATTCTGTACATTATTAAGAATGCACTTTTTGAAAACTAATGGTAGACTGAACTTCCTGTGAATAGGTGGAACATTTTGCCAACATATGGGATCTGATAGCAGTTGTTAAAAAAACAGCATACCTTATGGTGGTGCTGTTACATATATGAAAAAATGTGGTAAATAAATTACTTTTGAAAATACAAGCATACCTGTACTATGGCTTCTTAGATGTAGATACTGTTGAATCTGCAAATCGAAATCTGGAATCTGGGACAGTTTTCACAGTAGTTTCTTAAAGAGGATGCTGGGAATGACAGGACACATGTACTCTCAGAGTTGAAATGTACATCGGAAGTATTGTACAGAGGTGACAGGGTTACATGTAGAGTTTTCAGATGTGATTGGTGGATGGATGTGTGACTGTTTGAAAGTAGCCAATGAGAGAGTGTTACACAGATACATGTAGAAAGGGGAGAGGGGCTGTCCTGTGCAATGACGTTCGCTGAGGTCCGGGATGGTCTGTGGACCTGCATGTGCCATTGGGGTCCTTTAATGATGCCCTGCATGCAAATAGAATTGCGGCGACCACATCAGGGGTTTAGCCAATCAGGTTTCCTAGTTGCGAAGGAGACATTGAAGTGTACATGAGCCCAGGGTAGGAAGTGTTTCAATTGTTGTGTGAAGTGCTGAAAGCATGGCTATGAACAAGAAGACTTTTTGGATGTTAGGGATTTTGTGGATTCATTGGGTAAAGGAATATTTAGAGCACCTTCTTCTCTCTGAAAATCTTAGATTTGAAGGAGTGAGGTGTTATGATATGACGATCATGGAATGAACTGGAGTTCATTATTACCCTTGTGTGAAAATATGGTGTGTTTCAAAGATCCAGAATTAGATATATTACATTCTGATGGAAACCTTTTAGAATATGTTACTGGAATATCCTTGCAGTTTGCCATCAAAGATACCTTTAGAAGGCTAATGGAACTGTTTCCAGCTATGAAGATTATTTTTTCACGGATTACTCAAAGGAAAATGTGGAAAATGTCAAACTTGTTTTGTCCCCAAATTGAAAAACTAGACGGAATGTTAATAATGCTGTATATGCTTTTTACGAGATTTCGGAATGGCATATTTTGACAATGAGAACATATGGCATGATGGAGTGAATATTTTTCGAAGAGATGGAGTACATTTAACAGATGTTGGAAATTAGATTTGTGGGTGTACTATCAAGAATGCTTTGAATCCATTTTTGCAAAAGTCATGAAAAATAATGATGTCAAATATTCACTACAGCGTTCTTTAGTAGATATAGTACAACCAAAGAACCAAAAAAAAAGGTTCTTTTAAGAGCCAAAATTGTAGTAAAAAAAAAGTAAAGTGATGCATGGCACTTGGATACAGTCACCCATATCAAGTGGCGGCTCCTACCCAGGGCTGAGCTCTGGGAGCCATGGGACAATTCACACCCTCCTCGGTGAGCCAGTCTCTGACTAGTATGAGTTAGAACACCAGGAAGCCCAGCAAGCACACCTGGGTGACTTCCAATAGTTTTGTGCTCCAACCACCAACCCCAGGTCCCTGTCTTTTTCCAGGGAACAGTATCAGAAGCTCTGTGCGAAGTACAAGCCTCCACTGGTGAGCCAAGCTCTTACTGGTCTGCATTAGAGCTCCAGGGTGTTATGTTATGTTATATTATGTCATGTCATGTCATGTCATGTCATGTCATGTCATTTTATGTTATGTTATGTTATGTTATGTTATGTTATGTTATTTTAATGGAACTTGTAAATCACAGCGGCCTCCCAAAGGCATCATGGCGCTAGAAACCAAGGCAACAAACAGAACCAACAAACACATAAGAATGAAAAAAGGAGACCCTGGATATGTTCTTGGGATGCTGTCTATGGTTGGAGGCTCTAGCTGACCACCCCAGGAGGTAGCATCTACCCAGGGCAGAATCTAAGAATTCCAGGAGGAGTACCTGCATCTTCTGGGGAGCAGCCAAGCTCTGACTGGTATGAGCTAGGGCTCCAAGAGGGTGAAATGCATCATTGGGTTGCTGCCCATGGGCTGCGTCTCATACACCCACCCTGGTGGCTGTAGCGGTAGGGGTCCAAGCATCCAGTGAAAGGAAAATATCTTATTTATTCCAGTTAAAGATCCATCAAGTGCACTTTGGGTGCAGTTCCTGTTCTTGGGCACCGCCCACCAACCCAAGGTTGCTGCCCCCATCCCATAATGAGTTTCATGGTCCAGAAAGAAGTGTCAGGCTACTCTTGAGAATTAAGATCTAATGTATCCCAGTCAGACCTCCATCAGGTGCACTGGGTGTGCACCCTCTATGCTTAAGATCCAGTCATTAATTCATGGAGGCGTTCCATTCCCAGCATCGAGCTCCATGTGCCCTGCGACGAGTTCCAGCCTCTTCCCGGGAGTTACCTATAATGTGTTCCAGATAGAATGCCATCAGGCGCACATGTAATGTAGATGCCGGCTTTGACATTTGAGTGGTTATCCCTTCCTAGTCATGAGTTCCATGAACCCTAATGGACTCACTGCCTTTTCTGAAAGTGCAAGGTCTGATGAGCCCCAGTTAGGGCTACAGAAGTCCAAGTAAAGTTGAGGCATTGACCGTGGCTGTGAGCTCCAGGCACATGTTCCATGAGCCCCACGGGGAGTTCTCCTTAGTTTTCAGCTGTAATGTTATGTTTTAATAGCTTCCAGTTTTAATTTTCCAGGACCCTCCAGGATCTCCTGTGTTGTCTCATCGGATTTGTAGCCCCTTGGCAGCTGCCTTAAATGTCCAGGGTAAGAAGTGTCCTTTCTGCAAGTGCCCATTGGAATGCCTTGCACTTCCAGATGGCCCAGGTCTCATTGTGGCCATCCGGATGTTGCCAATAGAAATTAATGTTGTGACCAGATGACCAAGCCCCTCTAGAAGTCCAAATACTCATTTGAATGTTATTGCCTCCTAGTTCTATAAGGATGTTGGATACCTTTGTTCAGACATTCCTTCTGTGACCCATAGAACACAGATTACAAGAAAGCATAATCACCTTCATCTAGATTATTGTAAAAAGCTTTAAATCTATTCAGTGAATGCCCACTGTGAAAAAACAGAGGGTGTTTCACAAAATAGTCCCCGGGATCCTGTACTCAGATGGCCAGGGAAGGGCCATCTCTTTAGTATCGCGACCCTGGGGGTGGACAAAAGGTAACTGTGAATAGAGAGGCCGCCTTGAGCCCGGCGGAGGGAAGCCTGAGTTGAATTGTGGCAAACAGGCTCAAGCCCGGCAGAGGCAAGCCTGAGCTGAACTGTGACAAAGTAAAAGTCAAAAGTAAAACTGTGTATTTGTGGCAAGGCAGACGAAGCCTCAAGAACTGATTGAACCGCCAAATGCTTAAAGGCCAAGTCTGAACTGTTGAATTGTAACAGTAAGCCAAAGTGTGCAAGGCTGATAAAACTGTGCTATCCACTTTTCCTTTTTAAGAAACTCTCTAGACCCCACGCTGCTGAACCTGGGGAAGGGAGTTGTTACCTAAGCCATTCTGACATTTCTTTTAAGACACTATCTTTCCTTTCTGTATTCCCTTAACACATTTGTCATTTGAGGGGAGCATGGTTAGTTTTATTTTAGTATAGACCTTTTTATTCTGACTAGACTGATTTAGACTTGTTTGTTATTTGTTTAATGGACAGGATTACTCCCATTCTAGAGTTAAGACAAGTTAGGTATTCTACCAACCCAACCAAAATTCCAAAATAAAGGTTTTTGAAACTTGCATCAGTTGTGCCTGTGTCTGCTGTTGATACCATGCCTTCCTTATGTATGGTGTTAAGAGTGGGATGCAACTCAATTGAAACAATTTGGGGAACGCTAACTTTTCAAAAACTAAGTACTCAAGCCTCAAACTCAACTATAGCAACAAAAGATTCTATTGGATTTGACATCTGCAGCAGTAGAGAAGCATCCATTTCTCCAGAGAAAAGGGGTATGATTCCCACTCACTTAGTTCGAATACCTCCCCCTGGATGCTTCCTCAGACTAGCCCCCAAATCTGGTTTAGCTTGGAAATTCATACTAGATGTGGCTTGCAGGAGTTATTGGCCCGGATTTTAGGGGAGATGTGAAAGTACTTTTACACAATCATGGGAAAACACCATCCTGGGATTCTCGAAAGGGCCTTACTTCCCCAGTTAATAGAAGAGACAGAACAGGATGCGACGGAAAGAGGAGATCTAGGTTTTAGAGAGGCTAATGAAAGACCTAACATCAGTACTAGCCATGATGATGAACCAACCGTCCTCCAAGACTTGGCTTTTGCTCAGAGAAATGATCCATTATTAGCAGAGACTTTCTTTAAGTAATCCTGGAGCCTGAAGGCAATGATAAAGGAGGCCCCTTCTTCTTTTTATAACAGGGACTGTTATATCGGAGGGAAACCTCAAAGGAAGGAATATGTAAAACGCAGTTGGAAATACCAAAAACCCATCAAAAAATAGTTCTGGAAATTGCCCACTCATATTTAACAGGGGGACATCCAGGACAAGTTAAAACTCAAGCCCATATCAGTGGAATCATTTTTTTGCCAGGAATATATGCCGACATTGTGCAGACATGCGAGATCTGTCAAAAGAACAGCACAAATATTCCTCCACCTACCCCTTTGAATCCACTGCCTATAATAGAGGTCCCATTCTCCCAAATCAGGATGGACATCATTGGACCCCTCGAAACTTCTAAATTTGGCAATAAATGTGTCTTACTGATTGTTGACTGTGCTACCAAGTATCCTGAGGCCCTATGAGAAATAGTATGACCCATCAAATATTAACATATCTGCTACCATTTTTTCCTGGGTCAGGTTCCAAAAATAAATTCTAACAGATCAAGGAATTAATTTTATGAGTAAACACTCATGGGAGAAGTTAAAGAATGACTTCATATCACCGCATTAAGAGCCTCAGTTTATCATACTAAAACAGATGGATTGGTAGAACGATTTAATAAGACCCTGAAAACCATTCTAAGAAAACTAGTTGATGAAGGTGGGAAAGATTGGATCACATGATTCCACGTGCCTTATTTGCTGTGAGAAAAACTCCTCAAGCATCTACCAGATTTTCACCCTTTGAGTTGCTGTATGGCAGAGAGACAAGGGATGTCTTGGATATGGTCAGGGAAACCTGAGAAGAGAGGGAGGAGGCCCCAATACCACTGTCTCAAACCACAAATCAGTTACGAGAACACATGAACCTAATCAAATCTTTAGTTCATACCCACACAGAGAAAGCACAATACAAACAAAAGTTTTAATAAAATAAAAAAGCGTATTTAAGAACATTTTCAGTGGGTCAAAAAGTTTGGCTCTCTTGCCAACTTCGGAGAATAAATTAATCTCGAAGTGGCACAGGCCATATGAGATACTGGAACAGATGGGAACATGCAACTACAAAGTAGCCCAACCAGACAGATGCCAAACGACTCATATCTACCATATATCAACTTTCTAAAGCAGTTGAAGGAAATTCTAGTGTCCTCCCACACTCCTATATCTTCTTGTTTAGCACCCAAGAAATTGATAATGTAGAACTTATACTCCAAGAGCTTCCCAATTATAAAAAAGAAGGTTTGAACAATTTTGTTTCCTCATTTCCTGGTGTATTTTGTGAGACAACAGGGAGGGTACACAGAACTTACCACCAAATACGAATTGCACCAGTAGTTCACTTAAAATCATATAGACTCCCAGAGGCAAGGAAAAAGATCATTATTGACGAAGTGGAAAGTATGCTCAGGGTCAATGTTATCGAGCCTTCTTCAAGTCCTTGGTCATTTCCCATTGTATTGGTGACCAAACTACACCAAAAATCCAAGGTTTTGCATAGACTTTCGGCAAGTTAACACTGTCTCAGCCTTTGATGCGTATCCCATGCCTTGTATAGATGACCTTATAGACAAATTGGGGAATGCAGTTTTCTTGCCAATATTGGATTTAACTAAGGGTACTGACAGGTTCCCTTACATGACACAGGCAAAGAAAAAACTGTTTTTTCAACACTCATAGGACTTTTCCGATTCAAGATCCTAACCTTTGTTTTACACAGTGCACCAGCAACTTTCCAAAGAATGGTGGATGTAATTTTACAACCCTATTCTGATTTCTGCCGGGCGTATATTGATGATATTATTATGTATAGCCAAACATGGGAAGACCATCCTTATCATCTCTACACCCTGACATCTCTACATTATGAAAGCCCTATATAAAGCCGCGCTGACAGCTAATGCTAGAAAATGTCAGCTGGCTCATATCTAGGCTTTATTGTAGGAAATGGTAGTAGCCAATGCAAGAGAAAGTAAGAGTCGTTCTAAATGCACCAAAACTTACCAAACGAGACCTTAGAGAATTTATGGGTCTGAATGGATACTACCAGGTTTGTCCCTAATTTCTCATAAAAAACATCCCGACTGACTGACAAGCTAAAACACGCTGAACCTCAAAAGTTTCTTTGAACTGATTGGGATGAAGTCTGTTATACAAGTTTAAAACACACTTTATGTCAAGATCCTATATTGAAAGTGGCATACTTTTCCAAAGAGGTTAAACTACAGACTGACACCTCTCTGACTGGACTGGGGGCAGTATTGTTCCAAATACACAATGGGCCTCATTACGACCCAGGCGGTAAGTTACCGCCTGGGCCGTGACTTTACCACCATGGCGTAAACTACGTTTACGCCATGGTGGGTGGCGGACTTACCGCCCCATTCCGACCTTGGCGGGGCGGTAAGTCCCCAATCCCCATTTACCCTTCCCCATTCCCATTTTTGCCCCATAGGGCATAATGGGAGTGGGGAAGGCGTTAATTACGCCACCGTAAATTACGGTGGCGTAATTAACTCCATGGTCCCTTAGCGCCATGGATTTTAACACCTGCTAAAAGCGGGTGTTAAAACCTCCATGGCGCTAAGGGACCTCGTAATTGGCGGTAAGGGGTCGGCGCAGCTAACGCTGGCGTTAACCCCTTACCGCCAGGGTCGTAATGAGGCCCAATGGCTTAGAACATCCTATATTATTTGCCAGTTGCAAATTATTTCCCAGAGAGAAAAACTACCCAGTGTTAGAATTAGAAGCAATAGCCATCAAATGGGCCATTCCTTATCTGAAATATTACCTTTTGGGAAGAAAATCCACCCAAGGTACTGACCATTCTCCCCTTGTCTGGATAAGTAAGCGAAAGGAATCCAACTCACGTGTTATGCAATGGTTTCTGGATTTACAACCATATTGTTCCACAGTGGAACATCGGAAAGGTAAACACCAGAAGAACATGTATTTCCTTTCATGGTTTCACCGTGAAACAGATCCGTCCACATCATATAGTGGAAGGGTATGTGGAAAACTAGAGGGTGTTTCGCAGTCTATTCCCTGTGGATCTCATACTCAGATGGACAGGGAAGGGCCATCACTTTTGTATCGTGACCCTGTGGGTGGACAAGCGATGGAGGATTACCTGGGTTGGGGACGTCGGGGAGTGGGGAAGAAGCACCTGATGGTGAGACATGGTATCACCCTTTTTCCACAACACATATAACAGCAATCCGTGCTTATTTTATGGGAAACTACAACTCCCATAATTCCTCCTCACTTCACATTGTCAACACTACTGAGCAACGGGTGATGAGAAATGAGGCCAGGAAGATTACCTCTACTGACTTGCAATGGCGCTGTGAGACCAGGCAGAGTCAGGCATGTAATCCTAATTACACACACCTGCCAGTTGTTAACACTCCCTGTCAGGATAAAAGTTGGTGTGCACAGGCACACGTTGAGCGAGACTGGGTATGAGAAGGAGCAGCACTTTCGGGGCTGATGTGAGCAAGGCTATGGAAGTTGGAAAGCCAACGGGCTGATTGGCAGTTGCAAAGAACGAGAGAGGGCCAGGCAACACTTCCACACTTTCGGGAAGCTGTAGCGTTCCATGAATGAAACCAAATGAGCGGAAAGGAGAAAGCTTCAAGTTGCTTCAAAGCAGCCCGCTACCCTCCCGGAGTTTGGGAGTAGCAGAGGAGGCGTTGGTGACAACCTTGACTGCGGATGTACGTGCTTTTTTCGAATATGAACATTTCGAAGACAAAATTTTGAATTCTTCATTTTTGTATTCAAATTAAGCACCCCACAGCTAGATGGCCTTTATATACCCTCAAACCCCTTACTTATGTTTTGGTGGCACACTTTGCTGTGTGCGGCCAAGTCCCTGCAGCAGCAGTTCCCTTCGCTTCCGTGGACGTGGATCGGAACCAGCGCTGCAGGGTCCTTCTCATTTATTTTTTTTCATCTTTTCTTTTGAAGACTTTGTTGTTTTGGATGCGGGGGACACCCCCGCCAAAACCGGTTCCATTATAGAGAACAAGGATGTGGGGGACACCCCTGCAACCCCCGCGTCCCTTGTTCGCTATAATGAAAAACAAATGGAAAGGTAAAGACCAGAACAAAGTGGATTTCCTTTCACAGTTTCACTGTGAAACAGATCCGTCCACATCGCATAGGGGAAGGATATGTGGAAAACTAGAGGGTGTTTCACAGTCTATTCCCTGGGGATCTAGTACTCAGGTGGCCAGGGAAGAGCCATCGCTTTTTGATCCTGACTCGGCGGGTGGACAAGCGATGGAGGACTACCTGGGTTGGGGTCGTCGGGGAGTGGTGGAGAAGCACCTGATGGTGAGACATGGTATCCCCCCTTTTCAACATCCCATATAACAGCAAACCCTGCTTATTTTATGAGAAACTACAACTCCCATAATTCCTCCTCACTTCAGATTGTCAACAGTACTGAACCAGGGATTATGAGAAATGAGGCCAGGAAGATTACCTCTACTGACTTGCAAAGGCTATCTCCCTTTAACGAGACCAGGCAGATTCAGGCATGTAATCCTAAATACACACACCTGCCACTTGTTAAGACTCCCTGTCAGGATAAAATTTGGTGCGCACAGGCACACGTTGAGCGAGGCTGGGTATGAGAAGGAGCAGCTCTTTCGGGGCTGATGCGAGCAAGGCTATGGAAGTTGGAAGGCCAACAGGCTGATTGGCAGTTGCAAAGAATGAGAGAGGGCCAGGCAACACTTCCACATTTTCGGGAAGCTGTAGCGTTCCAAGAATGAAACCAAGTGAGCGGAAAGGAGAAACCTTCAAGTTGCTGCAAAACAGCCAGCTACCCTCCCGGGTGAACGACAGAGTTGGGGAGTAGCAGAGGAGGCGTTGATAACAGCCTTGACTGCGGATGTACGTGCTTATTCCGAATATGAACATTTCGAAGACAAACATTTTGAATTCTACATTTTTGTTTTCAAAATAAGCACCCCACAGCTAGATGGCCTTTATAGACCCCCAAACCCCTCATTTATCTTTTGGTGGCACACTTTGCTGTGTGCCGCCGAGTCCCTGCAGCAGCAGTTACCTTCAATTCCGTGGACGTGGATCGGAAGCGGCACTGCAGGGTCCTTTTCATGTATAATTTTTTCTTTATTTTTTTCAAAGACTTGCTGTTTTGGGTGTGGGGGACACCCCCGCCAAAACCAGTTCCATTATAGAGAACAAGGATGCGGGGGCCACCCCTGCAAACCCCACTTCCCTTGTTCGCTATAAAGAAAACCGAATGGTTGAAATTTCAGCATTTTCAGCTATATGTAATTCTGGTGCAGCCGAAATCCGATTATTTCAACCATTTGGTTTTTTTTAACAATATTTTCATGTGATACCCTTGACTGCTACATGAAAGCGTGTTGAATAAAGAAGTCTACGTAACATACTGTGTTTCGTGAATATCATGCCCTTTATCTCTAGGCGTAGCCCCAGCTTCAACTAGCCACCTGCACTACACTTTGCGTCACCTAACCAGACATCTTAGCGAAACAAGGGAAGTAAATTGCACCAGCGGACCACACCAACCACCATGTGCAGAAACTTGACCTCCCTGACCCTCTTAGCTACAATCATGACCTTTGCTTCCCTCAGCTCTCGCCCCCCCACAGATAGAAACCTGCGACTCAGGGCAAGGCTACCCTGCATATACGAACCTAAAAGAAACAGTACAAACAATACTGCTAGATTCCCAACTATACAGACACACATGGATAAGCAAACCCTAGCTATGACACCTATAACTCCAACCCCAACTCCTACTCACCACCTCCAAAAGAAACGCCGGAGTCAAAATAAGCACACAGATACACTTGCAAGTCATCCACCTCCCAACAACACCCTAACTCTTACTGGATCCCTTATCAATGCCAGATCCATGGTAGCTCATGCAATTGAAATTGCTGACATACTAAACAACAGTAGCATTGACTTCCTTGCCGTAACTGAAACCTGGCTCCATGAGGCAGCAGGACCCTCACTGATGTTAGCCATACCTGACAACTACCAGATCCACAGAGTAGACAGACCCAATGCCAAAGGCGGTGGCTTAGCAATCATCGCGAAAACCACCTTGCCGATCCGACTCACCACCTCACACCCCTGTGCTTCCTGCGAAGTACTCTCAGCAAAAATGCAACTCTCCAACAACCGCACGCTATCCATTCTCCTGATCTACAGGCCCCCAGGTCCCCTGGGAACCTTTGAAGATGACCTTACTACCCTCATAGCGAACAATACCCAAAAACACTCGCAAACGCTGCTGATGGGCGACTTCAATATCGGTTTCAATGAGCTAGGCAATAAAAATGCCCTCTCTATAACATCTATCCTAAATGACCAAGGCCTTACCCAAAAAGTTCTCTCCCCTACACATGCTAGAACCCTTGATTGGGTCTCAGAACTCAACTGTAACATAGTTATCACTGCCATCACCCCTCAAATATGGACTGACCACTTTCTAATAGATTTCACTGCCACACTTGACCTCCCTAGCCCCAAAACTATCAAAATACCACCACTCCCTACCAGAAGTAAAAAAGATATTACTACAGAAAAACTTATCCCCCTCCTCCTGCCCACTATTAACGGCCTGAAGGACAACACCGACCCAGACACACTAGTAGACACCTTCAACAAAGCTATGTCTCACGCACTAGACACCATTGCACCTGCAAAACTACGCAAAGCTAAGCAAGAAGCCCACCTTAATGCCTGGTTCACCCCCCAGCTTAAGGACCTTAGAAAACAGAAACGAAAACTTCAAACCATCTGGCGTAATTCGCCCACCAACGACAACAAAGCCAAGCTAACCCAAGCTACAAAACATTACAAGTCTGAAATTATCAATACTAAAAAAAACGTATTCAATGACAGAATTACCAATGCCAAATCGAATACCAAGGAACTATTTGCCATCCTCCGGGAAATGGAATCCCCTATCCAACCACCTGACACGGTCCCAAAGGACAAGATATGGTGCACTAATATACAGAACGCCCTATCTAACAAAATCTCCACCCTCCAACTTAAAATAATGAATAAAAAAGACACCCTCTCTCCTACTGATCAACAAGTGCCTCCAGTAACTGAACCTATCACTATCCCCCCTTTCAGCTTTAAACCCATCTCCATCATTGACACTGAAAAGGTTATCCTCTCACTGAAGCCCTCTAACTGTAAGGGCGACAGCTGCCCAGCTCAAATAATAAAGGACGCTGCCAGAGACTTAGCCCCTTTCATTTCGAAGCTTATCAACTCATCCTTCAAATCCAACACAGTGCCTGCCAACTTAAAAGAATCCTGGGTCCTCCCCCTTCTCAAAAAACAAACCCTCGATCCATCTATCCCGACCAACTATAGGCCCATCACCACGGTACCCTTCCTACTAAAAATTATCGACAGAGTAGCCTATCTCCAAATTCAAGAGTACCTAGAAGCCAATCATCTGCTAGGCTCGCGCCAATCGGGCTTCCGCCCCCTCCATGGCACGGAAACAGCCCTGCTAGATCTCAAAACCAAAATGGAGGAATTTAAGGATAATGGGAAAACAGTGTTGCTACTCCTACTGGACTTGTCAGCAGCTTTTGATCTGGTGGACCATGCAGTCTTATGCAACCACCTCAAGTTGGCTGCCAACTTCACAGGAGACGCTATAGCATGGGTCCAATCCTTTCTAGCTAACCGGACTTTGAGAGTGTTCTCCTCTTCCACGTGTGCTGACCCTATCCAAATCACATGTGGAGTCCCACAGGGCTCCTGTGTCTCACCCACTATGTACAATATCTTCACCAAGCCATTGTTCGACAAGTTGGACAGACTGGGCGTCACCTACACTAATTCCGCAGATGACACCCAGATCCTCATACCCCTTTCGGGCAACTATGAAGTGGATTTGGCTCTGGTGAATAAAATTTACATCCTCATTCAAGCATGGATGGCCACACATGGCCTCTGCCTGAACGACGATAAAACTGAAATCCTGCTCCTCGGTTCAGACCACAAATTATCCAAACTCACCCCGGACTATACCTCATTTAACATTGATAACAACAATATCAAGGTTATGCGCGAGGTCAAAACCCTGGGTTTTTACCTCGACTCAGCTCTCACCCTCAAAAAGCAAGTGAACTCCCTTGCCTCCTCAACCACCTACACGTGTAAACTCATCCGGGCCGCTAGACCCTTCCTGTCCAGTGCCAGTTGCCTCACCTTGGCCAATGCCCTTGTCATGTCCAGACTGGACTACTGCAACGCCTTATACTCAGGTGCCAACAAGTCGGTCACTGACAAACTCCAGAGATTACAAAATAACGCTCTTAGAGCAGCACTGAACATCCCATGCAGAGAACATATCTCCAAACACCGGACAGAAGCCCATTGGCTAAAAATAAAGGACAGAATCCTACTTAAAACTATTTCCCTCATTTCTAAATGCCTCAACAATCAAGCACCCTCCTACCTAGCGGAAAGAATCAACTGGAGACCCTCTAACCGACTGACGAGATCTGCCAACACCTTCCTACTGGAAGTCCCCAGATTCAAACTTACCACAGCGGGCGGTGCTAGCTTCCCAGTTACAGCTGCACAATCATGGAACACACTCACTTCTGACCTTAGATGCCCCTTACCCTACACAAGATTCAGATCCTACGCTCTCAAATGGCTGCACAACAATGACATGCAACGACCCTCACCCTAGCGGAAACGACACAACCTGCTAAAATGTTACTCTTATGTGCTTAACCCTTGTTATTTTATATGCATTGTACCACCCACTGTATGTGACCACTGTTTTGCTGTGTTAGCCTGTGTCAGGCTTTGTAACTAAGTTTCGAGTCCCCTTGTACTGCTGCGCCTAGATGCCCACGGGCTCGGAACGCATTACCAAATAAATAAACAAACAAACAAACATGCTTAGTGATTTATTGAAGGGAACAAAAGCCTGGTTTGTGTTTAAAGCAGGGACGTCATTTAGGGGTCGCCAGGTCTCCCTTGCGACCTCTAAAAAAAAAAGGGGGGGTTTGTAATGCAAGCTCCTGGGCTGTGGCCAGCACCATGTGGCTCTTTACTCCTGGAGTGACTGGCTTTCTTGTTCAGGCCCCTTAAAAAAATAAGAACAGGAGTGTCACAAGTCTAAAACTTTCAGCACTGACCCTAAATAAGAAAGAATAGGAGGACCAAATAATGTATCTTTCTGGAATTCTATACAATAATTGCTAGACTCATTAAAGATTTATTTCAGGCACACTTCAGGGGGTGAGTCACTTATTTAGTCTGTTTTTAAAAGCCTCAACTCATAAATGAGTACCAACACAGGTTGGGTGATATTGGGCCTCATTACGAGTTTGGAGGCAGCCATGCCCTTACTAAGGGCATGGCTGCCTCCAAACTCGGGTCCGGGTTACCTGAATGGTGAAATACCGGGCTATTCCGACTTTGGAGGGCCCGGTATTTCCCCATTCAGGGAACCTGGACCCGGCCCATCCCCATTCCTATTTGAGCCCGTATAGGGCTCAATGGGAATGGGGAGCATGCTAACAACGGGCCCGTTAATGACGGGCCCGTTGTTAGCATGCTGGGACCCTCACGGGACCCGCTCAGGATGTCTGGTCGGACCAGACATCCTGAACGGGTCCCGCGAGGGGACCTCGTAATGAGGTGGAACGGGGTTAACGGCGCCGGCAGCATTACCAGCACCATTAACCCCCTACCGCATCACTCGTAATGAAGCAGATTGGGTGTATATTTTTTTATATAAAGCGCCTAAGCTTAAGTGCTATATAATAACACATTGTTACCATTTGGTCATGGACATCTGCTTGCATTCACAGTAATTTGGTAATATGGGCCTATACACACTGTTCTTAACTGTAAATATGGTGATCCATTTTTGTACGAAATGTACATCACATTATAGTGATATCGTAACCATATTTTTCGTAGTGTACAATGCTATTTAATGCCACTTCCTGTTTTGTCAATGGATGAAAGGTTGTGTTCCATCGCTTCCTGTGATATCACTTTGGGGTGGGGTCAAATGACATCACTTCCCGTGATGTCACCAGGGGTCAAGGGTCATGTGTAGTCACTTCCGCTACCCCTGGCATTTGACGTTCCTGGTTTAAAGCAAAAGTAACTGTAACTCAAAGTTGAAGGCTGTACGTGTGTCGATAGAACGCATAATGGAAATGACAATTGTTGAACTGTGAGGAAAGTATGCAAAGTAACAGTGGTCCTGCGAGGAGGAATCACACATTCAGAAGTCTCTGTGAAATGTTCTGAGTTGAAGTATATTAAAACGGGAACTGAGGGCAAGAAAGTAACTGTGATCCCGAACGAAAGTTGAAACTGAAAAGCAAAGTATGTGAACTCTGAATATGCCAAATGGGGAAAAATATATGAAGTCTGAAAGTAATGAGAATAAGAAACTACAAGTACCAAGAAGCACTGGTGTTGCAAAGTGATGAAGATTGTTGATTTTTGAATTGTTTAAAGAGAGGTCAAAGTGGTCAGGCAGAGGTCTACGTAAAATCCTTGCAGTTTCGAAAGTCTCTGACAGTAAAAGGCGATAAAGGCAAAACGTGGGGAAGAGAACCCCGACAAAGAGAAAGACAGGTATGAGCCCGGAGAAGGGAAGCCGGTGCTGAACTGTGGTAGAGTAAAAGGTAAGTGTGAAGGACAGTGGGGAAGGGAACCCCCACAAAGGGAAAGACAGGCTTGAGCCTGGTGGAGGGAAGCCTGTATTTAATTGTGAGAAAATTCAAAGGTAATTGTGAAAAAAGAGGCAGACTTGAGCCCGGCAGAGGGAAGCATGAGTTGAATTGTGGCAAACAGGCTCGAGCCCACTGAAGGGAAGCCTGAGTTGAATTGTGGCAAAGTAAAAGTCAACAGTAAAACTATGTATTTGGCAAGGCGGACAAAGCCTAAAGAACTGATTGTACTGCCAAAACGATGGAAGCCCAAGCCTGAACTGTTGCATTTTACCAGTAATCCAAAGTGCGCAGGACTGATAGAACTGTGCCATCCACCAACCCTTTTTAAGAAACTCTCGAGACCCTGTGCTGCTGAACATGGGTTAGGGAGACACTATTTTTCCTTTTGTATTCCCTTAACACATTTGTCATTTGAGAAGGAGGGCAAGGTTAGGTTTTTAGTATAGTTCTTTTTATTTTGACTACATTTACTTGAACATGCTTGTTATTTGTTTATTGGTCCAGATTACTCACATTCTAGATTTAGGGCCAGTTATGAATTCTACCATCGCAACCAAAATATAAAAATGAAGGTTTTCGAAACTTGCATCTATTGTGTCTGTTTCTGCTTTACCATGCCTTCCTTACACCACTCACTAAATTATTAGTGAGGTATTACTGCTGTGGTAATTGCAGTCAGGCTGAAAACATCGCCCCTGCAGTATTCCGTTGCTGAAAAATTAGGAAATGCCAGGAGCAGGGAGGAGAGTTGGTACATCTTCTATGTCTGATCTCGGCTGGTAGTGTGGAGTCCAGATGACTGGCAAATTATCTCCATGTCTGTTAGGGAGGATGCTACAGGAGCGGTGGGTGGGGGGGGTGAATTTGAAGGTGTGAGGAGCCAGGGAAAGAGAATCTGTTGCTGAAATCCCCCACTGTGTAGAGACGATGTGAAAAGGTGGGGTGCTAAATAAAGGGGAGCAGCCGGGGGTGAAAGAGTGTGGACGGGTCGAGGGGAGCAAGAGTGATGAGAGGCAGCCAAACAAGGGGGCATGAGAGGCAGTGGGGTGAGTGCACATGGGGCAGTTAAATTAATGAGACTTCTGGTAGATGGTCTTGAACAGGAATAGGGTTCAGCGAGTATGGTTCTGGCAGTGGATACTTCACAGAAAGTGTATCAGCAAAGATACATAGATCCCTGTTCGGCTTCCACTTGGGATTTTCTATTGCTAATAGGCCTTTTTAAGACCCAAGCCAGCTAAAGACCCTTCTCTTCCAGAATGATTCCAGACCTGTCCCCAGCTGCCTGTCCGCCAGGGAAACTGGAGTCTGGCGAGCGCACCTCGGAAGAGAGGCAGTGGGTGTTATTCATCACTGCAGTGTTGATGCCTCTTGCTCTATGCATCCCAGTAGGTGGAAGGGGGATCAACATCATTTCCAGCCCTTGGTCCACCATCAAGGGCTTGCATCCTCCTTGCCCTCACATCAGCACAAGGCGTGGCCACGGTGGGCATGACTCAAGTCTGGAGGAATCCAGCAAAAAGTTAAGTCAGAGAGATTTTCTTTTTCCTTGTCAGTGCAATGGCTTGTCTCCGAAGCTGTAAGCGCAGTTCTTCCAAACTGTCTAGGTGAATCTCTTGCCATGGTAAGAGTTCTAAGAACATACTCAGTCCACCCGGCCTTTGTGGAGTCTGGAGCTTGTCTGGGGAGTTCAGTTCAGTGGATGCCAGTGGCAGAGTCTTCAGGTTGTCAGGCCTGTGCTGCTGCATGTGAATGCGGTATACAGATATATATTGATTAGATGGAATGGTACAGCCAATGAATCAGAAGAATTTGTGGAATGGATTTATACTTACGATACATATTTACACTTAGCAGGTGAGTTGAATAAAAATGTAATCAACGTCTTAGATTCAACAATTTGTCGTCAACAAGAAAAGTTGGCATTAACGTCCAATGGTAAGACCACTATCAAAAAGACTTCTTCCTTAGTTATAAATCCTTTCATTGTAACCATCTGAGTGATCATTTACCCTATGATCACATCATAACGTCACACAGGGATTTGATCATGAGCCCTTGGGACAGAGCACGAGACTTGTAGGTTGGGGGTACTACAAGAAATGCATGCATTAAGATAACAAGTGTGCTTGAAATAACAGTCAAACCTTTTTGAGAAAATGTCACTCAAGGAAGAGACAGAGAAACTGGTGTTTGTCAATAGGTTTCACCACATGCTCAATACAATTAAGAAGTTAATCAATAAACATTGGCATGTTTAAAATAACTACAACCAATAGGGAAAGTGATGTTTGCTGTTAAAATATGTATAAGCATCCAAGATAGTCTAGTCAGGAATAATTTACAGCAAAGATAATTGGAGCCATAGACTACCATTAAGAACATTTGGGGATTGCTCACGCTTAGTGGTCATCAGCCATGTGGAAATTGTACTACCCAACAGTGTACAGCGAGCTGTGAGGAAGTAGACACTGATTAGCCAAGGATCTGTGATCAGATACTGGACAGTGGTCTGTTGGTTTTCTCATAGATTATAAAGAAAGAATACCATAACAAAAGGGCAAAAGAGGTTCCTCCCACCCGCATAATCAGATAATCAGTTCTTTCTCATCTCCGGAGAACACGCAAAGGAGTTGATCTAACGGTAAGGACTTGTGGAGGTTTGGTTTCCCTACCCTGGCTGCGGTATTGGTCCGCTCTGTAGAGGCACATTTAAGGATACTAAGTAGCATCCTTCATGCTGCCCTTCTAGGACACACCGAATCACATTAAAAGAGGCATGTTTAGTCATGATGTGAAAGAGAAGATGAAGCCACTACTGAGAAGTTGTCTACTGCACTCATGATAATAGGTCACTGAAGATACATGAGATTGTCAGGTATGACATAAGGTGTAGAGGATATGACATAGTATGTAACAATGTGGATATAGTTTGGAATGAAACATGATCGTGTTAGGGTAAAATTGCAGGTGCGGGAGCAACACAATGGGCCTCATTACGAGAACGGCGGTAGCCATGGAGCTATTAGCTCCATGGCTGCCACCGTTCCGGGCTCCATTACCGGGTTCCTGCAATGGGGACTTACCGGGTTACTCCGAGATAGGAGGACCCAGTAAATCCTCCATGCAGCAACCCTTCCCCATTCCCATTTGAGCCCCCAGAGGGCTCAATGGGAATGGGGAGGGAGGTAATAATGGGCAGATTACATCTGGCCCGTTATTGCCTCCCTCTTCCCCTCGCGGGACACGGAAAGCACGCCTGGTTTTACCAGGCGTGCGATCCCGGTCCCGCGATGGGAAGCTTGTAATCTGCGCTCCCGGAATGAAGTGGGCCGGTGCTGTACCGGCCCCCTTCAATCCGGGAGCGCCAGGGTCGTAATGAGGCCCAATGTTCTTATGACTATTTTTGCATGAAATAAGAGGGAAATTGTAGTGTTTTTGTCGTGCGTGGTAGCAGGTGGTTGGTGTGCTATGCGTCATTGAGTTAGTATTGCACACAAGGGAGACACACTGCATTACTTAATTAATAATTTTGGGGTTGCGTTCGAGAATATACTTGTGCGCTTATGACCACTCTATTTGAATCAGATAGCTGGAATGCAGCATTCACCTATCCACAAAGCCCACCCAAACTGGGGCCTTGAAAATGTGATAGCGAAAAATGTAGTTGGAAGTTGGCGACTCGCGCACTGCCTTCCTAAGTAATCACAAATAGTATCATGAATGCAATGAAATTAAATGTTCATTTTGGATCATCTCAAAGTTTTAATGTAATCCTGGTGTGGTCAGCCGACACGTGTTTCGACCATTAGATCGTTCTCAAGGCCCTTCACATAAGGAATTGGTATATTGACTGCATTTGAATTTTTTGTTACTTAATTCAGAGTAGGTGTTTTTGAAGTATTTTAAATCATTTTAATTATGTAATAAATTAGCTTTAAAAATGGCTCTTTACCACATGCTCTGTTTCATTTATTAGTGCAAGAGCTCTTTATTACACTGTGCACATCCACTCTAGTCATCACGGGAGGTTCAACCATGTAGGCCCCGGAGCTCTCTTTTCCCGCTGTCATCTCTGTAGCCTTCCTTGGGCACTGGGAAGGCCACGAGATGCCCCAGTATAGCTGGCCTGCTGGAGGCGTCCAGCCACCTGGTGAAGTTTGGTGCTCGTCTGAGATGCTTACCTTCCAGGGAGCGGGACAGGATGTCGACCAAGCAGAATGAGGTGGCACTTGGGCTCTCCTCAAGTTTTCATTGGTCTAAAGGAAATGTAGCAATTTACTGATTGAAACCATATGGTAATTGAAGCTAGCTTGCCGAATGTTCAAACACGGCTATTAGTAGGGCACCTGTGACCCAGTTGTCTTGTCTGCAATCCCAATCAGAGACTTCTGTTTCCAAACTTGTTCAACAGCCATGAAGCTCATTGACGATTGGACGAACTTGAACGTCCTATAAAAGCCTTTATTTCAATTCCCTCCTATTAGCTGTGCAGGAGATACACAAGGACCCAGCAAATGATGTTTTGCAGAGCTGTTGGAAAACTGTATCATGGGAACAGATCAAGTTCCAGCTGCCAGCGGAGTGGAGCTCCTGCAGAGTTGGACAACAACGGGATGTACCATGTGCCATTTGTATAGAGGCTTTTAACATCAGTAAACGGTTCTATATATCGCTCAGAGAAAGATAACTTTTTTAAAGTGGAGATTTTCAATTTTGTGTGCTCTCCTATGAAAGATGTCGGGCAGCCAAGCACTGCTGGGTGCCCATGCATTGGATTCCTAAACTGTTCTCTTTGGATGTGCAGGTCAGATCTAAACAATCTGTTGGAATTAGGATCAAGCTAAAAAAAAAAGAGCTTTCAAAACTAATTGAGGTTAAGGAATTTCTAAAACAGCATATCTTTGGTGGGGTGGCGAGTCCTAGGGCCATCTCTGTTTTTCTAATGCTTGTCTGGTGTACACACCATATACTACTAGTGGTCTAGTAGGATAAGGTATTTTCTTTGTGTTAATTGGATGTTCCCTCCATTGTGGAATAGAGGGTTGCTGCCAGGTTGAATGGGTTGGGTGGTGTGCGTCTCACTGGAAGTGACTCTTTCTTGGCTTTGGTCCCCTACAGAGAGGGTAGGTTTGAGTGGAGGGCACAATTTTGAAAAGTGGAAAGGTTGACTTGGTTTAGTAAATTTAGGAAGCCTTCCGTGACAGGGTTGTGCAGAAGAGCCTGTCGGGGAGGAGGGCGGGGATGTCTCTCAACCTGGGGGAGGTGGCCTATTACGGCAATGCCAGAGGAACGAAGACGAGACCAAATTACCACAGAGTTCGCATGGGTAGCTAGAAGAAAAAGGAGTCCAGAAACGGAGTAGGGCTAAGGCCTGTATGAGGGCTCCCAGCGAAGATGTCAACCCACAAGAGGAGGGCATAGGAGGAGATTTGGGTAGAAAAGGGAGAGATTGGCACCGGGAGCTACCTGATCCGAGTGCCCAATAGGAACTTGGGGAACTTTCCAAATAGGACGAGGGGGCTATATAAACCCAGGAGAGTCATTCTTCAGTGAGAGGTATTTTGATGAGGTGGGTGGAGGTGCAGGAGAACCAATAGACCAGAGAGGAGTGTGCAGCTTGTGGACGAGGAGTTGATGGAGAAGGCCAGCATGCACGGGGAGAGAGAAGGTAAGGTGTTGTGATTGAGAGAATTATACCAATGTTGCTGTGTAACTTTGCGTGTACGTGAGACTGAGTGCAAGTGAGAGAGGAGGAGTAAGATAAGGAAGGAGGAGCAGAGCAGAGACAGGAAGAATGAAGGGAGGAGTAAGATCAGAAAGGAGGAATAGAGTAGAGACAGGAGGGGTGGGAGAAAAAGTAAGATCAGGAGAGTGGAGGGGGTACAGACAAGAGGAATGAGAGAAGGATTAAGATCAGGAAGGGAAGAAAAAGAAATGAGAAGGGAAAAGAAAAGCAGTGAGACCCAGAGGCAGAGTAGAGAGGAGGAGTGAGAATAAGAACTGAAAGGCCATCAACAAAGAGGGAGAGTACGACATGAAAACCAGGTTACCCCTTTGTAGGTCACATAGAAAGTAACTGAAGCAGAGAGGGAGAAAGCGAGAGATACGGCTACAGCCTTTGGGCCTCCACAGAGCAGAACACAATGAGACAGTAGGGTAACCCTGGCTATTTATTTATTAACGTATATGTTTAATACGCACCAAGGGACCCGCAGGCATCAGGGCGCAGAAAGACACAAACAGACAAACATGGAAAGACAAGACTCAGAGAAATGAATATTGGCTATAGTAAACCAATACTGTATTAAGTCTTTTGGGAGTAGGAACCACGGTGTAGTGTGGCAGAGCCCCCTACAAAGTTCAGGGCAAGCAATACATGAGCCGCCCCTAGACTCTCAGCCCCAATTGCCTTTGTTTGTACGTACTGCCACACCATGTGAGTTATTGAAAACCTTGTCAACTGTCTATTTGTATATGCTTTGGTCGTGCCTTGTCTTGGGTGTAAATTACAAAACTGTGCTTGCCAGAGATTGATTGATTGATTGATTGATTGATTGATTTATTTATTTATTTATTTGTTAATACCACGCTGTAAGCTTGTGGGCATCTGGCCGCAACATTTAGACAAAGAGCTACAATACAGGCTACAAGATGAAAGCGGTAAACATTGAGCGGTCAGTGGGCGATTACTTTAATTCCCATGGGAATTATTTAAACAGGTGTGTTTTAAGTCGTTTCATAAAAATTCTGTAGGAGGGTTCAAGTTTTAGCTGCGTTGGGAGATTGTTCCAATTTATTGAGGGTTTGATGTGAAAAGCTTTTCCTAGTCCATTAGTTTTCTTGAAATTAGTGATCACCAGGTGGATCTGTGTGGCAGATCTAAGGGAGCGCCCTGCCGTGTAGCAGATTATCCTCCTTTTGAAGTATTTTGGGGAATTCCCATAGATACATCTGTGTGCTGAGGTTAGGGCCTTGAAATGGATGAGAGATAAGCTCTATAAATCTTCTAACATCTAACTGGAATGTGAACAATATCAACAAGAGTAAAAAGAATTAAATCCAGATATGAGACTAGCTCACATTTAGGCCACGATCCGCTAAATGTTAAAGCCGAGCCACATTGCATCACAGCAGTGCATGTTAGATAGGAAGCGGCTGCAATCTGCTGTCTTCCAGAAACAGGTGTCCTGGGATCTCAATATGTGTTAAGCTAATCATTGTACGGATATATTTGTGTGTGTTATGAGATATGCCTCAGGCATCAGTAAAGGGTGGATTGGTGACTGCTTTCTCTATCCAACAGCATAAATACCAGCCCTGAAAGACGAGGACATAGCTGGATTATAGCAGAGGGCAGGAGGTTGTTGTATGTTCATCATATGATACATGGTGATATGTAGATGGTCGTCCAGAATTTGATCATTCACAATCAGGATCAAATGCAGAATATACTGAATTTTCAGGTAGAGGATTGCCAATCCTCTAAGAAGCCATTATTTTTAAGGGAAATGTCTGGTAAGGTGCTCTCCCTGCAAACTTGAGAGACAGAAAATCAGAGTGCAATAAAATAAATATATATTTAGAATGGTGGACCTTCCATAAAGAAAGCTGTTATCCTGTTAACCTTCCATTAATACTACTCTGATGTATAGCACAGAGATGGTGTACATTTCTAGGGGGCTACTGACAGATACTGTGAGGACTTACTGAGGGACTGAAATCAATCATTTATCAGATACTAGTATTCAACACCTGGGAAAAGATATTGTACTTGATGATGCACAAATAGAAAGGTTAGTGGAGCCAGGTGTTTATTTCGAGGATGTTTTGCCTTTTCTGCCCACTGAGTCAGAGTGAACTGTGTCTTGTTTTTTAAATGTATTTTATGATATGTATTTATTTATTTATTTTATTTTATTTATATACAGGAGTAACACTGCTCTTTTGATCACAAAGGAACGCCTTCGGGTGCAACCGCTGCCTGGCTAGGCAAAGTAGGGAGTAATGGCTCAATCCTGAGAGGAGTAGGACAATTCTCCCCCAAAAACATGAAGAGGGTAGCGGCAACTGATGACCCTCAGTACCTCTTCCCTATATGGTCTATTCACTATCAGCGTATCTTTAATATCATCCAACACAGAGAAACCTACCGCAACTGGAGCTTTTCAGTTGCCCCATTTTAGCTGGATCTACAGTGGAAGGCTGGTCAGGATACTCGAGAGGATTCCTGGACATGCATTATTTCCCTAGAGCGAGACACCTCCCCATTGTGTACATCCATCCCATCCCACCTCCTCATTACACTCTCTGCACTTTACCACTGGTACAGCAATATATTTTATGGTTAACGCATCGCAACAGCCTTTTCAATTATCTGTTGGCTTTGGTCCCGAAATACAAAGGGCGGGGTAAGGAGCAGTGAGGGAGCAGGCACAATGGTGGCATAATGGGTATCCTTTTCCACATGCTGCTTCTTGTGCCTATTTTTCCTTGGTCTAAAATCACGTGAGCGGGAGTGTCTGCAATGTTCAGGTTTTTCTCTGGCGGGAATATGTGGGTTGCAGAAATCATTGCCTGACCATGCCTGACCATGTCACACAACAACCCCTTCTCTGCAAAATAGCCCATGTTATGTTACCTGTTCCTCATACACCTCTGATTGGTGCTCTGATCAAAACAAAAGCACCCAGTGTGCATGTGTGAGGGCTCAATCCTTCGCTTCTCCACCAAGAGCGGTTGCTCCATCACGGAAAGCTTCACCAGGATGAACACAGGTGCACCTGTCTCACATTGCCCCAACTCCTCGAGCCATGATACGCATCAATGAGAGACCACCGGGCCACCTGCTTCGCAGCCTGCTTTGCCCCCCTCCCCTACTGAACAGGGCAATGAAATGCCCTCATGCTGGTAGCGAAGGCAACTACTCATTATACATCTCTGTCACGAGATAGACAGAACAGGCTGCTCAGTGGGAGATGGAATAGTATGTATGCAGCCACCCTGGGCAGAGCGTGGCCATCGCATAGACAATATCTTAAGGACATCACTTACCAGCATAGGCCTGTCTTAGAGGTACACATCCTTGCCTTGGTATAGGACTGTGATGAGAAAGAGGGTCGATGAGGTTATGATAAACCTCCCACTGTTTACTTTAAATAGTGGCAATTGTATGCATTGAGGGATGATTACTAGAGATGGTGAGCTAGGATGTTGGGGTTGAGGTAGGTTTTTAGGAAGTTGAGAGAAGTCACTGATTAATTTATTGATGCAAATACCGAATCACCTGGACATTGGACATGTTGGTACAATCAAGCTATTGCAAACTTTATCTGGGGTTCAGGCAAATAGTTACAGGTGACTTCAGGCTAAAATAGTAAGGATAGTACATGACCAGTTTGGTTTCTGCATCGGTCTTGTAGACAAGGATTTGGCTGCTGGAGCAGTTGAGGGAATAGACTTTAGTCTAGGGAGGGGTTACAAATTGATAGGATCTAGTTGAGGGAGAGAGAGAAAAATGAAACAGGATTTGGTCGAGGGAAAGGTAGGAAACAGAAATTGAATAGCCCATCTTTGTGTCACTAATACTGATAACATTTAGAGGAGACTAGTGAGTGATGACAAATCCCAGATGTATTTGGAGGCAGACAGGCTATCACATTCAGCTGTGAGTGTGCTCACTTTTTGTAATGCGAGAAAAATGCTATTTCTAATTGAAACAAGTATTGTTTGAAGGAGGTGAGTGCATTGAGTGGCTGCACTGAGTGTGCCAACCTTTTGTGATGAAACAAGAAAATACTTGTTGCTACGAAAGATTCTTAGAATTGTTTGGAGCCATCTAGACATGCTTCTTTTTGAGTGAATCACTTTTGTTTTCCAGTCATCAGAGAGTATGCTAGTTTCAAAGACAAAGTGATATCAAGCCTAGCACTCTCTACCTTTTGACTAACCCTCAATTTCTCTCTTCTTACTTAACACACACAAACCCAGACCAGCCTCTGTTACACCCACACTATAAGCACAAGGCCCCCCTTTAGGACACACATCTTTCCATGCCCCCTAAACCTCTCACCTAGAAAGCTTGTAAGCATGCAGAGCTCAGGGTACTTGCCACCTGCAATCTCAATGCAAAGCACAGAAGTCTTGCCTTTCCCTCTCCAACCAACTAACTAAAACTATTCGCTCGCTTCCAGATCTGCCAGAGACTCTGGAGGCCATGCAAATGGCAGTGGTGCATGGTACGAATCCTAACACTATAACGCAGCCTGCCATATTGATTGGAGGCTGCAGGAGAATACATTCAGTTGCGGTAACTGAGTATGTCTTTTTTGCCATGAGAAAGTTGTGAAAGGAAAAATCTTTATAATTGTTTGGAGGCAGTACATTTAATGGTTCTACTGAGTATGCTGGATTTTTGTTACGGATGACATAAAATACCAGTTGCATAGATAAAGGGCCTCAGCAGGGGTTGGGCAGAGCGGCAGAAATGAGGCGTTAACACAATTACTGCCACATTACTGTTCCCTCAAGTCCCGATTTTGGACTGAACTTTGGAGGTAAATCTCCAGCTTGCCGCCCATTTTTGGCACAATAGTGCTGGAAAACCCCATAGAGTCCAACGGACTCTAAAACTGCTGGATCCCAAGTTTCGGTAACGCTATTTCCGTTGGTGGGATACCGCCATGGCTGTGATGAGGCCTAGCATCTTCAAATAGTTTGGCAGGCAGGTGAGTACATTCAGTGGTTATACTCACATTCCAATTTTAGTGACAGATGAGAGAAATACTAGTTAGACAGAAATATTTAAGAATTGTTAGGGGGCAGGAGGAGGCTAAATCCAGTGGCTGTAAGCGGGTGTAATCTACTTCTGTCTCACTTTTCAATATCAAAGTGACTTTAGTGGCTTTTCAGCCACATAAGAATTCTTAAAGCCTAGCAGAGTGAGACACAGATAAAATGTACAAAGATAAACTCATGCAGCAGGTGGAAATAAAAGTGCATGAAGGACAGAAGCATTGCCTATGCTGAGCACACCATTTTAGATATCAAAAACAATGCATTCTTCGTTGGCAGGAAGTCCATTCCACTTGGTGCCTACCCATCCTCTCTGAAAACTACAGGTGATAGTGATGGGTTGACCGGTAGTGCCAGAATATACTTATTTATGTTTTCAAACCAATTTCTTAGATTGCGCTTCAACTTATTTCCAACCAAACGAAATTCTGGCGGCACGAAACAAAGTGGAGAGACAATTAAGAACCTGCCGTTTTTGTAAGAAGGATAAGATAATCGAAACTTTATTCCACTTAATATTGGAATGTCAACCATTGGCTATTACCCGGAATCAATTCTTCGGGAGACGCCTCGTGAATTTAGAACTCTCTCTTGGCAGCGTAGATATGGCACAAAAGAATGCTGGCACCCCAGATTTCTTGAAACTAGCCACCCTGCATCATTTAAATGTAATACTTCCGAATTAATTTGTAAAGCAATGTTAGTACTACTAATTAATATTGGATAATATTAAATTAAGATTGATTTGTTTGGAAGTGTGGTTCTGATGAACTATTTTTAACCTGTTCATATATTGTTTATGATTTTATTACTTTTTTATACTGTTCTGCTTTTACTTCTTGTGAAAGGTTCACATGTTGAGCCAATGCACAAATAAAAAAAGGCATAAAAAGAAGTGTGATAGGTTGGACAGTGAACAGTAATAGCCTTTGGGATGCACTCCTCACTCAATCGGGAATACTCAATGTAAATGGTTCTAGAAGAAAATACAGCAGACCTTCAGCAGCTGAGATGACAATCTGTGAATTTGGAGCTGCAGGGGCTACTGCATCAGGCTGCAGAAGAAGCTTTGCAATGCCTCATTCTGAACAAATAAATATTAATTTAAATGAATCCGCATTGTATTGAAGAAGACTATGGCCAGACACCTAGCCAGACCCAACACACCAGCTCCAATGGTGAAGACTTGTTATTCACTTCAAGTCACACTTCAAGACGTAGAGCGCTTGTCTGTGGCAAAGTGCCTGGCCTAGCCCAGAGGGTAAGGTGTGAGCTGACAAAGAGGTCTGCGGTTGTAGGATCCAGGGGCAGTGAAAGGAGGATTTTGTGGTCTACCCCACCCTTCCACAGGCTTGTGGCAGAGACTTATCGTATTGCCCCATCAACAAACTGTAACTATATAGGGCCTGGAAGCTTGTAAACTAACTCCTGAGCAGCAAGAGGACTGTGAAACTAGTGCCATGGCACAGCATACCCGGTGGGGAAAAAGTCCATGTTCAAACACATGCCTGGCATAGGTTTTTGAGCTCTGAATGCAATAAAACCTATTCCTATCTGCCAGCACTACTGCAGTCTGGTATGCCCCTTTTACTTTGCCTAGAAAAACTTCCCCTACACTTACAGAGTCTACCTTCACTTCGCCAGGCATTTACTTTGTCATACAGTTACTTCTCGATGCCTTTACTTCATCTGCATCGTCACAGGCAACGCATGTGGTTAAGGTTAGCTAAGGGTTAGGGTTGGGGCCAAGGGGTGGCAGATATAAGCTCACTTTGCAAAGCCATGTAAGGAAGGGGAGGGGACCACAAGGTAGTCGGGAAACCACCCGTAAGTTCAAATCAACCAATCTCATTTGCCAAAGAATTATCCCACAAACCTGACCCAACATTGAGGAGGGGATGTCCCAGGAGGAGGGGCCAGGTTGCAATAAAGGTGATATGGTTTTGGCAGAGGTGTGTGGGAGTTGGCAAAGGTGCAGAGATGGATCATGTTGGTGGTAAGAAAAACTGAGAAGCGTAGTCTGTTTTGGAAGAGGCTGGGATGGAGGAGAGAAGGTAGATTGAAGCATAGGTGATCCAGTGGGGAGGAGAGAGTGAGTTGGGGGAGAGAACCGGTTAGGAATAGCAGGTGCCGGAAGCATTCAAAACAACAAGGGTGAGGAAGAGAGATATCAAGAGGAGGTGCTGAGAGAGCAAAGATGGCATCAGAAGGAAGAGGAGAAATATCAATAGGAGGCAGTGAGGGAGCGAGAGAGGCATTAGAATAAAGAGGGGCATCAGAGAGATGGTGGGAGAGCAGGGAAGATACCGGGAAGATGCGAAGGAGCATCAAGAAGAGATGGTAGGAAGGGAGGACAGCCCTCGGGCGAAGGAGATCGCAAGAGGAAGCATTGAGGTCTCAGCAGGGAGACGTGCTGAAATATCAGGAGGAGATGGCAGAGATTTGTCAGGAGTAAACGGCAGGTACATTGGTGGAACATGAGAAGAAGAGGCATAACCTTGGAAGGTAGTGACAGAAAAGAAATGACCTCCTCCCTTCCCCCCAACATGGTGGATTGGAGGTGGTGCATGCATCTGATGAGGCAAGAAGGTTGTAAAAGTAATTCAGAATCAGGAACAGCCAGATACAGGAAGAGATAGTCGTACAAAGAGGCATCAAATTTGGAGGAGATATCATGAGGTGGTAGTCAGACAGCAGAAGAACTATCAAAATAGGAGAGAAGATGTAGGGTGTGAGCATGAGAGGCATCTGGAGTGGGGAGGGTCTAACCTCCGTGGGCAGTGGTAAGAGGTCATGGAAGATACCAAGAAGAGATGGAGGGACCCCCGGAGACAGTCAGGAGATCATAGGAGGAGCTGAAGAGATAGTCACAGGAGGAGGTAGTGAGGCCACAGCAGGGTGAGGTGCTAAAATATCAGGAGTAGGACATGTAGAGTTGTCAGGATGTCTGGCAGACCAGTGTTGTGGAGAAGAGGAGGTACACGCACACAACAAGGTGACAAGAAAAGAATAGGCGTTCAGAATGAGGAACAGTCCGATAAAGGAAGAGCTAAGGGGACAAGGGAGCCCCCTGAGTTATGAGATTCTTGCAATGGAGCGGGAAGAGTATTAAGAATAGGGAGTTTGGTGTCGGCAAGAAAAACTCTGGTCTGGAACTAAAGGTCCGTCTCTACATGCACTGCAACACCTGTCACATTGTATTACTGTATATTCCTTGTATATCTTTTTATGCTGTCATCCAACTGTAACCACGGGTGACAATTCCATGCTCTTATATGTATTTCTATGTAACGTGACTTACCTGTCTTTCCTATGTACTTTGTAACGTCTTCATAAACTGAAGGGCCCAGTTATCTCAGGGTGAGGTGCGCTTTATAAATAATAAACTAAACTAAAACTAAACTAAGCTACGACAAGCCAACCCGCCTAAGACTGGAGGGAGGCCTTGGTGCCTTAGTTTGGTGACCACTAGCATCTTAGCAGTGGTAACCTAAATCTGAAATCCCCCTAAAGATTCCGGTGGGTGGCTGTGGCTTTGAGACTGTGGAATCCAGGAATACTCTTTTGAAAGCCTTTCTATTAGTAACCACACGAGATGAGGTTTTGATACCTTTTATTGCACTAAGTGAAAATACTATGCGGAGATGGAAAAAAGCATTAGCTTATGCGGTCCCACAGACCTCTTCGTCTGATGGTGCAGAGTGAAATGATTACTAATCATACTTTAAGGAGAAGGAGAAGGTTTCCTATAAACTCAGCAGGAACAAGGAGCTATCCTCACGATTCTCTATATTTACCCATTCATTATTGTGTCCCCTTTTGTGCAACAAATGCCAAATAAACACCCAGAAGAAGTTGTCTGGCTGATGACGTACCCATGTTCTCTTCATGGCAGTTGTTTCATGGGGAATAGGTTCGTGGAAAGGATATTGCTGTAGACTGACTGCAGGTGGGTGCCTCTCATGCATTACAAGATGCCTTTAGCATGTGTGTAACCACTGTTCTGTTTATATGTCCTATTGCTGCTATTGTAGAATTACAGCAATTGAGGGCAGAGCAGAGAACACCCATGAGAATATTTCTGGCTCTCCCCACTACATGAAAGCCCTCAACATGAGAATGTTTTTATTTCTCCCTTGTCCTTGCCGCCAACTTTAGAACTTCTCAGGGTCTCACCACTTCATGAGAGTTTACAGTCTCCCTGCTATGCAATTGCTGTAGCTGCAAATAATATAAAAGTTCTCCCTAATAGATGACAGCTGTTTCCTGCCTATTTCCTCTTCCCCCTTACTCAATTTATTTGGGGATGTCGCGTGGTGGCCATGCAGGCGATCCTCCAGAATATTTTGGATTGAACTCTCCCTCATTTCCCCCAGCTGAGGGTGCCACTCTAGTGTGTGCTGGCACGCTGTTCCAGGCAATCATGCCAGCTTCTCCCATACTGCAAATGTCATCTTACCCTGCAACTAAGAAAGCTGTCTGTAACAAACGCCACAATGCCTTCGGGCTGTTGCACGCTCTACAAATGTGAATGAAATAAATAAAGTATGCACGCACCACAGAGGTGCAGGGAGCCAACACAGGCCTTCGAGCTGGCTGATGACACTGGTAATGGTTGAGCTTCTTTCTCCCGCTGCTGCACTCTGCATCATGGTGGGTAAAGCCCTGCATCCCAAGGAAAACTGCCATATGCTTCTTCCAGAGGAGAGTACAGCATCAGTGCAGTGGATGCCAAATGGGCTTTAACTGTCGGTTTATGCATCTGTGGAATCTGGTTACACATGTCAGCCAAGCCTAATGCATAATGCTCACGCTTCATGTCCTGCTGCACAGCCCTCTTGCAGAGCTTGCGCACAACTGGTCACTCCAATGCCTGTGTCTTCTCCTCAAACAGAGAGAATTGCTGCTACTGCCAGGAGAGCTCATTATACAAAGTGTCGCATGGCACCCCTGTAGGGGGACATGATATCTCCTAGTGTGTCTGGTGTGGTCACATGGTTCTCCATGTGACCAAGCTAATAAAAGGTACGAGCTGCTAGCGGCTCGTCAGTCCGACCACCAGAGACTCCAGTGTGTTCATTGTTCTGCACCATGCTGGTGCCACACTGCTGGGCAACGCCGTACCAGGGTGATCCCATGGCCATGTGATCATGGCCACTGGTGCGACCGTGTGCTGGGTGCCCCCGGACACGTGTGCGCCTCCAGTGATCTGGGGGTGAGTGGAGTGACCCCCACGGTATCATCCACGGCGTGAGCGCCGCCCGAGGGAGCCCGTTGGGTGATCCCGACATGAGTATGGGGTCCGCCCGGTGCTCCGGGCGGACCCCCCAACACAAAGTGCCCATTTGTTTGCCCATTTTGACCCTTCCACAGGATGGCAACCATCACCATTCCCTTGGTCAGTCCCTGCCTCCTCCTCTAGCTCCTCTAGCTGCCATTCCTACTCCTCCACTCTCTCCTGACCCATGTATGTGTTCTCAACGTCTTCTTCCTGCCCTGCGTACACCTCCCGTTCCACCTCCTCAATATCTGCCTCCTCATGTCCCTCTTCCTCCTGCTCTGCATTTGTCCCTTCATGTTCCTCCTCCTGCTGCCCGTCCATCTCTGCCTCCTCCAGTTCCAGCTTCTGCTGCACCTCCATCTCTGCTGTATTGTGTTCCACCTTCAGCCCCTCCAGTCCCTCTTTTTCTTGTACGTCATCTGCAGACTCTCTTGCTACCTCCTCTCACATTGCCTCTAGGAACCTCTCTCAATTATGTATTTATCTGTTTGCTTTTGCATTTATGAAGCGCACAAAACGCTCGGGCATCAAGGTTCTGTTACAACCGGTTACAACCAGTTGCTACTGTTCTATGACCTCGCGCTTTCCACCTTCTCCTCTTGCTGTTCCTGGATGGCACTTGGAAGCTCTCCATCTTCGTCATCCTCCAAGGTTTCTACATCAATGTCTCTGGACAACGAGTTCAGACTGAAGCAGCATAGAGGTAATCCTTCCTCATGCACCCACTGCACTCTGGGTGCCAATATCATCATTTTTTTTTGCACAAAATCCCATTTCGGAAATGGCAGCCATCATTTATACACACAAAGGCCACTTGAGCTTTTGTCCCATAAATCGCTGCCTGTGTGCTGAATTAGTGCAAATTGAAGGATATCTTGCTTTTGCCCTGATTGGGCCTCAATGCTCGTGTCCATGAGCTACAACTTTCAACATGGCCGCCGCCTTTTCATCTGAATCTTCCTGTGGTCTCCTTTGTGTCTGGTGTACGCCCCGACTTCGCATTGCCTGCTGCTCTGCATTTCTGGTCAATACAGGGAACCGGCAGGCTTAGGTGGCCGCCTCCACAAGGCCCACTGATAAGGCCTATGACCTCCCTTTCTAGCCCTGTTTGGAGATGGAGGGTGTTGGAGGGAGCCCCTTTCCATGCTGCTACTCCATCATCCTGCCTCCAGGTAAGGCCCCCAAAATAACTCATGCTTTCGCAATGCCCTGGTAAGCAACACGGTTCTCTTTGATCTGGCCTACACACCTCCCTTGGTCCTTCTACAAATGGTTGCCTGGTTGTTTTGTGCCTCCCTTTCCCCCACTAGCTTAACTGTAAATCTTAATATCTGTCCCAATTGATATATGTCTCTTGTTGTACCTCTAACTGGATGCTTTATTGTTCTTAATGCCTTACTAAAATCCCACTTTAGATGTGCCTTACATCTGCCCATCCTCCATTGTTGTGCTTTTGGAATAATTCGAATCTAGGTGTGTTTTACATCTGCACGTCCTCCATTTATTGTATTGCATTATTGTGCATTTTAAAAAATATTGTTGTGCTTTTGGAATAATTCGAATCTAGGTGTGCTTGACATCTGCACATCCTCCTGCCTACCCTCGACTGCTAGGCCGCCTGGTGAGTTGCTTGTGTATTGTGCAGCCTCTCCTTCTGTCCCCCCTCCTCCACCTCAATATCCCCCATCTATTCTAACTGTTACTGTATCAACTATCCTTCCTCTCTCTCTCGAAGTCTGGAAGAAAATAGATCAAAAAAGATATCCTGTCCTCTAACCCTGGCCTACCTATTGTTGACACCTATGCTAGTGTTACTTCCAAACAGACTATCACTGATATACTCTTCTCTGTCCCTTCTCCAGACCTATGGACACTGGCCATGAGCGGGGGGTTGGGGGCAACAGGAGGGAGACACTGGCCATGAGCGGGGGTGGGGGGCAACAGGAGAGAGACACGGGGTATGAGGGACAACAGGAGAGAGAGACAGGGCATGAGCGGGGGGTGGGGGGTACAGGAGGGAGACACGGGACATGAGCGGGGCCTGGGGGGTACAGAAGGGAGATACAGGGCATGAGCGGGGGGTGGGGGGTACAGGAGGGAGACACGGGGCATGAGCGGGGGGTGGGGGCAACAAGAGAGAGACACAGGGCATGAGCGGGGGTGGGGGTGAACAGGAGGGAGACACAGGGCATGAGCGAAGGGTGAGGGGAACAGGAGGGAGACACGGGGCATGAGCGGGGTGTGGGGGGGAACAGGAGGGAGACATGGGGCATGAGCTGGGGGTGGTGGGGAACAGGAGGGAGACACGGGGCATGAGCGGGGGGTGGTGGGGAAAGGGAGGGAGACACAGGGCATGAGCGGGGGTGGGAGGGAACAGGAGGGAGACACAGGGCATGAGCAGGGGTAGGGAGCAACAGGAGAGAGACACGGGGCATGAGCGGGGGGTGGGGGGCAACAGGAGAGAGACACGGGGCATGAGCGCGGGGTGGGGGGCAACAGGAGAGAGACACGGGGCATGAGCAGGGGGTGGGAGGTACAGGAGGGAGACACAGGGCATGAGCAGGGGGTGGGGGGCAACAGGAGAGAGACACGGGGCATGAGCGGGGAGTGGGGGGAACAGGAGGGAGACACGGGCATGAGGGGGGGTGGGGGAACAGGAGGGAGACAAGGAGCATGAGTGGGGGTGGGGGGAAACAGGAGAGAGACGCGGGGCATGAGCGGGGGGTGGGGGGGTACAGGAGGAAGACACGGGGCATGAGCGGGGGGTGGGGGGGAACAGGAGAGAGACACGGGGCATGAGCGGGGGGTGGGGGAACAGGAGGGAGACACGGGAAATGAGCAGGGGGTGGAGGTAACAGGAGGGAGACACGGGGCATGAGCAGGGGGGTGGGGGGAACGGGAGAGAGACACAGGCCATGAGCGGGGTGGGGGTACAGGAGGGAGACACGGGGCATGAGCGGGGGAGGGGGAACGGGAGAGAGACACGGGGCATGGGTGGGGGGCAACAGGAGAGAGACACGGGCCATGAGCGGGGGGTGGGGGCAACAGGAGAGAGACACGGGGCATGAGCGGGGGGTGGGGGGCAACAGGAGAGAGACACGGGGCATGAGTGGGGGGTGGGGGCAACAGGAGAGAGACAGAGGGCATAAGCGGGGGTGGGGGTGAACAGGAGGGAGACACAGGGCATGAGCGAAGGGTGAGGGGAACAGGAGGGAGACAAGGGGCATGAGTGGGGTGTGGGGGGAACAGGAGGGAGACATGGGGCATGAGCTGGGGGTGGTGGGGAACAGGAGGGAGACACGGGGCATGAGCGGGGGTGGTGGGGAAAGGGAGGGAGACACGGGGCATGAGCGGGGGAGGGAGGAACGGGATAGAGACACGGGGCATGAGCGGGGTTGGGAGGGAACAGGAGGGAGACACGCGGCATGAGCGGGGGTAACAGGAGAGAGACACGGGGCATGAGCGCGGGGTGGGGGGCAACAGGAGAGAGACACGGGCCATGAGCGGGGGGTGGGGGGTACAGGAGGGAGAAACGGGGCATGAGCAGGGGGTGGGGGGAACGGGAGAGAGACACGGGCCATGAGCGGGGGGACGGGAGAGAGACATGTGCATGAGCAGGAGATGGGGGGCAACCAGAGAGAGACACGGGGCATGAGCGGGGGGGGGAAGAGGAGGGAAACATAGGGCATGAGCGGGGGGGTGGTTGAACAGGAGAGAGACACGGGCCATGAGCGGGGGTGGAGGGGAACGGGAGAGAGACACAGGGCATGAGCGGGGGTGGGGGGTACAGGAGGGAGACACGGGGCATGAGCGGGGGGTGGAGGGCAACAGGAGAGAGAAACGGGGCATGAGTGGGGATGGGGGGAACAGGAGGGAGACACGAGGCATGAGTGGGGGGTGGGGGGAACAGGAGGGAGACACGGAGCATGAGCGGGGGGTGGGGGAATGGGAGAGAGACACGGGGCATGAGCGGGGGTGGGGGGTACAGGAGGGAGACACGGGGCATGAGCGGGGGGTGGAGGGCAACAGGAGAGAGAAACGGGGCATGAGTGGGGATGGGGGGAACAGGAGGGAGACACGAGGCATGAGTGGGGGGTGGGGGGAACAGGAGGGAGACACAGGGCATGAGCGGGGGGTGGGGGGCAACAGGAGAGAGACACGGGGCATGAGTGGGGGTGGGGGAACAGGAGGGAGACACGGGGCATGAGTGGGGGTGGGGGGAACAGGAGGTAGACACGGAGCATGAGCGGGGGTGTGGGGGGAACAGGAGGGAGACATGGGGCATGAGCTGGGGGTGGTGGGGAACAGGAGGGAGACACGGGGCATGAGCAGGTGGTGGTGGGGAAAGGGAGGGAGACACGGGGCATGAGCAGGGGAGGGGGGAACGGGAGAGAGACACGGGGCATGAGCGGGGGTTGGGAGGGAACAGGAGGGAGACACGCGGCATGAGTGGGGGTGGGGGGCAACAGGAGAGAGACACGGGGCATGAGCGTGGGGTGGGGGGCAACAGGAGAGAGACACAGGGCATGAGCGGGGGGTGGGGGGTACAGGAGGGAGAAACGGGGCATGAGCAGGGGGTGGGGGGAACGGGAGAGAGGCACGGGCCATGAGCAGGGGGTGGGGGAACAGGAGGGAAACACGGAGCATGAGCGGGGGTGGGGGGCAACAGGAGAGAGTCACGGGGCCTGAGTGGGGGATGGGGGAACAGGAGGGAGACACGGAGCATGAGCGGGGGGGGAACGGGAGAGAGACACGGTGCATGAGCGGGGGGTGGGGGCAATAGGAGAGAGACACAGGGCATGAGCGGGGGGTGGGGGGCAACAGGAGAGAGACACGGGGTATGAGTGGGGGTGGGGGAACAGGAATGAGACATGGGGCATGAGTGGGGTGTGGGGGGAACAGGAGAGAGACACGGGGCATGAGCGGGGGGTGGGGGGAACGGGAGAGAGACACGGACCATGAGCAGGGGGTGGGGGAGAACGGGAGAGAGACATGGGCCATGAGTGGTGGGTGGGGGGAACAGGAGAGAGACACAGGCCATGAGCGCGGGGTGGGGGGAACGGGAGCGAGACACGGGCCATGAGCGGGGGGTGTTGGGAAAGGGAGGGAGACACGGGGCATGAGCGGGGGGTAGGAGGAACGGGAGGTAGACACGCAAGGCTGATGGTATCTGACTGTCCAGGGGGCAGATCCCGCTCCTCGGCCCTCCGCAGGCCACCGTGGACGGGTTGTATGCAGGCTCTCTCTTGACGAAGCCTCTCGATGCAAACAATAAACAAAGATGGCGGGCGTCTCTGAAAATATGACGCACTGCACACTTCACTGCAGCCAATGGGAAAGCATGTAACATGTCCGCGGACATCACGCAAGCCGCTTGCCCAATCCCTGTCCTGTCCGTGAAGCAGACACAGATATCACTAATTTTTTTCACTTACATTTTTGTCATTTTTTTAAAAACTACTGGACGGATTTACACCAAATAAAAAAAAGCACGCTTTCGGGACCAAGCCGCCGCTCCTGCCGCAAATTTGGTGTAAATCCGTCCAGCGGGTTGGGCTGTAGGCGTGAGCAAATTGTTTTGCCTTTATGTCTATGGGAAAAAAATAAGTTTTGGGACCCCCCTATATCTTTGCCCCCCCTGGACTAAATCTCACCAAACTTTGCAAAAGAATTCAGAGTGGGCCATATACTTTTTCTTGCAAAGTTTGGTGAGGATTCGTCCAGGGGGAGCAAAATTATAAGCCACCCAAAAAGTGCTCTTCCTATGGAAACAGCAACTTAACCATAACTACATGGCCACGCAGTACACATGCGCACTTGTTTGCACAAGACCGGCTCAAACGTGTTTAAGAGACCCTCATACTGAATGAAGCGGATCTCCTTTCCCGGCAAAGCTGGATGAAGAGGGATATAATACAGCATCTCGTGTAAGATTTTCATGCAGGAATGGATTCCTTAATGAGTGGGAGGATATTAATCCATTAGTAAACGCACCCTGCAAAGTGCCATTTGCAGGCGGTGTCTACTTTTTGCAAAGCAGAGAGGACCACTGCAGAGTAAAGGCGATTTCACCTTAGTTCACGCTTGACTTTTGTTTGCATGCTGCCTTGCAAAAGTTGAAATTTGCATGTAGCGCACCCAACAGCACCCAAGCGCAAGCGTTGGGGGTCCCCTGCGTGCAATTTGCATTTATTTTAAAATGGCTCCTTTAAAGCAAGTCCTTATTTGGTTGAAGTGTGTCAATAATCAGTTTAGAGGGAAAACGTTGGCTGACACGAGTAACCTTAGATGTTATGTCCACAATGAGGAGTGTGAAGATGCCAGACCAAACATAGCACACAACAACAAAAAACATCAGATTGCAGGAGGTGATGAGCAAGCTGCTTAGGGGAACCTGCAACTAACATGAACGGCACAGAGACCCCCACATTCACAGAGGGACCTGCGTGTAGTAGGGGGTCACAGCTGTAGGAGAAAGTGCCTCAGAGCTCCGCCATTTTGCATACCGTGCCGGAGCGTAGGCCACGCCGCATGCACCCTAAAAGCCATTCCCTTCCTCCACTCAAGTAGGTCCATAGTGCGCCTTTCAGGTCACAGGCCTTAAAGCAGCCAGCTCCTAAAATGGCATTTTCATGTTCCCAATTTCACAAGAATCTTTTTAACGAAATGAATAGAAGTTCTCGGGCTGTCGATGAGTGTTCATAGGCTGGCTAGACCCCTATTTGCACTGCACATTTCTCTGAGCCTGACTTCTGATAGAACAGACCATGCAGGAGGGAAGGTTCTTCACCCCCTTGTAAAAAAGGGGTTCTCTCTGAGATATGTTGTCCACACCAACAGCTGGACCAGTGAACACTCATTTTGCATTAGGGTTAGATTTCATTTGCACAACCTTTGCACGTGCAGTTTCCCCTTCTATGAACTGTCCCTAATGCAAAATAGGTTTGTTTTCCCACACTTGCATGCAGTGAAATATGTTCATGATTCTTCCCAATGAATACACTCAATTACTAGGATACCAAAATGCAGACAGCTCGTTTGGGCCGGACAGTGTTTATTTCGGTTTTATTAACAGTGTTAGTGCAATGATTTCTTGCAAGGTATAGAGGTTTTGTGAGGAATTGTGAAATGCTTTGCTGGGCAGCTGGAAGGAATCGAACCCTGGAGATACAGGAGGATTCTGCAAGGTCTGCTTCCGGTTATCAAATAATATGCAAAGACTGCATCAAGGTGGATCCACAATTCCTTCTCTATAGCATCAGCGCAACGGCGGGCATCCGAATAGTAGAGAGACAATTCAGTTGGGGAGGACAAGTTGTGGTATTTGTCCCGCACTACTCCTAGAAATACCCAAATGCCAACATCTGAAATCGCCAGATCCGGTGATGAGTTCCTGATCCTGGGAGTCGGCCGGATCCGCCGAACGTACTTCCGGAGCATGCATCATGGAAGGCTTGGCCGTGAGCCGAGCTTAATAACTTCAGTTGATTGATCCCTTTAAAACCATCCTGAAAAAGAGAAACATCACAATCAATATTAGTTCAAGACCATGGGTTTTCCTTTGTGGTCATTACTCCTGGGAAGATGGTGCATATTAGCAGACTGCGGCACCATTTGAGATTAGTTTGAGAAATAAATGCTTGGTCTTATTGACTTCATTGTTGAAGATATGACTCCAATATTTCAATTCCAATATTCCAATATTTCAATTCCAATATTTTTTGACCCAGATAAAGTTTGATTTGTTTGTATTTTTCCACGCTAGTCACTGCTCCACATAGAAATGTCATATACTGTGCGGTTCAAGAGGAAAGGGAGATCTCCCCCAGGCACACTGCAATGCATGGTCAATTTGAAAATCACAATCTCTTATTGACAAGGGAAGTTTAAACCAGGTTTTTCAAGCAATAATACCAACAACTCAGTGCCCAAAAATCAGTGTTTCAGTGTCTCAGATAATGTCTGTCTCGACCAGCATTTCATTGAATTTCATCAAGATGAGATTCTGAGCGTCTATTATTTATGATTCCAAAAAAAGAATCTTTAAATTACTGTTTTTTAAAAATTCTAATACAGCCATTTAGGCTTTTTATAACATGATGTAAAGTGCAATATCACAGTACATTACTTTTTTCCTTAAAGACAAATCATTAACCATAAGTCAAATAAAAATCCAAATGAAACCTGCACATTGCAAAGGGATGGAACCTTTTAAATTCCTTGAAAATAAAGCGACTATTCTAAGCCATTTAGTGTACTTAGGTGCTATATTGGTGCCCCGAATCCCAGTGCTTATAATGGTGTTACATTTCTTGCAGTATTTTTCTCCAAAGTTCTCCTAATTTGTATAACCCTGTCCTCGTGATTGGCTTTTGAACACACCTTTTCCCACCTACTCTGGCAAGGCTTAGATGCAGGACACAGGGTGGCAAGAATAATAGTACTGTAGCATAAATGGAGAAATGTTTGGAGGGGTTAACATAAGCCTATCCCTAAACCAAAGCTTACATCCTAAAATGTGCCATGCAAGGTCATACAGTATATGTCTGGTGTGTGTGTGTGTGTGTTTTCTTATCGGCAGTCCAGATGCCTAGGCGTACCAGAAAATATTCCTTTTAGATACTGGAGAAACTAAAAGCACCTGTCTGTTTCACACCTGATAGGTGTGCTTGTTGGCAGCTGCAGGATTGCTAGGAGCACCCGGCATGCAATGAGAGAGAAGCAGTCTCACATGTCACTCTCTCACAGTCTGGCCATGGTGCCCCTATGGGCATTTGAGAGGGGTCCATATGGTCCTCCCAAGGATATATATTCTTCCGAACAAAACTCACCATCATGGGACCTCCATACTCCTGCCTGGAGAAATGGAAACTTGTCTGCTGAGAGCCAGGTTGCATGCCCTGCCAGCATTTCCTTTGCTGACGGGCATCCAGGGGATACAAGTTTCATGCCCCCTCCAGGGTGGTAGCAGTCGTGGTTGCATGCCTTCATGGGAGTTGGGACTCCTGAATTACTCTTAAAGCCCCCGACCTGAGCTGGTAAGATAACTCAGCAGGTTGAGCACTTGTTGATGCAATCTGTGTGTGATTTGCAGGTTGCAGTTTCGAATCCCAGGAAAGGCCAACTCAGCCTTTCATCCTTCCGAGGACGATAAATGAGTTCCAACTTAGGTGGGTGATATTGTATGTATGTATCTTCTCTGTAAAGCACTTAGGCATAAGCACTTTATAACTAACACATTATTAACACACTATAGATGGTACACATTATGCTCCTCCTTTGAGGGCCTATTTTCCATAATTTAATCACACGTAAAGAAAACACACATCTACCCATTACATGCATCCCCACAACTTCACTGTGCCCATGCTCCGGCCGCACGCTGCCAGCATATCAGTTAAAGAGCTGACTGGCTCACCATTTGAATCTGCCATTTCCCCAGATCCACAATCTGGCAAAACAAATTCTCCCTGCATCCCAGTTCCGGGGGAAACCAAAAGCCCATGCCCACAACCTCAATGACCAGCTCATCCAAATGTCAGGACTTAGAGACAAAAGTCCAAGCATAGACTAGTTCTGCTCGGGTCTTTCTTTTTTTTTCTTTAAGCCCACTAAATTGTTATGAGTGTTAGATGTCTGCAGGCAATGGGGAGTGGCGAAGGTCTGCGTAAATCCAGGGGACTAGAACTGGCAAGGGTGCACAAAGCAGCAAGCTGTGTGAAACAATGACTACAGGTAGGATACCACATCATGAATTTATTTTCACTGTGCTCCTAAACAGATAGTTGTAAAACTCTGATGAGATTGTTTTGGGAACATATTTCTTTGCAGGTAATTGGTAGCTTCCATTCAGGATGGTGAAAATAAAGCTACAATCATCGGATATTTTGCTCAACTTATTACAATGATTTATATAGTGATGCTGTTTTTCACCCTTGAGAAGCAAATTTCCCAACAGATGCTTTATTTGGGTTTAGAGGTTGAGGGGTAATGCAGGGAAGGTAGGTCAATGAAAAGATGCTGGGATACTTAAAAATATAAGCCAAGCAGAAAGCTGAATCACAACACACTTTCTAGGAAAAGGGCAGTACAGTGTGAGATTGGTTCGATAGCTTGGTCGGCTGACTCAGCCCTTAATCCTATTCAGATCAATAAATTCAGTAGCATGAGTGGCTAATAATGGTGACACCAATTAATAGAGTGCTTAGAAACTGCAAGCATCTGATAAGAAGTGATACTTAAATCATCAAGGTATTCATATTATTATAATTGTTATTATAATTATAATAATAATAATAATAATTATTATTATTATTATTATTATTATTATTATTATTATTATACTACTGTGGCACCAAGTCTATGGTTGTAATTACACCAACATGACCTATGAACCTACTGAGATCCCACATGCAATGACCCTGAGCCATCATCCCCACATGGGTATATGGGAATATGGATCACACACTGGTCTATTGGGTGTTTTGTAAAACTAGTATTTTCAGAGTTTCAAGTAAGGGGTTTCCAAAGAAACTTATCTTCTGGGACATGGGTCAACAGAGTGTTAGAAGATGCCAAAAGCTTTTTACAACATGAATTACAATAAATATGTCAGGGAAAAATAAATTGGCTACAGTGCAGTGCATATCAATTGACTTGACTACATTCATTCACTACCCACATTTTGAGCACTGGACATTACCTTCATCTGGTTCACGGCCTGGAGGGCGACCAGGAGGATGTCCTTCACGAGGAGGACCGGGAGGAAAACCCAAAGGAGGACCAGGCTGATAACCTCTAGGAGGTCCGCGATGGTAGCCAGGTGGTGGACCTGGAGGGAAACCGGCAGGCGGTCCAGGTTGGAAACCAGGAGGTGGAGGACCAGGACGATAACCAGAAGGTGGACCAGGATGGAAACCAGGAGGTGGACGAGGACGATAACCTGGAGGAGGACCAGGAGGGAAACCAGGAGGAGGACCAGGACGATAACCAGGAGGAGGACCAGGACGATAACCAGGAGGTGGACCAGGACGATAACCAGGAGGAGGGCCAGGAGGGAAACCAGGAGGAGGGCCAGGAGGAGCACCAGGAATATAACCAGGAGGTGGTCCAGGAGGATACCCCGGAGGAGGGGGACCAGGTTGTTGTTGAGGTGGTAGTGGGGGACGAGGAGGTGGAGGAGGGGTTGGGGGAGGTGGAGGCTGTGGTGGTCTCTGTGATGGCTGTGGAGGAGCTGCAGGTGGCTGAGTTTGAGCGACAGATGGTTTAAAGCACCAAATTGCATTGGAAATGCTTGAATCAAAACAGCACCCTTTATCACTGCATTCAGTTGGGGTGACACCCGGTGGACCACAGTTTATTCTTGCTCTGGGATCGAGAGAGCATCTGGATTCGGCTGTTTGACATAAAAGAAACAAGAAATACATGTCATAGACATACTCACTGCCAACATTATCAACATTAAATCAAAATGTACATAGGCTTCCTCACTATGAAGTCTTCTGTTTGCAAAATACGTCATTTTTCTATGTGTCCCAAGAACATGAAATGTAAAGGCTACCACATCGACTACCTAAGGGTGACATGCAGGTCTGTTAAACAAATGGCCAACCAGCAACATTACTAAACTATACACCAAGGGTGCAGCACAGGATATTTGCTCACTGTTAAGAATAAGAGAACATGTCCCATCCTCGCAAGAGGTCTACTCTTGCATCCCTAACAGGAGAACGATTGGAGAAACCAGTGCTTCTTTCGTGGGCCTATCCAAGTCCCCAGAAAGAAAACACAATTGTAGCATAATAGGAACTGGAAAAACCTTTCCCATTGATGCTCAATCAAATAGTAATCTTGCACAGAAGAAAGACCGCACGCGCTCCCCAACGTTTGCAAACTTTATAAAATCATGGATTGCAAAGCACTGCATAGTCAATGCCAAAGCATCCGCAAATGCTTATGTGTGTTTCGCAAACAAACAAGGCTTTTTCAAGGCATGCCATCATTGGATGATTGGGGATGTTTATGCATCGACAATTCCCAAGTCTCAAAGCAATACAACTTGCTTTCAGATGACGTAAGAATAAATTATGCATTAATGCTCTATTTAATACCATCAATGAAAATAAAACAAGCATGTATACACATATGTAATACTTTGGAGAGAAGGAACTAATGTAGCTAATTTCACAGAATTTCGAACATAAATTCTTCAACATTATTTATGTATGTATTTGTATAGCGCTGGAGGCCGCAGGCATCAGAGCGCATTACATAAAGGCAGACATGGTTATTCAGGTAAACGGGACAACGGCATGAGCCACACACAACATATCAGTTTACTAGTGCTACAATAGGAATATTGGTGTATCTAGGAGATGGTGTCTTATTTGAACAGGAGTGTCTTTAGTTTTTTTCTGAAACATAGGTGATTAGTTTCCAGTCTCAGTGCGGGGGGTAGTTCATTACACTTTAGGACTGCTTTTGTCGTGAAGGCCCTGCCTAAACCCTTAGCTTTTTTTGTTGGTTTTACTTGGAGTAGGCCTGTGTTGTTTGATCTTAGTTTACGACATGGTTCATGCCACTTGAATTGATTTTTCAGGTGTATCGGCGCTTTACCGAATAAACATCAATGTACCAGGGTAATGGCTTTAAATGTGATGCGTTCCTCGATAGCTAGCCAGTGTAGATCCTTTCTGTCATTTGTGACATGCTCTCTTTTCGGTTTGCCGGTAATAGTTCTTATGGCATTGTTCTGGATCACTTGCCATTGTTTGAGGCATTTGCTGCTAGCACCCAGTAGTAGGGAATTACCATAGTTCAACCGGGAGAGGATAGTGGCTCTAGCTATGGTTGTACTATTTTGTTGATTTAGCCGGGGTCTGATTTTTTTCAGTAATGATACATTTGACAACGTATTCTATTGTTCAATGTAAATATATAGAAATCCTCCTAAAGTGTAAAAATCACACCATATAGGGATCTGTTACTGATCTAATTTCTTCTATATTCACCAAAACCCTCAAACTTAAATGAATGGTATGTTCTCGAGGACATTAATAGCACATCAGCCTTCTTCTGCTCCGTTTACAGTACTTTCTTAATGTCAATTTAAAAAAGTGCATAGTGGTTACAATTATATTAAAAAATCACCAAAGACTTAGACTCTACCATTGTTGTCAATAGCCTTCTATAATACTATAACCACTTGGATACAGTGTGTCAAGTTTCATTAGCACCCGTGGCGTGGGAGCCAGCCAATCAGGTTAGTTGGATCGTGGGCTGAATCCCACGATCCAAGTCTGTGTTCCAAACAACCTGATAGCTGCTCCTCTACCCCGCCATTTTCCCCTCACCATCTCCTCCCTTCTGGTCACTGTCCCCTTCCCTCTCCACCCCCGCCCCACTCACCTTATTCTTTTTCCGATGCTCCAGCCTCCCAGGCTGCCATGGAAATGGAAGAGGGCCTCCATGGCGGCCATCTTAGGTATGTTTTATGCATGACTGAATGGGATGCCGCAAGCGTTTCCCGTTAATTTATATGAAATACATTGTCGTCAAACCCGGGGTACTAAAAGCAATACCACCAGATCCGGCCTGCCGGCTTGGGGTGGTGATGTAGCCCGGGGCCCATCGTTAAGGCCCTCACGTAACTTGTGCCCTGGGGCATTACCACCCGATCTGGCCCGCCGGGTCAGTTGTTATTGCTTAATTATCAATTTGGGTTCACATTGGCACAACTTCCTTTCTCTATTTATACTCTTATATTCATGTTCACTGGTTGCAAGAGTGCAAAAATCAACAATTCAACAATACCCTCAACTATCTGTAAATGTAGGGCTACAGGATGCCGCTTGTCTTTTTTTGCTCACCAACACATGTTCTTGTACTCGTTCTTTTACTTTACGCAATGCACTTTATATGCAATGCGTATTACAAGGACAGGACAGTGCGCAGGTAAAAATCTGCATTTTCAGCTGAGAACTTTTTTGATTCTAACATTGACAGCATATTTCTTACTCCAAAACCTGCTGCAATGGGTCATCCCAAGTCTGCATATGGGACAGTACCCACAGATGTAACTGTTACCGGGCATAGTTTTCATGGTTGTCAACCAGCTGGTTCCAGAGACTACCAAATATTTCTCTCATTCAAAGTAGCTTGATATCAACAAATCCATTAAAAAGGGCCTACTCTGATTACATATTCTAGGTGAGTCATCCTGTTTCATCAATCTTTTTCTTATCTCAGTCACTTCTTTATTTTACTTAGTTATAAATTGGATAGTATTGTGGTCTGTTTCTTTAGCACTTTTGTCACTATCTTTGTTAATATTGTATGATAAAGATGCACAGTTTAATGCCATAGCTCTCTCATTATCTTTATCCTAAGACCAATGGGGATAAACCCACTTAAAGATTCTGGTATACCTTTTGACAACTTAATTTGCAAAATGACTCACTAAACTATATCACTCGTTGCCTGAAGCATTTTCCCACAAGATCCCGTTTTACATTGTGCTGACGCGGACTCCCAGTGAGTAAAATGGAATTACACAAAGAATCTTTCCTCAACATAGTTGTCTCCAAATTCTCATTTTATATTGTATTATTGCTGTCAAAAAAGGTAATGTCAACACCAGCACTTTCATATGTTAATTTCAAATTCCCATGTTGGTATTAAGATAATCAACATATTCACTAAGCGAATCCCTGCCTCCACTCCATATTAAAACACATCATTAACGTAACGTAATTACAAATGTGTGTTGTCAGAGAGTATGTTAAAGGGGCACTTATGCCAATGCCTGATTTTGACATCTCGGGAGCGCCATCCAGCTTGGGGCCGAGATGGAGAATGTTGATCGACAGGCTTGACATGTATTTCAGGGCCACTGGGGAGACGGATGAGGACATTAAGGTTGCAAAACTCCTGTTCTTGGCAGGACAAGCTGCTCATGAGGATTTCCAGTCCCTGCAGCCTGCAGATGCTAACTATGCCGCATCCAAAGATGCGCTGCAGGAGTACTTCATGCCACTGGCTAATGCTGATTATGAGCGCTTTGTCAAGTGTAGTGCCCGCCAAAAGGATGATGAGTCCCTCGACAACTTCTACGGCAGACTGCACCCCATGTCTCTTCCGTGTGCCTGTGATAATGCAGACGTGATGATCCGAAACCAGCTGATACAGGGGTGTTCGTCAGGCAAGCTGAGCAGGCAGGTTCAGCGCGAGCCTGGGATCACGCTGCCACATATACTAGAACCTGGACACTGTCAGGAGGTGTCTGAGGTGAGGGCATCCAGGATGGCGGTGGCTGTGTACCCAGTAAAGGTGGAAGATGTGTGTGCGGAGGGCCATGTTCAAGGTGGCATAGGAGCCAGACGCCCGGGCGGCATTCAGAGGGACCAGATAGCAAGTGCCATGGACTAGTGTACGAAATGTTGGTACTATCTCCCACAGAACATTTTCTTCATTTCAAGCATCAGTGCTCTGCAGTCCACCAACAGAGGACAACCACGATGCCTGGTCAAGGTAAATGAGTCCACGGTGCTGGTGCTGGTAGACACAGGGGCATCGGTCAATGTCACGGCGAGGGTGCATTACGATGCCATGGTGGTGCCGCCCAAACTACAGAAACCGAAAGCATGCATCTTCACGTTTGGCAGTGAACAGGCTATGCCGCTGGCTGGGGCATTTGTAGCCAACGTGGAACACAGGGGTCGTCCATCAAGGTCCGGTTATATGTTACAATGGTCAGCAGCAACACCCTGTTGAGTTGTGCAGCAGCAGAGGCACTGGGCATTGTCAGATTTGCGTATGCAGTGTATGTGGAGGATGTTCAGGGGCTCCTGACGAAGTACATCCAGTTGTTTGAAGGCACTGGCCGCATGGCAGGTGATCCCATGAGGCTCCACATCGATGAGCCCATACAGCCTCTCGTCCTGAAACACTGCTGGGTTTTAATTTCATCTATGGGACTAAGTGAATAAAGAGCCGGACAGTCATATTGAGTTGGACCTCATCGAGAAGGTTGATGGCCCGATCCCTTGAGTGTCTCCCATCATTATCGCCAGAAAGCCCAAACAACCAGACTCTGTGTGCATCTGCGTGGACATGAGGCTCCCAAACAAGGCAACCAAACATGAACGTCACATTACCCACACGATTGACGATATCATCTCTGAACTGCAGGGGGTGCATTTCTTCTCCAAGCTTGACCTTCGGGCTGCATACCATCAGGTGGTGCTTTACCCAGACTCACATTATATAACGACTTTCACCACCCACCGTGGCCTCGACCGGTACAAGCGCCTGAGCTTTGGCATGTCATCAGTGGCAGAGGTGTTTCAAAACATCATCTGTAGGGCTCTTGCTGATTTGGACAGCGTGTTGAACATCAGCGATGACATCCTGGTGTTTGCTAAGACAGAGGCGGAGCACCTGAACAGACTGTGCAGAACATTGGAACAGCTCCAGATTCTTGGGTTAACACTGCACAGGTACAAGTGTGAGTTCCTTAAGAAGACAATTGAGGGGGCGTGTCACCTGATCCACGAAAGGTAAAGGACATTGTGGAGGCATGGGCCCCAGAGAACGTATCGGAAGTCCGGAGCCTCATGGGAATGGTCACATATTATGACCGGTTCATCAGGAACCGCTGTCATGATGCTTACCCCCGGGGGCCCAGACCAAGTCCAGCAACCCCGGCTAGGGGCTATTTGGGTGCAGTCCTGGTGCCTATGGTGCCAGGCTCATATGGAGAGTCAGTCCTGGCACCATAGGCGCCAGGCTCATAGATTAAAACTTACCTGATGCAGACCATGCTGCAAACTCACCTGATGCAGACCATGCTGCAAGAGCTCCAAGCCAAAGGAGGCTTGGAAGGGACTACTTTACCTAAGGGACTATTTTTTACTCAGGAGGGGCTGGGGAGGAATACTTACCTGGGACTACTTTGGAGGCTATTTAAACCACGCCCGAATCGCAGCACACGCTTCGCCTTATTCTGCATCCAGCAGCGTAACGCTCACCGTGCCTGCAAGTCTGCATCCAGTCTTCTGCCACGCCCGCCTCGAGTCCGGAGCTCCTAGAAAAAGGGGAGAGAAGGAGAAAAGGTCAGAACAAGAGCAATACCTTTGATCCTTACCTGAATTCCGGATCCATCGCGCCTCCAAGCTGGAAGAAAGAAGTTATTTTATGCACGTCGCCTCGCCTGCAGCAGCGCCGTGCTGAACTCACCGGCCTTCGCAGCATCTTCACATTCCACCGCATCGTTCTGCATGCTCCCGCCTCACTCCGGCACCTAAGGGGAAGACAAGAACAGCAAGGTGAGCCAAGGGAATGCACAGAGGCAATATTAGTTACCCCCCATAGACTTACCTGATTTACCACCGGGGGTACTATTCCTCTTCACGGGTCGGCGCAGCTTCCACTGCATCCTCGCCGAACCCCGGCCCCTAAGGGGAAACAAAAGGACAGCAAGGTGAAACAAAGGGACAAACAAGGGGAAACCTCCTCACCACAATAGACTTACCTGATTTTACCACCGGAGGCATTATTCCCCGAGACTTCATATTTTCTCTCAGCGCCTGAATAAGGGAGAAAGCAACAGGTTACATATTGACATTATTTTATCGAACTGTGTTGGATAATACAAATCCTTACCTGAATATTACCGGTTGCTACGAGGAACTCTTTGCTAGGGTCAAGCTGCAACCTGCAAGGAATCGGACAAGAGTGAAAGTCAGACATTTGAACTCTTACGAACTACATACTTACGGCGTCTTGCTGGGAATCTCAGAGTCAATATTGTTCTGGAACTCACCAATTCCTTCGAGCCAGTGAAGCAACTGGTTATCAACGCACCCCTGCGCTCAATGCAGGATGGAGAGCTCATCTTTCCAAACCATCAGGTGAGACTATAAGAGGGGACATCAAAGGTGATCAGTGGGGAGAACAGTGGGAGTGGGGGAGGGTTAACGCTCAACTCCACGGGTGGTTAAGTCCCTTTCTCCATTTGCAGAAGAATATTCCTACGGGCCAAGCAAACGAAGCTAGGTGGGCCAGTCCAGTCCGTCATCTCGGCACTACGTGTCACATTGGTGGAGGCCGCAGCTGTCCAGTTCAGATTGACACCCCTGTGGGAGCCAGGTGAGCGTAACACCTCAGCGTCCCACTCAGAACCATTGCAGGCATTGACAAAGAAGGATGTCGCGTGGCAGTGGCGACCTCTTGAGCAGGCAGCGTTTGAGTATGTGAAGGGGACGCTAACGGCAGAGGACACCATGGCCTTCTTTGATCCGGCCTTATTAACAGAAATTGTGGTCGATGCCAGCCCATTTGGTCTGTGGGCGGCTCTCAAGCAAACAGATGGCAGCGGGGAGATCCGGCCCGTCGCCTATGCAAGTAAAGCGCTATCAGAGATGGAGCAGCAGTATTCCCAGATCGAGAGGTAGGCCCTGGCGGTCCTGTGGGGATGCTGCCACTTCCGTCTATACGTACTGGGATGGCCGGTGACCGTGGTCAGATATCATAAGCCCCTTCTGCCCATTTTGGCTGGGTCTTCATCTAAGCCTCTCGCCCGCATTGAAAGGTGGATGTTGGCACTGGTTAAGTATGGAGTCTCCCTGGTGTACAGGCCCAGCAGCAACAATGCTGCCAACTATTTGTCAAGGCACCCACGGTGTGATCCAGGGGGGACAAGGAAACATCAGTGCGGAGGAGGCCGACGACCATGTCGGTCTGGTGATGAAGGCGGCAACTCTGAACTCGGTGTCTATTCATGAACTGGAAGAGGCGGCGGCCGACAACGAATGTTTTTACATCCAGAGGCAGCTCTTCAACAGGGCTCATGGGAGTCAGTTGTAGACACGTTGGCTCTGAGGACCCAGGAAGCGAGATCAGCGCTGGAACAGCTGTGGAGGGTCAAGGATGAGCTGGCATTCGTGAAGTCGAGTCTGTTACTCTGAGGTGACCAAATTGTCATACCGCAGGTCAAGGTCACCCAGGTCATTGAGTTGGCACACCAAGGGCACCAGGGGGCTGCCAGGACCAAGGCTCATCTGCAACAGAAGGTGTGGTTTCCAGACCTTCAGAGGTGGGATGAGGTGTTTGTGGAAGCCTGTGTGTGGTGGCAGGTGGAGTCCCTAGCACAGAACTAAAGAACTCTAACATGCCTACCACAAATAAAGTGAAAACCCTAGGAATTTATGTGGAATCCTCTATTGGAGCCAATGCCCATGTAGCATACCTAAAAAAGAATTGCAGATATTACAATAGATTACTCAGAAACATAAGACCCCTTTTAAATGAAGAAAATAGCACAACCATCGCTAGAGCCGTCATCCTTTCTAGACTTGACTATGGCAACGCCCTCTTACTGGGAACAAGCAAGGGCTGTATCGACCAGTGTCAAGTCATTCAGAATGACGCAATAAGAGCTATAAAAAGGAAACCTCGACATAATCACATCACAGAAGACCGTAAAGCCTTACACTGGCTGATGGTAGAGGACCGCATTACATTCAAGGCGGCCTCAATCATCCATCACTGCCTATACGGACCTGCTCTCAGTTACCTAAAGGAACAAATATCATTGTACGATCCAGGCCGATCACTGATACCCATAAATCAAGGTCTAGTTAAGATCATTCAGACAAAAAAAGCAAATGGATTGGGGCATTCATTTCCCAGCTAAGCATCTCTAAAATGGAATAGCCTGCCCACTGAGCTCAGATTATAAACCAATTTTCAGACCTTCAAAAAGAAGCTGAAAACACTGTTCTTCAAATAATGTCACTTAATAATTTGACCCAGACTTTATGTTCCTGTCCTGTTACTCAGTGTCCGTGTCTCTGTGTTCGCACCCTGATGCCTGCAGGCTTTTGGCGCATAAAGAATAATAAATACAAATAATAAATACAAATAGAGAGGGAGCCCCTGATTGAGGCCATGCCAAGAGGGACCAAACCCTGAAAGATTGTCCACGCCAACTGCGGGTCCACAGGCCGTGACACACACTTCTTGGTGGTTGTGGACGAATGGCCCAGGTATCTGGAGGTGAAATTCATCGAGTCTGTGTCATTCGACAAGGTGGCCGTGTCGATGGAGAAGATTGTTACAACCCACGGCCTGCCTCCGACATTGTGTTCGGACAATGGGCCACCATTCCAGGGGGACAGTTTTTCCCAGCTGATGGATGAGTATGGAATCCACCACTGAAAGATCACTTCTCTGTGCCCTCGGACGAACAGTCAGGCGGAACGATTTATGAGGACGCTGAATAAGGTCTTCCACATCGCTCATGGCCAAGGACATGGATTGCAGGGGCTGTTATAACAATTCCTCAGGGAGTACCGGGCCACCCCGCATGCATCTACCGGAGTGGCCATGTTCAGGTGGTGTCCCAGGGGCCTTATCCTGGAGATTGGAGAGAGAGTCGGCCGTCATTGACAATGCACAGCTGGAATGGGAGAGGAGCCTCAGGATTGAGCACGAAAAAATAAGGAGAGGACTCCGGCCCCAACAGCTCGCCCCGGGGGATGAGGTGCTGGTAAAGAACCGGCACCCTCAAGGAAAGCTGTCATTGACTTATGAGCCTGGTCCGATGGACGTGGTGGCGGTGCATGGATCCATGGTGACTGCTTCCGATGGGACTGCCTCTGTCACCCGCAAAGACTAGCCCATCCGCCAAGTTCCCAAGGTCGGGGGAACACAGGTGAGGAGAGCCCGATCCGGGAGGCGGGCTGAAGGTATCCCCAAAGGGTCGGGAGGGGGAAGCCTGCCCACCTGAGTGACTATGTCTTGGACACCTGAACTGGAGGGAGCAGCCCATGGACTGGAAAGTGACTCATGGGGCTTGGGGTGGCTGTGATTAAAGGTTTTTTTTTTATTTTGTGTGCAGTGTGTTGTTATGCCTTGAGTGTACTTTACCTATTTGTTGTTTTTGTTATGAAAAAGGAGGAGTGTGGTGCCTGCCCCTTTAAGGGTGTACACACGAGGCGGAGTGACGTTCACTCCACCCCGTGTGGTATAAATTAAGGGGACATTCCCAGCCACCTCAGCGCGACCGGGGAGCCCTAACTGTACACATGTTGACTGAGTCTGTGTGTGGTGGAGTGCTCACAGGGGTGCCGGAGGACAGCAGAGCCTTGTACGTGAGGGGGAAATATGTGCTCTCCACCAGCAGCTCAAAGAACCACAGAGAGGCTCAAAACGTGGCAAGTCCAGGCGAGGAAAGCAGACTGGTCCCTCTGGTGATATATTTGATGTGACTGGAACGTAACAAAATGGTTCCATGGAAGGAACGGGTCCCTTAAAATGCTCCGTCGGGAGTACTAAAATGTGGCCACCGTTTGTTTATGTAGGAAGACAGACAGGTAACACATTTACCTAACTCAGTGGGAATATCTAGCAACATATTTTATTGAAGCTAATTAATGGCAATCAAAATGTGTTAAACCCAGTAAACTATTTGTAAGAGTGAGATAATGAGGGAGTGAGAGATAAGATTTTTAGGTCCAAAAGTATTTTTGGTACGGCTTTGGGGTCAAACTTTTAAGTGATGCAGAAATCATGTCCTAAATCCTTTATATCTTGGATTTCTCTATCGGTCATATTTAATGTAATATGCAGTGGTGGAAATGGAAAAGAATTGGTGGGGGATCCCACAAGGGACAGAATGGGGGCAGAGTTGGGGGGGCGGTGCCCGAGGAGGCGGGGTTAAGGGACGGAGCTCGCAGTTGACCTCCGATCAAAGGTAATATCAAAATAATAGTTTAAAACTGCGCTACTTCTTTCATGCTGCTTCTTTTCCAAACTATAAATCAATTCCACTTTAAACCACTTCCATGGCACTGGTGATGAGTTACAACAGTAGGCGGGAAATAGTTTTGACCCGTGTTGCTGAGTAACTATTCTTTAAAATGCACAATTTGCATTCCAAAAACTTCCCATTGGGTACCATTCAAACACAGTGATTTCTGTTCGCCATAAGCAACGTTTTCCTTCTACTTGAAATAGACCCAGCACAGCTCCTGCAAGTCCCCTCTGAAAGCAGTTGGGTGGCTGCATCGTGTGTGATGTTATTATGGGTATGTATTTATGCAATGTTTGTCGGATACGTGTATATTTATTTATTTATGCAAATAAAGGTATCCGACAAACATTGCATTAATAAATAATCCGAGTTCATGTATCCGACAAACATTGCATAAATAAATTGGGCTGTGGCTCGGGACTGTAACTTCCTCTTGTGACCTCTTGCATGCGGTCACCGGAGGAAGTTACAGTTTGCTCGCGTGCGCTTTTGTTATTTCTTCTCCCCAGCGCAGAGCAAGGGTTTGGGGCGGCTGACTCTGGCCGGATCCCGAGATCCGGCTACACATCTGGTGCCGGATCTCGGATCCGACGAGAGCGGGCCCAGTGACCAGCCCTGGTAATATGTAATTTGTATAGCACTTTAGTGCCACTGGTATGGCGTCAAAGTGCTGTAGGTGAACGCCCTCGGGACCGAAGTCTGAGATATTAGAAATTGTTGAGAGGATTTTAGAATGTGTGTGTGCATTTTAGCCAGTACAAAGGTCAGTAGGGGTGGCTAGGTCCCTGCTAGCGACCCATGTAGAGCTGGCTAGTTGATGGGTGCTTTGAAAGCTGTCAGGAGAGTATGCCAGTCAAGGAGACTAATTATGTGTCCAGCTAGACCGAATTTTGTTGTGGGCCTTAGCTGCTTTCTGGTGGCAGAGGTGATGTGTGATATGAAATCAGGTAGCGGATGGTTGCAGATGAGTGTGGGTGGGTGGCCGTGCCCTGGGGAGATACGGCTATCTTCGATGTAGATGGAGTGTGATATGTACCCATGAGTCATAGCTGATTATCGTTTTGGCGAGTGCATGTCCTGTCATGCGGGCCTACTGAAATCCTTTCTGTGCATGCTCAGTACTTTCTTGGAGTCTCCACATGTGACTCATTGATGGCTCCACCTACCTAGCCAGGGGTGAATTGGGTAAGTCATTGGTAAGTCAAGGATTGGGAAATCCAGGTCTTAAGTGCCTTCCAGAAGGCAACGTGATCCACTACTCAGTGGATGTTTAAAGGGATAGAGTTCCATATTGTAGGGGCATGGATGGAGAAGGCGGATCTCCCTATTCTGGTCGATTTTGGGGGAAGGGATGACAAGTAGGAGAGCTGAGCCTGATCTCAGGTTTCTGTTGGGTCTGTAAGGGGTGAGCTTGTGTTGTAGATATTCTGGGCATGTGTTGTGCTGGGCACAGTGGGTGATGCGCATAGCCTTAAAGGTGGACCGAGGACCGACAGGGAGCCAGTGCAGGACATAGAGGGTGGGTGCGATGTGCACTCTAAGGCCTAAGGCCAAGAGAAGCCTGGCTGCATTGTTTTGGACCCTATGGAGTGTTCTTAGTTGAAATGCTGGGGCGCCCAGGTATAGAGAGTTGGCATAGTCAAGGCAAGTGAGGACGATGATTGTGTTTGGGGCACTTTTTGGGGGAAGGAGATGTAGGGGAAGATGTGTCAGAGAATATGTAGGTGTAGATAGTATTTATTTATTTTATTTATTTATTTATTTGGATTTGTATAGCTTACATCTGCCCTGGGGCATCGTGGTGCTGATAAGGTAGACTCACTTAGTGCATAGCATACAGGGTGCATAAATTACAGCAGGTAAGAAGTTGAGTGTGTTTCTTATAGTCATTAATTACAGTAGTTACATGTGGTCATATCATCAATGCATACAGTTGTTACATACGGTCATTAAAAAAGGAGTGTGGTGAGAGGTTAGTTGAAGAGAGTGATTTTTACCAGTTTGCGGAAGGCATGGTATGATTTTTCATTCCTTAGTGCAGTAGGTAGTGCGTTCCAGCTTTTCGGTGCTAGGTGTTGGAAGCTGGACCCCCCGGCTTTACTTCTTTCGAATGTGGGTACTTAGATCTGGTTTGTCAAGTGAGATCGGGTGGGTTTGGTGGACGCATTGAGGGTGATCCTTTCTGATAGATAGGGAGACATCTGTGAGCCAATGGCCATGGACTTGAAGAGGATGCGTTCTTTTATTGGTATCCAGTGGGCCTCTTTTCAGGACTGGGAGATGTGTTCCCTTTTTGGGATACTCAGAGCTGCTCTCAGGGCATTGTTCTGTGTGACTTGCATTTTTTAAAGTTTTTTGTCGAGATGCCCAGGAACAGGGCATTGTAGTAATCCAGTTTGGTGCCTACCGTGGCTCTGGCTATAGGTAGGCAGTTTTTTGTGGAGAGGAAAGGTTTCACGGCATTAATTATCTTAGTGGTAAAATGCGGAGAACGCTATGGCATTGACCTGCCGTGACATGGACAGTGTTGAGTCAAGATATATTCCTAGTGTTTTTACTGCGGAGGAGACTGTGATGGTGGAGTTGTCAATGTTAAAGGTTTTGTATTGCGGCAGGAGTTTGTTTAATGTTTCTTTGGTGCCAACAAGGAGGATCTCTGTTTTGTCTCCGTTTAGGCAGAGGCCATTGGCTGCCATCCAGGTTTGGATGGCTGTGTAGATCTTAGTGCCGCAGTGTCTTGTTCATAGATGCCTGTGAGGGGGAGTAGGACTTGGGTATCGTCGGGATAGTTGGTATAGACGATCCAGGTCATTGAAGAGTGGGAGGGTGAAGATGTTGTATAGTGTAGGGGCAGTGCAAGAGCCTTGTGAGACTCCACAGTGGATGGTGGTAGGGGTTGCGCATGCTGAGTCTGAAAAAACTTTCATGAATCGACCCTCGAGGAAGGATGTGACCCAGGAGATGGCTTGCGGAGAGAAGTGGGCTTCGTTTTTTAGTTGCGTTTCTAGGATGTCATGGTTAACCCGATCAAAGGCTGCGGATAGGTCAAGCAGGAGCAGGAGTGCTAGTTTGCTTTGTCCATAATGTCGTTCAGCTGAATTTTGAGATCGACTAAGGCCGACTCGGTCCCATGTCCCGGTCGGAAACCTAATTGTCTTTTCCCTAAAATGTGGTTTTCTTCCAAGTATTGCTGGATTTGCGTGTAAGCCACCCTGTCCAGAATCTTGAGCAGGAAGGGGACGGTGGTGATGGTGTAGAGGAAGTCCCAAATAAAGCCTGCACTCCCATCGCCCATTTTGAAGTACCAGGAACGTTCACACCAAAATATGTGATGCATAATGAGCAAATAAACCAGCAGAGAGCCGCAGTAGGGCTCTGCCCATTATCCAGAAGAAGAGCAACACCTATTGAAGTACCAATACCCAGACAACCATGGACAGTAAGGTATCCATGAGAAAACCCTACCAAAAAATGAGACTAAATAAATATTGCCTAAGTACCGTCCCGGAAGGTACCAAAAAGGCATTAATGGAAGACAAATGGTGACGTCACGAGAGCCCGAACGGACTCACAGATAGAACAAATGACTAACCAAGAATGAGACAAAATGCCCTGAGAAGAGAGATTGTGAGCTTAAAGTGATAGAAAGCTATCAAAGCATAAGAGAGTTAAGCTGTAAGCAAAATAAATACAGTCGATCAGTTTATGCCTGTACATATACTTGGAACCTCAAGAAAGCTAAGAAAACAGTGCAGCTTGCTATGCCAAGTAGAAGAATAGCGCGGCAAGCGCCATTATACATAATCTACCTCAAAACGAAGCACATTATAAGTGCGATTCCACTTTGCACTAAAAGCAGAATCAACTCAGGTTACTAGAGGCCAAACAAGACAAGATTCATATTCTAGCAAAATGAGAAGAGACGGCTGACTCGAAACTCAGCAGATGCAACTCATGCCAGGAGAGCCAATGTCATACCAATGGAAGGAACGACCAGTAGCTACATCTAATTGAATCTTAAGAACAGAATATCCTGTCTTTGAAAGGTCAAGATAAGGAAGCATAGGCAGGTGGCCAGCGAATAAGAATTAAATGCACAAATTGAGAGAAACTAGGCAAATTCAAGGTGTCTGCATCACGTGACCATCCAAGCAAGGACAAGCACGAGTTCACACCTACGCTTGGCATCCGCCCAGGAAGAGATATCGGAACTTTCCCAGATAGAAGATGCAGTTTGGAGGGCAACCACAGTAACATAATTGACAAATAGTTGTTGAAGTGATGATTGATTTTAACCTTAATTGGAGGAAGGCCGGGTAGCTGAGGGGGCACCCTGCACCTGGCTGACCATTCTGCGTGCTGGTAAGTAAAGTGGAAATGTATGCATGGGGTTGGTGCCAACCCAATCACAATGGACCAAATAATCCAAGGTCCTATATGGGACGGTGTACTTTTAGTGACGTCTGCGGTAGTAATTTTTGAAGGAAGGGCTTAGACACCCACCTGACAGTATTTACCCAATCCCCTCACTCCGTTACCAGATACAGATATAGTACCTATATTAAAGTTACCTTTTCCTAGCCAATAGAATTGCATGTTATCTTTTAAGTGTAACACGCAATTATGATGAGTTTTGAGTATAAATGTCACTGTTTGTATGAAGTTCGTTGGAGTTGAAGCAAGACGGACTATTGCATCACTGCTGATTGCCATGACTCCCTGTTTTTTGTACTTGTCATTAAACGGACTCCCTTTGCCAAACTATTGAGTTGTCCTTATTGATTGGTGTTGGAGTAATAAATCTGCACCCCCATCCATGACAAGGTGTAGCTATCTCGTCTTAAAGTACTTCGGAAAAAAACCTCGGCTCTATGGGCCGGCCGTGGGGTCTCCTGAGTACAATGGGTCTGTAGTTGTTGGCATCTTCAGGGTCTAGGGTGGGTTTTCTGAGAAGTGGACTCACCCAGGTTTCTTTTAGGCTGTCTGGGACTGAGTTAGAGTTGAAGGAGGCATTGATGAATGATTTGAGAAACGGTGCAAGTGTTTCTACGCCGTGCTTGACAAGTTTGGCAGGGCAGGCATTGCCTTTGCAATTGGAGGGATTCATTTTGCTCACAATTTCTATTACCTCTAGTTCAGAGACTTCTCTAAACTTGAATGGTGTAGTGTTTTTTTTTTTAACCTCATTTACTGTTTCAGCGTGAGAGGCTGATTGGATGTGCTGAGTGAGGTTTTTGTGGAGGACTAGGATTTTTTTTCTGAAGGAGCTCAATTTTTTTTAGGAGGGTAGACTGTATGGTGATGAACCACGCTTGATCTTGGACAATCTCTTGAGACTTGGTGGCTGGTGTAGATAGTTCCTTGAAAATGGCAAAGAGAGCTTTCGATTCTGAGCTAGCATTGGAGATTCTGTCATTGTAAAATGTAGATTTGGGTGTAATGATGGCTTTTTTTTAATTGGGTGGCCAGTGATTTATATGAGCATAATGTGGAAGCGCTGGGAGTGCTTTGCCATAAGTTTAGCCCTTTGTATTTTTTGGTGCGTAGTTCTTTAAGCTCTCATGAGAACCAGGTGCTGGAGTGTTTGATATTTTTGGATTTTTTCTTTTGGAGAGGGGCGATGATGTCTATGGCAGTGCTGATTGTGGATTTGTAGATGTCCGCCAGTACTTCTGGGTCTGGGGCGGCAGGGAGGTTGGTGGTGAGAGTGTCTAGGTAGGGTAGGATACTTTCTTTGGTAAGGTTCCTGGTGCTTCTGCCCATGGCTGGAGGTGCTGAGCTAGGTTTTTTCGCTGTGCTTATGGGAGTGGGGATGAGGAAGTGAATGAGTGAGTGGTTGGAGAATGCGGTAGATATTATGGAACTGATGTTGATGCCACAGTTGTGGTCTGCTACCCATTCATCCAGTTGTGGTATGATACCCATTTGCAGTGAGTGGGTGAAATGATTTGTATTGTGGATTTGTAGATGTCCGCCAGTACTTCTGGGTCTGGGGCGGCAGGGAGGTTGGTGGTGAGAGTGTCTAGGTAGGGTAGGATACTTTCTTTGGTAAGGTTCCTGGTGCTTCTGCCCATGGCTGGAGGTGCTGAGCTAGGTTTTTTCGCTGTGCTTATGGGAGTGGGGATGAGGAAGTGAATGAGTGAGTGGTTGGAGAATGCGGTAGATATTATGGAACTGATGTTGATGCCACAGTTGTGGTCTGCTACCCATTCATCCAGTTGTGGTATGATACCCATTTGCAGTGAGTGGGTGAATGGATTTTTTGCTAGTACTTGGAGTGCTTGTGCTAAGGCTGTGGATGGTCTGTCCTTCTGGTAATTGAATCCCAAGTCACCTAGGAGGATAGATTTTGTGTTTGTTTTAAGGTTTTCAGCTAGGAGGTGTGTAAAGTTTTCATGGAAGTCAGACATAGGGCCTGGAGGACGGTAGACTAGGTTAATGGTAATTGTGTTGTTGGAGGATAGTGAAATCTTAGCGGTAGGGGAATCAATATTCTCTCTGAGTTCGGAGGAGAGTTGTCTTATTTCTATGTGATCCTTGACTATGAGGGCTACTCCCTCGCCTGTGGTTAATGTTCTGTCCTGTCTAAGGATGGTGTATCCTGGTGGGATAGCTAGTGATATGGCAGGGCCAGCGGCATTGTGGAGCCAGGTTTCAGTGATGGCAAAGATGTCAAGGTCGAGGTTGGTATGGAGTTCATGGATTTCTGTAGCGTGAGCGGGAAGGGATTTGGCATTAATCAGTGCACATTGCAGGTTCGAGGGTGTCAAGGAGGGCAATTTTACGTTATGGTGGAGGTGGGTATCAATTTGGGTATACAGTGTATGGTTGGGTCGGTGTCCAGTTTGGGATGGTCTGTGGCCTGTTGGTTGCCATGGTTGGCTTGTAAGATTCTGGGTGGGTATCTGGAGCGAGGCCTAGTATTTGGTTTCTTGAGCTGGTAGTTCTAGGACTTGTTGTGTGAGTGATTGGTTTCATTTGGGTGACTTGGGGGTTAGGTTTGGTGGAGAAGGATGGGAGGAAGGGAGTAGGAGGGATGAGTGCTGAAAGTGGGAGTGCAGAGTTGGCCATGTTGCAAAGGTGCGGTACACAGGGAGCAGTAATAGTTAGTTGTGGATAAAGGAGCAGCAGCAATCAATTGTGGGCACAGAGGTGGCAACAATTGATTCAAGGCAGAGAGGTGACAACAATTGATTCTAGGCACAGAGGTGGCAACAATTGATTCTAGGTATAGGGGTGGAAACAATCAATTCTAAACACAAAGGTGGCAACAATTGATTCTAGGCACAGGGGTGGCAACAATTGATCCTAGGCATAGGGGTGGCAACAATCAAATCTAGGCACAGAGGTGGCAACAATTGATTCTAGGCATAGGGGTGGCAACAATCAAATCTAGGCACAGAGGTGGCAACAATTGATTCTAGGCACAGAGGTGGCAACAATTGATTCTAGGTATAGGGGTGGCAACAATCAATTCTAGGCACAGAGGTGGCAACAATTGATTCTAGGCACAGAGCAGGCAACAACTGATTCTAGGCATAGGGGTAGCAACAATCAAACCCAGGCATGGCGGCAGTAACAATTAATTGTGGGCATAAAAGCAGCAATAATATGTATATGCTTCAATGTGAGCACGTATGTTAGTCTCGCGGTTGCTGGATGAACTCGTCGGGTGATAGACATGTAGGCAGCAAGGTGCTAAGGACAAGAAAGGCCATGAGCATCAAAGTACGGGGGGCATTAGTGACAGTGGTAGGCGAACAATAGTGTTCTTTCAAATGCTATGGGCATGTGCAACGGGCAGATGAGGCTTACCCTGTGATGGGGTTAGCTAGTCAGGTGAACAGTGCTGCATGCAGTTTAGGGTGTCCCTCTGGCCCGTAGTGGCACATACAGGCACAGACAGGAACTGGCCTTTTAGAGTGGCCTTCTGGAGCTGGCCGACTTCCGCCTCCCGGCAAACTGGATTGGTAGGTAAGTAATGCAGTGGGACCAATCAGAGCGTTTGGTGCGTCGCACGTTGCTAGGCGACAAGCTATCACTGGCGTCAGCCTATTCAGGATGGTCGGATTCAGCTTTCTCGGAACGTAGGCAGTGCAATTAATGCAACAATGGGTGCAGGCAGCAGATGTCAGCCTCGTACACCATCCGCAGGTGGCGTGGGGCATGGATGCTATCCTTGCTGGCAATTAGGGCGGTGTTCTGCTTACCAAGGCAGATGTTGCAGATTCCTCCGTAGGCTCTCTCGTAGGATGAGCATGGTGCAAAGAGAAGGGGTAGGCTCCTGCCCTACCTGGTCTGAGGGTACTGCAGAGTCACAGGCACAGACAGGAATCTGGCCTTTTACAGTGGCCTTCTGGGGTTGAGTATGATTTTGAAACAGAGTTGATGTGATGCGATAGTGTCAGACATGTGCCCATTTTGCATCCAAGGTTATTTACTGTGTTCGCAGTAGAGTGGGGCAAGGGAGGCTGGCCAAGGGGTGGGTTTGGGCAAGAGGACCGTCTCACCGCAGATCATGATTTCAGTTTCTCCCGGAATTGAGTAGAAGGTTGTTAGCTGTCATCCAGGGGTCGATTTCTGTGATGCAAGAAATGAGGTCGGGAAGGGTTGGAAATGCCCTTTGAGATCTGGAAGATGATTTGGGTGTCATCTGCGTAGTTGTAGCAAGACAGACCATGCGAAGGAATGAGAGGAGGTTAGGGGCTCAGGTATAAAGGCACTCTGTGGTACTCTGTTGGTGACCAGGCGCAGAGTCCACTTTTGAGATGATCTATTGGAGTTCCCTGCTGGTGTTGGGGCATTGGAGATTCTGTTTCAGTAGAAGGATTTTTTGGCCTTTCCAAATTTCTGCCCTGTTGGCTCTGATCTGTTGGGCAAACGCAGATCTCTTCTGATGTGATGGCTAGCCCGCCATCTGCGTTCCAGGGTGTGGTTTTGGGTTTTGAGTGAACCATCTAGCGGAAGGGGCCTTGTTTGTTGGCGGAGGATTTGATAGGGGTGAGAGGTCTAAGAGCTTTGGAGAGCAAGTGGTCGAAATGGCTGATGGAGAGCTTACCACCCTGAAGTGAGATGGAAGGTAGGGAGGCAAGAAGGGGGTTGGCCAAGTCTGGAGTTATTTTGACCTTGTTCCAAAGTGGGAGGAGGGTGGACGGTTCTGGGTTAGTCTGGGGGGAAGGAGGGTCTACATTCGAGAGAGTGAAGAAGATGGCAGCATGATCCATCCAGAAAAGTGGACAGGGGGGAGTGTGGTGATGCTCACAAAATTGCATCTAGGGTGTGGCCAGTGGAGTGAGTGTAGCCTAATACCATTTGAGTCACGTGGAGTGCTTCCAGGTTGTCCAGGATTGGTTGTATTAAGGGGTCACTGAGGGATTCATCAACATTTCTGTTGTAGCCTGGGGGTCTGTATATGAGTGGAAAGCGATGAGTAAGTGTGGGGGTGTTGAGAAATTTCACTAAAGAGAGATTTGCGTTCTGTGTCGCAGGCTTTTTCCTCGGAATGTGATATGGTGAGGTGGGAATTGTAGAAGATGACAATTCCACCTGCCCTACTGGTTGTGTCGTGCACGATAAGGGTGTACCCCGGGGGCAATACCTAATGTGCAGTGGCTCAGATGTTCTGGGAGAACCAGGTTTCTGTGGTGCAAAGGATGTCAGGGCCTTCAGAGGATACAAAGTCATATATGTTGTGTCCATTTATGGCAGCAGTCCTAGCGTTGATTAGGATACATTAAAGTCTGATGCTAAAATGGGTGTTTTTAGTGAAGGGGAAGATGGTGGGGGGACTATGGACAGTAGTGGCTATCGACAGGGGGTAGAGAGGTGGGTTAGTGGGTGAGGGTTGACGCTGAGTTCACCTCTGGAGGTCACCGGTGTGAACCGTAGGAGGGTCTGAGGAGGCAGGGTTGGGTAAGGCTATTATTATTGTACAGGTTTTTTCAACAAGTATCCGCGACCCACTGTCAGCACTGCTCTTCTACCAATCCTCACAGCATGGCTGCTTCCCCCAACACTTGTATTTATGCAACACCATGAAAATGCAGCCCAAGATGGGGCAAGGTGAACAGGTAAGGCACCAAAACTCAAAGCAAGACTAGTGCATTGCGGCACCCTTCAGTGGTTTTGTCCTGCTTTTATTTTCATCACCTTTCCCCACACGAGGGAAATTGAAAACAAACACAGATCTGGAGCAAGCTCGCAGTGACACATTAAAGTGAACGTATCTCTGAATGACAGCATCAGGAAACATGTTTGTGGCTGTGTTTAAATAGCTTCTTACCCCAAGATGGCCCCTGTACGTGCCAAGTGGCTGAATGCCTCACCGAGCATGGGGACCCCAAGAACCAGCAAAGCGGGGAGAAGGGGTGAAGAATGGAGGTTTCAGGGCAGGACACCCTGAACAGACTGAAAAAAAGACCAAACAAAATACACTGGCAGCAAGCAAACCCACTTGCATAACAAGGAAAGCCATGGGGGAAGAGCACAAGCTTAAATGAAATCAGATCGGCGGCATGACGCTGGCATTAAGTGCTGCCAGTGTTAGTCCACCAGCTGATTCACATGGATCCAGAAGATTTGACACACATTCATCTTTGTTAAGAGACAATGGGCCTCATTCTAAGTCTGGTGGTCTGGAAATAAGAGTGCCGGTAGCAACGTACTACGAGAAAGACTGCCGGATCTCGAGTACCGGCCCCAGAAGGCATGTTTCAAATAGGAAGCACCATTAGAACAGATGCCGGTGCTTCCGTGTCCCCGTTCCCACGGAATAGTATGGAACTCTGCTGGAATGGGGACTTCCAGTTCCCGTCGCCTGTCATCCAGGGCTGTCGCAACTTGTAATGTCCCGGTGGCACAGGGATATCAGGTGCCGGGAACGATGTTACGAGGACGGTGGCAACCCACCGGTAGAACCTTGTTGGCCATGATCTTCGATACCTCTGAAGACCCTGAGAGCAAGCATGTACCATACATAAAACTCCCATATTATTTTCTCTACCTCGCTTCTGTTTGGGAGGCCTTTGTCACTCAGGAAGGCAGTGGTTACCAGCTATGGCCCTATGGAAGCCTGCTCCTTCAAGCGAAGAAGTCACAACACACTCACAGGTGTTAGGGACTGAGTGCAAAGGCACAACATGTGGATGCAGCTGATACAGGAGCTGAGAGTCTTAAGTACAGAACATACAAATGTAACAAGCATTGGCAAAGACATTAGGTCTGCCTTTGCAAATGTGCCGCAAAAAGCCTTTTTTGTTGCGCTTTACAAAACAATATTACCCCCTGCATTCACAGAGTCAGAGATATTGGCTTTGCCAATGCTTGTTTTTATATGTGCAACATGAGTGATCAACCATGTCTTCAAGAACTATCTTCAGCTAAATGTGCTTGTGACTAGATCAGCCACTATGGTACCCCGCTACGAAGAATATGATTGGATAACAACATACATCTTATCTGTCCTAAGAGTCCCTGTAGTTTACGTTCATAAATAAATTCCTTTTCTGACATTCTCAAATGACATTAGGGTAGGGGTGTAGGAACCAGGGGCAGCGGGGTGGACTTAGCCCCAACTTTCCTGAAAGAGGGGTAGAGTGAGCTAGAAGAAGATGTGTCCAACTCACTTTCCTGAGCGGAGGATGCAGGGTAAGCAGCTTTCTTTAACCAAATGCGGTCCCGAAGCCACAGGTATAGCACATGAGTTTAAATTGTCACTGAAATGCAAATGCTATCTGTCTCTTGCCCAGCCGGATAGCAGATATCGAAATATCAGTGAGAAGGACTTGGCAGGGGACTTTGGAGTTTGTAAGTTGGCCTTCCCACAATTTCCTGTTACGGTTCTGTTTTGAAACAGAGCAGGTGCGAGTCTCTTTGCCGCCAACCACATGCTGCTCATTTTCTGTATGGACGAGGGTGGTCTTAACCCCTTAACTGCCAGACTATTATGCAAGTCTATGCAAAAAGGCCGAGCATACTCGCCCTTGGCACTTTATCCCTCATGCATATCGCTGGCCTAAAGTGGTGATGGTTGCCAAGAGCGCAACCAAAAAAAGGCCTCCTGGAAACTAACATTTGTAAATAAAATTGATATTGCAAATTGTGCGACATGTGACTGCAATGTGGGGAGTGATTAGGTTTGTAAAACGGTGAAACAATGGTGTTTTTATTTCTCCAATAAATATATCAATACTTGTGAAGAAACGCAGAAATACTACAATTTGGTGTGGGTTCTCATAGAAGGTGCCAGTGGCAAACCCTTTGCTTTTGACTTGTTGCCCCCAGAATTGTTTGCTATGCACTTGCTTTCTGGCTATCATTGCTGGTGTCCCTTGGACAAATGTGCACAGGAACCCAGGGGTTAAAAGAGGCGACATTTTGTTTCTATGATACACATGCGTAGTAACCCTTGCATGTGAAGCAGCACTTGGGTAACATGACAGATGTGTGAGGGGATCGTGTGCATCGGTTCATCCGGGTCTCTTTGCTGCATGTTACACAGCGTTCGTGTGTGGGCCAGGCCCCTCTGAAGTGAGCAGTGAGGAAGCCAAGAAGCTGCAGATGTTTAATGTTCAACCACTGTCTTGCCCTGCTCTGTTTACATTCCCACCCTTCTTGTGGCTGCTTGTAATTAAGGTTTGTCTCAACGCGGTACCATCTCACCCCTTTTGGAAGGTAAAGAACCTCGGTATCCTATTTAATGTTGACCTTTCTGCCCATCACCCAGCCAATCAGGTGAGAGAGAAACTACCAGCTCAGTCTCCTAGCTTCCCTTACTACATTAAAAACAAATGTGTGATGTGCACACAGGTCCTCGTACTCCTGATATAGAACATCACAGTGAATTTGGTGGAAACTGGGAAAACAGGTGGTTATATTGCTTTGTTTGTACTGCTAGCCTGCTTATCAGCTTGTTAGTATTGCCTAATAATATATTCCATTGGAGTATCACAAGCGCCGAGATGCCTCTGGGTTATGTGCGTTATACAAATGACTAAATAAATAAATAAACAAACAAGCAGTAATTGCTGCTGTAATATGAAGTCAAATACCTTCTATTGTTTAAACACGTTTTACCTCAATCCACTAGGTAGTACGGCGAGGAAGAGCAAAGAGGAAAATGGGTGGGAAAAAAAGAAAAATAAAGCCTGCTGACATTTTGGAAATGTTCGTCTGTTAAAACCAACCTTTCGGATGTTCCATGAGTAGGTGGGTGTCCATGAATACCGCAAGTGTAAGGGTAGTAAAGGCAGGCAGTGTTTCCATTCAGAAATGTGCAATCATGATAGCAAGGCCACAGACCTCTGGCACTGTGTATAGGCCCACGGATTCAAAGAGTGCACCCTTAAATCTAAATCAGCTATGAGGGTTTCTTAGACACATGAAACGGGACGACGAAACGTCCACCTCAAAACTGCCCCAGCGGCTGCTAGTTTGGCAGTTTAAGTAAATACACACTCTATTTGAAGATCCTTGTCTTCGTTCAGCGCCGCCTGATTAGGGGCCTGGTGGAGTGAACACAAGTGGCTGTCCATGGGGCAGTGGCGTCGCTAGGGGTGGGGCTGGGGGGCCAGGGCCCCCCTGCGAAACCCTGTACCCCCGCCATGTGCCCCCCCTACCTAAAACGAGCAGTGACCATGTTCTCCCCTTATTTTTGTCTGTGCCCCCCTACTTTTGTCTTTGGCCCCCTCTGTGCCCCTCCTAAATTTGATTCCTAGCGACGCCACTGCCATGGGGGCACTGACTGTGATCATAAACGCGCTTTAATGAGATGGAATATCTCATATGTTATCACTCATTTTACCTCCAACCAAGAGGTGAGGCTGAACTTTTTCAAAGCCCGCCAGGAGATTTTTAAACGTCTGTTCCTGTTGCTGAAGGGAAGAGCAAGCACTTCCCTTCAATGCAGCAACAAAAAAGCGTTTGTTATAAGAGGACAAATAAAAAGGGATGTAAATGCAGTAATCTCTAGGGACCTCCGCCTCACCACCTTTCCTCTGTACTGTGAAAACGAGTCAGAGTTGGCCCTTTTGTACATTTAAATAATTGAACAGTCGTGGTACAAACCTGTGCTGTGACAAAACTTCGAAAAAAAGTGCATGTGGATTTCCTGAAAGTTTTGAAAATCCATGCCCTTATTTCCAACTACGTGGATTTCTCATGTTTGGGCCGATTTCTAGAAATATTGCATGCGTTAAAGTCAAGCTTTGCAAGCCGTACTTCCATTTGGGAAAACTGCAGTCCTCACAAAGAGTACCGGGCAAGCACTTCACCCACCTGCCTCTGGGGACATCAGTATGTCACACCTCCGCCCTCCGGCATGCTGCGGAGCAAAATAAGCTCAGGGCAAGACATTCAAGTCTCGAGGCACCTAGGCTTGGAACAACCTTGGCCAGTTCCCAGAGGACGGATCGATCTACCAGACAATCCCGGCAGGGTTGTCCAACTCCGGGCCTCGAGGGTCGGAATCCTGACGCGTTTTCAGGATATCCCTCATTAATATTCATAAGGAAAAATGTGCGTACATTTAGAATCATTGTATGCAAATGTATCTCATGAATATTAATTAGGGGTATCCTGAAAACCCAGCATGGATCTGGCCCTCGAAGGCCTAGAGTTGGACAACCCTGATCGAGAGCATGCTTAACTACTCTCTTTTCATGTATTCCCATCAGTGTCAACCACCACAACCGCCTACCACTTCCCTGAAGAATAGGGCCTTGTACGCACTGGAACCCAGGAAACACCAGCACGGGGAACCACCAACCCAATAGGTCCTTGATTCAGCAGAACCCAAGTTACCCTCTGATTGACACTTCGTACAAGGGTGTAAGAGCTGGAAAGACTTAAGATGAGCCCACCCGTAAAGAATCCTTCACACACCTTGCACGCGGCTGTGACACCAACAATAAATAAACATGCATTGTCAAAGCCAAAAGCCTGGGCTTTTCTGTAGGTATGGGATAGGTATTTGCTAGGCAGTTATATAATCGTATTCCCTGGCGTTAAGATGGCAACAGCTGACAAATTGAGTGACTAATACCTCTAAGCAAAACTGTTGTATTTGTTGTTGCTTGTTTTTAAAGGGACTTCAGTGTATGGAACAGATATAAATCAAGTGCTGAAGGCAAATTTGGGTAAGGAATTTGTATTACGTCAGTAGCCCATTTACAGCTGCAGTTAAGCAATTAACTCTCAGCTGCATAGAATTAACACTGAGAGGCTAAAGTTTAATGCTACTGCTTGATAGACCAAGCTCAAAGATATCCCAGCAGGTAGTGGGCCGTAACGGCCATAGGGATTAGCTTGGTCATGAGCAGTCAATTGGTGGATAAATAACCAAACATCACCCACAAGCTGTGCGTCCTACCTGTAATTCAATGCGTTAGTTTTGGCTTATGGGTGGCACTTAAGTGCCACCTAAAAGCCAAAACTAAAAACGTAATTGTCTCACATTGAGAATGTGTTTGCTCTCCGTCCAAATGAAATGAGAAATGGAGGTACATACCTGGTGCCTGCGCACATATGCTTCTGAGCCCTACTATGAGCAGGACAAGGGCCAGAAACAGGAGCCCCCTGCCTTCCATGGTGGTGCCCACGCTACTGCTTTGCAGCAGGAATGTGGGACTGTGATAAGAAGCTCCCAAAGAGGCTTGTTTTATCCCCTTTCCCTTGTTTGTTCATGTTTTTGTTCAGCGATATGCAAGCAAGGAGGGTTTTACTCCACCTGTGTACTTATATGATTACATTAATGGACCTAAGGTCAGTGCCCAAGATTTCAAAGGAAGCCAAAAACGGCCTGTGCGTGAACGTTCCAGCATTTTGCTGTGAGTCATCCTGGGCTGCTTGCAAAGGCAGCCTTTGCCCTGTGCTGGGCACCTCCCAGCATGTTCCCCACTCCACGCGAGGCAGTGATGGAGTACATGTTCGGCAAACTTGAAAAGCTTTGCTAGCTACCCATCACCACTCCTGGGACCTCAGCAGCCTCCATAATTAAAGATCTGTAAATTCACCAGTGTGCACCATAGGGCCACTACTCTGCAATGCACCGCGCTTTGCCCTCAACCCCTACTTAGAACCATTGCCTATAAATCATTCGCTCATTTTCTTAATCTCACCCGTGTCAGCTCATTCTGTGGCCCTCCAGATGTTCTGGACTTCATCTACCTTCAGATCAAGTCAGCGTATTCAGAAGTGAAGGAGGATAGCTCAAGGGCAACGTGCTCACCTTGGAAGCAAGATGACACGGAGCAACACAGGTTCGATCCCGGGTCCACGCTTAGAAACCTCTGGGTATTAAGTGTGCTATAAATAACCTATCATATCATATCATAGGGGCCTCCACAACTTGATCTTGAAATGAACAGATTACTACTGCACTCCGGTCTCATCACAGCCCTTACAGACTTAAGGTGATCTGAATTCCAGATTTCTCCAAAATTAAGAATTCATTCTCTGTCCATAATCAGGGCTATCAAGCCCTCAGGGGGTAGTTGCCAGTGAAGGCTGGATTTATCATTTCCGATCTCACACCATTCCCCCCTCCCCCAATAGGTGGCACCATGGTAGATCCCTTTATGGCACACTGTTGTGTTGAATTAGCAGGTAGGGTGGGCACTGCTAAATTTCAAAGTTTAGCTTGTTCATTCACGATTATTTATGGGGGCTCACTCTATTTCCATCCCTGGATGAGCTCGCTCTCACTTCCCTTGTTGGGTTTCAATTAACTCTCAAAGTGATTTGAGACACTTCATTCAGTGGTTATGTTCCCAATTATCAATCCACAATTCTTTGTACAGTTTTTTCAAGTATTCTTATTTATTCCTGACCAGTCAGTGTCACAATATTATTGCCAATGCATTTCGGACCTCCGTCCATCATCAGGGCTATTAACACTACTATTTGTAAACCAGTGACATTCCCATCATTGTAATCCATTCCCAATTATTCACCGTGAAGTGAAATCCGTAAAGAAAATTACACATTCCAGGTTATGGTTATGATCCGCAGTGGGGTTCAAACAATGCAAAAATACCAGAAACACAAAGAAATTCATTGTAGACCATTGTTGGACACTATTTTCTTATATTAATTCGAAGTATGCACTTAAAGGTCTCTACCTGTTTGTCTTTTTATCCCCCAGAGTGTATTTTCATCTCTGCAGAAAGTATTTCTATGCAGCATGTGTTCTGTAAGTTAAATGTTCGTATTCATTACTCCCAGAGGTTGGAATTACAGCCCTCCTGTAACCCTGCGCATTACTCTCCTCCCCTCATTCTTACCTCTCAGTTGCTTCGCTATCTTGACGCGCTGGCTGCCCAAAGGAGCTGCCGCCATCTGTGGTAGCGTTTATGAGCGCTACTCATTTACGCGCGTGCGTGCGATGTTCTATTCTGTGCTGCTAATCACTCTCTAGGGACACATCGTGGATTCTCTATTAGTATTTCATCAGACAGACTATTTCGCCAAATTATGCTAAAGGGTGAGCCCCCATAAATAATTGTGAATGAACAAGCGAAACTTTGAAATTTAGCAGTGCCCACCCTACCTGCTAATTCTATATTTGCTCCTTGTGGCACACACATTGGGTGGAGGCACGCAATAACATGTCATTTGAAGACATCGAACAACTCACGAAAGTAAGAGCAGAAACCTTAGGTTTCACATCGGCGGTGGCCGAGGCAATCCTGACACAAATCAGTGATCCAGCATGGAAAACAAAAACTGATGATCCTAATTCCATGAGGAGAATAAAACAATTGGAATACCTAATTCATAAAGAAATAAACAGAAAACTACATGCAATAACTCTAGGACGATATTATAAAAAACAAAGAATACCAAGGGCACTGAGAATCAATTTGAGATCTACCCTATGTAAGGAGAATAAGGAATTACTGCGCAAATGGGAGGCGATTCTAAATAAGTGCGAGCTCGCTAGATCTGATTCTTCTGACCATTCAAGAGCTCACCAAAAATGTTAAATCTCTGAACGAAGATATTGGGGAACTCGAAAAGGAATTGTGCACATTAGTTAGCAAAGAAGAATTAGGAGCAATATTGGTAGACATCAATCAAAAACTAGAATCATATAAGAGTGAAATTGAATCTAAAAAGGTGAGGAAATTCCAGAGGGACACCTATGATTATCTAAACAGAGAAGTGTACACTTGGATGGATAAATATCCAACTCCATTCCAGAAGAAACAACACCGGGGGAGTACAGACAACACTTTGAGCACAGACTCTGAAGACCCTAGAGGGAAACAAAGTACATCTGGAGAAAGAAGAACAACAGAGCAACAAGCAGAACCCACGACATCAGAAACAAAATCTAGGGCAGCACCTATTTTTTTAGGACGAGAGACAGGAAGAAAAGAACGAGACGTGGGAAAAGAAAAAGAAAACCAAAGAGTAGAGACCAGGGGAGCAAGACAGAAGAAAAGTTAGTTGTGATTATATCATCAAGAATACTAACAAAAAATGAGGAGATGTTACTCCAGAAGGGCCTAAATTATGTACCCACACACAGTACATCTTTGTTTGAGACTAAGATTAACCTATTCAAACTGGTTAGAAAACTGAAACTAAAGGTGTTTTTTGATGAACTTGACACAACGCAACTCAAAGAGCAAGAGCCAGAGGAATTACAAGAATTTAGAAAGAAAAGCAATTTCATGCCACCGATCAATGTTCCATCCATAGACATTTTCCATCGACAAGTGCTTAAAGACTTGAAAAAAGTGTCATTTAAATGAAGGAAATATGGGAATCTGAAACCTAACGAATTGAACCTGCTTAAAGGTTTATATGGAGATGATGAGATAACCATACGCCCAGCGGACAAAGGGGGAGCACTTGTAATTATGGACAGTCAGGATTACCATAATGAATGTATGGACCAACTTAACAACACAGATGTGTACTCAGAGCTGGATAATGATCCCACAAGTGAGATATTGAAAATTCTGGAAGAACTTTTGGAGAAAGCAGAAGAATTACGGTGGATAGGTGCAAAAACAAAATCCTTTCTTACCAACAAACATCCAAGGATACCAAATTTCTATACGTTGCCTAAAATACACAAAAGTCTGATCAAACCGCCAGGCAGACCCATAGTTTCTGGGGTAGATAGTGTGCTACAACCATTAGGTCAATACATTGACCAGTTTTTACAACCATTGATACAAAAAACAGATACCTACATCAAGGACACTACTCATTTTTTGGAACTATTGAGAAAGAATGAATTTACAGACACCTCAATTATGTTTACCATCAATGTAAAGAGCCTTTACACTTCTATCCCCCACAATTTGGGTATAGAAGCAATTGAATGGCTACTCCTCAAGGAAGGAGATTTGAAGGCAATTAAGGAATTCATCTTGGTATTATTACAATTTATATCTGAAAACTCATATTTTCAATATAGAAACAAATTCTTCATTCAAACATCCGACACAGCGATAGGGGCCTCAATGGCCCCAACGTATGCTAATACTTTTATGCATAAATTTGAAAAGGACTATGTGCTTGACCATGCATTATGAAGAAACTATATTTCATTGTGGGTCAGATTCATAGACGATATTTTCGGAATATAGATCGGCACAGAGGAATCCCATGACTTTTTTGCATACCTCAACAATATAGACCAACGTATACAATTTACACATGAAACTTCGAAAACTCAAATCCATTTCCTGGATGTGGCCATACAAATTCAAAAGAACAGCTTTTTGACCAACATCTATAGTAAAGAGACAGATCGCAACAATTTACTCCACCGCCTCAGGTTCCATCAACCAAGCCTAATCAGGAATCTACCTTTCAGCCAGATGATGAAAGTAAAACGGATTGTCAATGACCCAAGAACATGTGCGACAGAGATCGAGAACATGGGGAAAAGATTTGAAGCAAGAGGATATAAACCTGCAGAGATAGAAGCAGCCAAAGAGCGATTGAGGGAACCCACAATCAGTGATACCAAGTGTGGGATGTTTTTATCCACGCATCCAAGCCCTACCTCAAAACTGTGCAGTACTGACATGGAAAACATCATGATGGCCAGAGCTTCCCAGAAAATGCACAGGAAAATGCATGAAGAATAGGCTGCCACTCATTTTTGCCGATGTTATGGGCACAGAAGGACACTGCCTAAAACCACCATTGGACTACCCACACAGTAGTCTGAAACCATTGGGAATGGCAATGCTGATTGCCAAAAGCAAACCCATAACTGTTGGGAATTCATTTTCTTAAATCCCAAAAAGGGGTGCAGTACCAGTACTCACCACTATCAGAAAGCCGGCGTTTTAAAACCACCAGATTTTACTTTTTTGTAGAAAACTGAATAAATGAACCCAAAGCAAGCCAAAGAAAGACTTACTGAGAGGTGGATCCAATGTAAAGTTATATTCTGAAGTGACTTGAAGGTTTATAACAAGACTGGCTGAGCTGTGGATTTCAGCAGTTTAAGTAAATTTGGACTGAAAGACACTAAAAATCTAAATGTTTAAAAGAAATGAGTAACCTACTTTTGAATGTCACATAGACTGCAATTGTTTAAATGTCATAGTTTTAAACTTAGAATCAGCATTCTAGCTGCACATGTAAAAATTGTTAGTTATTTGAATGCAGGAAAATGGGGAACAGAAATGACATGTGGCTAAAAACTGGCTTAAAGCGATTCCAATTTTGCCTGGCAACTACCCCCCATCAGGAGTGAAACTTGAGTCACAGCTGTGTTCCCAGGCCTATCTGCCTTTTGCTGGCCACACTAAGGATATGCCATCTCTCTGATAATTGAATTAAGGGGAGCCCCCACAGAATACAGGAGCTCTGAACAAAGCCCTGTCCTGACTCAGGCAAATGTTTTATTGGCGGGAGTCGTAAATGGAGCTTCCTCCTGGAAGGACAGGGGAGGGGCACTGCCTGTGAGAGCAAGCTGGCTTGGCAGAACTGGAAAAACCAGAAATTCAACCTTGTGCTGGGGGGAAACCACACCCCTTTGGGGCCAGAACATAACTCTAAAAAGATGAATAACTCATAGTACGGACTTGTGAAAATTATTTAAATGACACCATAATTCTTGTGATTTTTCTGCCCACATTTTAAGACGTGTTAGGACCCGGTGGTATGTTCAGGGGGGTTTTAGCGGAAAAGAGGATATTACTCAAAATGTGTGCATGTGAAAAATCTGACACTTCATCAACTAATGTCCATACTCCTTGCGCACATGTGTGTAAATTTGGGTTAATGTCCGAAATTGCAAAATCAGTTAAAAAGTGCAAATGTTGCCATTTCTGAATGCAAGCCCCCAGGAAGAGCAGATTTGGACAGGGTATACCTCCTGTGATATGTGATGGGTGCGTGTAATTTTAAACAAATGTGTACCTGTGCAAATATGTTTTTTTTTATCAAATATAGATTGTGTGCAATTTGACAGGGGAGGATCCTCTGACCCATAAAACCTACAGCATCACTCTGACTCACAGTTCCTTCCCCAATCATGGGAGAGGGGAGAATTGGGCCAATGGCAAGTGTAGAGGGGTAGGGTCTAGTGATGCTGCACACACACCCATTTTCAAAAAACAGATAAAAGCAGACAGACAGGACAGATAGGGACCTTCAAATCCATTTGCTGCGGGACGCTCTGCCGGGAAAATCCATACTTTACCTCCATCAATCTCTAGAGAAAGCTGTGCAGAAAGATCCAGACTTTAAATCCATCAATCTCCAGAATCCAGAGAGGCTAGAGAGAGAGCTGACCCAGATCACTGTGAAGTGCAGAGACCAGACCAGACCAGAGTCCAGTCTAAAACCTGACCAGATCCGTGGCGAGGCATATTTCTAAATATATTGTGAGTACATAGCAGAACTGTGTAGAACCAATCTCTTAGTTAAAATAATATAATTCAATCTATTTTAATCTAAGTAGAACTGCCTCCTAACTGTCACCTGTCATTTTCTAGTCGCTAGCTGTCACTTGTCTTTTTGAACTTTAAAATTTCAAATCCGAAAAACAACCTTCACAAAATCGCTCATATCTCCGCGACCGTTTGTCTTAGAGACTTGCAGTAACTTTCATCTGGAAGCTGAGATCCTAGGCTGTCCTAGGACCCCAAAACGATAGTGCCTGTCCCTATAGTTTTGCCGCAATCGTGAAAAACGCACGCGCAAATTTTGCCGCGATTTGCAAATTTCTCAACGTGTGAAAACAGCAGTTTTCTTGCTTTCAGTTGCCAAAAATTCGTTTAACCTGCTAGTTACCCCTAGATCCTTGCTAAAGTGAGCCTGAACTCATCCCAAGTATATTTCACTCACCCTGAACCTCCTAGAGGGATTTTAAAGCATTTTAGTATATTTTTCACTTCATTGCCAGCACATATAAAAGCATTTTGGGCCTGTGTTTAAAACTCCGATCTGTAATCTAAGCTTGCTGGGGTGAACTGAATTACATTTGATTGCATTTCTGAGAACTGTGTGCTTCCCTTCCATTTCCTTGCATTGCATAAAGGGGGGGAGGGGATTGCCAGAGAAAAGTGATTACATTGTTTTGTTGAAATCATATTGAGTATTTTCTATATTGCATTTTCATTCAACATTACATCCATCTGAACTTATATAAAGCATTCTCTACCACCTTCTTCTTCTGTTCCTATCCACAAGTGTGCTAGTGCCAGATTCTCAGTTGTTAATCTTTATCATATCAGATTAAGTGTGATATTCAATTATTAATTTATTATAAAGTGTGATATATAGATCTATTGTTTAAATTATCAAATAAACCTTTTAAACTTGCAAAACAGAACTACTTCTTGGCTCAGTGGGGTCAGGAGGATTCCAAGAGAGGGGTGTTATATAGGGGTAGTCATCCACAACGTATGAACTGGACATAAAGATATATTAATAAGGGTTTCCATTCAGTATTCCAGACTAGGCGTTGACTTAGCTGTAGTGTTGAATTGAATCTTCTTACAAATTGGGGGCTCGTCCGGGATGTTTGGATTAGATTTATCACTAGTGCAGATTAATACAGCGTGCCAGCTGACCAGATACACATATCCGGTCGGATCACACGCTGTGTTACGCTGTAAAGCACTCCTAAAAAGAACGCTCTAAGGAAAAGGTCTGTTTTGCAAAAAAAAATAAAATACAAACTTCTGTAAGTCAGGAAGGAACTCAAATTCCAGAATGACGACCTTAGTAGACATGAAAATAGCCAGAGAGCACTTCTTACATAAGTTATTTGTGAGAGGTGAGTGGACTCACCAGGACCAGACGGTCTGGTTGCAGGCCATCACGCAACAGGTCACGGAAACAGGGTCAGATATATGGAGAGATCAGGGTCCCTTACATGTGGCCCTGAGTGAACTATACATGGCTCCTAAAGCTAAGGATGAACAAGACAAGATGGTTAGGATAGCCGCATACCTGTACCTATATATGGGAGACATGCAGGATAAATGTACTGAAAGCCAAGATCTGGCGAATAAGCGACAGATGGCGTTAGAGAAGGTCCAATCTGACCTGGTTTCTTCTGAGCAGAGGCTGCAGGGGAGCCAGGAGTCAGAAAATGAGAGTAGACAGCACATCATTAAAATAAAGAGGGATATGGACATCCTGCAACAGGAAAAGGCTGACCAGGATACCAGATTTCTGGCCTTGCAGAAGGAGTACCAAGAAGGTTTGGACTCCCTACTGCAGAGCCAGAAAAAGCTGGAGCAACAATTAGACTTTAACAGGGCATGCACGGAGCAGGTAGCCACCCTGCAAAGTCATCTAGATAGAGTGAAGGCAGAGAGCAACAAGCAGATTCTGAAAGACCTGGATACCCAGGCAGAGTTTGATCAGGAGCGCCAGAAAGCTGGTGCCTTCCAAAGGCAGAGGGACGACCTGGCGGCACAAATGCAGGCTCTTAGCCAGGAAAGAGACGCCTTAGGCCAGGAAGTCTGCCAATTAAAAAGGAAAACAGAAGAAAATCACCTGGCCCACCAGGGACTGGGTGACCTCCAAAAAGAACACCAGGACTTGCTAGAGCACACCAGGAGGGTGGAGGAGGCTCTGGCAAGACAGGAGCAGGCCAATAGGGACACAGCTCAGGAGGTAACCCTCCTGCAGCAAAGACTGGCCCAGTGCTCCAGGACCAATCAGGAAACACAGAGAGAGAATGAGGCTCTCTGCCAGCACAATGATAGGCTCCAACAACAGGTAGCGATGCAGGAGAGACTGATAGAGTCTAGTAAGGCCTTAACTGAGGAACTGAAGGCGCAGGCTCTTGCATTGCAACAGGGAGCAGGGGCGGATAGAGACCAAGTTCGCTGGGAAAGGGAAACTCCTGAGCATAACCTCAGGAGCCCTAGTACCAGAGGCCTTTATCTCTCTCAGTCCCTGGACTCTGCCACCCCCATGTCCCCTGGCGCACATGAGCACAGGGCCACAGGGATGGCAGATTACTATCCAGCCAGAAGCATGGGGCTCATAGGCCAGTACCACCCAGGAATGGAGGGGCGGGCATCCGGGTATGGGCACCCAAGCACAGTGCAATTTGATGGGGAACCCCAGGTGAGTAGGCCCATTAAGGGCATCCTGAAAACCTCTGCCCAGTTAGGTCAGTGGGGGGGGTACCCATCAAATCCTGGCAGCAAGGAGGGATCTGAAGACTCCTCTGAGCGGTACAGGACACAAGAGACCAGGTCCCCACATTCTGCCAGCCATTCCCAGGCTCGCAGAATCCGGGAAAACCTGGAAGAACAGACGGGAACCTCTGGGAGCAGTGCCTCTGAGTCAGAAGATGAATGGACCAGGGTTACCCGAACCAAAAAGGCCAATAAGGCAAAAAGGGCCTTGATTAAGGACCCATTGAAACAGATTAAGGCAATCAGGAGTGTCATCACGCCTTATCATAAGAACGCCAAGTACTCTGTTTGGGAACACTTGGAGCTCTATGAGCAAATGATGGAGACTTTTCATTCGAAGGACAGCCAAAGCTGTATCCAATATGTAAAGTGGACATTCTCCCCAGAGTACTCCAGTTTCTTTGCAGGGCTGGAAGACCAAAATCATTCCAGGTGGTCCACCTATAGGGCGGCCATATTAAAACATTTTTCTGTTCACAGAAATCCCCAAGAGGCTCGCAAGGCAGCCTACAATTTACAATGTGGGGAGGATCAGGCCCCAAAAGAGTTTGTGCAAGAGTTAAAGCGTGCTTTTGCACAGACCACAAGAAGGGTGCGCACCGACAGCAGAGAATTTATTAATACGTTTTTCCATGCCTTGCCCAAATACATAATGACCCAGCTCGTGAGGGATTTTCACGAGAAAAGATCTTTAGACTGGGTCATTGAACAGGCGACCCGGATCTATGAGGTGCAGAAGCCCATAGAAAATAAAAGCAATACCCAGAAAAATCCCAAAACCAACAGCACCCCTGCTGCTGCCAAGGTGGCAGAGGTAAAGGTCACCCCCGTTTTGGATTTGGAGATGGGGGGCCTAAAAACCTACCTGCACCTAATAATGCTAGGCCCAGAAGGTCCTCGGGCCAGTCACAGACAGGGAGCCAGGGAGGCAGCCCCACAAATGGGGTCCCTCGCTCTCCTGATTATGTAAGCCCCCGTTACAAGGGAAACAGACCCATCCTGGGTTATGTGTGGACTCCTCCAGCCCAAGGGGGGGGATCCAGCCAAGCACCTAACCCAGGGAACTTCCCTCCCAACTTCCCACAGGAGGGCAGAAATTCTCCAAATCCTGGGCAGAACTTTTTCCCTAGGTATCCACCCAATTTCCAACCCCAAAATCATCCATCCTTCTTTCCCCAATTCCCTGAGCCCAGACAACCTAATCCGGGAGAGGGGAGGCCAAGGGTGGAGGGGTATCCAAATCTTCCCAACCAGGGGTACTACCAAAGAAGGGATAGCTACCCTTCCCGGGATCAGCCCAGGGGAGAAAACAGGGCCCCGTATCAGCCTGAGCGGGTTTCCCAGTTAGAGCGCCAGGTTCAAAACATGGCGCGGGATCTGGGTCACATACTGAGGGCTCAGCAGAACCCTCAGATCGGCATGCCGGCGCAGAACGCACCCAACTCTGGACCTGGTGCTCCAGAACAATGACGGGGGCAGCACCCCGATAACTCACCGGTTCCCAGGGAGGAGGCAAAAAGGGAAGGGGGGTGTAAAGCCTTGGAGGAAGCTTCCTTCCTCACTTGTAAACAGCCCCTGGAAACCCAGGAACCGGAAACAAAATCTCTTGCCCCTGAAAGTCTGCCTCCTAAGGAGCAGAGGGGGGGGTAGGAGAAACAAAAGACCCAAACAGACTCAGTTTGAGGAGGAGGTACAGATCTTCCAATTTGAGGGAGAGGGATCCTCAGAGGATCCTGGGAGAAGGATCTTCTCCTTCAGCGAGTGGGGAACTCCTCCCAAAGAAAAATGGGTCCCTAGGGATGCAAATCCAGACTGGGGAGATGTGGAGACTGAGCTACCGCCGCCCACCATCTCATCCCAGAACCAACAGCAAGAAAATCCCCTGGTTCAAACCCATCCTGATGACTGCCTCCAAAAAGGGGGGGGGGGCGGCCCAGAACCGGAGCCAGGGGAACCCACAATGACTCTGATCTCCAGTTGCCAATTTTTTCTTTCAGATTCCCAAGGCTCTCCACAGAATTCTGCCCAAATCTCTTCGCTAGCGATGTCCAAAACCAGAAAGTTAGCCCACCAGTTGTCCAAAAATGTGCATTATCTGTGCCCCCTTGAGGAGAAGGAGGGAAGATACTATGCCCCGGTACAAGTACAGGGGCAGGGTACAATTTTGGCACTGGTGGACACTGGATCTCAAGCTACCCTTCTGTCCAGAAGGGCCTTTGACAAACTGAATGCAGGAAGGGGAGAGAATTACCAAATTCCTCTCACCACTCTTCCTGGACAACTGCAGAACTTTGACGGGAAGGAAATTCCCGTTGAGGGGACTGCAGACTTGGACATTAAAATTGGGCGACATAAGTTGAAACACCCGGTCATAGTTGTGACCCCACAGGGCACCCCTTGTTTACTAGGGAATGACCTCCTGAGAAGGTTGTCACCCCTAATAGATTGCGTAAACAAGGTCCTCTGGACCCAGACTAGCCGACCAATAAAATTAAAACAGAGTGTCAACCATGTTAGTTTAAACGGCACCTGCCACATGGTTGAACAAAAATCTGACCAAGTAGAATTTCACTTCCAGAACAACCAAATTCCAGATGTGACAGTAATAGCAGTAGGACAACAGACTGGTGATGGGGGGTCCTCTCTATTTCTGAAAATCAACCTTCCTTCCAGTTTAAGGTGGTATTCCACACTGGAAGGAAACACCCTGAAATTCTATACTAATCCACAATCAGAAACTCCCACTCCTATAGTCCAGAAAGATGTGAAATCAGCTCAGATATTCAGCAAATTGGAGAGCAGTTGTTCATCCCTGTTCAGTTAAATGATGGGAAGGACTCTGTTCTCACTCAAGTGTGCGTGAACAATGGTAAGAGCTTCATCAGCGAAGCCATGTTTCGCCAACTCCCAAAAGGTCCAGCCATTCCCACCTTCAAACTGATAGACAAATGGGAAATGGACCTGGAAGCATCTAATTCCAGTAGTATGTTCAAATAGGTATAAACAGTCCCTGTAATAACATTAACTCATTAGTTTTTCCTTTTACTCTTACAGGCTCGGAGGTTCTTTCCTTCCTTTGCCTGTATAGAAGTTTGAATCTACCCTTTCAGCACGGTGTTGAAGAGATTAGTGGATGCTTTTTTTAAAAAAAATTTCCCCTGAAGAATGTTCGCCCGAACTGGGCAGTGAAGAACAGAAACATGTTGGGATGGTTGTTGTTTTAGAGACACATTGAGATTTTTTTGTGTTATGTTATGTGATATCTTTTGTGTCATGCAAATAAGTGAATTTTGTATTTCATGTTTTAGTAACTGTTTTTGAGTGTTTAGTACACTGTGTTAGGTGAGGGTAGTGTTTTATGTTTAAATTCAGTTCGAATTATTTGAATAAAAATTTGTTATACACATTTTTTAATCAATTATAGCAGACGGTCCATTTTGTCAGGACTAGTGATGCCGGAAAACCTTATAGAGTTCCTGTGTAAAGGGGGTTGGATGTAAGTAAAACAAGACGTGTTATCTTACTCTTTATTGTATTATAAGCATCTAATTCCAAACATCTCCTGCCAAGCAGGTGTATGCTCAAAATCTCCATTGGCAACAAGAGCATAGTCCATAATTGTTGGGTCGTGCGAGACGTCACTGCTGCCTTTTACTTAGGCAGTGACATTCTCAATCGCTTTGCCATTAGTTTGGACCTAATAAACTTCAAAGCTTGGTCCCGATTAGCGGATAATCCCATGGGCTTTGATGATCCAGAAAAAGCATTTAGGTCAGCTCAATTGCTACCTTATGCAGTTGAAATTCAGGTTAAAGAGGAAGTCACCATCCCAGAAAGGACCCGACAATTCTCCCTGGAAGTGAAAGTTAAAAGGGGACAAGAGTTGAAAAACCCTGATGCTTACATACATCTAAACGCTTCTCTCCAACAGCAAGGGTTGGGGGTAAACCCAACTCCATTAGTCAACATAGAACATGACACCATTCCAATAGAGCTGGATAACAGCGACTTAAAGAGTATTACTCTAGCCGCAGGCACCATTATTGGAATGGCGGTTGATGACCGACATTTTTCCATAGATTTAGGTAATGAACTGTTAGGGCCAATCCCCAAGGACTGCTTTGACAGTGATAGTGATGACAATACAACACCAGACAGGATTTTTACCCGGCATGGGGGGAACTTCCTGGTGTACACTTCTTGCCCTTATGGTAAGGAAGATGTGACTTGTGACTTCAGGAGGGATGAGGTGATTTTTCAGGTCCATGAGGGCTGCCTTTCCCACCTGAAGCCCCCGGTCCAAATCAGCACTCTGACCAGGGACTTCTCCACCCAGCTGGAGGAGGCCGCTGAAATAGCCAAACCAGAAGTCTTTCCAGGCTTCAGGCAGATGGTGGAAGAGAGAGTCAACCTAGCTGATGCCTGTGTGACTCTGGAACAAAAGCAAAAGTTGAAACAAGTTTTCTTGGATTTCCAAGATCTCTTTGCGGTAGACTCGTATGACTGTGGCCGCACCGACATCCACACAACAACAATCCCCATGGACCCTGGCATGACTCCAGTGTTTGTGAAGCAATATCGCTTGCCTCTCGCATCAATGGAGTCCCTTACTGAAATAATTAAGAACCTTGAGTCCCGGGGAATAATCCGTCCAGTCCACAGCACCTTCAATAATCCGGTGCTGGGAATATTGAAGCCAAACGACCAGTGGAGACTCTGCGCTGACCTTAGGGAGCTCAACAAACGGGTCCATACATCCCGATGGCCTCTGCCCTACATTGACCAAGGGCTGGCCCAGATCCAGGGGTCACAGGTATTCACTGCAATAGACCTGACCAATGGATACTGGACCGTGCCTGTCAGCAGGGAGGACCAATACAAACTGGCTTTTACCTTTGGGGGCCAGCAGTACACATGGACCCAGACTCCCTTCGGATACCTCAACTCCGGCAATGAATTCAACATTTTCCTACATAAGGCCATGCCTGACCTGGGTGCGAGGGGTAACCTGGCTTATGTAGATGATGTCCTCATCAAAAGTTCATCCGTGGAGGAACACATAGCGGAGATCCGTTATGTTCTGACGCAGTTGAGGGCCGCCGGAGCAAAACTTTCCTTTCAGAAAGCACAGTGGTGCAGAACCCGTGTTAATTTCTTGGGGCATGAGATTACTCCTCAGGGTCTCTGTCCCCAGGAAAAGAAAGTGGAAGCACTTCAGAAACTGAAAGACCCCACAACTCTGCGGGAACTAAGGAGCCTCCTTGGACTGACTAATTACAGCAGAAAGTTCATTGAGGGCTACGCAGAGATCACCAGACCCCTGATTCATCTCCTGAAGGGGGGATCAAGTGGGAATGGGGTCCAGAACAATCCGAGGCAGTAAAACAACTCAAAAGAAGCCTCTCACAAGCGCCTTGCCTAGCTTACCCTGTCAGAAACAAGGAGTTCTTCCTGGAGACGGGGTTCTCTAATACGTGCTTGACGGCAGTATTATACCAAAAGCATGACAAGGTCAATAAAGTAATCTCCTATGCGAGCAAAACTTTATCCTCTGTGGAGGAAAAATTCAACGATTGTGAGAAGGCACTCCTGGCGACGGTGTGGGCATTGAAGAATTACCGCCCGTTTATCCATGGGGAACACATCATAGTGGAGACTCCACACCAGCCTCTGCAATATCTCCAAAGTGACAGAATCCGGGCCGGAAATGTGAGTAATTCCCGAATTACTTCCTGGATTCTGTCAATGCAAGGCTTTCCTGTGGAGGTCAGATATGGCCAAAACAAGAAGAGTCCCCTCGCGCAAGGTCTGGCTGACTTGCATGATTGTGCCAGAGAAAACTGTCTCGAGGACGAAAGTCTAAAAATCAAGGACAACACGGAGGCATACCTTAATTCCCCTCACAAAGTCTTTGAAGAGGACAAGTGTGAGGGAATGCCCACTGTCTATGTGGATGGATGCTCTTACCATGTTGACAACAACGGGGAGAAAGAACTGGTGGCCGGCGTAGGGAATGCATGGGTGAATGAGTCCCCAGAACCCTCCGCTGGATACAAAATTGGTCCCCGAAGTAGTCAGGTGGCAGAATTGATGGCTGTGCATCAGGCCATCCTCACTGCTGTCCAGCATCAACTCCACAAACTGGTCATAATCACAGATTCGGATTATGTACGGAACGGGTTCGTGGAGCACCTGGTTAATTGGAAAACCAGAGGCATGTTATGTGCTAACAACAAACCCTTGAAACATGGGAAGTTGATCCAAAACATTGATGATCTGGTCACCTCGAATGAGATGACCATCTATTGGAAAAAGATCAAGGGTCATTCCAAAGTAGAGGGACCAGACAAAACTGGAAACGACTTAGCTGATCAGCTGGCCAAAACCGGGGCCATCCAAGGGGATCTAATTGAGATTGAGTCCCTGTTGGGGGAAATCCAGGTCACTGCTATCACTAGGTCCCAGACAAATGCTCACAATGACCTCTCAATTGCACAATGGAGCAAGGAGACCCCTGATGCTGATTTGATTACCGCTCAGAAGGGGGATCCAATTATTGGTAAGTTTTACCAACACCTTGAGGACCCTGAGAACTTTCCCCTGACGGATACCGATTACATTGGGAAAGAGGACCTAAGAGTGTTGATGAAATGTCCAAAAATGTTCCGAATCCAAGACGGTTTGCTGGTAAGGAAATCCAAAGCTGGCCACGATCAGTGGGTGGTTCCTACCTCATTCCGAAGCCTGATGTTAAGTCACGCCCATGATGCGGCCACCGCCGTTCATAGGGGGTTTCACACAACACTGGAAATCTTAAGAGAGGTTGCATACTGGCCACACATGGGGCAGGACCTCGACCAATACTTGAAGGGGTGTCTTGTGTGTGCACAATTTCAGCCATCATCCCTCACGCACCGTGCGCCTCTCCAAAAGAGGGGGATGACACTGCCATGGTCAGATTTACAAATCGACTTTGTAGGCCCCGTGATTCGCTCTGCTAGGGGGAATAAGTACATGTTGACTGTGACATGCTTGTTTACCAAGTGGGTGGAATGTCTCCCAGCCCCAAACTGCAAGGCAGAAACGGCAGCTGCCTTGATGATTAACCACATCTTTTCCCGTTTTGGTCTTCCTCAAAGGATTGAGTCAGACAGGGGTAGCCACTTCACCAGTGAAGTAATGACAAAGATGTGGGAGATACTGGGGGTCAAAAGGAAGTTGCATATTGCTTACAGGCCAGCTTCTTCTGGAGCAGTAGAACGCTACAACCGGACGATTGTGAGCATCTTAAAAAAGTTTGTGGCAGATTCTGGGCCAAGTTGGGATATCCGATTACCTCTGGTCCTAATGGCCATCAGATCTACCCCTTCATCTGCAACAAAAATGTCACCATTTGAGTTGATGACTGGGCGCAAGATGGTGCTTCCGCAGCATTTGCTCTATAGGACCCAAGAGCAGACACTGATAAATGCCTCCACTACTCATGAGTATGTGGAGAATTTAAGGAAACACCTCCAACATGCTTTTGCTTATGCTCAGCGGAATCTAGAAAGATCAGCTGATAGCATGAAGACCCACTATGACCTGAAGACTTCCAGGAAGGAATATCAGGTGGGGGACCGGGTCTATCTATACAACTTCCAAAGAAACCAGGCAAAACAGCGGAAATTCTTGCCTACATGGAAGGGACCCTTTGAGATCATCGACAAGATCTCCCCTGTGGCCTACAAAATCCACATCCCCAAAGGTCCTTTGGCAGCGGGGGAAGACAAGTGGGTCCACATAAACCAGTTGAAATGTTGCCATCCCAGGCACACTCTGCAACAACTGGAGGAATCCTCTGGAATCCTAGCGGGTACTGTCTCAGACTAATTCAGTTCCAACCATAAAATATACCACATCTAGTCTCTAAAATATTGTGATTTGCATGAAACTGTCTCTTAGTTATACTGTTTTTTTTTCAAAATAAGAATGTAATGTTTCGTTATGATGAAATGCATATACTGCCCCACTATCTCAACAGTGGTGGAAAAATGTCTATGAATAGGTATTGCCGCTCTTCCTTTGTCGTCCTAGGAGAAAGAAAACCGGGAGACGGGACAAGGAGGACGATCCGGAGACCGGGAGCAGAGACGCAAGGGGCCCAGAGTACCGCCCAATATTCCCATCAGGACCGGCGAGGAGAACCGATCGATCCGACCGGATGGAGGAAAAGATGCTGAACTGTGCCATCTATTGGAAGAAGATGAGGAAACATCCCAGGTCTTGCGAGTCCCATTAGTGAAATAGAATGGCCATCGCAAGAGGGGGGCTTGTGGGATGTTTTTATCCACGCATCCAAGCCCTACCTCAAAACTGTGCAGTACTGACATGGAAAACATCATGATGGCCAGAGCTTCCCAGAAAATGCACAGGGAAATGCATGAAGAATAGGCTGCCACTCATTTTTGCCGATGTTATGGGCACAGAAGGACACTGCCTAAAACCACCTTTGGACTACCCACACAGTAGTCTGAAACCATTGGGAATGGCAATGCTGATTGCCAAAAGCAAACCCATAACTGTTGGGAATTCATTTTCTTAAATCCCAAAAAGGGGTGCAGTACCAGTACTCACCACTATCAGAAAGCCGGCGTTTTAAAACCACCAGATTTTACTTTTTTGTAGAAAACTGAATAAATGAACCCAAAGCAAGCCAAAGAAAGACTTACTGAGAGGTGGATCCAATGTAAAGTTATATTCTGAAGTGACTTGAAGGTTTATAACAAGACTGGCTGAGCTGTGGATTTCAGCAGTTTAAGTAAATTTGGACTGAAAGACACTAAAAATCTAAATGTTTAAAAGAAATGAGTAACCTACTTTTGAATGTCACATAGGCTGCAATTGTTTAAATGTCATAGTTTTAAACTTAGAATCAGCATTCTAGCTGCATATGTAAAAATTGTTAGTTATTTGAATGCAGAAAACTGGGGAACAGAAATGACATGTGGCTAAAAACTGGCTTAAAGCGATTCCAATTTTGCCTGGCAACTACCCCCCATCAGGAGTGAAACTTGAGTCACAGCTGTGTTCCCAGGCCTATCTGCCTTTTGCTGGCCACACTAAGGATATGCCATCTCTCTGATAATTGAATTAAGGGGAGCCCCCACAGAATACAGGAGCTCTGAACAAAGCCCTGTCCTGACTCAGGCAAATGTTTTATTGGCGGTGTTATGCACGATAGGTCAGTCACGCACCCACACAACACCCTGCATGACACTCCGATACAAAATACTGTCAGGCTCCCCGGTTCACCGCCCAACCCTCCTCACGTCGCATCACCTAGGGTGCAGGGGAGTCGCCATCACCGATGGTTGCGGATCACACGAAGGGGACGGTGTGGTCTGTTTCCTCATCTCCAATGGCAACTGCCATGGAGATTGCGATCGGGCTGGAACAGCCGATCGCGATCGCTTCCTGGTTGCACATCAACTTCCCGATCACGTGCACGGAGCCCCACTCACGTGATCGGGAGGCGGCTCGCATAAAAGCCGGGAGCTTTGAATGACTCGCCGCTTCACAGCTGTTCTCTAACACTGTTCGGCGTTCTTGACTCTCGTTTTTTGACCTCATCGGATTTCGACCTCATGCTTACTCTCACGGATTTGATTAACTCTTGCTCCTTGGATACGGTTGCCGATACTCTGCACGGATACTGGTACTTTGGACCCTTTTTGCACTTAACGGACTGCTTTGGATTTTCCCTATCTGTTCACTTGCTACAACCCGGATCTCGACCCTTGGAAGGTTTAAGACCTTCCTTCTGTTCAGTCTTGGAAATCATTACGGGTTACTGGTGGTCAGCTCGTCTCCACCTCAAGATACTTGCCTGTTTGAATCATCGGCGCTCCCTTGCACCAATTCCTCAGGCTCCCTTCCATCGAACATAGGTAAGAAAGTATCCTTATTCACTCTTAACTAAAGCACTGTCTTTGCCTGTATTAACCCCGACTTCCTTCCAACAGCCTCTGGAGTCCTCGGCGCCACCTGATTCTACAACCAACAAACCACCTGTGGCCTCAAGGCTCGCACAGGGAGTGTTTATCTTTCTCTCCCTGTGGGTGATTTGTGGACAGAGGCTCAATACTCTTCACTACGCTGCAAGTCTCGACAGACTGTGAAGCCTTGCGTTGTGTTGAGTATGGAGCCTGTAGCCGAGGACCCCGTGGCTGCATTGATACAGGCACTCACAGTTTTGAGGGCAGACATGACAGCCGCCAACGCGGCTATACATCAGAGGTTAGATTTAATCCAAAGTGTACAACACCCATTACCTGCTGATGTAGAGTTTGGGGAAGCCGCTGCCCAACCCCCAGTTGTCCAACCTATTACTCCCCCTGTAGCACCACAAATTCCTGTACTCATGCCTACACCTTTTCCCTTGGCTGCTCCAGAAAGATTCCACGGAGACCCCAGAAAGTACCGCACTTTTGTAAATCAATGCAAGCTACATTTTCTTTGTAGACCTCAGGACTTTCCCGACTCCACCACAAAGGCAGCTTTCACCTCGTCCCATCTGGCCGGAACTGCGGCAGCATGGGCCAATCCCCTACTGGAAAACAATAGCCCTGTCCTATATGATTTCGAGTTACTGGTCACAGAAATGTCTCATGTATTCGACACACGTCACAAAGCCCAATCCCGGGATCTTGAATTGTTGGATCTAACTCAAGGAAAGGGGTCACTCATAGAGTACATTGCCCGATTTAACCAACTGGCTGCTGAAACGTCTTGGCCTGAACCCAAAAAGGCAGTAGTGTTTTACCGGGGGCTTAATAGTACCATGAAGGATGCTATGTCCGTCGTTCCTTCTTTGCCCACATCTCATACTGACTTAGTGGATCTCGCCCTACAGATCGATGCAAGGCGTTCCGAACGCAGGTTCGAAACAGGGTTCCCTACTCCTGGTTTATCCTCCCCCTCCTCTGATACCGGTGGTGAACCTATGCAAATAGGCGGTATTCGTAGCCCGATCACACAACTAGAAAGGGACCGCAGAAGAACCGACCATGCCTGCTTCTACTGTGGCCTGAGTGGGCATTTTATAAAGTCCTGTCCCAGACGCCCCAAGTTGAAAAATCCGGTTTTTCGGAATGCTCGACCCTAGATCCGGGGGCCGGATCGAGCAATCCTTCAACTCCCTCGGACAGGTTCCCCACATTTGGCAGGATCAGCCCGGTGATGGTAAAGGCTACGTTAAAACCCACACCCGACATCGTTCATGTTGTTTCGATTTATATCGATTCTGGTGCCAATGGCAATTATGTCGATATAAACCTGGCCGGGTCATTGAATCTGCCCCTGATTACCAAACAACGTCCGGAACCAGTACAGGCGGTGGATGGCACAGCACTGATTTCTGGACCAATTCGACAACAAACTGCCCCGATCACCCTAACTATACAGAAAATACATCAGGAAGTCATATCCTTTGATTTGATTACGATGCCCCAATTCGGGATTATACTAGGGCTCCCATGGTTACATCAACACAACCCTTTAATCGACTGGAAGTCTGGGCAGGTTCACTTTGAATCGGAAATCTGCCAGAATTTTTGCCTCACCGCACCTGACGACACCGAATCTCCTTCACGTGCCTTGGGGGCCGTCGCACAACTTACCCTACACGAGGAAGCGTCCACGTCCTTGGAGTCTCACATAGTGGGGGTGGTGGCGACAAATATCCCTGGGGAATATAAGGACTTTCATGAGGTCTTTGACAAGGGTTCTTCGGAGGTGCTACCACCACACCGTTCTTACGATTGCCCTATTGATTTCATCCCTGATTCCAGCATTCCCTCAGGACGTATATACTCCCTGTCCCCCTCAGAGGAACAGGCATTGAAAGAATACATTCAAGTGGCTCTAAAGGTTGGCCATATACGTCCTTCCACCTCTCCTGCAGCTAGCCCTATTTTTTTTGTCCCCAAAAAGGAGGGCGACTTACGTCCTTGTGTGGACTACCGACGCTTGAATGCTATCACCATAAAGAACCGGTATCCTATACCCCTGATTACACCATTGTTGGACAGGTTGAGTCACGCCAACATCTTCACGAAACTCGATCTCCGCGGAGCCTATAATTTAATCAGAATTCGCCCCGGAGACGAGTGGAAAACGGCTTTTTGCACTCGTTACGGACTGTTTGAGTACGTAGTCATGCCCTTCGGGCTTTGTAACGCCCCTGCTACGTTTCAGCGTTTCATGAATGAGATTTTCCATGATTTGTTAGACGTCTGTGTAGCGGTATATCTCGATGACATCCTGATATTTTCACAGGACCTGAAAGAACATGTACTACATGTCCGCGAGGTATTATCTCGGCTTCGCCATTTTTCACTCTATGCAAAGCCAGAAAAATGTCAGTTCCATACTGGAAGTGTGGAATTCTTGGGATTCCACATTACCCCTGGGGGTTTAGCAATGAATCAATCCAAGGTTCGTGCAGTTTTGGACTGGCCAAAACCCTGTAATGTTAAGGCACTACAATCATTCCTTGGGTTTTCGAATTTTTACAGGCGCTTTATCCAGGATTTCTCGTCTCTTGTATCGCCTCTTACTGCCTTGACCAGCCCCAAGTTGCCTTTTATCTGGTTGGAACAACACCAAAAGGCTTTTGATGCGCTAAAAGCTGCATTTACTACCGCTCCTGTGCTGAAGCATCCCGACCCGGAACTCCCCTTCATTGTAGAGGCGGATGCATCCTCCTTTGCTCTTGGAGCGGTATTATCCCAACATTGTCCTTGTTCCGGTCGGCTACACCCGGTGGCGTTTCATTCTCGAAAGTTTACCCCTACAGAAACGCACTATACGGTTACGGAGAAGGAATTGTTGGCCATCAAGGATGCCTTTCAGGTCTGGCGGCATCACCTGTTGGGAGCAAGACATGCAGTCACGGTGTACACAGACCATCGTAACATTCAAGATTTAGCCTCACTCAAGTGTGTCAATAGTCGGCAGGTGCGGTGGCATTTATTCTTTGCAGCCTTTGACTTCCAGATAAAACACCGGTCGGGTCTGTCCCACGGGAAAGCGGACGCTTTATCACGTTCTCCTGGTGGGGTATCCTTGCCTGTTTTCCCTGAAAAACTATTAGATCAGCATGTCATTTGCCTCTGTACTCCTCCTTTACCGCTTCTAGAGTCCATTCGCGCATGGGTTTCGTTACATCCCGAACAGACCTCTGAGTGGGATCCGGTGTTACATGATGGGCTGCCATTCATACAAAACAAATTATGGTTACCGACATCCGACACTCGTAATCTTGCACTATAATGGTCTCACGACAGTGCCATTAACGGTCATCCTGGACAGAAGCGCACGCTGGACCTCCTCAGGCGATGGTGTTGGTGGCCCTCCATGAAGCGCGATGTTGAAGGGTATGTCAACACGTGCGCCGTGTGTGCCCAATGTAAACATCGCCGGGGACGTCCAGTGGGACTCTTACTTCCCTTGCCTATACCTCCTAGGCCCTGGCACACAGTGTCGATGGATTTTGTGACAGACCTACCTCGAACCAAGGGCTTCGACACCATTTGGGTAGTGGTCGATTCTTTCTCTAAAATGGCTCGTTTTGTTCCCTGTTCTGGCATCCCATCTGCACCGGCTCTGGCCGACCTTTTCTTTAGGTCAATCTTCTGTCTTTTCGGGTTACCTACTATCATAATCTCAGACAGGGGACCCCAGTTCACTTCTCGGTTCTGGCGGGCGCTCACAGGCCTCTTGGGCATTGATTCCCGTTTTTCCTCCGCATATCACCCAGAGACAGACGGCCAGACGGAGAGGGTGAACCAGGCCATGGAGCAATATTTACGTTGCCTCATTCTACAGCACCAACAGTCCTGGCTGAGTGTACTACATCTCGCTGAATTCTCGTATAATAATGCTCTGCATTCTTCTACTGGCTTTTCTCCCTTTTTTGTCTTATATGGCCAACACCCCCGCACCTTACCTGTTCCAGACCTTACACATTCCATTAACCCTGCTGCTGTTTCCTGTGCACGTGACCTTTCGGCCGTTCATGCCCGGACTCTCGCTCACCTTCGTGAGTCCCAAGTCTCTGCTAAATCTGCGGCTGACCGGCGGAGGGCCGTTGCACCTTCCTATGTAGTGGGGGACAGGGTGTGGCTTTCCTCTCGTCACCTCCGCCTGCCCGGTTGTCGCAAATTGCTACCCCGTTTTGTGGGTCCGTACAGGATATCTGCTGTGATCAACCCTGTGGCTTATCGCCTTTCGGTTCCCGCCTCCTGGCGCCTTCACCCTGTATTCCATACATCTCTGCTAAAGCCTTGTCCTGCTCCTACTCGCCTTAGGTCTATGCCGGGCCCTGTGTCTGTGGGTGGCTCTGTGGAATATGAGGTGTCGGGTATACTGGGTTCTCGTATGGTTCGTGGTTGTCTCCAGTATCTGGTGGACTGGGCGGGTTATGGTCCGGAGGAGCGGTGTTGGGTCCCCGCGAGTGACTTCCATGCTCCGAGGCTGGTCTCCCGTTTTCATTTGGACCATCCCACCCGCCCACGCGGTCGTGGGCCATTGAGGGGGGGCTCTGTTATGCACAATAGGTCAGTCACGCACCCACACAACACCCTGCATGACACTCCGATACAAAATACTGTCAGGCTCCCCGGTTCACCGCCCAACCCTCCTCACGTCCCATCACCTAGGGTGCAGGGGAGTCGCCATCACCGATGGTTGCGGATCACACGAAGGGGACGGTGTGGTCTGTTTCCTCATCTCCAATGGCAACTGCCATGGAGATTGCGATCGGGCTGGAACAGCCGATCGCGATCGCTTCCTGGTTGCACATCAACTTCCCGATCACGTGCACGGAGCCCCACTCACGTGATCGGGAGGCGGCTCGCATAAAAGCCGGGAGCTTTGAATGACTCGCCGCTTCACAGCTGTTCTCTAACACTGTTCGGCGTTCTTGACTCTCGTTTTTTGACCTCATCGGATTTCGACCTCAGGCTTACTCTCACGGATTTGATTAACTCTTGCTCCTTGGATACGGTTGCCGATACTCTGCACGGATACTGGTACTTTGGACCCTTTTTGCACTTAACGGACTGCTTTGGATTTTCCCTATCTGTTCACTTGCTACAACCCGGATCTCGACCCTTGGAAGGTTTAAGACCTTCCTTCTGTTCAGTCTTGGAAATCATTACGGGTTACTGGTGGTCAGCTCGTCTCCACCTCCAGATACTTGCCTGTTTGAATCATCGGCGCTCCCTTGCACCAATTCCTCAGGCTCCCTTCCATCGAACATAGGTAAGAAAGTATCCTTATTCACTCTTAACTAAAGCACTGTCTTTGCCTGTATTAACCCCGACTTCCTTCCAACAGCCTCTGGAGTCCTCGGCGCCACCTGATTCTACAACCAACAAACCACCTGTGGCCTCAAGGCTCGCACAGGGAGTGTTTATCTTTCTCTCCCTGTGGGTGATTTGTGGACAGAGGCTCAATACTCTTCACTACGCTGCAAATCTCGACAGGCGGGAGTCGTAAATGGAGCTTCCTCCTGGAAGGACAGGGGAGGGGCACTGCCTGTGAGAGCAAGCTGGCTTGGCAGAACTGGAAAAACCAGAAATTCAACCTTGTGCTGGGGGGAAACCACACCCCTTTGGGGCCAGAACATAACTCTAAAAAGATGAATAACTCATAGTACGGACTTGTGAAAATTATTTAAATGACACCATAATTCTTGTGATTTTGGACCCGGTGGTATGTTCAGGGGGGTTTTAGCGGAAAAGAGGATATTACTCAAAATGTGTGCATGTGAAAAATCTGACACTTCATCAACTAATGTCCATACTCCTTGCGCACATGTGTGTAAATTTGGGTTAATGTCCGAAATTGCAAAATCAGTTAAAAAGTGCAAATGTTGCCATTTCTGAATGCAAGCCCCCAGGAAGAGCAGATTTGGACAGGGTATACCTCCTGTGATATGTGATGGGTGCGTGTAATTTTAAACAAATGTGTACCTGTGCAAATATGTTTTTTTTTATCAAATATAGATTGTGTGCAATTTGACACGGGAGGATCCTCTGACCCATAAAACCTACAGCATCACTCTGACTCACAGTTCCTTCCCCAATCATGGGAGAGGGGAGAATTGGGCCAATGGCAAGTGTAGAGGGGTAGGGTCTAGTGATGCTGCACACACACCCATTTTCAAAAAACAGATAAAAGCAGACAGACAGGACAGATAGGGACCTTCAAATCCATTTGCTGCGGGACGCTCTGCCGGGAAAATCCATACTTTACCTCCATCAATCTCTAGAGAAAGCTGTGCAGAAAGATCCAGACTTTAAATCCATCAATCTCCAGAATCCAGAGAGGCTAGAGAGAGAGCTGACCCAGATCACTGTGAAGTGCAGAGACCAGACCAGACCAGAGTCCAGTCTAAAACCTGACCAGATCCGTGGCGAGGCATATTTCTAAATATATTGTGAGTACATAGCAGAACTGTGTAGAACCAATCTCTTAGTTAAAATAATATAATTCAATCTATTTTAATCTAAGTAGAACTGCCTCCTAACTGTCACCTGTCATTTTATAGTCACTAGCTGTCACTTGTCTTTTTGAACTTTAAAATTTCAAATCCGAAAAACAACCTTCACAAAATCGCTCATATCTCCGCGACCGTTTGTCTTAGAGACTTGCAGTAACTTTCATCTGGCAGCTGAGATCCTAGGCTGTCCTAGGACCCCAAAACGATAGTGCCTGTCTCTATAGTTTTGCCGCAATCGTGAAAAACGCACGCGCGAATTTTGCCGCGATTTGCAAATTTCTCAACGTGTGAAAACAGCAGTTTTCTTGCTTTCAGTTGCCAAAAATTCGTTTAACCTGCTTGTTACCCCTAGATCCTTGCTAAAGTGAGTCTGAACTCATCCCAAGTATATTTCACTCACCCTGAACCTCCTAGAGGGAATTAAAAGCATTTTAGCATATTTTTCACTTCATTGCCAGCACATATAAAAGCATTTTGGGCCTGTGTTTAAAACTCCGATCTGTAATCTAAGCTTGCTGGGGTGAACTGAATTACATTTGATTGCATTTCTGAGAACTGTGTGCTTTCCTTCCATTTCCTTGCATTGCATAAAGGGGGGGAGGGGATTGCCAGAGAAAAGTGATTACATTGTTTTGTTGAAATCATATTGAGTATTTTCTGTATTGCATTTTCATTCAACATTACATCCATCTGAATTTATATAAAGCATTCTCTACCACCTTCTTCTTCTGTTCCTATTCACAAGTGTGCTAGTGCCAGATTCTCCGTTGTTAATCTTTATCATATCAGATTAAGTGTGATATTCAATTATTAATTTATTATAAAGTGTGATATATAGATCTATTGTTTAAATTATCAAATAAACCTTTTAAACTTGCAAAACAGAACTACTTCTTGGCTCAGTGGGGTCAGGAGGATTCCAAGAGAGGGGTGTTATATAGGGGTAGTCATCCAGAACGTATGAACTGGACATAAAGATATATTAATAAGGGTTTCCATTCAGTATTCCAGACTAGGCGTTGATTTAGCTGTAGTTAGCTGTAGTGTTGAATTGAATCCTCTTACTCAGTACAGAGCAACAGGATCAAGAGTGTAATCAAGAAAAATTGGAGTACATTGACAAATGACAGGAGAGTCGAACACTTGTTTAGAGAACTACCTACCTTTGCGTACAAGAGGAGTGCAAACCTAAGAGATAAACTGGTGAAGACAAGACCAGGAAAGAAATCATTAGAGATATCAAGAAAAGGAACATATCCCTGCTTACACTGTAGCAACTGTAACTTTATAACAAAAGGAGATACTGTAGACCACCCCCGTACGGGCGAAAAAATAATGCGACACACCTAACAAAATCTATGGCATCAAATGTCCGTGTGGCATCTATTATGTAGGTCATTCAAAGAGACCAGGAAAGCTACGATGGAATGAGCACATATCGTTCATTCGGAACAACAATGTGAACTCAGCGGTGGCAAGACACTGGAACTCAATGAAGCATAATATTAGCCAGATGAGGATACAAATCCTGGAAGTCATCAGACAACAAAATGCGCATGACGATGTGGGAAAGAGATTGAACCAACGAGAGTCATTTTGGATAGATCGACTTGACTCCCTGAGACCAGAGGGCATAAATGAGGAGATGAACCTCATGTGCTTTTTCAACTGAATATTTGAAAGATGTAATTGCAATAATTTGGCCAAATAGTGTGTCTGATGAAATACTAATAGAGAATCCACAATATGTCCCACACAGAGTGAACCCCATGTGGGACATAAGGCAGTAATTTACTGCCTGGTAGTGGATTCTATTTATTTAATTACAGATATGATCACCTATGATTACTTATGAGATTGATGTGGACAACATCCTTTTGCAATGGTAACAAATTGGTAATTGGTCCTCGAATGTATTTTTCCCTGGTAATTATAAATATAGAAATTTGGAGAGGGGCGTTGCAATATTGACAGAAATACAGGTAATGGTTATAGAGATTTTCCCAGTTGTGGATTAAGGAGTGACACGATATTCGGGACCCAAGCACATGCGTGGGCCCCCAATAACATAGTGGACGATGCGCGCGCACGCGCAATTGACCAACATGCATACTAGTAAAGATATGCACGTAGTATCGATAATTGCTTTAATTCCCTAAGGTCACAAGTAAACAAGGCAGGAGTGACCGAGTGCATAAATGTACCCATCACAAACCGTCTTTGGAATAAGATGATCGAGAATATGAGTCAGAATCACGGTGCCCATGCGCGTGAGTGATTAGCAGCACAGAATAGGACATCACGTGCATGCGCGTAAATGAGTAGCGCTCATAAACGCTACCACAGCCAGCACGTCAAGATAGCGAAGCAACTAAGAGGTAAGAATGAGGGGAGGAGAGTAATGCCCAGGGTTACAGGAGGGCTGTAATTCCAACCTATGGGAGTAATGAATACGAACATTTAACTTACAGAACACATGCTGCATAGAAATACTTTCTACAGAGATGAACATACACTCTGGGGGATAAAAAGGCAAACAGGTAGAGAACTTTAAGTGCATACTTCGAATTAATATAAGAAAATAGTGTCCAACAATGGTCTACAATGAATTTCTTTGTGTTTCTTGTATTTTTGCATTGTTTGAACCCCACTGCGGATCATAACCATAACCTGGAATGTGTAATTTTCTTTAAGGATTTCACTTCATGGTGAATAATTGGGAATGAATTACAATGATGGGAATGTCACTGGTTTACAAATAGTAGTGTTCATAGCCCTGATGATGGACGGAGGTCCGAAATGCATTGTCAATAATATTGTGACACTGACTGGTCAGGAATAAATAAGAATACTTGAAAAAACTTTTTTAAAATTATTTTTAGGGGGGGTCCTTCCCAACCCCCAGATTTTTGAAAAAATTAGATGGGTTTTTTTAAAAAAATATTTGTGGTAAAAAACATCCCGCGATGAAAGGACGTTGTACCTTTATAACGCGCTTAATACCCAGAGGTTTCTAAGCACGGACACGGGGATCGAACCTGTGTTGCTCTGTGCCGTCTTGCTTCCAAGCTGAGCAGGTTGCCCCTGAGCTATTCTCACGAGACTCCACAATAGTCTTGTTTTCAATGAAGCTCTGTACCTGTAGGGAATCTTTCTTTCCGATATTTGGTGGGTATACCCCATTTGCAATAGATCGAGAATTAGCCATATCCGAAGATTTTTTTAAAAAAAGTAAACGGAGGGCATATATCAGCTCCAGATCTTTGGGAAATCACAGAATTTTAAGGCGTCATTAAAAAGATATCGATTCTCAGTAAAACGTGGCATTGTACAAAATTACCTACTCCCAAAAGTTCGACCCCCAAAAGTTTGACCCCCAATTTTCTACATATATATATATATGTGGGGGGTAAAGTAAATAAAAAATGTATAGGGGTAAGGTTGAGGGCCTGTGGGGGTCTCCCCCCACATATATATTTGCGGAAAATTGGGGGGAAAAATTGACTTTTGGGAGTCAAACTTTTCAGTTCGGTAAAATCACATAGATCCATATAACGTATGGAAGCGGATAACAATGATTAAAGGATTTGTGGAACGCAAATATCTCTGGGGGAGACAAGACATTTAAGCATAAAGGTTTCAAATTGCCGAGCAGGGAGTAGTAATCCCCTTGGGCCCGGTCAGGTTGGTGGCATTGGAGTTTTGATCATATGAAAGCTTTTGGGCTATTGTCTGAAGGGACTCTTGAATTTTGGAAATTTGTATACTCAAAATATGTATCTACGTTATTGCCCAGTGATTGAGATGAGTTTCCAATTCTTACTGCTGTGTTTTGGAAGAGACTATTCAATATTATATCTCCATTTATTTCTGGGGTAAGCCATTGGTGGTTTTCAGTGCTAAAATATAATTTTTTGATTTTTCATCTGCTCCCAGAAGGTCCAGTCAAGTGAATATGTATGTGGTTATCGCATGAATCACCTCTTGCATACTGGGCCCCAATCTAAGGTAAGAGGGATCACGCGAGTGCATGAAGCCCTTTGTGGTGAATTGTTTTCATTGACCTTTAAATGATATTGGAAAGGGGCTTCGGAGTCACATAAGTCATTGGCAGTGGTTGGAAGAATTACAGTGGCAAATGGGCAGAGCGTATAAAAAGGACAGTGGATGTCATTGAAAGATCACTTGCACTAAACATGTTACCAAGAGCATGGGCTTCCTTATGAGTAGGGTTGTCAGTCTTTTATGCATAACATGTATCTTAGACGTATCATATAACATGTTCATCCAGATTAAAATAAAAAGACAAATTGAACACAAAAAAATACAGGATATTAGATATTTTGTTTTATTTATCTTGAACTTTGCCAGACAATAATTTGAATCTTCTACCATAGCCATTCTCTTCAGGTCCTCTGGAAGATGACTGTCAAAGCCTACACATTTTGTGTATATGTATAGACTGATGAAGGCAGCAAGTACTAATAGAACATTTTCTGTATGTGAGGGGGGCCATGCATTGACTCAGTAAGTGTCTGGATTGAAATGTAGGACTTTAACATAGTGGATGATTGAGAGACCACGACCACCTCCTTGAATGTAAGGCATTGGGTTATAAGATCAATGATAACTAAAACACAGTACGCAGTGAGTCAGGTCTCATGTATTGCAATTTCATAGGCATATTTAAAACCAGGTATGCTATATATATGTTTTAACACTGCTCCTTGTATCGGCATGTGTTTAGAAACAGAGGGCTGTATGAGCACCGCCTGAGCATTTATTGAGATTGGAGCTTGAGTCTGGGTTGGTAAGTTTGTAGACCTTTAGAAACCAGTAGGGTTGGTAATGCTACAGCCAGTTTGAGCATCTGTCATATGCACTGGATGACATCATTCCCTTTATTCCAGATGGGACTATATAAAACATTCATAATTATGTTGTTTGAACAGCGTCTTCTGCACCTGGTCCGTACACTTGTGGCATGTGCAGATGGGATTCACTCTGCTGTGCCCCCAATATTCATGCGGTGCACACATGCCATCCCATTCTTTCTATTGAGGGACACACCCCTTTATCTGGTCAAATGGCCCGGAAAGTTAGTAGCGTGTCCATACAGTCACTCATTTCTGGAGTAAGGGTGTAACATGATGGCAATTAACCCAAAAGAAACCCTAAACCCTGGCTTATAGCACAAGCAATCATCTGGAAAGGAGGTGCCTTATATGTGTCCACTGCTAATGAATAGACAGTGTTCTTGAGTTATGGGTCACGTGTCATGAGACTGGGCCTCATTACAAGTATGGCAGTAAGGCAACAGCGGTGCCAGTAGCACCATTGCTACCGTACCACCATACTACCAGTTGTGCTCGCGCGTCTCACTCTGCCTGCCAGGTCGGACCTGGCGGGCAGTGCGGCACCCACGAACACAACTCATGGATGCACCGGAACAGTGCCGGTGCATCTGAGCTCCCCATTCCCATTCAGCCCTATAGGTCCGAATGGGGAGTCCCTTATTACCGGCACCCCGCAAATGGGCAATTACCGGGTCCGCCAAACTCGCCATGACCCGGTAATTGTCCATTCGCAGGTGCCGGTAAATCACGGGTTTGGCCTGTGTTACACACCCACAATGAGGCCCACTGTGTTTGGAATTATTGCAGCCTGCTTTTATTAGAATGTTAGCTAATATTGGTGTCAGTGTTATGGTGTCTTCTACCACCTGGGACACTCTTGAGCTATTCCCCATGGAGTCTTTGGTCTTATACACGTCTTGCACCTGGCTTAAAATGGATGGTTGTTCCCTTATGAAACTTTATTTATTTATTTATTGGATATTTGTAAGGCGCTTGTACAACAAATGGTGTTTCAAGGCGCCACAAGACAAAAAAGGAGGGAAGGGAACAAGGGTGAAAGATGCAAGTGCAGTAACAAGAAGTGCAAGGGGGAGGGGCCCGGGGTGGAAGTGTTTGGTGCATGCACATGTATTGTCATACAGTTGGCTTGGTCTACTCGTGCCGTCTTCAGGTGTTCGATTGTGTCCATCTCCTGCTGTACCTGCCTGCGGTAAGGGAGGTACAGTTGCCTTAGTGAGTAACGCTTCTCACATGTGCAATATTGGGCTCGGGGAGGGGCAGAAGCTATGGGTGACGTATTCATCTGCCTCTAAACAATCAGGTAACAGAACATTATCGATCTGCATGGATCACACCCACGCAAAGTCATTCAGTAACAGGAACCTCACCAAGTCATCGCACTACGCAAAAGATTTGTGCAGGCTTTTGGTTTTTATAGAGAACACACAACTGGTACATGATGCTTACAAATAAAGTACAGATCTGCAAGATGAGTCCAAGGAGCAAGAAAACATGCATCCAGACAAGTAGATCCAAAAGGGTAGAGCACATGCGATTGAATTCCACTGATGTTCACGTTCTTACAAGCATCACTCGTTGAAAGACACTTAGTTGGGTTAATCTGTCCACTGAACCCGCCGATGTGGGTTTAGAATTCATTTTCTTTAGCCTAAGGATTTCTTAATTAGCACAGACCAGTGCCCTACACACCCAGTGTGTATGCCAGTTATGCAAGTTAGCAAGACCATCAAGCTGAGGGGCAACGTTCAGGAGAGCCACCCTCTGTGACCTCAGAAGACAGTGGGCAGTGGTCAAGGCAAATGCATTGAAAGATCTCCTGGCAAAGGTATGAACATTGGCCAAACGTATGGCCCAGAGATGGACTCGCGCTACCACAACACCAACTGTGGTCTGCGTCTTTTAGCCCCAGCCTATGTATTTTCTTAGGTGATCAATATATAATGAGTAAAACACTCTGCATAACCTAGTTCAAGCTTACCTCTACATGCCTTCAAGGAGGCGGCAGATAACCTTATGCCTTTCAACCACTATAGAGTCATCATAAGGAGCGAGTTTTTGAAGCCTGTCCTCTTTCCTTCTTCCTCTATGTTCTCTTCTCTGCTTCTCGTGTCCTTCCATCCTTAACTCTCTCTTTTTTCCGCCTTGCCCCACCTTGCCGCTCTACGACATGTGTCCTGTCTACCGCTCCCTCTTACCTTTCACCCTCCTCTGGTCTTCTATCTTACCTCAACACTTCCTCTAGACTCTCTCTTCCACCTACTTGGAGCTCGCTCTGCCCACCGTATCCTCCTACATCTTTCCACTCTCTGCTCTCTCTATCATCCTTCTCCCCCTCCCTACTCTCTATCTGTTTTTCTCCTCCTCTCTGCTCTTTCACATCTCCTACTCCTCCTCTGCACTTTTTCCTTCACCTCCTCTTTGCTGGCCGACCTCTCCCCCATTGCCTTCTCACTATACCGGCATGATCTAACCTTATCCTGCAGCTTCCCACATGGAAGTATAATTCCCACACTATCCTTTCCTTGCATTCCTTGTACGTCTCTGACTCCTTTAGATGAGTGGTGTGAGTGGTTGGACACGGTCTGTGTGGACCACATGATTCCCAGCTGATCGGTGTTGCATAGCAACAGCCCCACAGCTCCAACAGTGCGGTTTAACAAGCACGTATCCGCCATCTTGAAACCACCCACAATGTGGGTTACGCCTCTGCAGTGGTTATTGAGAGGCACCACTTCATTTACCTTGCTTTTCTGTGCGACTTCCGTATTATCTTGTTTATAACATGGACGGGGTCCCACAAGTGACAGTGAGTGGGGTCGGTGGTTCACTCCACAAGCAACACGCATGAACCAAGTTGCTTCTCTTCTGATATTGTGTGGCACCTAGACAGCTGAAGTGGTGGGTCCACAAGCATCTTGGCTCTTCCCAGAGTGCTAGGTCTTCTACATAGTAGAGTTGTGCGTCCCAAGCCATACCAGGGCTCTGCAGCCAATAGGGTGCTCTATACAAACAAGGCAAGGGATGGGCTAAGGTGCCTGGTGGATCCACCATGAACTAGCTCTGATGCGCGCGTCACCGAACAGTCCACGAACCACAGGGTCACCCCAGTTCCATACTCTAGCCTCAAACATGGGACCTTGTCACAATCCACAGAACCTCTTGCAAGAAAAGAGTCCAGAATTGGAAGCAGACTCTTTTTCCATCGTATTTTGGGGTACACGCTGGGTGAAGCATTATAAATGGTGGGTTCAGGGCCCCGCATTCAGCCACGCTGCATTTTCCTGGTTTAGGGGCAACAGGTTTATACCGAACTAAATGGATTTCTGGTGTATGGAAGGTTGGGGGATAGAGGTGTTTTAGTCAGGTAGTACAGGCCTAGCAAGGAGACAAACTGCAGGGGATTTGGGTCAGAGATCTGGTGGTGTGGTTTTACTATTAGGATTGCAGGGTGCCCTGTGGGGATGGTGGAAGGCAGATTGGGTTGTGGGGGTCAGAGAGAAGGATGGGGGTTTAATATGGCAGCCAGATGCTCTGCGTCTGACTGGGACCTGCGTAGAGCCTTAGAAGTAATCAGTTCTGCAGGTCTGGGTTGCCTCCAGGTATGCAGTAGCAGGAGTTAAAGGGTGATGGAAGGGACGATGAAGGAAAGACGATGAGTTGGTTCTGGGGCAAAGGAAAACTACGTGTAAAACCTGGGGTGGTAAGGGTTGGGGCAGGGGCACAGATAGGGGTGGGGTGGATTACTAGGGAGCCTGTGCCTACACTTGTAGTGCATGCAGTAATAAAGGAGGGAGGGTGGGTAGGAGCAGATGGGTAATGGGAAGGAGAAATAGGTGGACATTGTGTGGGTTGAGGCTGAGAGTCTGGGGGTTGCCAGAGGTAAAGGGTGGAACAGACGAGAGGAGCCAAAGGAGGTCATGAGCCAAATGGGGCAAAATATGGTCAATACAAGCACCATGGTGCTGTGGCATTGGGGCAACACAGTTTCAAAGGGGGTAAAGCGGAATGCTGGAAAGAGTATAGGTGTACTGGAGACTGGGGTGGAAGGCAGATAAGAAGGGAAGCCTGAGGCAATGGGGTCTAAGGTGGCCCATTGTAGCCAATGGGTGGAAACTGGGAATGGTCTTGGGGTAGCCCAACCTGGTTCAGCAGACCACGGAGGACGAGCAGTGAGCATGATGCTGCGTCTGCAGAGAGGAGCACTGGTGGAGAGGTCTGAGAGGGCCCCACGCAGTCACAGACCAACTGAACACAATGTGGTTGTGGATGAGGGAGGATGTGCCAGGGCTGAGTGGTTTGCTCCAGGTTTGGAACGGTGCACGGAAGGCAAAGGAGAAAGGGATGATGAGAACAGAGACAGGGGGACTGGGGCCCTGCTGGAAAACCATGGAGGAAGGGGGGATAGTGGATCAAGACCCCCTCTTATTAAAGGAACATCCCTGTTGGAGGAGGTGGGTGAATACTGGGCATGGAGGCAAAATATAAGTAAGAAAGGGTTGAAAGGATGGCGGTAGAAGGAGGGATGTAGGATCCATGGTTAGTGGGGTCTGCAAGGGAACTGCAGTGGTGGAGGTTGTGAATACTTTGTCTTGCAGCAGATGTCTGCTAAGTTGTGCGTGAAGAGGGGAACAGAGCAGGATGCAGGAATAAGAAGGTGGCCAGCATATTGACATTATTGAGGAGTGAAAAGCTGGCAAAGGCACGAACGAGAGGTTAATTTGTTTTTGAGGATTGAGTTAGATAATGTACCAGTATGCTCTAGGCTACCAGATGAGATGGTGGAGGAACTCTTGGGTTTTCTTAGGACAGCAGTAACAGTTAAAAAGGGGGAGTTGTGGTAAAGGCAGAGGCTGTTAGAACACTTAAACTTTGGTAGCGCTGGAAAGAACGTTTTGCAAACTGTTTGCCATGGGGTTGTCTGGTGCAATGGAGCTGTACCATTCGTTTTGGGTTATGGTAGCAGTGAGGGAAGGCTCTGGGTGCTATTCTGGAGGGAGCACAACAGTGTGCCATGCGGCTCCTAGAAGAGTCTGAGGAGAGGTGGGCACAGGTCTGTTTCAGATGCCTCAGGTGTGTTTTGGTCTGCATTGCCAGGGGCAACAAAGTTAGAGGAGGAAAGGTTTGAGCCTCACTTTCCTGCCATTTTTCCCATTGGTGATGGCCTTGGCAATATGTGCCAGAAACAAGAGGGTGAATTTCATCATTGATAACAAACGGTGGTAGTATGAGTGACTATGCAATCCGTGAAAGATGATCGGGTTTTATGTCTACGTATGGTGTTGCTGTTGTGCTGCCTGTGATGGAGCATTGTGTTGTGGGCCAGCTATGTTCCTGGTATCAACAATGGGATAGCGGACGCCTTGTCTCGCTCACAGTGACAGAGTATGTGGGCTGGCACCTAGACCGAAGCAGTTGCCGAAGAGAATTCCAGAGGATTTATGCAACCAAGGAGAATGAGGGCTCTACGGCTCCTGGAGTGGTTCTTTGGTCACTCATCTGTGGAGAAGTATAGGAAGACCTGTCATGGTTTTCTAAGTATCAGTGCCAATTCTTTGAGGGAGGGTAGGGATGCACACTTTAGGAGAAACAATGATATATGTATAACTATGTGCCCGATTTACTGGCCAGAGCACTGTTGGGGGATATGATATCAGGTAAATTGTAAGATTCCTTTTTTATCGAAAAAGGTTGCGGGGATTTGAGTAGTGAGCAGGGAAAGTGGGAGGCAGGATGCTTGGAGGCTGGCCCAGGGAGAGGGCCGGAGAGATAGGACAGCGGCACCCATCACAGTAGGACGGCTCAGGCAGATAGTGGGGATCTTGCGGCCATTGTGTATATCAGGATGAGGGTGGCGTTTGTTCAAGGTCAGGTACTTGTTTTTTGGGGCCAGTTGGGAGTGGGAGTTGGTGGGAAGAAAGGGCAGAAGGTTTGCAGTGGTCGGTGTGAGAGTTAAGAAGGGGTCCTGGGTTATCTTGGGTTATACGGAGGATAGACCGGTGTGTCTGAGTAGGTCTTTTCGGTTCCATGTGTTAAAATCGTGGCCAAATTTGCAGTGGATACAAAATATTGCAGCAAAAAGGATGTGGTTTTGCCGCCGCAATCCATGTAAATGATGCGGGGGACACCCTCACAAACATCAGACACATACCATTTAAGAGGAGCGGGAGATACCCCCACAAACCCCGCTCCACTAATTAGTGTAATGGGGTACACCTATAACGGGTCAAACCATTGCATTTTACACGCAATTTTTTGTACAGGCAACATTTCTGCCGCAGTTTTATCTCTGCATACCGTCTTTTCACCAGAGAGCCACACTGAGAGGATGGGGAGAAGGGGCTTTTTTGTGGAATGAGGCTGGACAGGGTTTGAAGGGGGTGATGCAAGTGTTGGAGATGATGTGGGAGATGTTGAGCTAAATGGGCTCGGAGGGCACGGGGCACACACTTTCCAAATGGGGAGGAACGGGATGGAAGGAGAGATCAGAGGTAAACAGGATGGGATACTCAGTGGAGTGGCTGACTAAATTTGAGTCTGGGGCATATAAGGGTGCATAAGGCTGATGGCAGGGGAGGAGTTTAGTGGATGGAGTTAATATGAAAAGCACACCCACCCTCTGGCGCAGTGATGATGCGTGTGAGAAGGCGGCATGAATTTGGACGAAGAGGTGAGCGGGAGCGCCCTGGGTGAATATTCCCTGGATGGATCTATCTGACCACTGCCACTTTTAATTGCCGAATCCGAAAATGTCGATTTCATTTTCTTCGTTTCACCCAATTATATGTGGGGATAGACCCCTGCAACCCCCATACTTCCCATACATTATATATTACCCTAACCCACCTCCCACATATCACTGCAGCGATTCTGCATTTTCGTGGTCGCTCTGCTTGTATGGTTCCCCTAGAGGCAGTTGTTGTGTGTGAGATGGATGTGGGGGTGGGTTCTGTGTGTGTAGGTGTGTGTGTGTGTGTGCTCCTGCCCCGAGTGAATGTCCATTGACAGTCTGTTAGCCGGGGGCTGGATGTGGCTCTTTGCCCAGTGGGTGTTGCCTTCCAGGTAACCTTTTGTCCTACCTGTCTTGAGAGTGCTCTAACCAGTCATAGAAGAAGAAGAAGAAGAAGAAGAAGAAGAAGAAGAAAGAAGAAGAAGAAGAAGGAGAAGAAGAAGAAGAAGGAGAAGGAGAAGGAGAAGAAGAAGAAGAAGAAGAAGAAGAAGAAGAAGAAGGAGAAGAAGAAGAAGAAGAACGAAGAAGAAGAAGAAGAAGAAGAAGAAGAAGAAGAAGAAGAAGAAGGAGAAGAAGAAGAAGAGAAGAAGAAGAAGAAGAGAAAGCAACTTGGAACACGTGTCTGTGGCCCCTAACTGTTATGTACAATCAGACCTGAACAGTTGTTTAGTTTTTAAATAAACACAGTCTCTCTCTCTCTCTCTCTCCCTCTCCCTCTTCTCCTCCTACTCCCCCTCCCCCATGCTTGATTGACATAGACACAGGAGCCAGTGAGTACCTTTGATTAATACCTCGCCCTTTTTCTTCAGCTCATTAAAATTGTTATTTTAAAACGCGCTTAATATCGGGTGACCCTTTTCTAAGTGCGAGCCCAGGATCCGAACCTGTGTTGCTACGCATGATCTTGGTTCCAAGACAAACACATTGCCCCTGAACTATCATCTCGGACGAACACCATGTCATGGTGCACTACGTGTCACCAACACGTGATGCTGCACGAGCCCTGGGTGGGGCCATCAACCACAACATCCCATGCCAAGTGTAAATTGAAACACATGACATGATGCAACATTAAATATAGCAGCAACCACATTTAAAACTGAGCCAGTGGGGCACTGTGCGTTTGCACACACACAGAAACACTGTATACGTCCAGTAGAGGTTGAGCACCAATGTCATGCCCCTTTACTGGATCCATTTTAAGCATTTTGGACATGACGGAGCACAACTGTTGCTTTTGTAGGACATGCAAAATCCCAACTTTTACTGTGCCCATTTTAATCATTCTTGGATGGGATCACAGTTTGGGACATGCCTCATGATCTAAGGGTGTACTAGGGCATTGGGACACATGCATCAAAGATTTCAAAATCTTTATGGTCTGTGCGACCACTTTATTTGTCCCTGAGTAGATGGCGCCCACTCTGCAGCAGGCAAAGCCACACCCGGATACACCAGGGGTCACACACACTGTGCAGAGCGCTGAGTGTCCGTTGATGGTGGTGCAGGCAGGCAGTGACCCGAGCACACCATGTTTAGGCTCCCCTTTGCAGGCGTCTCAGCAGGTGGCAGACTCTAAGTTGTGGTGGAGGAGTGGCTGCAGCCCTCCGTTCGGCCTGGCCGGCACAAGCACCTTCTTGGCTGAGGGCCGCAGCTGGGACAAGGTTGTGGCATGGTGCTGGGGTGTTTCTTGCACCAGTGCAGCGGCAGGGCTCACCCTGCATATTCTCTCTCTCTCTCTTCTCTCTCTCTCTCTCTCTCTCTCTCTCTCTCTCTCTCTCTCTCCTCTCTCTTCTCTCTCTCTCTCTCTCTCTCTCTCTCTCTCTCTCTCTCTCTCTCTCTCTCTCTCTCTCTCTCTCTCTCTCTCTCTCTCTCTCTCTCTCTCTCTCTCTCTCTCTCTCTCTCTCTCTCTCTCTCTCTCTCTCTCTCTCTCTCTCTCTCTCTCTCTCTCTCTCTCTCTCTCCCCCCCCCCCCCCCCCCCAAACCCCCCCCCCTAAAAACGGGATATGTCCCACTTTCAAAACGGCAGCATGTCTCTTCCATCAGCGGTGAGGCGGCAGGAGCGAAGCCACTCTTCTCTTGCCTGGGTGGGAGTTATTTATCCATGTCTGTAGAAGCTCAATACGGCAGCCCACACCGCCTCTTCTGCCAGGCAGGAGCCTATATTTATTTCATGCGACACCACGCCTCTCTCATTAATGCAGTGGCAGAAAATGCTGCACCGCCGGCTGCCTCTTCTGCCCTGTGGGCAGGAGTCATTCCCATCTCTGTTCCAGCGGCAGATGCCGCTCCAACTCGCTCCGCTAGGCAGGAGCTCTTCAACACTTCTAGGCTGGTGCAGCTCGGTCTCCCTGGCAGGAACATTGCCTTGCTTCCTTACTTGGCCACACACTCGTAGCCTCCGACATTCATCTCTGCTGCCATACACTCCCCAGGCTCTCCAACTTTGTGCACAGTCCTCGTTGGTACCTCCAGCGATCATCAGGGCTGTGCCTGACTTCACTTGGACGGTGCATTCAAGCCTGCACTGGTAACTCCAGTGGCGGGTGCCCGTGCACCACAGGACATTGTCAGCAGTTCTGATGGTCGTTGGACCAGATCCGACATAGGATGTGAGAGCTCCCCATGGCGGCCATTCCCACAGCACGCTCTGGCATGACGGGACTTAACACGAGCTTTGTCAGACCTCCAATCTATAGAATCTGATGGTGAAATAGCAAAATAAGCAATATTTTGGGAGCAAAATGAAGATTGCACGTGCAGGGAAACCTTGAAGAAAATGCAAAGCCATTTCACAAATGTACAGATGCAGTAACGCAAGTAGACGAAGTAATCATAAGGCTGGCTATACGTAGTGAATAGACTGCAGGCGGTGTCACCAATTTATATATATGTGTGTGCATAAAATCTGGATGTTCCGCGACGCATTTTAGCAAACTTGGATCCCGTGAATGAAAGGGCTGAAAGTGTGGTGCAGCAGAATAGAACAGCTGATGGCAAAGGAAGAGTCGAGAAGAGTCGAGAAGGCTTGCCTGGCCCAGTGTCAAGAGTCAGAGCCACCAAGAGCCTGGTGATCTACTCGAGAAGATACAATGAACGTGAGAAGCGAGTCGAGTTCCTGTCTGAGGTGTAATGGAAAAACACTAGAAGTGCCAGGTTTTCTTCATTTATTAGTATTAAATACAACAGAGGAGCCCAAAAACGTGGTCTCCAGTCACATGGCCAGATGAAAATAGACTTTGGGGAGAGCTACACCGAGACCAGAAGATATGGCCATGCCTTCACTCCCTTTTATTCCCAGGCACAGTGAGCCGTTGCAAGGCCAAGTTCAAAGACTAATTGACTGGCAGACAGCAAGAGTGATGATGTGTGATGGGCTAATTGAGTGTGGAGGCATGACTAGGTCAACCCATTAGCACATGGGGTACCAGATTGCATACTGGTAGCGAGTGGAATATTCCAGAAGGGTACAAGTGTGCCAACCAATTATAGAGGGCCACGTAGCAAGGAGCCCTATAGTTTGAAAAGCAATAGAACATTGTACATTACTGTGACACGGAAGATGACTAGTACTTGGGGTGGAGTTAGTTGTCTACCTGACTTTAGAGATCCAGTCACGATCCCCGCCCTTATAGAAAGTATATTTAGATGTTCTCCTTAAGCCTATGACAAACCCCCATAGGTTTTCTTATTTTGCCACGTAGTATGATGTCTTTCATGATGAATTTTTAGTATTAAGTTGTGCTTTTTTATGAAATGTTTGAGAACTCTTGAGAGAGATTGCTGTGTGGCGTACGTTGATGTCCATTGTACTCCCTGTTTTAACAAAGTGTATTAAAACAGTTGTGTTTTGCCAAACTTCCTGAGTCGGTCTGATTCTATTGATGTTGGAGTAAGAGCTGCATCCCCATCCATCTCAGATCCTGTTACCTCGTCTTAAAGGACCTCCAGGTTCACAGTGATTTTGGTTGGTAACTGATGCACAGAAAGAAATGCACCTCTTTTATTGAGCTTGTTACATGGTGCACCACGTGTCACCAACACATGATGCAGCACGAGGCCTCGGTGGAGACTTCAACCACAACATACAGGACCTGGAGTTCCAGGATAATTCAGGGGTACCAACAAGTACAGTGGGAACTCATGAGTTCTCCAAATATGGAATATAAGATCAATTGAAATTATGAATTTGGTGAAGAAGAGGTTCACTCAGGCTTACCTGTGAAATCCTCAAGAATGTATTTAAAATGTGTTTTCAACTTAAGGTAATATGTTCATATTGCCATGAGCTCATATTGATGCACCATGCAGGGAGGGGAAAGTGTGTGTGGCTAAGTGTAAGCAGAATGTCCCAATACGGATGGTTGATCAACTCTAAAGCTCTATTTTATTACACAGATTTAGGGACTGCGGACGAATTTTCAGGAGGCAATGCAGTGTAATACATCAGTATGTTGAAAAGCATACATTAGCGCCTTACTGCAGGGAACAGTCCTTGAACATAGCCATTATTAGTGGCATACTATTTGGGGCAGCGAGAAACCTTTGCAGTACTGAAACGGGCAAGGGTGGGGGAAAGGCCAGGTGGTTGTAGAAGGATCGTGAGAGATTCTGGGATTGGGGTGCAAGGGTTGTGTAGCTTGCTGAGAGTGAAGAAGGTTCTGGATTTCTTTTCCAAATTGCATGAGGTTGAGGTCAAGTCTAATGTTGGTTGGTATGAGGCTGTACAGCCTGGTGCTGTAGACTGTCAATGCTTGTTTCATGGTTCTTTTTTGCATTTTTGCTGCTCTAGTCTGGCCAGGACCTGACCTCTGGCGAGGTGCTTGCAGCCCGAGATGGTGTCTGCCAGGTAAAAGGGAGCGTGTATGGGGATAGCTCTCTAAATGATGCAGAAAGCTTTCCAGATGTAGTGCAGACGTAGTCAATGTTGTTTGTAGTATTTGAAGTCAGCCAACCAAAGCAAATGCCATCTGTGAAACATTGACCTGTAACTGGGGTATAGTTCTGCCACATGTCGGCAACAATTTCTTTGGGAACCATGATGGCCTACAGCTGTTTGCATTTGAAATGACGAGAGTATGGACTACACATGCCAATAATGACATTAACATATCTCTATAGCTGTTTTAGGGTCACCCGTAGCCAGATTTCGTTTGCCATGTCAAAGGCCATGGCGAACTCTATAACACCGGTGTATAGAGGTTGTTTCTTTACATTTAATTTATTTATTTTTCACTGTTTTAGAGTGCACTGTTGCCCCTGCTGAGATCTCTGGGTACTGATGGATAAATGGAAGAAGCAGGCACACCTTTCAGGGTTGTGCAAGTCCGGGCCTCGAGGGCCGCAATCCTGATGGGTTTTCAGGATATCCCTCATTAATATTAATGATGAAAAATGTGCCTACATTTAGAATCATTGTATGCAAATTTATTTCATGAATATCAATTAGATCTATCCTTAAAACCGAACATGGATTGCGGCCTTCAGGCCTGGAGTTGGACAACCCTGCGTAAATGCACCACATGATTATCTTGTGCAGAGATAACCTTTTAGAAAATGTCCTCATTGTAAATAATTTCAGTAGCTCGCATGGCAAGAGGGAGAGAGTTCCAAAATGTGTGTACCAAAGAGAAAAAATAGAGATAGCGCGATTAGCCCCATTATGCTTGCCATATTTTGGGGATAACTAGCCATTTCACCAGACTTGGTCAGAAAAGGCATTAGAAAGATAAAGTTGGGGCCTATAATATGCAGGGGCTAGTGGGCCAAGCATAGTATCTATAAAATGTATGCATTCGACTGCAGGTAGCCAATGCCAGGAAGCCCGCTCTGGTGTATCATTGGCAACATGCAGACAGTCTGATTGTGCATGCACTAACGACTTATTATGGACTAGGAGAAAAAGGCGTGCAATTGCTTTGCTGCAGTAGTTAAGCCGAGCTGAAACAAAGACATTCAGCAAAATAACTTTTTGGGGGGAGAAGAAAATCAAAAAATCATTTTAGACATCAATTGCCCAATGCATATCTACACCGCCTTCTAGATTCAGGAAGTTAAGTTAAGGTGGTTATCAAGCTGAATTCCCAAAGTGAGGACCAGACTAGTGGGAGTAGGATAGCCAAGTCGCGCAAGGGGCAGAGAATACGTGGTGTGTGTGATGGAAGAATGCTACAGATGAACATCTTTGTTTTTGAGGCAATAAATGTAAGGATCCTCTAGTCCAGCCTGGCTCCAGCCTCCATGGTACACATGTGTGCCATGTTTGTGTAGCAATTTAGACAAAGTAGAGTGAAGTCGAAGGCAGAGGTTAAACAGAATGGGAAACAGGGCAGAGCCCTTTGGGACACCACAAAGGAGAGGATATGGAGTAGCGTTGTAGCCCCTTCCAAATACATCTATGTCACTCTGCAGCAATAGTTACAAACTTACAAAGATTGATAGATTACTTGGAACCTAACATTGTTCCAATGAATCTATATCCTGTCTGAAAATCACTGCAGTGAACGCAAGCACACACCTCTAGAGAGATACACCCCCAGAGAGACATGCCATTTCCTGTCATATAGTTTACTCTACAGTGTTGTGATGCAACATGGCACTGCTTTTACTTTCTGACAGGAAGAAAGAGTTCCAGTAGTCAAGCTCTTCCTCTTACTCTAACAGTGAAGAGTTTAACAGTTCCTTTACAGAGGCAAAGATTCATTCTGCAAATGATGCCCACAAACGTCAATTCTGGTGCTCCTTTTAGGGTGCTAATTTACATATTTATATATCTGGTCTACTGCTAAGTGCCTTGAGATCATACCAATGATGTATAGGGTGCTATATAAATGCCCAATAACATAATATAAAATGGTGATGCTGATGATGGCTTGTTTTAGAGAAGCCGGTTACTTGCAACCTGCACCCATCAACACCCCAAGGTTTTGCATCTGTCTCTTCTGCTATCGCGTAAACGATCCTCAGGGTCCTTTTTTCTAAGAGCCAAGTGCAGCTAAGCCAACAAAACTGGTAGAAAGGCATTATATAAGACCACTGTACATTAGACTAATTATGTTAAGATGAAGGAGATTCTCTTTTGGGGTCTGATGGGACACTGTTCTTGAATAAAGGCCGAAAGTCAGACTAAGGCCAGTGATAGGATATTCCGATGGCTGAGGGCTTACGTGTAGAGCTCGAGTGCATGAGACAGCCTCCTTAATGTATTCAGGGGCACGTCATCATTATTAACTTGTTTGGGGACACAATTATATTGGTTACATTCAATTTAGCATTTGGATGGAGTAATCAGCTTTTTGATTATTTGTCAAATTGAAGGTTTCTTATTAATGTTGGCTTGTCGCTTAGCCAATTTGCAGATAGGTTCTTCCAATAACAATTTGGTGATTAATTCACAAGGTTCCAGATGCTGATATATTTTGCATACATTATTGCTATATCAATCCAGCATGGTTTTGGATTAAAGAAAGAAGGGCACGCTACCTCTTGCTCAGTGGAAGGAGCAGAGCCATTGATCTTTGATTTGATTTTGAATATTTATATTGCAGACCACACAGAATGAACTATATGCGGGCACAGATGTAAACTATTAGATGAAATTCCATTCACTGAATACTTTTATTTTCCATTGCTTGGAACAGACCTTTAATTCATTCCTTTTTAATAATCTTGTATTTATGTAGTTGTTGTATGTTCCTTTACTTAACTGGGTAATCGCCTACTCACGTGAGCTCCATTGCTTCCCCCTACCACTCAGCCACCAAACCCTATATCAGAGTTCTAGACTCCCTCATCCCCTCTGCTTCCCTCCCCTGTCCCAGGCCACCCCCCTCCACTGTACTGAGATTTTCTTTTGGGGGGATTCCCACAGACACAATACAATCTGGTGCACGAGCTCACATCTCCCAGTCCCCTAAAGGCGTTCTCCAATACACTAGTCTCACCGCCACCCCTCCCACCCTCTCTCTGCCACCTTCACCTTACGTTCTCCTGCATCCCAAGCTCCTTAAAGCTGCAGCATCTTTGACTGCATGATCTTTCGTAACCAAGTCCCCTCTGCAATGATCGAGGGGACTTCATTGTGCATCTCTCTGCGGCAGGGGCCTCTCTCTGGAACAGCCTTCCTGCCTCCCTGAAACTTGAGGAGAACCATCTTCGGTTCTGCAAGCACCTCAAAACCTTCCTCTTTGCTTCTGCTTTCTCTCCCCCTCTCCCCTGCTAAATTCTTCACTGAAACTGCACTGAACCTGCACCTGGGCCACTCTCACCGACCTCGGGCCTTGGCCCAGCCCTCTCCACTTGCACTGCCTCCCTGGCAACCCCTGCACTGCGGGGCTGTCTCTGCATCCCTACAGCTCCCCCCTCCTAGCACTTGTCTGCACTTACCTTGCACTTGCCACCACCTGGCCCTACTTATTTATTTTATTTTTTTTACTTACCCTGATCAGCACTTCCCCCCTCCCTATCCCCTTGCACTTTTCCCTTCCCCTCTACCCCTGCACTTGTGCAATCTGAATGACACCTGGCCTAGTAGGATCGTTGTCTGTCTTCCCCTTGTTCCCCCCTCCCTGCCTCGTCGCGCCTTGAAACACTTGTGTATAGGCGCGTTACAAATGCCATATCATATCATATCATATCTGTTATTTTAAGCATCTCCTATTTTGTTCAGCAAAGGCCATAAGCCAGTAAATACATTTTGGGGGTAGAAATATTGCATGATCAGAATTGTTCAGTGCAAATATTAATGCTAGGAGCAGTGGGTCGGTTCTGCAAGCTCTGTGCGTGGTGCCTTATTGAATAGGGCGGGTTACACAAAGTTTGCAAAGTCCAAGGTTGAGAAACATTGGGAAACTTGACAAGTTATCATCAGCACTTATATTTTGTAACTTTTTAAAAAATATTTCTGAAAACACCCGTTCACAGGCTCGGACTGGCCTATAGGGCAATAAGGCAATGCCCGAACCTGGCGTGGGCCAGTTTATTGGGTCAAAGTGGCCACTTTTGTGGCCAATGTGGGCCAGTTTGATGAATTACTTTACTATGCGGCTCACACTTTTGTGTCACTGAATAAATATATTTACAATGCACAATTTGCATCACATTTTATCAAAAGATTTCCCCTTGGGTACTACTCAAGCAGTCTGTCCCAAAAGCAATGAATTGCCTTTTGGAACTGGGAGCCCCGTTTTCATTGGTTCCCAAGAGACAATGTTACGCCCCAGTCTGACCCTGCCCATTCATTGGGTCTCACTTGTAAATATTGTAGGGCATAATTTAGCAAAAAGTGTTAATTGCAAGGAAAGGGACTACGTGCATTAGCACTTATGTGTTGGTGTGCCACCGCCGTGCCATTTCCCACATTTGCAAAATGGAGTGCAAAAGCACCGTTGATAAGCAGGCAAAATCACCTTACCACCTTGCCTTTTGCACTCTGTCCTGTGAAAGAACGGTCAGGCAACATTTACAATCGAGTCCAATGGAATCAGCCTGTTTTTAAGCCGGTTCTAAAAACTGGCAGATAACTTGACAATTCCTTCCTTTTACTCCTGCTTGAAAATGTGCTTCCGGTGTGGAAGCACGTGCTCTTTAAAGGCGGGGGAGGAAAGCAGAGCAGAAATGTTAACTCTTTGTTGTGCCCCCACTCCAAATGATATGCTATGATATGATAGGATGTGGCATTCATAACACGCCTGTACACAAGTGTTTCTGGCGGCTCCAGCTTCCCATTCATCGCTGCCATGCAATGGAACTCCCTTCCACCCCACCTGAGAGCAGAAACATCCCACTTAGTTTTCCGCAAAGCTATCAAAACTCTGCTATTTGCCTGAACATGCCAGCTATTTAGGTATTGTACATAATATGCCATGTAAAGCACCATATGTCAATGCTTTAGTAAGTAGTGTATTTATTTGTAAACTACATGTACCGTCCATGCAACTAAGCTGTCTTCTTGTAACAGCGCCTCGAAGCCCTCGGGCCGCTTGTGCGCTTTATACATTTACAAAATAAATTAATAAAAATAAAAATAAATGTTTCTGCAAAATGCCCTGGAGTGTAAATGAAAGACATTAATGGCTAGCCTTTTTGCCTTTACGCCTTACTTTTGTACGCTGGGGCTTAGAAAATGGCCCACTCAGGGTCTTTTTTGACTTTTTGAATCTTTACTTTTGCAGCCCACTTTCCGAAAGTTTTAAACTGCATGGAAGGGCATCAGCAGAACCTATGTGGTTCTTTCTCTGCTTGCAATTAACACTTTCAATAAGACTCCCTGTGTGTCCTGCGAGGGGTGTCCTACATCATTTCTATAGCCAAAACATCCGTTTTGTGTTTCGCCTTTATTTGTTTTCATTTGTAGTGCCACCTACGGCAGAATATTGAAAGCCCTGGCTGTTCAGAAGGTGCACGACCACCACGCAGCGGGCAATGCCACCCACCCTCTTTGCCTGTCGAATAGAAGACACACTTTTCCGTTTTTCTATTGCATGTTTTATTCTTTTAAACACGTGCCTGGTCAAGTAAAGAGCATTATGCAGCCATAGAGAAATATTTCACTAAAAAGGAGAAGAGGTTTCATCAGAAGAAATGCAGCATGAAGGGCAGGAGACTGGATGCGGCTGGTCATGTGCGGTGCAGATGGCAACGGTGGCTCCCTGCCGCAGTCACATTACCACAGGCATTCTGCAAAACAGTCCACAAGAAAACACGGTTACACTTGGCTTCTGGAGCTTCAAATACATATTGATATGTTGCAGCTAAGTTTATTGGCATTCCTGCATCCATGCTAGACAGTGAAAATACCGAAAGCAGAATCAAGAATAACATTTTCAACCAATATAAAATATCGAGTTTTTAATTAAAAATATATATATTGGGGATGGGTTAAGGGATTAAAACTGGTATGGAGGGGGTAGGGGTAGGGCAATAAAGCTAGAGAAACAGGGGGTTTAGGAGGGGTTACACCCAAACTGAAAAAGCAACACAAGTTCGATATTGTTTCGTTATTTTAAATGATTTAAACAAGTTTTAGTTCTTTTTTTCATTCGTTATTAACGCATGGAAGCGAACACATAAGAAAGACCCTGGTGTAAAATGGGCCTGCCCTGACAGAAATGGTGTTGATAGAAGCACTATGATTCCAATATGCAGTAGTGCAGTCCTCTTCCTGGGAAAGGTGACAGTTGCACTGTAGGACTATAATAATTCCTTGTCTGCCCCTCCATTTTTTCACTTATTTGTAGCTTCTTTTTTCCCCAAATATATATATATTTATTATTGGTTATTTATAATGCGCGAACCTGTGTTGCACTGCCTCGTTTTTGCTTCCAAGGCGAGCACTTTGCCCTTGAGCTATCCTCCCGAGACAGGATGGTTTCAGCTCCCATATTCTTTATCGTAGCCTCGCCTCCATCCCTCCCCTGTCCATACTTTTCCACCCCAGCCCCTTTTTCCCACCTTCGCCCTTTGTTGTTACTTTCAAGTCCCTTCCCACTATCCCCCTATCCTTGGCGCTTCGCAATGTTTTTGGTGAAATCACCATTACACACCATTTAGAACAAATCCAATAGGTGCATTATAAAACATGGCCTTCACTATGAGGATTGTGGTTACGGTAAAGACATGTGCTATTTTAAGTACCCCTTCATTTAAATTACCACCTAATTATGAGTTTGGATGTCATGTGATGTTTACTGATTGGGGTACACAGAAAGTACTGAATGGGGTAAATATGGGTTATCTGCCCCATGTAGACTTTTCAGTGCACCCTATTTGGTAAACATACCTTGCAATGCCAACTCATGCACAGGTGGTATTTTCAAAATAGACAGTATTTAAAATACCACATTTCTTTATTGTTACCTCCATACTTATAATGAGGTCCTTCGGGACTATGAATGTCCTACCAACTAGTGTGAAAGTGCTGGACTGGTGCAAGGATTTTTGGCACACTGAGCTAAGTGGCAATGGCACCACATGTACGGTTCATAGGGACAGGTTGGAGCCCCCAGCGGGTGGCGCTCTAGGGAGACTCATTATATTGCATTTTAGATGTTTAATATGGTTTAAGATGGTAATAGCGAGGACAGGAGCAACTGATCATTTGCTAACCTGTGTTAGTCATACTAAGTGCACTCGAGCTAATATTGCTTGAATCCTGATGCTCACCATTGGACATCAAGAACTCCATGGTCCATAACTGCAGGTTCGACATGGATGCGATATTGGTTTGGGCCTCAGACGTCATAGGTCCAAGTTGCGGCAGTATTCGGATACTCCAGGATGTTTGCGTTAATCTGCTTCAGTTAAATGACCGACCAGTTTATGGATCAACAGACCTGCTTTTCGAAGCTACTGGCTGATATGAAGTGACATAGAGGAAACTCTGGTCAGAAGGTGGCATTCTACTCCGAACCTGACTTGAAGTCTGGTTTCTTTCGGAAATAAATCTCACATGAAGAAATCTGACCCCGAGTCCCGGTCCGAACCAGGATTTTTGATGCTTTAGTGCTCATGTTTTCACCACTCCCCCTTAGAATTGAGAGAGATTGGGGCTTGATTAGCAGAAGAAATGTATAATGGCTCAATCCCATTAGAAAACGCTCTGTGAATCAGGCTCTTGATGTTTAAGAGCCTCAGTGGTGCCCCTAGTGCCCAGCTACTGGTGGTGTTCTCGAATGTACTTGATGCAATACAACAGCTGGGAGGTGAAATCAAGAATTGAACTTAGAAATCTTGTCTCGGGAGGATAGCTCAGGGGCAACGTGCTCGCCTTGGAAGCAAGACGGAGGTTCGATCCCCGGTCCGCGTTTAGAAACCTCTGGGTATTAAGCACCTTATAAATAGCCTATCATATCATACAAAGGTCACCGTTAACTTAAGGCCAAGGAATATTTCATTTTGATTGGCCTTCCATGCCTTGACATTACTCTGCCTGTCGAGGCAGCCAGTGGCATCAAATTGAATTTCTTGTCTCCTGATATCTTTTGTGTCAGCTTACAATCATTGTTGGATTAAGACATGTAGGAGCTGGAGTCTGCATTCACATTTCCCGGTGAATCTCATGTGGGTGCATCTATATGCAGCAATGGCAATGTACAACCCCATCTAATCAGCAATATCAATGTACAACCCCATCTAATCAGCAATGTCAATGTGCAACCCCATCTAATCAGCAATGACAATGTGCAACCCCATCTAATCAACAATGTCGATGTACAACCCCATATAATCAGCAATGTCGATGTACAACCCCATCTAATCAGCAATGACAATGTGCAACCCCATCTAATCAACAATGTCAATGTACAACCCCATCTAATCATCAATGGCGATGTACTACCCCATCTAATCAGCAATGACGATGTACAACACCATCTAATCAGCGATGTCAATGTACAACCCCATTTAATCAGCAATGGCGATGTACAACCCCATCAAATCAGCAAAGAAAATGTACAACCCATCTAATCAGCGATGTCAATGTACAACCGTATCTAATCCGCAATGTCAATGTACAACCCCATTTAATATCGCAGATGTCAACATGGTTCATCTTTCTGTTATCAACCCCTTAAGTGCTAAGGACGAGTATGCTCGTCCTATTTGCATAGACTTGCATACAGCTCAGCATTTAAGGCGAGGCTGTTTGTGGTCATGTCACAGTTGTGACTTTATAATGTTAATTCTTTACAGTAAACGTGCAGTGGCCTTTAATGAAAGATATGGTGTTGTCACTTCCTGTCAGGTGATATCACTTCCGCTACCGCTATGATTTTGCTGACCTGCCACAGCTGCATATGAATCATCACATCAATAAGATACCAATGTCTTCCAGTCGCTGGACGCTAGAATGGATGGTACCACCTAAGTACGCCTTCAGACAAAATATAGAGCTGGTCCATTTGGTATCGCAGCAAACTAACGAAAAATAAATGCTGAATGCGCTTTTGCTGCACATTCGGCCGTGACAAGAATGCTGAATCCCATTAAACTGGTCAAGGGGAGCAGGGGTTCCGGGGGTGTCCCCTGCTCACCTTGAACGGTATAACTGGATTCTGGGGGTGCAGGGGGTCCCCCACTTCTGTTACATGGATTGTGAGCAGAGGCTAGCCAGGATTGTCTAAAAGGTTGCGCCTAAAGCTAATGTAGTTGGGCCTGTCACAGTGACATTAACATCTACAAATGCCCACACAGTGCTGTTGATTGGGCATTTATATATGTTGGGTGGGTCTTGCCCGCTCAGGACCTACCCTGTCTATACCTCTGATTGTGGGGGACAACAAAGTAAAAAAAATAAAGGACGCAGCTGCAGAAGTTCCTACCCACTTTAGGGTTTCGAAACTGACATTGCAAGGAGAAGGGGGAAAGGCGAGGTACAGGAAAGAAGGTACGTGAACCGCACAGAGGTAAGTGTGGGTAAAGGGGCAGCTGGAATGGGGGATGCGGGAAAGGGTGATCCATGTATCCGAAATTTCGGGGCGTGCAGTGATCACATGTTTGGATTCACTGTCTCTGATTAGAGTACTTCACTGCTATGGCTACTGTAGCCAATTAGTGATCGTGAAGGTCAAAGACAATCATTGAAGGACACCTTGTAGAGGATTCTATGTGGGTGATGAATTCGTTACAAAATGGCTTTCTGCGTGTAAAATGTGACACACATTGATGACAGTGGAGCGTTGCAGCTTGCACTGGGCAGTCCTCCAGTTACTACATACCATATTCTATAGTGTTGCTGTATAGTTTGCAATGCCAATAGGGGCGGGCCTGTAAACCATGGTGTACATAGCCACATTCTATAGCCATCTAAATGAACCTGAAGTAGGGCCTTATTTCACTAGGACATGAGCTCACAGCTCCTGACTCTTGATGAAGAGAGCGCGCCCTTCATTTGTTTGTGGATTGATAACCTATCACAGCTCAGGCCCGACCTCTCCCTGCACCACAATGCCTGAGTCGGTCTGGGAACACTGCCAGCACTGGAAGCGACACTGGTAGGTACGCTACATTACCTTCATCAGGGCGAGGGTAGAAGCACCAGATGGCATCCGGGATGCTGGAATCGTAGCAGCAGCCCTTGTTGTAGCATTCAGCAGGGGTAACTCCTGCGGGGCCGCAGTTGAACCTCGAGCCTTTTGCGACTGTGCACTGGGCCTCGGCTGCGTGAAGAAAAACACACAGTTTAGAACAAACATCAAGTGTCATCAGTGAGTGCATAGTTATTAGCATGAAGTCCAGTGGTGCACTCTTCCATTTAATGGCCAGTACCAATATTGCTGGTAAAATTGCTATAAATTAATATTATTTATTTAAGGCATGGGTATGCATCCTGCGGCACTCCGGGTGTCTTTGACTATCACTGCCATGATCCCTCACAATTGACTAGGCGGGCTCGGGCTGATAAAGTTTGTAGTACAAAACATCTGGAGAGCCAATGGTTCTAGCTGGTGATGGCCCAGGGGCACTGGAACCCAAGTGTCATGTGCAGGTATATTTGCACACACCTTTGTGAATTAGCCCCATGCTGTCATTGTTGGAATCCTGATGATGCACGCGAGTGTTGCACCAGATCATATGCATATGTCCTTAAAACTGATCCATCAAATCAAATTGTATGGTATAGGAAAAACATTTTTCTTTAAGGATATCAACATTGTCAACAGTAGAGCATCTCACCAATTTTCTGTAGTTCAGGCACAAATAACCTTAATTGTATAACCAATCCACATCTTTTTACAATGGGCTTTTGGCTTGAACTGCTATTTATAGAGCCCAACTTTGAAGATGCAGGAATACATACGTTTTTAACCTAACTAATACCGTTCATGGAGGTCAGGCAAAATCTGGCGCATTTTCATCAGGTTCTGCACCGTACCAGACAGATACTGGTTATTCTCTGCACGCACACGCTGAACCCTCAGGGAAATGGACACATTCTCCTGTATCACCACATGCAGGTCGTGAACTCTTGAACTCTCCCCAACAACTGTAATGCCCGGGGCTTGCTTAAAGTGGATCAAATGTAAAGCCTTGTCCACCCCACACTCTGCTCCTCCTACAACAACCATTTTTGATATCTCACCTTTCCCAGACACACCACACATTCAAGACAACTCCAGCATCCTCAGAATCACCTTGTCTTTGCGGGATTTGGGGCCCATATGCCGCTTACGGCGTATCTGAGGTGTTGCCATGGAAATGTAGGAACACAGCTCAGGATCCAATGCGAGTAAAAACTATTTGAAGACGTTTTGCCCGGTTTTTCTCTCATTCTACTTTGCAGAGAATTAGGGTCTCAGTGATCTAGTTTTCCCCACATGAAATACATTCCTCGGCGGTGCCAAGAAATGGCTTCCCAGGAAAGGGCGCCTATTTCAGACAGGGGATTCTAATAGCTTGCGTGACGGGGCGGTCCCTCATTACTTGGGAATGTTTATCAGTCTTTAAGCCAGGTTCCTGGTTCAGATTTTTGCTGCCTGTGCCTTGGGATTAGGAGGGAATTTTCAGTCATTGTTGTTCCTCAAACTTCAGGCTTTGGCTGTAACATTTGGACTATTCCTTTCTTCAGATGACGTCCCCCAAATACAGCAACGTTTTCTTTTTGTTTCTGGTAAGGCTGGTCCCACCAAGCAACTGAATAGTCAAATCTAGTTAGGTTTTCTGGAAATCTACAATTTATATAGATGAAGACAATGTAAATGCTCGGATTTTCAGGGAGATTGTTTGCATAATATGTGGGTATTCTAAAAAACCAGCTTGGCTTTACTATTCAGCTAGCTCAGCCATCATTTTCAGAGCAAGCACTTTATTGGAAGGTAACCATTCCAGTCTGGAAAGGGAGCATTAAACTAGAGACTCCTGCCAGCTCTACTGGCAGCGGTTATCACTGCAGCATCAGACATTAAAGCATGGCCTTTATCAGGAAAGACTCACTTGGTTCACCTTTGGATCTCAACCTTTGCCCCTTTTTTTCCATTTTCTGAGCAAGTCCCATTTTGTGTAGTATTTTTGTGCTCATAAATTTGGAAGTAGATCACTGAGGGTCTCATCAGGTTACAGTAGCCACACCCAAGAGGGACTCCATCTTGAACACTTGCGAGTCACCCAGTATGTACAGAATGATGCCAGAGCCACCAGCTGTGACTCATTAATAAACTGCTGCTAGACAGTAATTATGCATTAACTACATGAACCCTACCACAAGTTGGTAACATTGTAGCTGTTTGTAGTAACATTGTTGCATTCCTAATCAATTTGCACGTATGGGCTCAACAAGAAGGAGGTCATTATCTTGCCTATAATGACCGTAACCAACAGGGTCACCTGAATATCGTATGGGAAATAGAGGCCTCAAGGTACCTAGAAGCCATTTCTGAAAGGTTCTTGGGCATGGAAGGCACACACTTTGGGAGCAGTGAGGCAAGGCAAGTGATGCCGCCAGAGAGGAGAGAACTAGAGGGGCCTTTGGATGACCAGCTCTGTTAGGAAGGAGATCTCATCACAGGAGGCGCGTGAAGTGGTGCAAGAACAGACAGACATCCATGATTTGAGCTGGGTGAAGGAAGAGGGGACACGCTGCAGGGCATGACATTCGGTATTCACGAGGTGTGTGTTTACACAGTTGCACCTCAGGACTAATTATCAGGCAGTCATCTGAAGTGCCATTATTAAAACATGGCATCGATTTTGCCAAATACCATAAGTCAATTAATTTTTTAAATGACAGATGAAAAGCAAAATTGAGATTTCGATCAACAGGTCCATAAGTAGCACTTTAAAGAATGACCACTTATCTAGTGATTAACAACCAGTGGCCTGAGATGAATGCAAGCAGTGCTGTCCTTGCAGGACCAGACGTTGATGCTCTTGGTGTTGGTCTTAAGAAATGATTGGTGGTGAGCAGTAAATGGCTGACCAATAAATGACATGACCGTTTAGTCAATATCCAAGTGCAGCACAGACTTGTGTTTAGGCTTAATCCAACTACCATCAAGCATTCCTAGGCAGCACTCTTTCTCGCTACTAAGTTTGGTCGTTTGGAAATTGCATTTGCCGTCTTCAGCACAACTCCACCAGAAAATGAACGCCCACTGTTGTTTATTGAGGCTTTTGCCCCACCCACTGTAGAACATTGCAGCTATAGCTAGGCCTACTCAGCTTTATATATTGGACTTAAATCCCCACCTAAAGTCGGATATTGGGGATGTGGTCCCAATCACAGTAGCATATTGAGGTTTTAGATTCACCCAAATTTAGATGTTGCTATTTTTACTACACCCACATTTGTAAACAGGAATGTTATCTCCATCAAGAGTATGATGATAGCGTATTAGGTCAGCTCACAGCAGACATTTTAAGAAGGGCCTAAAATGCAGATGCTCATAAGATAAGGGTTTCTGCTACACTAGAAAAAAGAAATATCCAAGATGTCTCCCCAAAATCCCTTTCCTCGCACCATTGGTTCATCTATCACAGGTTTTGCAATCTCTGGCTCTCCAGATGTTATGTACTGTAACCCCCATTGTCCCTAGCCATCATAGACAATGGGGAGGGGTCCTGGGAAATGTAGTGCAAGACATCCCGAGAGTCACAAGTTCAAGACTCCTGATACCTCGTAACAAATGATGCTTTTCAAATGCATGCCCTGATATCAGCAGAGGTGGGCAAGAAATGCTATTAACACTGCAAGCCTGATATTTTCGGGCAAGGCTCGGGGGAAGAGGCATGTTGACGTTTTGGTTAATGTTTCTAAAAGACGGCAACACTTCACTCATTAATGAGCCTAGGATTTTGTGTGATATAAAAATGTGTAAGAGTGCACACACAATCGGCATAGTAAAAAGACCACATTCAGGGGCCGATTCAGAAACAAATCAGTTTTGGCACAAGTTACACCAGACCTAACTTTATTTATTTATTTATCTTTACATTTGTAGAGCGCACATAAACCCTTAAGCATCTAGGCGCTGTTGCCTACATACAGTTACATGTTTCCTGAGGCAGTAGGCCTGAGACAGCAGTGTATGTCAGTTACAGTGAAAGAGTGCAAGGGATGTGCAGGGTTAAGACCCATCAGGCAGAACATACAATTCCCAGGAGGTTGGTGTAAGACACAGGCTCTGTGGCTAAAGGGGGCGGCTGGTCAGGCAAACAGCCAGGTTTTAAGGGCTCTTCGGAAAGTCCAGTGGGATTTTTTTCACTTCTGAGAGCAAGAGGGAGAGAGTTCCATTGTTTTGCACAATGACTGGGAAACTCCCCCCTCTCCTACCCCATGCCCCCATCCCCCTTGACCCTCTCCTACCCCGTGCCCCCATAACCCTTGCCCCATTTATAGCGAGATTGCATTCACAAAGAAGCAAGGTCTAAATCACTACAAATGGAAAATCTCTCTTAAGTTGCATCTGGTTCACAAAAAAAGCCAAATTACAACCACAGTTGGCTGGTCCGACATATAGCAATTAGCAGGTTTGTACCTTACACCATTTTAGCAAGGAAAACACTTTTTTTGCAAAACACTTGTAAATAATGTTTTCTTTGATACTATCATATGTATGCAGAAAATATACCTTCTTGGCACACACATTCAAGATGTTTACATACACTCTCATACCCCACTTCCAACAGTTACACTTAGAACCTGAATTTGTAGCTTAAGTTTGTTCTCAAACATTTCTCTAACGCTTTGGGGTTTTGTGAACAACTCTAAAGTCACACTTTCGGGGCCACACCTTGACACGCCCACAACTACGTCAAGCGTTCACTTTCGCTAGTACGTTATGCATGCACAACCTATCAAACTGTGCATAACATGCGTCAATAGAAAAGTCATACTTTCTCTCTGAACGTTTCCAGCAGTAACAGTGAACGGGTTCCCGAAAGAAAGTACTTACTTAGCACGGCTTGTCCTTGGGCCGAGCTGTTGAACCCCAAGATGAGGGCGACAGCCACCAAGCAGAGCACCTTGTATTCCATGGCAGCGCTGAGGTAGGTCTCTGCTGTCGATGATCTAGAAGCGGGAGATGTTGAGTCTAGAATGAATCCCCTCAGAGGAGTTCATTTTATATGCTCAGCCGGTGTTTGCCCAAATGTTTCAGATAACATTGACTGCGTGGGGCGTTTTTTTTCTATTGCTCAATTTTAGATTCCGGTCATGAAAGGTTGGCTGTGTACCCGATAGAGAAGTTGGCGTATGCTCAGTTCGGGGGTTGACTCGGTAATCCTAGCAGATAGGTGTGAGATGTGATTCTGTGAGTCAATTCACCCACCCTAAAATGACTCGATAGCCTATCAGTGATCCTCCGACTTGCCAACTCCACCTGGGTGGCCTGTTCTGATTATCTAGACCAAGGTGTGCACCCTGTGGCCAGCCTATTGGCAGGTTCTGATCAAACTGCAAAAGTAGCCACCATTTTTGTTCTTGTCCGTATCCTGTTGGCAAGGCTGCAGCACACGTATCCTATAACATGCACGTTGATGTGTTTGCAGCAGGCACAGCAACACCATGCTGTTTCAAAGAGACCTATAAGTTCGATATGGATACAAAGTTAACATACTTTCCTGTATCAGCAAGTTTCACAGGGCTTCATTAGCAGTAGCGCAGTAGCGGTAAAACGCACAGTACCACTGCAACGCATGTAGCGTCTAGTAATTAGAGATGGTCTGCGTTGAAAGACTGGCCGCGCCAACCTCTCATTATTTTGCTAACAGTGTAGACATGCTGACTGACAGGAGAGAAGTCCTTTGAATTGTAGGCCAGCTTGACCATATAATAACAATTATCATATTTGAATTACACTTTATGTCATGTAAAAAATGCCATGCCACAGTAAGAAAGTGTATGAAAACTAGCACCACTAAAGTACGCCAGTTTAGCCATGTAATAACACTAATCATGTTTGCTTTAACTTTGATGTCAAGTAATATGTGCTTTACACTTGTTTTCTTGTTGTGCTCCTTTGTAATGCGCAAAGGGCCATGAGCCATTAAGGCACATGTAAAAAAGAGACAAGAAAAACAAACATAAATAACAAATGGAGAGCGCTCCAGAGCCGAAGGCAAATTCATAAACCAGAAACTAAAACCAGCAGAGGTAGTCATGGACAGGCCATTAAAGGTGTATTAGCAAATCCAGCAACAACTTATTTAAAGAAGTGAGTCTTAAGCGCCTTCTTAAAGAGAGGACAGGAGTGTATGTCTCTCAAGTCTAATGGAAGGCTATTCTAAAGATGAGGAGTCGTTGACTCAAAGGCCAGTCTACCAGCTCTTTCAAGTTTGACTCAAGGCATGGTGAACAAATGAGTGTTGCTTGGGCGCAATATCCGAGCACAGGATTTTAAAGGCCAGACTAGATTTTAGATAGAACAGACTTTTCCCATTTATGGGCAAGAGCAAGAACTCTAAACGCAAAAAGCTCCTTCACTGGTTATTATAACTATTCTAATTTGTTTATAACATGCTTAATACCAGCAAAGGGTTTCTCAGCGCGGGATCGGGATTCAAACCTGTGTTGCGCTGCGTTGCCCATGAGCTATCTTTCCTCCCCAGTGTAGGGCACAACGTGTAGGGCATGACAAGTCTCTGAATCATGATCCCTATGTTTCATTGTGTTCACTATTCTAACTGCGCTATTCCGAAGTGTCTGCAACTTAGTTATATTGCCTTGCGTAGTGCCATGGGGAAGACTGCCACAGTAATCATTATTTGCTCCAACAATGGCATGGGCCAGGTGAGCACAATTCTCCTTGGACAGGAAAGGGCTAATAATAAACAACAGTTAAAAAAAATATGAGGTGGTAGAGACAACTTTGTTCCTGCCAGCTTTCAATGTTTTATTTATTTCTTGTTAATTAGTATAGCACCTATGGACAGAGGCGTGTTTCAAAGCGCTCAAGGAAGGGAGGGGAACAGTGGGAAAAAGAAAACAGGAAGAAGAAAAAAACAGCCATTCAGAGCCCTTGACTTTCTGATTGATACAAGCCTGCACAGATCAGGGTAAGTGCTAGAATAAGTGCAAATAATACATATAACAGTGGAGATACGTCTTTAATGTCTGACTACAGTCCTTCATTTTTCAAAGTGCCTTGTTAGGGAGACATCAATTTGAACTCCCAACGTTTTAACCTTTTTTACCACTGGAATGGCACAACCAGCAATGGTAAACTCTCTAAAGACAGCAGAGAGATTTGCTAGTCTTTGTCCTGTGCCAGCAATAAGGAGCTTCATTTTGAGAGTCATTCAACGCTAATCCATTAAAATGCAAGTTTGGCCAGTATTACAAATCTTGTTAATATTGTCTGAATCCTGTTAATAATCCCCCGTAAAATACAGCAAAATCTCGGTGTCATCAGCGTAGTTAGTATATAACACGCCAAGATCATCAAGAGTATCAAAAAGGGGGTTTTTGAATACATTATATAAGGTGGTGGAACGACAAGTCCCCTGCCGGGGTGGCGGAATTTGCTAAAAACTATTGCAGTGCATTTAGACGGAAAAGAGAAAACCCAAGCCATGGCCACAGGGGAGAAATTTGCAGAAGAATGCGGTCTATCTATCAATATGTTATCGTCTACCAGATCGAACGTCACAGAAATATCCAAAAGTATAAGCAGAGCAACTCCAACCTTATGCATAATCTGGAGCATGTTAGACTTAAGGTTTAATAGGGCAGTCTCTGCCCCATTCACAGTCCTACAGCCTGACTGCCTAAGACCAAGTAAATTGTACTTCTCCCAGTAAGACTGGATTTGTAGATATGCTACTCGATCCATAATCTTTAGTAACAAAAGTACATTAGTTATCGGTCGGTGGTTAGGAGCCACGCTAGGGTCCAGGGTGGACTTCTTAAGCAAAGGCGTTATCCATGCCTGCTTGATGGTAGAAGGTACAATAGCTGAGTTAAAGGAAACGTTGATAAACTCAGTGATCACAGAAATCGGAGAGGGTACACACTCCTACACAATGACAACTGGTCAGGGATCTCCTTTGCACACAGAGGGCTTAAGGGGGTGGAGTTCATGTGACCTGCTGTTCCGTAACATTGGAGAATTGAAACATTGGAAAGGCAGCCAGAGGGTTATTTTTCAGCAACTGGGCAGTGGCAAGAAAGTAGCTTGTTTTTGAGCAATAGTTTGCTTAAGTGTTTGAACCTCAGTCATTAAGGTGTCCTGCATATCAGTATACCATGCTTCATCCTTACTGATGAAATCTTGTGGTTTCACATCAGGGAATTCTAGTGCTCTGAGAATTTAAACATTTTTTTAGAATCAGATTTAGCTGCTCTGATGCGTGAATCAAAGAGCTCCTTTTTGCCATTAAGTAAGGCTCCCCTATATTTTTTCGCAGCAGAGAGTTAAACTTCCTTGACTTCAGGGGAAATATATCTAAGCCAGTTTTTGTGACATTTATTTTTCTCAGATCTTAATTTATGGAAATCAGGCTTAAACCAATAATATTTACTGGAAGTGGCGCATATTTTAAGATTACTTGAAAGAGCAATCTCATCTATGGCTAAGCTCAGTGAGTGCTGATAATAGTCAACAATGTCTTGGGCAGATGTTAAAGACACAAGCACCTCAGACGGCGTATGCAGCAGTGGAGATAGAGCATCTTGTGCAGCTTTGCGCAGATTTGTGACAGTGATGTTAACAGGACGCACATGCGGCTTGAGGTTAGGGGTAGGAAGACGGAACTTAACAAAATAATGATCCGACCACGAACAAGGTTAGATCGTAACATCATCAATCACTTTGCAATCCGTGGATGGAGGTAGACTGTGTTCCAGGAGACACTCTCTCCTTCGGTGTGTAACTTGCTGAGTTGTTACATTTGTCATTTTTTGCCTGCCCTTGCTCCCGTGCAGACGGTGTCCCCGTTGCCTCTTCCGGCTCCCTGTGTGTTCCCTCCAACGACCCTCCCCCATCCCGATTGGCCCTTTGTTCGCCTGCTTGTGTGTTGAACAAGGACTGCAGTGAGCTTGTGTGGCTCACGTCGCCACTTTGCAGTCCCGTGGCTAGAGGTAGACAGTGCCCCAGGAGACACTCTCTCCTTCCGTGTGTAACTTGCTGGGTTCTTATATTTTAAATGTTGCCTGCCGCCTGCCCACCCTCCTGCGCTGCAGATGGTGTCCCTGTTGCCTCTTCCTGCTCCCTCTGTGTTCCCTAGTCCCTACCCTTCCCATCCCAATTGGCCCATTGGTCTTCATTACACCATTTTCCAGGGCAGCCACTCTGTCCGTGCAGCCCCTTTTCCAAAGGACCCTAGGGCTAAGGACAGCTCCACAGAAACTGCTCCAGATGGTGTCGGCAATGTCAGCTGGAAAAGCCGTCGACCTGCAGCTACCAACCAGGTAGGTGCAGTGCAGTTGGGGGGGCAGCAATTACTGCACTCCACTAAAGTGAACCACCCATCCCTCAGATTATTCCTTTTTTTCCACTTACCGCACCACCCTTTAGCACCTCACTTAATTGTATTTGTTTAGCCACCCCTCACATTTCCATAGGAAAGTCGCATTTGCATTGTACTGTGTTCATAACTATGCATTTTTCCCCTCTTTTTAGGAAAGTCGAATCTGGGTGTTTTTTTGCATTGGGCTGTGTGTATAACTAGGCGTTTAATCCCTATTTTTTAGGAAAGTCGAATGCAGGTGTTTCTTTGCATTGTGCTGTGTTAACGAGCACCTTGTACGACTCCAAATTCGCAGCCCTGAAACAAAAGTGCAAAGCTGTAGAACGGAAGTGGCAAACCTCTGGTGCACCCTCTGAGAAACTGGCCTGCCACCTACTCCAAAGACAATACAGACTCTCTATCCATGCCAGGAAAAGGGCCCGCATTCAGGCACAGATATCTGGCGCATCCAACAACACGGCTGAACTTTTCAAAATCTGCAGGGAACTAGCCAACCCTTCCACAGTATCCTCCTCCCCTATTCCCTCTCAGGCCCTCTGCAACGCACTCACCACTCACTTCCCCACCACAACTCAGGACATCCTGAACAGCCTTGTTACACACTCTCCCAACCCATCCCTCACCCCTTGCCACCCTTTGCTACTCACCCTTCTCCTTCCTCCTTCACCTTCTTGGCCCTTGTCTCACCTGATGAAGTCCCCAGAGTAGTCCGCTCCCTGAAGGTCCCTTTGAAGCAGGTTTCCCCTTGCTCATCCAGGACCATCAAAGACAACATTTGCTGTCTTGCCCCTGCACTCGCTGATCTCTGTAACCACTCTTTTGACACTGATTCCTTCCCCTCCTCCCTCAAGCACTCCCTTTTGTGCCCCCTCCTTAAAAAACCATCAGTAGACCCTACCTGTTCAACCAACTACTGCCCTATCTCCATCACCCATTTCCTGGGGAAACTGCTGGAGAAGTTGGCCCTGTCCCAACTCAACTCTCACACTGAACTAGTTGGTGGTCTCCATGACTATTAGTCTGGATTCCGAGCCACCAGAGGCTTGGACACTGCTCTTCTGAACACCGTGAAGAACTAATCGCATCCCTGGACTCTAACTCCCAGCTGTCCTCATCCTTCTTGATCTCTCTTTTGCATTTGACACAGTTAACCACGCCATCATCAGACAAAGGCTCCATGACACCCTTGGTATCTTGGAGCGGGCACTGAACTGGCTGACCTCCTTCCTTACTGACCGCTCCATTTAAGTCATCCTGGGCACCTTTCCCCTCCTACTTCCTCCACCACGTGTGGTGTCCCCAAGGCTCTATCCTCTCGTCTTGGCTCTTTAACATCTACCTCACTCAGCTGGCACTTTTCATCCCCTCCTTCACCCCCAACTTCCAGTGTATGCTGACAACACACAACTGTACTTCAAACTTCCTGCTGATCCTCTTGAAATTTCCATCATCCCTGATTGCCTTTCTGCCATCCAGGCCTGGTGCACTTCCAATGATCTCTGCCTCAATGCTTGCAAACCAGTGATCCTTCACATTGGGACCCCTGCCCTCGACTTCTTCCCTTCGCTCTGGCCTTCCCCAGTAGGCACTCCCCCTGCTCCCTCTTCTGAATCCAGAAACCTCTGAGTCATCTTCGACTCCTCTCTCACCTTCCTGCCTCACACTCAGGACATTGCCAAAAAGTCCCACTTTCAACTCTTCCTTCTCAAATTAATTCTACCTTTTCTCACCTTCCCACAGAAGCTCAATGTTACCTGGAGACCTGGTTCTCTCTATGCTTGACTATTGCAATAGCCTACTCCTGAATCTTCCTTCTTCCACTCTGTGACCTCTCCAGCTAATCCAGAATAGGCAAATGAGACTTATCCTTGGCTTCAAGCCCAGGGACCGCATCAGTCGGGCCCTAAAAAGTCTACACTGGCTCCCGGTTGCATCACGGGTTAAATTCCAATCCCTCTGTATCTTCCACAAGGCTGTCTGGGGCCCGGCATCTCACTATCTGCAACTCTCTCTTACTAAAAATTCCCCCTCTGGACCCCTGCACTCATCTGGCATCGTGTGTAAAGCGTTTCACTAAACAGAGGGCAGGAGGTCGATTGCTTTCCTCGGCTGACTCCCTTCTTTGGAACAGCCTCCCTCTTTGTCTTGAGCAGGACTTTCTTAAATTCCAGAAGCTCTGCAAGAGTTTCCTCTTTACCTCCTCCAGCCCCTCACTCTCCTCTGCTAATCTCACAGTTGCTTGTTTGGTGTTCAGGGCCCTGACCTCCCACACAATATGCCCCCAGCTTCTGCCTATCCTTAGCACTTGTCTCGGCTCCCCCTGGCCCCTGGAGGCTCACACTTACCCTTCATTGCACTTCACCCGTTGCTCACCCATGAGCACCACAGCACCTATCCCATTATCCCTCTCTTCGGCACTTGCATGTTCTTGTGTAGGTATACCAGAGGACCAGTGTTCGTGCTACACAATCACTGTTTGTCAGAGTACCCAGGGCCCAACTTACCCTCGCCTGGTAACAGGACTCAGCCAAGGGCAAGTTAGAACTGTCCTTTATTTTCCATAACAGACAGGGATCATACAGGAATAATTCTCCAACAATCACAGCTCCTGAGCGTGTGTCAGGGGCTTTTGTTGGTGTGTGGGATCACAAGTTTGGGCTCTTCCCCAAAAACCTAAGAGCTTACACTACTGGGTGGCTTGGGTGTTAGGGCCTATATATAGCACCTATAGAGGTTAGCTGCAAATGCATTGCTAGGAGGGCGCTGAGGGGGCTATAGCCCCGGGTCTTTTGGTTGTAGCCCCAGATAGAAGCTCAGGGGTTACAACCAAAAAGGCTAGCTAGCCCCTAGTCCCGACAGCCCCAAAATTAGCATAGCTCCGGGTCTTTTCCAGATCTAGCAACACCCCTGGTTAGCTGACTGGTACTCACATGTCAGGTGGCTTTGCCTGAGCCTTCCCCAAAAACTATATATTACATTGTTGCAGGCTTGCACGATTATCATTGGCCAATCCACCACTGGATATGTGTTCTCTGATTGGCTGGAGCGGGTCTCCCCAGGACTGGGACCCAGCTCTATTCTGAGCACTCTGTGTACTGTCTCAAGGTGATGAGAAAGACTATGTGTCCCCATTGTTGCTACTGGTATAACCACTTTGGCTTAGAGAGTGCCTGCAGATTGTAACGTTGTAAAACAACACATGTATCAGTTCTCGTCTGCTTCGCTGGGAACTGCTCCTCTTCTCACCATGGATACATGGCATTGTTCGGCTCGGCTGGATCACATGGGTGAAGACCGCAAAATTGAGCTTTTCTGTCTGCAATTAGTGAAGATTTATTCTGCTATTTCGCAGGTGGCTCTGTGTCCCTGGAGCCAGGAATGTTCTGCTCATCTCTGATCTTGGCTGCGAGCACCAGCCCTGGACAGTGTACTGCAAAATCTGTTTTCCGTCATCCCTCAGTATGAGACTTGTGGCTTCATGTAATTCTACTATACTTGTGCTATTATTTCTATATGTCCCTATTGTATTATGTTCCGTATAGGTTAGTGGTACTTGGTTCTTCCAGGTTTCTTATACAACCCTGTAGTTCCATTTGGTTAGTTGCAATAAGTGGCTGAAAGCTTGCTCTGCATCTCTTGCTTTTCTTGCGTTTCTGCGTTTTTGCTAATGAAAAGGAAAGGAACTGTGAAAGCAGCTTCTTTGTGTGTGCGTGTGTGTGTGTGTGTGTGTGTGTGTGTAACTTCGTGTAGGGATGCGGGTTTGCTTCATGGCTAATGTTACTATGTTGTGGTGTCTCTAATGATGTCAGCACAGCTTGATAATAGTCATTAGTCGACCAGGTCCAGTGTTGAGGCACCTGTATCCATGATCAGTGTTGAGGCACCTGTATCCAACGTCCGTTGGATAAGGTTCGATCAGTTACTTTTTCTACTGTGTATGTTCCTGTAAAACGTGGTTTATACCAAACCGGGCGAAGTCTCTTAATAACACCTGATCACCAGGATACAGCTGTGGTTGTTTCAAATGTTCCTTATTTGCTTCTGGGTCATTATTCTCTTCCTTCTGGCCTCTCCCGTTGTCGCTGCAGTTGACGAGAAATAAAAGAAGCACTTGCCATCAAGGAAGCATTTCCTGACCCAATGCATCAAAAATTATTTCTGCATTTTTTAAAGCCCTAGTGGGAACAGCCAGGGGAAGTCTCATGCGCCGTCCTGTCACCACCTCATGTGGGGTTAAATGGTGATCCAACCCTGGTTTATTGCGCAATGCGAATAAGGCTTATGGAAGACAGTGCAGCCAGCTCTCGTCAAGGGGCTTTAAATTTTGGTGATGCCTTCTTTGAGCAGCCTGTTGAGACGCTCACACACTCCATTTGCTTGCGGGTGATAGGCACAAGAAAATGTGTGTTGTATTCCCAGCAAGGTTGTGATGTGGTGGAACATCTCATTGGCGACGTGAGGACCATGGTCAGACCGCAGGACCTCACACATGCCCCATCGTGGGAAATGTTCTCAAAGCAGGAATTTTGCTGCTCTGATGGCATCAGGGTGGGAACAGGGACCGGCCTCGATCCATCGGGAAAATTGGCACACAACCACTATCATGTAGCCGTAGCCCTGGCATATTTGGAGCATGTCGACATAGTCGACATGCAGGTGCTGGAATGGACCCATTGGGCGAGGTATGGCTCCTCTCACTACCCTTAGTGTATAACCTGCTGTAAATTGTTTACAAACTAGACAATTAGTCATGAATTCTGCCATGTGTTCTGCCAAATGAGGACAGAACCAATCTTCTCCAATACGAGCAGCAAGCACCTCCTTCTCCATATGGGTAGGATGGTGTGACTCTTTTTGTGCAGTGTGCAATAATGAGAATGGCATTACTGCTGTCTCTGTGTTGTTTTGCAGCCATAAAGCGTCTGTCGGAGACACTGTACATCCTCTCTTTATCCATAACTCATTTTCTTTCCTGAGTGCAGCTCCCTGCATTTCCATAATCCGTGTCACTGGTAATGTGTTATAGCCTTCCTTTAATATCGTTGTTCGCACATACTTGCACGCTGGGACAAAGCATCCATTTCTAAAATGTCCCCAAAAGAGGCGGCCGGTTTTGGTTTTGCATCCACTGCCTGGTTGCCCCTAGAGAAGGGGTCTTCCCCACTCATGTGTGCTTGGCACTTTGTCATTGCCATGCACAGTGCATACTGGAGTGCCTCGATCAGTCTGCACAATAATAGTGCCTGCTGCACCGGTGACCAATCAGCACGTCTGAAGCCCCTCCTCAGCCAACCTGACAGCCCAGAATGCACTGTGGATTTCACATATGCTGAATCTGAATACACTGTTGCTTTCTTGCCTTTGCTCTGTTCCAGTGCTACTATTAAAGTTAAAAATGTTGCTGCTTGTGCTGAAACACTTGCCGGTAGACATGCGCTTGTCACCACCTCACTTGTCACATCCTCTTTTAAGCTCACTACTGCTGTCCCAGTATGTCTTTCCCCGGTCGTTTGGTCAATCGTTGATGACCCATTAATATAAAGTACGTCTCCCTCTTCAAGTGCGTTCTCCTGTGCCTTTCGGTTGTCGCTGAATTGTTGTATCTTGACTGTGCAGTCGTGCATATAGTCGCCCTACTCTACAGGTTGGGCAACGAATGTCGCTGGGTTGTCAAGTCGGCATCTCACTACCTTGAGAGCTGGGTTTGACAGTAACACCTCATACACTGAAGCTCTCTGTTTTGTCAATGTGCTTTGGGGTCTTTCCAGTATTGGGAAGAGACGCATGCTGCACAAAAAGAGTGGTGCTGCATCCCATGGTAATACTCGCTTATTTGCCTACTGCTAATGCGGCAGCAGCCAGTGCCTGTTTGCATGCGTAGTGTCCTGTCATCACTGGGTCCAACTTCCCTCTGTAATATGCTGGAGGTTTGTGCCCCATGCTTACTACAGTCATAACCACTCCATTTGAGTGTGAGAATAAGAAGAATCTGGATCTGTGCATAATGCTTCTTTCAGCTCATCAAATGCCTCAGTAATTTCTTTTGTCCATTGTAATGTACCCTCCCCTCTTGGTGCTTCCTTCAGTGCACTCATTAAGGCCTATTGTATGTGCTGTAGTCAAATATACCGACGCTCTGCAGTAATCACATAGTCCTAGAAACTGCTGCATTTGTCTTATGTTTGTGGGTGGCTTTGCTGTCTTGCCTATTGCCTCTGCTTTTTCTGGTGTCACTTTTTACCCGTCTTGTGAAATCAATTCTCCAATATACAACACTTCTTTCGGACAATATTCTAATTTAGCCTTGTCTACCTTATACCCTGTTTCTGCTAGTACAGTCAACATATGCACAGAGTCATCTCTACACTGTGTCTCTGTCTTGTTGCAAATCAATATATCGTCTGCGTACTGTATAACAGCGCTCTCTAACTGGACATTTCCTAAATCCATTTGAAGGACCCTGTTGAATATGGAAGGTGATTCGCAGTACCCTTGACGAAGTCTTGTATGTTTCCACTTCTTATTTCTATATAGAAACAAAGTTAAGTCTTGTGAGTCTGGCTGTAGTGGTATAGAGAAGAAGGCATTCTTCAAATCTATGACCGTGAAGTAGGTTACTTCTGTGGTAATGCTACAAAATATTGTCGCTGGATTTAGAACTAAGGGAAATTCAGCTTCGACAATATGGTTCAGAGGGCACAAGTCCTGTATAAAATGCCATGACCCCCGTTGCCTTTTTGACAGAGTACACTGCCGTGTTGCACGGTGATTCTGATGGTATTAGGATGCCTTGTTTCACTAGTGCTGCAATCGTCTCCTTGCTTCACTCGTGCTGCAATCGTCTCATAAATACCCTCATCTGCCTCCCTCGACAGGGAATATTGCCTAACTCATGGTAAAATGGCTCCTGGCTTCAGTTTTATTTTTACTGATCCTATTCCCTACAGAGGCCCCTCATCATAGGGACTTGTGGTCCATACGATGCTGGTGACCTTTGCCAAGTCTTCTTCAGGAAATGTTGGTGCTGCCTGTAGCATCATCGCAATTCTCTGTTGTACTTCTCTGTAGTGTTATTTTCACCAAGTGTCTGATACTAATTTCGAACACTACCTCGTGATCAGATTGATTGTCTTTGAAGAGTTCTTCATCTGTAACGGTAGTCAATTTGTACCCTTCAGCCACAGTGATAACTGATCTCCATGCTCACCATGTATCATCTGTCCCATGTACTCCTATCCAGTCGTCCCCCACTGTTACTGCCTCTAATTCTAGTGGTACCATCGTCCCTTTCTTCTTGTCTAATGGTAATTCTGACCTGACCATGTACTGATTTGGAAAGCACCACATTTTATCCTGAATCCATGGGAGCCATGCTATTATTATTTCAGTCCCATATAATATATAAAATAGTTCCTTATCTTCTGGCACCCCCTTCTGTACCTTGCGTACACAATAACACAATAAGCTTGAATGATCTTCCTCACTTTTGGAAGCTGTATTCCAGGTGTGGAACACACTATCCCCTTGTCAGTGAATGAGATGGTCATGTTAAGTTTGTTCATGATGCCCCTCCCCATTATGTTTACCAGTGTCTGTCGAGAATATAATAAAAGTAGAGCTAGGTTGTACTCTCCCATAGAAAGTGCAATATCGTCTGTAAATGGAAGCAATCTGTCACACCAGAAATTCCTTGAGCATTCATGGCATCGCCTGACATTCTGTACTTCCCCTACCGGATGCAGGATCTGGTCGCCCCTGTGTCTACAAGAACGGAGAACATTTTGTCAACTATCATCACCCCTATGTGTGGTTCCTTGCCGGGTTGGGTATAATCAATAGGATGGAACACATCGGGTCTGTCTGTGGGTTGTCCAATTGAGGGTATAATTACATTCCGTTGACTGAGAATGGGTTGCCTCCCACCACGGTAACCCCTCCTAGTTTCCTAATTGGAGTCGTTGCCATGGAGTCCGTGCATGCGAGTGGCCCGTCATTTTGCTGTGCCATGTATGATGGCTGCATGTTATTCTGCATCTGCGGTATCTGTGGTGCCTGTGAATACTGTTGTGCTGGCACCTGCATTTGTGGTGTCTGTGTCCTGTCCTTGTTGTTGTATCTGGTCCTGGGCATATTACTATTCTCTTCCCCTGGATATGTTGGCTGGTATTGCATTCCTATAGGAGTAGGAAAATCGAACTAAGAGGATAGGTCACAGGTGCAACTAATTATAACAAAAAATATTATTTTTAATTATTTAAGATATTCATAAAACAAGTATTAAATCATTAGACATAAGTTCACAACATCTGTCAACAAGAAGAATAGATGTAACATATAGCCATTCAGTGGCTAACCTTAAAAGTGGAGCGTAGAAAAGAGGCAGGAAATGATAAATCATTAAATTGCAGTAATTAGTAATTTTACAATTAATGCTGATATTCTGGCTCTGTCATTGTACAGAAACATCTAATCTCGACATGTTTCAGTTCCGAAAAGTCATATATACAGAACTTTCATCAGGAGTATGTAATGTGCATAAAATTCATATTCTGCATCCAGCTTGAGTGAAGGTCGACATACACAAATAACTGCGGCCTCTTCGGGGTTCTTGTGGGGGCGTGCAATCTTTCAGTAGAATTGTAGTAGGCAACATTAATGTTCCTATTCTCTGTCTGTGGTGAGCGCTTGTTAGTCTCGCTGTGTGGCAGTGTGGATATGCCAGACAGTATGTTGAAGGTAGTCAGCATTAGTCTATAGGCCCATCTGTCTACTTACGCTGCCTCGTCTTCTATGTGTTCAACGGCACTGTTTCTGCCTTAGGGTACGTCTCATCCATGATCTCAGAGTGAGTAACCCAGTGTCCTGTTTGGGATCTGGTGTTGCAATACACTGTGCCGACAATACCTCCTCTTCACCATCGAGTAATGGCATGGTGCATTCCCCCTTCTGTGGCATCACTCCTCTGTTTCTACATACCCTCGAGATATGACTTATCTGTCCACACACCCAGCACTGGAGTGGTTCTCCTATTTGCCTCTGATACCCTCCAGAGAATCCTTATGGAGCCTGCTGCATTTATTGCCTGTATCCATGATACCCTTCTGAAAACCACCCTTGGCTTTTTTGCATTTGATGCCTAGACCCGCGTCCCCTTGGTGGCCCTCCTCTTCCTCAGAACCCATGCAGCGCATCCCCCGCCCATGAATCCTCCTCCTGCGGTCGGCGTACTGTGTCTGTGGTGCACCTTGCCCTCCCGTGTTTGTTAATACTGCTCCTTCCGTGGCATATTCAGACAGTTTCTTCTGCACTAACTTCACCTCATCTTGCTTGTTTTCCTCTTGCTTTTTCCTTGTGCATTCCTGCATTAACCTGCAGTAATGTACCATTGTGAGCTGAATTTCTGATTAGGGTTTTGCCTCCATCCCTACCAAGTATTTTAGTTGCCTTTGCACCTGCTACTGCAACCCTTGACATAGTATATGATCAAATAATGTCACTGTTTTGTCCCATGGTTCTTGCATTTCAATTCTCCATAACGCTTGAATAGCCTGAATATATTGTAGGGGGTCTTGGTTTTCCCCCATTCTGCATGCCATAATTGCACTAATATCTGATGTGTCTGGGTACTGTGCCCATATAGCTTGCTTTATGGCTGCTTGGCAATTATCAAACGGTCAACCATCATGTGCCATGTTCTGGGTGGATACTCCTGGGTATCCAGCCCTTCTCCATACTATATCAACAGCCTCTCCAAAAGGGTTTCCACTAATAAATCTTTGATGTCCCCCACTGCTAGCTTCTGCCCTGATGTCACACTCTCCATTTCATATATCCATATCCCCACACTCGCGGTCAACAAGGGTAGCCTACAACTCACATTTTCCATATCGATATGTTTCCATGGTATGTATTGAGGTCGCTTCCCACCCTTTTCCAGTAAGGGAACTTTCTCAACCCGTTCTCCCCATCCAATCTCCCTATAGACCCAATGTCCCCATCCAATCTCCTAGTGTCTTTGGTGGCAGCGAATGCTGTGCCAGTTCTCCCCTCCTTTGTGCAGGAAGGTACCTAAGCCTCGGTGTATACAGAGTTACATTGTCCATGCTGTGCGATGTAACCCTGGACCGATGTCTCTCATCCTTGTCACCCCACAATCCCCCTGTTTCTCTGTCTGCTCCCCATGTCAAACTTCGATCGGTGTGTTTCAGCGTTGATCGCGAACAGATCGCCCTACTCCCTCATCCTCACTCCTTCCTAAGTGTTAAGAAGGATTTCTGAACTCTGACCTGGAGGGGCAGAGGTTCAGATGGCCAACCTAGTTTCTTGGAACAGGGTCACCTCTGGACAAGTCAGACCAATCAGGGTAGCTATGGCAGGCGGTCAGGACTAAGTCTCAGGAGGGGTGAGGTTGACTGAAAGACCTCAATCAGCATACAAAGCAAGGACACTTACAAATTACTCCAGAGAGGTGTTATATTAAAAATATAGACACATTTATTACAAGGCCTTTGTAACATAGACCACAGCAAAGAATCACAGAGTATACTAAGTAAACTAATACATCACACTCAATACAATGGCCCTCATTACGACCCTGGCGGAAAGTGACTGACCGGACCGCCACAGCGTAAATAGCGTTTCCGCCATTGCACGAAGGAGCAAAGTGCGGCCCATTCCGACCCATCGGGCCGAGCACCACGCCATGGCGGAAGTGCAAAGTCCGCGATGGCGGAAATGACCCCAAAACGGCCCACACCGCCGCCGTACGGCGCCCTAGGTGCAATAAAGCCACCCATCTTAGCGGACACCGCAGTGAGCGCCAACCGGAAAGTACGGTGACCGTAAATATACGGAAACGGAAGTAAAAACATGGGCCCGGAACGGGAAACATCCCGCCGTACACCTATAAAACCACAAAATCCACACAACCACTAAAAACACTACCCTGAAACACACCCCAACCCGTCATCCACCCTAGCGAAACCAAGAAAAATGGGAAAAGTAGCGAAGAAAGCGTGCGACCGCAAGCGGCAGGTCCACTTCTCCCGTGAGGAACTCACCGTGCTAACAGAGACCCTCCAGGAGAATGCTGCCGTCGTCTTCTCCACGCAAATGACCAGGACGGCACTTGCGAACAAGAAGGCCATATGGGCTCTGGTGGCACAGCGGGTAAGTGCGGTGGGGACCGCACCCCGCAACCCACAGCAATGCAGAAAGCGATGGGACGACCTGCGGATACGCGTCCGTAGCATACTTTCTGCCAACCGCAACATTGCCACAGCCACCGGGGGAGGTCCTGAATCACCCATCAAGTTGACCCCCTGGGAAGAAATCTGTGCCTCCACCATTGGAATGGAGACCATAGAGGGAGTCGGAGGGATGGAGAAAGGAGTGCAGACATCCGAAGATTCAGGTAGGTGGGCCAAATAAAACAATGCTAAATCCACAATGTCCAATCATGTGAAGTACCATGCGTCCACATAGTGCAACATAAACACATGTCCAGGAGAACGTCCACACACATCGGCCTGATAGCGCACTTTAAAACTCACAATAAATACATAAATAATTAAAAACCCCTAAAACACCCACTACACGTGCAGCAGGCACACCCTAACTGCAGGCTGCCAAACAACTGCACCCTCACTCCACACACAAATGAAAGCACCTCCAAGGCCCCGACCCAAATCACCCTCAGGTACCACCCCAATGCATGTGATACAATGCCATTCCAATTCCCACAGACCCATTAATAACCCTCGCCCTCCTTTACTCCACCACACGGTCCGATCCAAACGACGAGCATCAGGACACCCCTACCAGCATACCTGCAAAGAGGGCCAAGACCAACGGCCAAAGACCCTCCACCTCAGCTGCACGCATCAAGACACGGCAGCAGCACAAATCAGGTGGCAGCACAGAGGAGGGAACATCAACAGGCACCCCAGCAGCCAGCATGCCCACAACACCACCACCACAGGTCCCCCCAACGGATGCCACAGAAGGCACTGCCTCTGGTGGCAGCAGCACCATAGGTGACACCCCATTGATGGCAGCATGCTCCGACACAGAAGACGGGGATGTCGAAGTCAGATCCATCCATGACCTGTCCCAATCCCCCTGTCTGTCCCATCCCGTACAACATGAGGATACCACGCAGGGGCACCCACAAGACGACGACTGGCCATCCCCCACAAGCCCTGTGGCAAGGCAACATGAGGTCACCAGCCCCTCTGTGACACCCCCGCAAATGGCCATGGCCCAGCAGAGGCAACAGTCCCTCGACCAGTTAATCGTGCAACAGCAGCAACTGGCCACGCTCCTCAAGGACCATGCCGATGAATGTGGGGGCACTAAGGCAGACTAGAAACATCAACTGAGACACTTAGGGCAGAAATGGAGAGGAGTACAGAGACACTAAGGGCACAAATGGAGAGTAGCACCGAGAGCCTGAGAGTCCAAATGGAGAGAAGCACCGAGAGCCTGAGGGGGGAACTGCATGCGACGTCCAAAGACGTATGTGCCGAACTTGCCGCAGTGCGCCGTGTGCTCACTGAGCTCTCACAAACCCTTAGGGACATGCATGGACGTGAGCAGGCAGAGACATCATCCGTTGCAAGTTCCGTCCAGGGCAGCCCCCAACGTAGATCCGGGAGGAACCTGCGCTCCACAGGCAGGGGTGCCCCTGATACCCGCAGAGGGGGCTTGCAATAGCGACTGCCCACTGACAATGAGCATCTTTGGACACTGGTGTTCGGGGGGGAGGTAGGAGGGTGGAGGGGGTGTCTTGGGCTCACTTGGGTGGCGGGTCGATAGGGTGTTCAACATGATATCACATATGCCATAAACAGTGCACGATCAACCAATGAGATGTGTGGACAATGATCTTTGTGTACTAGGCCATCATAGGCGTACAGTCCATATTGTGCATGTACCAGACACACACAGTGCCACGAGTACCGTGTCCATGTATCAGCCACCAGGCGTGAGTGCTAGAAGCATGCATCAATGAGATGCTGACGAATGTCACGGCCCTCCGGTGCCTCGCAGACTCCTTGAGGTGCTGCCACATCCCCACCCTCATCATGACCATCTTCAGGTGCTTGCAGTTCTGCGTCAGGGGGCATGGGCACATTTCTACGTACGCACATGTTGTGGAGCATGACACATGCCATGACCATCTTTGCAACCTTCTCATGGCGGTACAGGAGTGCCCCGCCAGACCTGCTGAGGCAGCGGAAACGAGTCTTCAGTAGGCCGAATGCCTGTTCAATGACTACACGGGTACGTGAGTGGGCATGGTTGTAGTCCTCCTCATGCTGGTCCCGTGGGTTCCGGACTGGTGTGAGGAGCCATCTCTTCAGTGGATATCCAGCATCACCTGTATGTGGACGATAAACGTATGATGTGGAATGCCATTGCTACGTACGCACACCCCCCCCCCCTTCCTGCCAGGTCATTGCCGAATCACATACCCCACATAATCATGCATGTAATGAGACTCACCGAGTAGCCAGGATCTGTTCCCTGCGTGTCGCTCCATGTAGCGTGGTATTGTAGAGTTCCTCAAGACCATAGAATCATGGGTTGATCCAGGGAATCGGGCACAACAATGTGTAATGATCCTGTTGGAGTCACACACCATTTGTACATTCAGGGAATGAAATTGTTTTCGGTTGCGGTACTGGGCCTCCATGGCATGTGGGACGACCAATTCCACATGGGTGCAGTCGATGGCACCAATGCAACCCGGTATGCCGGCAAGTGCATGGAATCCCACTTTTGTGTTGGTAATTTCCTGCTCCGAGCGTGGTAGAGAGATGTAGTCGTCTGCGTGCTGCAGGAGGGCATCGAGCACTTGCAATAGTGTCCGTGAGAACAGTGGCTGAGAAATGCCATGCAACTGTCCGACTGTGTGCTGGTAGGTGCCTGTGGCCAGGAAGTGTAGTACAGACACCACCTTCAGTAGGGGTGGGATGGCGGTTGGGCTATCTATCATGCTGACAAGGTCAGCCTGTGTCATGTCCACAATGGCGGTTATGGTGTCCCGGTCCAAACGGTAGAGGGTGTGGATCTGCTCAGCAGTGAGGTTGAACGGATGTGCTCGGAGGCGTGGGATTGCGGGCTGCCTGCGTGGTGGTAGTGGCTGTGCTGGCGGCCCTTGCTGGCCCTGCCTTGGCCTCCTCCTCCTCCTGCGTCCCCTCCGTGCGGCCGGTTGTAGTTGGTGTTCGTCTTCTTCTTGGAGTTGGAGTACTTGCAGTGCTATCTGGTCCCCCAGGGCCAACATCGCGAGTCCTGCCGGTAGCATTTCGGAGTGGGTGTGGTTGTGGGAGGAGACTGGGTGTGCAATTTATGTGTCTTCAGGCTGTATGGCCTCCACCTGTGGTGATTCATTCCACCTGTGCAAGCTGCTCTCCCCTTTGGCCGAGCACGTCCCGCACACAACGCTGCAATTCGAGTAATGGCATCTTGCTATAGCAATCATGTATTTGTACCCGATGGCCGTGTAACATTTGTTGATATGTACATTCGGCTATGGTCCCATTGTTTCACATCCAATCTTTGCAGTCGCGAACAGACTTGTGAAGGGTCAGTGGAACGTAGTACTCGAGTAACGGTGGGCCCTCATGCATCACTGTACCGAGTTGCACCGACGGGCGGGGCGTCCCATTTGTGGGTGAAGGAAGTTGCCATTTTCACACACAGCCGCACTAGATGGATTAATTTGTGATTTCAAACGGCCACAGATGCCTTTTCGACGTGATGTTGCAAATGAGGAATTCGAAGGGCGGCGCTTTCAGTTTTCAGCTAGCGGCGAGGAGATGCCCACAGGTCTGACTGCAAATATAACGTTCTATTGTTCAATGTCCTTGAGACAGGGGCCATGGCGAGGATGCAATGATTGATATGAATAGTTTGGGATGCGCAATAGCGACGTGGGCGATGAGGCCGGATGTTCCCAAATACATGTTACTTCACAACACTGGAATTACGGGCTGGGGCACTGTGGATTTTGCAGGCTGCATAACGCACAGACTCAATGGATATTTCTAATGTTATGTGAGTAAATATTCAGGCGTTTTTATACCGGGATGAGGGAATGATGAATGGATGCATGGGCAGATGATTTGATACAGAGTTTGCCATGTACAGGGCTTCTTGGAATCTATCCGCCTCCCCTGCGCTATGTGATGCAGGGCTGCCATAGTGGGACCATCGTCTATCTGGCCTTGTTGAGCCCTCCCTGTCTCGACGCGCCTTCAGACACTTGTGTCCATGCACGTTAACATTCCCATCTGATGGATTCTGTTTTGACAGACGCATGCACAGGTACACTCGTTTGTGATGGTGTTTACACCTCGATATAGATGGTTATGAGTCGCAAGTGGTTTTGGGGTGGTGATGATCCTTTGGAGTGGGCTAGCATGCATATGGCTGTGGATTTAGTGTGATCATTGAAGTGAGTTGTTCGAATGTAGTTCTGATGGCCATTCTGTTCTTTTTCTTTTCTTTTGGTTGACAGGTATCTCCTCCCCTTTTGCCACTGCCATCTGTATGCCACTCCTGCAGATGGCTTTTACTCCCGACACCTGCTGCTTCGTGTTAATCAGTGGAGCAGCATTACGATCTTATGGGACGATCGCCAATGGGCCACATGCCCTTACGCAGTACTAGTGGCTCGGAGCAACATTTCGGCCTTTCAGCTGGACTAGTGCCTCCCCATTGGGACGGCCCTGCGGTTCTGTGCGCTTCCATGTTGCCTTTTCGTACGTGAATGTGGCTCTGTGTACCATGATGGAACAGGGCGTCACACAAGTAGTAGCTGGTCATTTCTTGCGGATGCAGCCCACAATGGTGAAATGTGTTTTGGAGTTCATGGCCTAATGGCTGTATGGGCTTGGTGATTTTGTTGTGCATTAAATTTCTATTCTGATATGGGCCGTGTAGCGTTCTTCTTTGCGAGTGATGTGGCATATTCCTATTTGGGGAGCGATGTATTGTGAGGAGACCTGCATTGGGTTCCAGCTTCGGAGTTTAGTTGCGTGGTACTGTGCTGGGCGCGTTTGCCTACGAAGCCCAGTGAGGTCAGGGATGGGGGCTGCCAATATGACTGTTTGAATGTTGTCATGCTCAGGGGCGGGGGATTGGGTTTTGTGTGACAGATGCCGGTCAGCCAGGTGGACTGGTGGAATGATGTGATTTTCGGAATATTGCTGGTCACAGGTGCCTGTGTTTGCGTGCGTTTCTTGGGGGGGGACTGTGGTCATGTCCATTGGAATGGCTTCTGTATTCGTGCCATCTGTGCCCTGCAGCTCCCATTGGCCCCTCTTGTGTATCTTTTGTTCGTTGGCATGCATGGGTGACTTGTACATTTCACTGGTTGCATTGTGACTTCATTGCACCTACGGGGAGTTGTACTTTGTGGGCAGGGAGCGGTGTACAGGCACTCAGTGGGGCCGTTTACGGTTGATTCGCGATGCCGTACTTCTCACCATGGCGGAATGGTACTTTCCGCCGTGCTTGATGGCGTTAGGTACATGTCCGCTAGGGTCGGAATTCGCGTACCCTTGCTCCATGGTGGTATTTACGGTTTGGCATGGTGCGCGCGCGCGTACTTGGTGCAGTTAGCGTTGGCGTTCACTACGGTGTCGCTAATGGCTTCGTACTTTGCGGTGACGGGTCATAGTCGCACCGAGCGCTATTCGATGGCGGTATTGCATTTCCGCCATCGTTTTTCGATTTCCGCCAGGGTCGTAATGAGGGCCAATATATATACCAGACCAATGTGGTCTAAAGGGTTAAACACACAAAATATGTTGACAACCTAGAGGGGAAGAAAACAGGCAGTGCAGGTAATCTTTAGACCCAGTTCCACATCAATAATACACCTAACTAAGAGGCAGTTAGTGCGCTAGGGACCACTGGTTGGGGTAAGGAGTACTCACCAGTCCCCGATGCAGGCAGATCCAAACTTCACCAGTACAGTCCACTTCGCTGGCAGGTCTGAATGCAGCAAAAAAGACGTCTCGGCACCTTTCAGTTCCTAAAATACAGCGATGATTCCTAAATGGGACAGTGACGATTTCTCCGCTCCGGGTGGAGGAATCAGCCCAGTTTCACTGCAGCAGGCTTCAGGGGCAAGAGGGTCACAAATGCAGCGAACTTGCACAGGTCGTTGCCGCGGCAGGGTAACACGTTAACCGCGTTTACTCCGATCCTGGCGCACTCGTCTCAGTTCAGACCTGGGAATGATAAGTATACGAAATATGGTGTGAGGATGCTGTGGACACAGAGATAGCAGTATACCAAGTTTCGAGGGCCTCCTCGAAACGGCGGTGTTGACAGAGCAAAGTAACTGGGTAAGCTGGTCAGCCCACTAGTTGGCCCAGGGACACTTCCGAGAAAGCTTACTTGCAGGGTTTTATGAAGGTGCCGAGAATAGTTGGTCCCACTATTCCAATGGGTCGAAGCATCTTCGCAGACCTTCTAGGATGACCAGATGCAGAGGGGTCCCACGGGACGAAAGCGGGCTCAGGGTTCCAAACCTTCCAGCGGGAAACCAGCGGTTCCTCGACTCGGCTTCGTGTTGCAGGATACTTGGCTCCTATCCTTTGTTCGATGTGAACTCAGGAGATTGACATGGCAGTGGTGTTTTCAGCCTCCTCTTATCCAAAGTTCCCTTCGCGCCAAAATGGAGAGAACCCAACGGGAGATCTGCTCACAAACACACACTCCATACGTGGACCAATCATGGACCATGGTGGTCCCAGGCATTCAGGGCATTCCAGACTCTCTGTCACCCAGGATGTGTATTGGGATCAGACATCCCAGCCCACATCCTGGAGGCACACACACAAGGCATGTAGAAGCCCCGAAAGCATTGGGATTTGTGGGAAAGTGCATGACCAAATAAGGACTGACCAGGGTCGACTCGACCTGGGAAAGTGAAGGGGCAAGATGGCGAAAGGACAGGACAAAGAACCTCGTGGCATGGCCATTTTGGGGCCAGGCCACCTATTCGTGCCAAACAAGGTTAACGCGGTTAAAATGGCAGATAAGGGTTAAAAATAATGCGACTGCCACCAGTCCTGTCCATGACACATATGCACAGTTCATAAAAAGTCCAGCGAGAGTTTCTAGGTCCTTTGGAAATGACTAGAGACCCAAGTGTGCTGTATGGTAAGATACATTGCACACTTGTTACATGTTGCACAAAAGCTGCAACATGAGGAAAGGACTAAGGGAAACAAAGTCTCCCAGTACTGACTGTCTTAAGGACATGTTAGTTTCTCCATAAAAAGTGAGCAAAGCCCAGAGGAGTGCAGCTGAAGGCTGTGCTTCCCTGGCAAAGGCAGTCAATGGTGTCTAAACAGCAGCAAAACGTTTGGGGGTTGACACATGGAGGGAAAATTACATACAATTATGAAATCTTTCCTAACACTCACCCCTCCCAGACTAAGGACAGGGGGAACTAATCCACCCCTGGATGAGTTTCTTGTTCAGGTCGGTTAAACATTCTGGACAACCCATCAGAATTGCTATTTTGGACACCTGGCCTATGCTCAATAGTGAAGTCAAAGCCTTGTAGACATATGGACCACCTAAGCAACTTTGGATTATCTCCCTTCATGTTAATTAGCCACTTTAAGGGCTTATGGTCAGTTTGCATAGTGAAGTGAAGTGGGTGTAACGCTCACCTGATTCCCGCAGAGGCGCCGGTCTTGACTGGGCGAATACCGTATCTTCAAAGGTGATGTGTAACACACGGTTGGCTCTTTGGGCTGGACCTCTGTGCACTGTATGTCTGACTCGAAGAGTAAGATGTCTGCAGATAGAAAATATGGGATTAATGAACTGGGTTATTGGGTGTCTCTCTCTTCTTCCCTTTCTCTTCTCCTGTAGAACCCCAAAGGTTAACGCTCTCACCTTAGGTAAGTGAACGCCGTGCTCTCCATCTGCCTCGGGGCAGGGTGCCGTAACCAGTTTCTTCACTGGATAAGGGTGCAGGCCTCTTGACTTCAGAGGACTGCTGTCCGTCATTTACTGCACAAACGGTAATTTCCGAGCATTTCAAATGTCTTTAAAAGTCTTTTGTAATGATGTCTCTTGTTTTGCAGGGTTCCGGCGATGGCGGATGACGGGCGGCCGAAGTGAGTTGAGGATGGAACCCGTGTGAGGAATAGAAGCGCCTGGAAGCACGTAAGTAAGCGCTTGTTGCCTGCTTCACGATGCGCACTAACTGTCCTTTTATCTTGCAGGTACAAGTTCGGAGCTGCTGAAGGGTGCCGGAAAACCCACTGGGTTCGGCGTGGGAAGGAGTAATGGCACGTGAGTATTAAAGTTACCCAATGTCTTTAAACGCACCTTCTTTTGTCTTTCAGATGCGGGATGCAGCGCCGAAGGCCTCCGGAGCGTGCGCAGAGTTGGTAAGCTTTTGTCTTTCAGATGCCGGAATGCAGTGCGAAGACCTCCGGAGCACGCGAAGAGTAGGTAAGCCTTTGTCTTTCAGATGCCGGAATGCAGCGCGAGGCGTTGGTGACAGCCAATGGACCAGGTAAGAGATGCGCTGTCACTGAAGACCGTAGTGCTAACCTGTTCTTTCTTGTCTTTATAGGTGTTGCTGAAGACTGGATTCAGGATGGTAAGCCTTTTTCCCTTAGGCCCAGGATCAGATGCAGAAGACACGATGAGCGTTCTGCTGCAGAGGATGCAGAATAACGCAAAGCAAGATTCATCCATTGGGTGTGGTTTAAATAGCCTCCTGTAGTGCTTAGGTGTCTCCTTCCACAGTCTCGCCTAGAAGAAAAAGAGTTCCTGCTTTCCAGAAGAGTTCCAGTGTTCTGAATCTAGGGAGTGGCTCCTGCCCCACCCAACAGGAAAAGTAGTCCCAAACAGAAGAGGATCAGAGGCTCAACTGGCAGGTAAGTAAGCAGCATGGTCTGCTGCAGGTAAGTCCACCCAAGCATTATGAGCCCGGCGCTTCCAGCGCTGGGACTGGGCATATTTATGAGCCTGGTGCCACTGGCGCCAGGACAGGGTCCAAAAGGTCCCAATTGGGACTGATTGGCACTCGGAACCTGGGTTATGGGTCTGCTTCCAAGGGAGTTGGGTAAGTCCTGACCTTTTGGGAGCAGAGATCATGACAGCACCCCCCCTCAAGGCCCCTCCCAAACCGGGCTTCTCCGGGGGTTTGGGCTTGTCAGGAAATGTTCGGTGAAATCTTTTGATTAGACGAGGAGCGTGGACATATTCTGCAGGTTCCCAGGATCTTTCTTGGGGGCCGTAGCCTTTCCAGTCAATTAGGTAAAATAGTTTAGATTTGGAGATCTTGGAGTCCAGAATGCTTTTGACTTCAAACTCGAGTTCTCCATCGACTAGGATAGGTTTTGGAGATTTAGTTAGTCGGGTTTGAGGTTGCACGGGTTTTAATAGAGAGACGTGGAAGACCGGATGTATCTTCATGTGAGGGGGCAAGTCCAACTTGACCGCTACTGGGTTTACTATGGTAGTGATGGAATAGGGACCAAGGTACCTTGGGTTGAATGTCCGTGGTCCTTTTAGAGGTAGGTATTTGGTGGATAACCAGACTTGATCTCCTACTTGATATTGGGGGGCTTCCTTCCGATGTTGATCTGCTCCTTTCTTGTATTGTTCCTTAGCCCTTTGAAGGTGAGAAACGGCTTCCTTAAAGGCTTAAGTGATTGTAGAATGCAGGTAGTCTACTGCTGGTGTTCCAAGATCTTGGAGTGGATCCAACTCCGAGGTTCGAGGGTGACTGCCGTATAAAAGAAAAAACGGGGTTTTCCCAGTTCCCGAGTGGACAGAGTTATTGTAGGCATATTCGGCTATCCAAAGGATATCTTTCCAAGTTTTTTCAGTTTGTTGCAGCATGCAGCGTAAATACTGTTCCAGAGTTTGATTGGTCCTTTCGGTTTGTCCGTCGGTTTGAGGGTGGGGACTGGTCGATAGTCTCACATCAATTTGAGCCGACCGACAGCAACTTCGCCAAAAATGAGAAATAAATTGACTACCTCGATCCGAAATTAGAACTGAAGGAAAACCGTGCAGTCGGACGATGTTTTCGAGAAATTCTCGGGCCAGAGTTGCTGCTGTTGGCAAGCCTTTGAGTGGAATGAAATGCGCCATCTTGGAGAATAAGTCCACGATTACTAGGATCGTATTGTATCCGGAGCATGGAGGTAGATCGGTGATGAAGTCCATAGAAAGCGTATGCCAAGGGCGAGGTGGGATGTCAATAGGGCGTAAGAGGCCGGCTGGTTTTTCCTTTTGACTCTTGTTTTGGGCGCATACTCCACAGGACATTATAAAGTCTCTGATATCTTTTTTCCAAGACGTCCACCAGAAGTAGCGCTTGATCTTTTCTGAGGTTTTGGCCATACCGGGATGTCCTTCCATTAAAGAATCGTGATAACAAGAGATTACCTTTTTCTGTAAATCTGTGCTGGGCAGGTATAATCGTTCTTGGAAATACAATAAGTTGTCCTTCACTGCAAAGTCCGAAGGGCATGACCTGATATTCAAATAGCCCATACTTGGTGCGGAAGGCCGTCTTCCATTCATCGCCCTCTTTTACTCGTACCAAGTGGTAGGATCCTCTAAGATCCAGCTTTGTATATATGCATGCTTTTCTGACTTGGTCCAGGAGTTCAGGGATCAAAGGTAACGGATATCTATTCTTAACGGTGATCTGGTTCAGGGCGCGATAATCTATACAAGTTCTAAGGTCTCCTTCTTTTTTTGGAACGAAAAACAAAGCTGCAGAAGCAGGGGACTTGGAAGGACGAATAAACCCATTCACTAGGTATTGAACCAGGTATTGTCGGAGGTGAAGGCTCTCAGGCTCAGTGAGGGCATAAATTCTACTACAAGGAGGGGTAGATCCAGGTATCAGGTCTATCTGGCAGTCATAAGACCTATGAGGAGGTAGAGAGCTAGCCTGATCCTTCCGGAAAACATCTTGGAATTCTAGGTATTCGGGAGGTAACTGGGGAGTCTCCGAAGAAATTGCTGCCAGTGCAACACCAGGTGGAGGGTGACAAGTAGAGACACATTCTGGAAACTGAACCGTTCTTGCTCGCCAATCGATCTGAGGATTGTGTTTCTCTAACCAAGGTATTCCTAGAATAATCTGGAACTGAGGGGCCTTGATCACATCGAACACGATCTTCTCATGGTGTCCATCTTGACTTACTAGCGTCACTTCTTGAGTGGTATGCGTTACTGGTCCGGAGGCTATCTCCGTACCATCCACCGTAGTAATGACGTCCCTTACAGCCTTGGGACAAAGAGTTAGATTCATCCTCAAAACCATTTCATGATCCACATAATTGCCGATGGCACCGCTGTCGACGTAAACTTCAATCGCATGTAATCGATCCGGATGATCAGGGCTAATGAGGACCATAGGTATCACGAAATGCGAGGTCACGGAACTGGTTTTAACGCTCGGCAAGAGGACCTCTATTCTTGTCGGGCGAGGTTGTTTCCCTGCTCAGAGTTTGTGACCTTGGTAACTGGTGCTCCTACTGCCTTCTTGGCTGGTTTCACCGGACAGTCTCGAAGAAAGTGCCCTGAGTTTCCGCAATAGAGGCATAATTGCAACTGTTTTCTCCTTTCCCGCTCCTTTTGTGTTAGTGGTCCTTTCAGGCCCCCTATTTGCATGGGTTCCCCGGAGTCTACTCCTTTGGAAGGAGTTGGTGGTTTGGAAAATACTCGAGCATCAAACTTGGAACGATCGGCCTTCCTGTTCTGCAGTCTGTGATCTATTTGAACGACTAAGTCTATATAGTCCGAACAGTCTTGCGGGGGATTCACTACTTGGGCTAACACATCTTTGAGCTCTCCACGTAGACCTCTATAAAACAGCGTAATCCTTTTGTCCTCAGGCCATTGAGTTTCCACTATTAGTCTGTTGAAAGATGCAATATAAGCCAAAAGGTCTTGATTACCCTGTCGCAACGAAAGAAGCTCATTGTCCAAGGCCTGCCCCTGTGAATGTCTTGCGAACAGTTTTTCCATACTGAGCTGAAAAGCTTGAAAATCATGGAGAACCGGATCATCTTGATTAACTAGAGGGATCGACCAGTCTGCCGCATTGCCACTAAGGTACGAAAGCACGAAAGCTACTTTAGCTTGATCAGTTGGAAAGGCTGCTGGCCGGCATAAGAAATGCAACCGGCACTGATTAATAAATACTGCAAACCTCTTTGGGTCACCAGAAAATCGTTCGGGCGGAGCCAGAGGTACATTCCCAGGTAGGTTCATCTGCACTGGATTCATAGAGGATGTTGAAGAAAGATTTGCCCCTGATGCGGGTAACGGGGTCTGTCCGGCTTGTGACTGTAGCAATTGTCTAGCGAGATCGTCTGTTCGCTCCTTGGAAATAATCAGTTCCCTTCTTAGAGCGTTCGTTTCCTGACGGGCTGCATGCACTTCTGCTCTTAGTTCCCCAAGTAACTGGGCTAGCTGGTCGGTATCCGAGGTTTCCATAGCGCCTGGGTGGGAGTTTTGCAGTAGGCTTTGCGTTCTGTAACGCTCACCTGATTCCCGCAGAGGCGCCGGTCTTGACTGGGCGAATACCGTATCTTCAAAGGTGATGTGTAACACACGGTTGGCTCTTTGGGCTGGACCTCTGTGCACTGTATGTCTGACTCGAAGAGTAAGATGTCTGCAGATAGAAAATATGGGATTAATGAACTGGGTTATTGGGTGTCTCTCTCTTCTTCCCTTTCTCTTCTCCTGTAGAACCCCAAAGGTTAACGCTCTCACCTTAGGTAAGTGAACGCCGTGCTCTCCATCTGCCTCGGGGCAGGGTGCCGTAACCAGTTTCTTCACTGGATAAGGGTGCAGGCCTCTTGACTTCAGAGGACTGCTGTCCGTCGTTTACTGCACGAACGGTAAGTTCCGAGCATTTCAAATGTCTTTAAAAGTCTTTTGTAATGATGTCTCTTGTTTTGCAGGGTTCCGGCGATGGCGGATGACGGGCGGCCGAAGTGAGTTGAGGATGGAACCCGTGTGAGGAATAGAAGCGCCTGGAAGCACGTAAGTAAGCGCTTGTTGCCTGCTTCACGATGCGCACTAACTGTCCTTTTATCTTGCAGGTACAAGTTCGGAGCTGCTGAAGGGTGCCGGAAAACCCAGTGGGTTCGGCGTGGGAAGGAGTAATGGCACGTGAGTATTAAAGTTACCCAATGTCTTTAAACGCACCTTCTTTTGTCTTTCAGATGCGGGATGCAGCGCCAAAGGCCTCCGGAGCGTGCGCAGAATTGGTAAGCTTTTGTCTTTCAGATGCCGGAATGCAGTGCGAAGACCTCCGGAGCACGTGAAGAGTAGGTAAGCCTTTGTCTTTCAGATGCCGGAATGCAGCGCGAGGCGTTGGTGACAGCCAATGGACCAGGTAAGAGATGCGCTGTCACTGAAGACCGTAGTGCTAACCTGTTCTTTCTTGTCTTTATAGGTGTTGCTGAAGACTGGATTCAGGATGGTAAGCCTTTTTCCCTTAGGCCCAGGATCAGATGCAGAAGACACGATGAGCGTTCTGCTGCAGAGGATGCAGAATAACGCAAAGCAAGATTCATCCATCTGGTGTGGTTTAAATAGCCTCCTGTAGTGCTTAGGTGTCTCCTTCCACAGCCTCGCCTAGAAGAAAAGGAGTTCCTGCTTTCCAGAAGAGTTCCAGTGTTCTGAATCTAGGGAGTGGCTCCTGCCCCACCCAACAGGAAAAGTAGTCCCAAACAGAAGAGGATCAGAGGCTCAACTGGCAGGTAAGTAAGCAGTATGGTCTGCTGCAGGTAAGTCCACCCAAGCATTATGAGCCCAGCGCTTCCAGCGCTGCGACTGGGCATATTTATGAGCCTGGTGCCACTGGCGCCAGGACAGGGTCCAAAAGGTCCCAATTGGGACTGATTGGCACTCGGAACCTGGGTTATGGGTCTGCTTCCAAGGGAGTTGGGTAAGTCCTGACCTTTTGGAAGCAGAGATCATGACAGTGGGTCCCATGGAGGTAGGGACTCAGCTTCCTTAGGGCCCACACAAGAGAAACATTCTTTCTCTACTGTGGACCATCTGAGCTCTCTGTCCTTAAGCTGGCAACCAATGAAGCCAATAGGGTGTTCCTTACCCTTCTCATCTACTTGTGATAGTACAGCTCCTATCCCAGTGTCTGCACAATAAAAGGTCTTTGGTAGTCAGGGGTACTTTTCTGGGTGGAGGCCATATCCTCCCTCCACCTACTTCATGTCCAAGGTAGACCACTGACCCATGTCCAATCTGGCACTTACTGGCCTTTATGGTCAAGTGGGCCTTCTGAAGAGACTGTAACACAATCCCCAGGTGTTTCACATGGTCTTCCCAGGTGACACTGAAAACTGCTTTATCATCCAGATATGCAAGACAGAATTCATCCAAGCCATTCAAGATCCAACATTTTGTTGACCTCTGTCTTAATGTAAGACCTTACTTTGTCTGACATTCTGAATCCCCTACTTTTGGTAGGTACACTGTCTCCTGTGTCTATGTTATGTTTGCACCAAGGTGTCAAACCAGGGGACTGTGAAAACAAGGGGGAAAATTGCCTAAGCAAACTTTTCACCTCAGCCTGTTGATCAGAAGTCAGGTGAGGGGCCACTCGGACACCCTCAATGGAGCTGTCTGAAGGACTGCTTTGGAACAGGTCAGGGAGAAATTCTGACTCCTCCTCAACATCTGAAGCCAGTAGCAGTGCAGCGATTTCAACTCTTGGGATGAAAGCCTTCAGTCTATTTACATGGAACACTTTTGGAGCCCGTCCAGGCCTTCCAAGGTCCACCAAATAGTTGACCTCAACCAGTGACTCCACCACTGTGTAAGGGCCTGACCATTTGTCCTGTAAAGCCCTAGGCCTTATAGGATTCATGATCAGGACTTGCTGACCAGGTGTGAAATTGATAAGGGAAGCCTTCTGGTCATACCATTGTTTCACCAGAGCTTGCCTGCCCTGCCTTCAACTTTTCACTAGCCAGACCCATCAGGAGTACCATCCTTTTTCTGAGCCCTAGCACATAGTCCACTACGTTGGTAGTAATGGGGGGAATGGGCATCTCCCATCCCTCCTTGACTATGGCTAAGGGTCCCCTTACAGGGTAACCAAACAGAACTTCAAAGGGGCTGAAGCCAACACCCTCTTGTGGTACCTCTCTGCAGGCAAACAGTAAGCATGGTAACAGAAGATCCCATTTTCTTCGTTGAGGTTCTTCCAGAGCCCCAATCATGCTTTTCAAGGTCCTGTTAAACCCCTCAACCAGACCATTGGTCTGTGCGTGGTATGCGGATGAAAACGTATAGGTGACAACACATTCCTTCCACATGGCCTGCATATACTTCGACATAAAGTTGCTGCCTCTGTCAGACACAACTTCTTTAGGGAAGCCATCCCTAGTAAATATGCCAAGCAAAGCTTTTGCAACTGACTTGGCATTCACAGTTTTCAATGGGATGGCCTCAGGATATCTCGTGGCATGGTCGACCAGCACCAGGATAAACCTATTGCCTGAGGATGCTTGGGGGTCAAGAGGACCAACAATGTCAATCCCTACCCTCTCAAATGGTACCACCACAACTTGGAGTGGTACCAATGGAGCCTGCCAGTTATCTTACCAGATAACTGGCAGGAGGCACAACTCCTGCAGTGACTTTCTACTTTCACCCCCATCTTGGGCCAGTAGAAGTGCATGGATAACCTATGCTTGGTTTTCTTGATTCCAAGATGACCAGCAAGTAGCACTTCATGTGCCAGCTGCAAATTATGGAAAAATGCGTCCGCTGCACACTTTCAAAAAGGCAATAAGCCTACATGATATTTGTCAAGAATATTTAATACACAATTAGTGACTCTTGTAACCTAAATATTCACAATGCAATAAGTAAAGGTTTTTTAAAAAATTCAGTGACTCCTTTTCGTTAGAGAAAATTATCTTCTCCTTTTTATTAATATTTTCAGGTTGGCCCAACGTGTTTCGAGATTCATATACTCTTCATCTGGGGCATAGTTTTCAACATAGATTTCACAAGAATCTATAAAAAACTGAAATTAATCAGAAATATACTAATGTAATTATTTGTAAAAAGGAAATAACTAAATTCAAACAAAAGACTTTTGTATATAGTCACAAACTTGTTAAGATGGACATCCTGTCTCAAGTGTCACTAGAAACCTAATATTGCTTAGGTATAAGCATTTTTACAAAAAGGAACATGATTAATTTAGATTTCATTTTATATAGTGTTTCTGGAAGAAGACAAGTTACTAAATTCACCTGGACCTTCTATACGGCTAGTGAAAGTGGCTTAGTGTGTTCAATCACAACAATACTTACACCCTGCTTAATTAAGTGAACCATTGTGTAAGGAGAGAACCTAACTATTGAATTTGTAAAAATAATAATAATATGATCAAACTCACCCTTCTTCTAACGGGTTGCAGAAGAAACTTAAAAAAGGGGGATGAGAGCCCCTAAGCTTCAATGTTGAAGAAACATGATGTAGTCAGGCAAATTCATCATGTTGTATTAGGGTAAGGCTTGCTCCCTTCTCCTGGGGGAGAATGAGAGCGTAAATAGAAAGAAATGCAGTATATATGAGCACAGGGCCAGCCCATAAAGAGTAACTTACTTAGAAGGAGTACAGATGTGGTCTTCTTCATCGGAGATGCGGTCAGGAAGCGCAGCTTTCTGTCCGCATCTACCGCAGATTTGTTTATATATGCTAATGTAATTGAATGACGTCACTCGTGCATGCGTGAGCAGCGTTCAATGCAATGACGTCATTCACTCACACACGAGCGACGTAGAGTGTCAAGTTGGGAAGAGTGGGGGTGAGCTGAACTGTTTAAAATCAAATTACCCGAACTTTAATTCTGATGTAGCAAAAAAACTAGGCGGGAGCGCCAACGTGATGTCATGTGTGCACGCGCGAGTGACGTTCACAATGATGACGTCATTCACGTGCACGCTTGTGTTACAATTTCTCTAGTGACAATGTTATGTTTACATTGTGGGATAAATAGGAGCCTCAAATGGGAATTGAGTAAGCATGCAAGTATAAGCAGTCAACGTGCCATGTAAGTAGGTTTCAGAAGCATCATCAATCTTGTAAGAGATAATAATTCGATACGCTGACTAATAGGTCAGACAAATTGTGTGCTGAAAAGCAGAAAGGATATATAGATCTGTTGAAATAAAGATGTAACTGAAACACAAGAATATTATGTCACGTGTCAATGTTAAGTATGCGTAAATAGTGAAATAATTACAAATGACTAAATAAGGAACTATACAAGTCCCGGGAGGATTGTGTTTAGGTGAACATGGCGTCAGGCATGTGTTAGTGGGTAGCTTAAAGAGTAAGAAAGATATAGAGGCTATAAGGGCCACTAATTATTCATGCTGTAAATTAAGTCATACAATCACGTATGCTAAAGAGTGCAGAGGCTAAATCAATCTATTCAATAACGATGTAACTAAAGGCAGGCAAGCCCTGCTGTGCACATGTATCTAAAAAGATGCATTTAGAGTGTGTCTGTATTAAAATGTTTACTGTAATACAGTGATGTTGAGTATCAGTATTGCTGTCATTGAAAAAGCCATAATCTGGTAAAGCCAGCATTTTGCGTATATGCATGTTTACATACATGTGTATACAATAGAATAGTCATTTCTAATATTAATATCTTTGGATGGTCATTATAGGTATTTACACTCATTTACACCTTTAATACTGAATTACAGGACCATAGAAATGGAAAGGCACTTGATAGCCTAATGGTGTATTACTGTAGGGCTATAAAAATAGACCAAAGTAGTAATCTTCATTTAGACCTAGAGGGGTCATTGCATCACGTTTGTTAATCCAGAATAGTTCTCCTACTGAATGGACGTAGGACTTCCAATATTACTAATCGCATTTGGGAAACATTGTGTCTCATATCACGGAAATGTCTAAAAACCAGTGATTTAATATTTTGTGTCCTGATACATGATTTGTGTTACGTCCACCTATCTTTGGCCCTTCTGTTTGTTTGCCAACATAATATTTACCGCAAGGGCAGCGTATCGCGTAGATAACATTCTTTGTGTCACATGTCGCGAAATTTTTGAGCATGACCTTCTTGCCTGTATGTGGATGGCGAATATGGTCACCTTTAATCAAGTTATTGTAATGTTCACAATGTAGGCAAGCAAAGGTGCCAACCTTTGGTTTGCTTAGGGTCCTCTGGGATGTTGGTTTACTCCTTTCTGCCCTTATTAGTTGGTCTCTGAAATTCCTCCCTTGCTTATAGGCCATCATAGGCGGATCCGGAAATAGATGTGATAGGGTGTCATCCGATTTGATTAAATCCCAGTTCTTGTGAATGATTCTTTTAATTTGAAAACTCTGGCTCGAGTATTTGAGCGTATGTATCAAGTTTTTATCTTCTTTCTTCTGGTGACCTTGTAGCAGTGCATTTCTGCCCTGAGTTTCTGTACGTGTGATTGCTTTGTCAATAGTTTCGGGATGAAATCCTCTGTCCAGGAACCTTTTCTTCATGGTATTATATTAATCCTGTAGTGTATTGGTCTCTGGGGTAATTCTTTTAAGTCGTAACAGCTGACTATAAGGTAGGTTGTCTTTTAGATGTTTTGGGTGATGGCTTGCATGGTCTAAGCAACTGTTCACATCCGTGGGTTTTCACCCAACTTTTGTTTCATGTTTGTGCCAGTATATTCCATCGTAACATCAAGGAAGTTCACCGAAGGTGTACCAATTTCGATCGTAAAGCCAATTCCCGGGTTACAAGTATTCAAGTAGTTCCAAAATTCCAGCAGCTCTATTTCTGTGCCTCTCCAGATTCCAAATATATCATCGATAAATCTTAACAAGATTTGTATTTTGTTCTTCCATGTCGGGTTGTCTAGTACATGTGTTTTTTCGTAGTGGTACATAAAAATATTGGCATAGGATGGGGCCACTGAGGACCCCATTGAATTGCCTGAGATCTGTAGATAATATTGTCCATTGTACCTGAAATAGTTATTGTAGAGTATGATCTGTAGTCATTCTAAAGCAAAGACTTTTTGGATATTCACTTCTCTGTGTGTCAACAGGAACCACTCCATTGCATCAATACCTTCTGAGTGTGGGATGGAAGTATATAAGCTGTTAATGTCCATTGTAAAGAGTAGTACATTTTTTTCAGCAAACTGTAGTGATTGTAGAATTCTCTAAAAGTGAGTAGTGTCTTTAAGATATGTACTGATGGATTGTACTAATGGTTGGAGAGTGGTGTCCAGGTAGATGGCAAGTGGTTGAAAAATGCTGTGTGTCCCTGAAACTATTGGGCGGAATGGTGGATCGTTAAGAATTTTATAGATTTTTGAGAGTCCAGAGAATACCGGAGTAACAGGATATTTCTGAATTAGGTATTCTGCTGTTTTCACAGATATCCAGCTGATAGTCTCAGCTTTGTCCACAGTTTTAGAAATGATTCCTACCACTGGGTCATTATCTAGTGGTTTGTAGGTACGAGCATCTTCCAGAAGTTTCAAGCATCCCTTATCATAGAGTGAGGTGTCCATCAAGACAAGGGCTCCACCTTTGTCAGCCTGTTTTAGTGTCAGGGTGTTCTCTTCAGCTAATTGATTTATCAGTTTCAATTGGTGTTTGCTGATGTTGCATTTTTACGAAGGAGCATATTTAAGGCGTTTCAAGTCCTTTGTGGTTCTTTGCTTGAACAAATTGATGAGAGGGTGGTTCACCTGGGGGTGGAAGGTGCTCTTGTTCTTCATCTCTTGGTATCTTGGTGTATCTTTTGGTTGTATGTTATCTTCGATATTGTGGAAGAATATCTATAGCACCTTTTTCCTTATTAATTTAAACAAATTAAGAATTCATTCTTCTTCAAGGAAATTCCCAGATTTAGTGTTTCAGTTTGTGCAGAAATGAGTGGTTTTGATGAGATGTTAATCACCAAATGTTTTTCTATTTCTTTTTCTGATGCAGTTTTCTTCTTTCCTCGTCTTGTTTTCCGTTTCCTAAAAAAGGACGTGGTTGAGTTTCAACTATAGGCCTGGTTCTGGGATCTTCAGGCTGATCTGGGACCGGGGTATTGGAAGAGGTTGATGCCACTGTGGGCAAAGATCTATCGTCAACTTCCCCACTTAGTACTTCACTGCTATCAGTATTACTGTCAGGTGTGGTCTGGGGTCTCTGTGGTCTCCGTGGTCTCCTTGGTGTTGGTCTGTTATTCACATAGAACTCCTGCCAGGAGAAAACAATGTCCCTGGCGTAATCCAAGGTATCACGGCGAAATGTTCTGATCTTGCATTGTTCTATGTCCTGTTTGTATGATTCCAGTGTATTGTTCGTATCCTCCAAAATTTGTTTTAGTTCTGTTTCTGATTTGAGTTTCAACAATTGTACTGAGACCTCTTCTGTTTCTTGCTGTAAAGTTATGACTGATTTTGACTGTTCCTCTACAGTGAGCAAGATCAAGTCTAAATCTTTAAGCTTCCCACTAACACATGCCTGACGCCATGTTCACCTAAACACAATCCTCCCGGGACTTGTATAGTTCCTTATTTAGTCATTTGTAATTATTTCACTATTTACGCATACTTAACATTGACACGTGACATAATATTCTTGCCTTTCAGTTACATCTTTATTTCAACAGATCTATGTATCCTTTCTGCTTTTCAGCACACAATTTGTCTGACCTATTAGTCAGCGTATCCAATTATCTCTTGCAAGATTGATGATGCTTCTGAAACCTACTTACATGGCACATTGACTGCGTATACGTGCATGATTACTCAATTTCCATTTGAGGCTCCTATTTATCCAACAATGTAAACATAACATTGTCACTAGAGAAATTGTAACAAACGCACGCGTGCAAATGATGTCATCATTGTGAACGTCACTCGCGCGTGCGCACATGACATCACGTTTTCGCTCCCGCCTAGTTTTTTTGCTATATCAGAATTAAAGTTCGGGTAATTTGATTTTAAAGAGTTCAGTTTACCCAATTTTAAACAGTTCAGCTCACCCCACTCTTACCTACCTGACACACTACGTCGCTTGCGCGTGCGTGAGTTACGTCATTGCATTGAACGCTGCTCACGCATGCGCGAGTGACGTCATTCAATTACATTAGCATATATAAATGAATCTGCGCTAGATGCGGACAGAAAGCTGCGCTTCCTGACCGCATCTCCGCTGAAGAAGACCACATCTGTACTCCTTCTAAGTAAGTTACTCTTTATGGACTGTCCCTGTGCCCATATATACCGCATTTCTTTTTATTTATGCTCTCATTCTTGCCTAGGAGAACGGAGCAACCCTTATCCTAATACAACATGATGAATTTGTCTGACTACATCATGTTTCTTCAACATTGAAGCTTGGGGGCTCTCATCCCACCTTTTTTCAGTTTCTTCTACAACCCGTTAGAAGAAGGGTGAGTTTGATCATATCATTATTATTATTATTATTTTTACAAATTCAATAGTTAGGTTCCCTCCTTACACACTGATTCACTTATATTAAGCAGGGTGTAAGTATTGTTGTGATTGAACACACTAAGCCACTTACACTAGCCGTATAGAGGGTCCAGGTGAATTTAGTAACTTGTCTTCTTCCAGAAACACTATGTCAAATTAAATCTAAATTAAGCATGTTCCTTTTTGTAAAAATGCTTATACCTAAGCAACATTAGGTTTCTAGTGACACTTGAGACAGGATGTCCATCTTAACAAGTTTGTGACTATATACAAAAGTCTTTTGTTTTCATTTTTGTTATTTCCTTTTTACAAATAATGACATTAGTACATTTCTGATTAATTTCTGTTCTTTATAGATTCTTGTGAAATTTATGTTGAAAACTATGCCCCAGATGAAGAGTATATGAATCTCGAAACGCGTTGGGCCAACCTGAAAATATTAATAAAAAGGAGAAGATCGGTTTCCCTACTTGTTTCGTACTATATTCCGGCCTAGATACCAAGGCTGAGTCTTTCTCCCCTGCACCTCGAATTCTGACATTACATTTTATTAATTCACATTGTTTACCTTTTATTGAATTACCACCTAAATATTGGTGTGCAAGTGTATTTTTGTGTTTCCTTACTAAATTATTCCCTGTCAGGACCACCTTCTACTAACAAATCTTTTAGTTCATGATGGTCATTGGGGTCAAATACTTTGGGTATCACCACCTCCTCATCAGGTCCTGGTGATTGACCAACTACCTCCACCTCAGTGGTAGGTGAGTTTGGGGGAATATTCTCTTTCCCTCTTTTTGATTTCCTTACTCCTTTAGCCTTGGGTTTCCCCTTTGGCTGGGGCATGGCATTAGTCTTGGCCAGTGCTGCCCTTGTTTGTGCAGGATCTGTCAACTGTATCTCCCACAAGCCCTAAAGCTCTGAGATCATTTCCCAGCAAGACCTTTCCTGGGACACTCCACTGTATGCTCACTGGAATCCTGACTGCTGTACCATTTATAGTAAGATTTACAGGTATTACTGGGAACATAAGAGGTGGGCCATCAGCCAACTTAGTGGGTATCAGAGGAGCTCTGGCAACATTCTATGGGTCTACAAAGGTAGAATCCACTACAGTTCGAGTACACCCACTATCCCTAAGAGCTGGAATATCTACTCCATTGATCAGCACACTGTCTTTAAAGTAGTGCTTGGTATTGTCTGGAATCCAAGCATAAGCCTCTGAGACTTTAGGCTCCCAGGAACCCAGGGAAACTAAAACTACCTCAGCTTCTATCCCACTGGGGAAGGACTCTGAGGAAAAGGATGGCCCTGTAATCTCTTCTTCCTCATAGGAGGAGAAGGCCAGATTAGCAGAGTGGACCCCTAAGGTTTTGACCTTACATCTGGGATCCCCCTTCACATGGTCAGTTGCTCCACAAGCAAAACAAGATCCACTGGGTCTGTTTACATAGGGAGGCTTACTATAACCAGAGTTCTGTTTTGAAGGCTGACCTGCACTACCCTGTGAGTTCTCTTGTGTCTTACTCTTATTTTTCCTTTTGTGGCCCTTCTGAGAGGAAGTTTTATTGGATTGTCCACCCTCCTTATTTTTGGACTTTTTCCCTTCCTCCTGCTTACCAGGATGAATCTTGTCCTTATGGGACACTCTATGTGATACCCACAAATCTGCTGCTATGGCAAGCTTCTTAGGATCTATCTCCTTTAAATCTGCCAAATGTTGCTTAAGCTCAGGGGAAGAAGATGCAAAAATATGTTCCAGCATGACAAGACATATCATACCTTCAAAAGTAGAGACCTTATAACCTACAACCCAGCCAGTCAAGTTATTTAAGGATTCAGTTACATGAGATACCCAAGTACCACCTTCTTTCTTTTTGTACTCTCTGAATATTTTTATGAATTGGGAAGGAGTCTTTCCAAACTTTAAGATGAGAGTTTGCTTCAACACTGCAAAATCTGCTCTCTCAGCTTTCAACATTTCCATAATAGCACTGCAGCCAGAATGGGGCAGTCTGCTAAGTAACCAGGTAATTCTATGACCATTGTCAACTTGTTGAACTTCACATGCATACTTAAATGTATTCAGCCAGTCCATAATGTCATTCTTTTCCTCATACACACTGAGCAGATCCTTAGGAAACCTTGGATGAGAGGAGGCCCCGGACCAATGTCCAGGACCCTTGGACCCATTGGCAACTTGAAGCTTGGCCAGTTCCAACTGGTGATCCCTGTCTTTCTGTTTTTCTGCCTGCTCTATCTTCAGTTTGGCCATGTTAAATTCAAGCTCCTTCTGCCTAAACAGCAGCTCTTGCTTCTTGAATTCAAGCATGGCCTCACCTTCAGCACTGGCAGAGGAAACATTAGACATTACATCTTCCAAATCCTCATGGTCCCCATGAACTAGGGCAGCAGCAGAACTTCGAGTTCTGTCAGTGGGAGCAGCCCCACCTCCTTCTGCACTGTCATCAGAAGCTATGGCACTAAACTGAGCGTCTTACCAGTCCATGATTCTTTGGATCAATTCCATTTTTGTGCCTTGAGCAGAGACACATCTCTTAGAACACATCTTTCTCAATGTTTCAGATTTAGAAGCATTTAAAGTTAACAAGGTACTTGTTTCCATATTTAAAGATAGGACGATGGCTTTTTTCAGTTATACTACAACAATTCACTATGTGTCCTGGTAGGAATAACTTGAAATGCCATCACTAGTATGCAACATTGGATACCTTCAGTCCTGTCCCACCGCTGTACACCAATTTATTAAGAAGGATTTCTGAACTCTGACCTGGAGGGGCAGAGGTTTAGAAGGCCAACCTAGTTTCTTGGAACAGGGTAACCTCTGGACAAGTCAGACCAATCAGGTTAGCTATGGCAGGAGGTCAGGACTAAGTCTCAGGAGGGGTGAGGGTGACTGAAATACCTCAATCAGCATGCAAAGCAAGGACACTTACAAATTACTCCAGACAGGTGTTATATTAAAAATATAGACACATTTATTACAAGGCCTTTGTAACATAGTCCACAGCAAAGAATCACAGTAACACTAAGTAAACCAATACATCACACTCAATACAATATATATACCAGACCAATGGGGTCTAAAGGGTTAAATGACGAAATATGTTGACAACCTAGAGGGGAAGAAAACAGGCAGTGCAGGTAATCTTTAGACATATTTCCACATCAATAATACACCTAACTAAGAGGCAGTCCAAGCCTTACGAAGAGAGAAGCCTTGTGCTCAATAGTACATGCATGTGCTTGTGCCAGTGGGCAGGATAGGGTCTCTTCAAGGGTCTCTAGCAGCTCAGGAAGGTGGATGAGATGATGCAGACCAAGTTACGACTGTTCAAGAAGGATCTCCACTTGAGGGGAGAGGCAGTTTGAGAGTGCGGGATGGAGTCGCTATTTTGCAATAGCTGTGGAAAGGAAAGGGGCCCTCAGGGGCCACTCGTGCGTAAAAATTGGCTCCTGCACTAGGGGCCACCAGTTGGGGTAAGGAGTACTCACTTGTCCCCGATGCAGGCAGACCCAAACTTCGCCGGTACAGTCCACTTCGCTAGCAGGTTCAAATGCGGCAAAAAGGACGTTTCGGCACCTTTCAGTTCCTAAAATACAGCGATGATTCCCAAATGTGACAGTGGCGATTTCTCCGCTCTGCTTGGAGGAATCGGCCCAGTTTCACTACAGCAGGCTTCGGGGCAAGAGGGTCACAAATGCAGAGAACTTCCACAGGTTGTTGCCGCGGCAGGGCAACACGGTAACCGCGTTTACTCCAGTCCTGGCGCACTCATCTCACTTCAGACCTGGGAATGCCAAGTGTACGAAATTTGGCGTTATGACACAGATCAAGCAGTATACCAAGTTTCGAGGGCCTCCTCAAAACGGCGGCGGTCACAGAGCAAAGAAACTGGGTAAGCTGGTTAGCCCACTGAAGAGAATGGCTTTGGAAAAAGTTGCTATGTAGAGCGACACCTCACAATCCCTTACATAAATATCAGTACTGGATTGGCCATATAATGCTATGTCTTCAAGCATAGGATAAGATTAAGGATGTCGCAGGTCACTGGATCCGGACGGTAATAAAGCCTAACCGTCACCATAAACAGTGTAAAATAGAAGAGACTCGGGCCTCATTACACGGATGGCGGAGAACCATGGCGCTATTAGCACCATGGTTCATGCCGGTAAAATACCGGCACCGCCTTGGCGGAAAGAGGAATTACCGCCCCATTCCAAGGTTGGCAGAGCGGTAATTCCCCCTTCCACCATTGCCCTTCCCCATTCCCATTTTTGGCCCATAGCTCCCTGGGTCCCTTTGCGGGTTGGTTTTTAACGCCTGCAAAAAGCAGGCGTTAAATCCCCCAGCCCGCAAAGCGACCTCGTAGTAAGGCGGTAAGGATTTACCGGTACCGGTCTTTTACCGGTACCGGTAAATCCTTACCGCCTTCCGTGTAATGAGGCCCCAGGACGGGAATTTTATGTACTTACACACAATAATTTTTCTGGGAAAAGCTAATTCTTAATTTTTTTTTTAAAAACAGATCGTCAAAGCATAATCTCGAAGAGACCTGAAAGGTAATAAGGCATGTTTTATGGGCGTAAGAACCATTTAGCAATGGCGGCCTTCGAACACACGATAACATTCATAATTGCTCGAATCACGACGGACGTTTCGCAACGTGCTGTCAGACATGGATCACCATGGCGACGCTTCACACGTTGCCATGGCTACTGTGTACAACTTAGTTATCAAAATGGTGGACGCAGACGGCACTGTATCTCTGCCGACGCGTGTTATTTTTCAGTCCGTAGGACTCAGGTAAGCGTGAGCAACTCTCGATAGACCGCTTGCATCCAACGGTCTAGGTAGAGCGTAGTATGGTAATAGTGTTGGTTTTTATTAACATGTAATCCAACATGGTTTTAGGATTTGATGTGTGATTTGACACTATAGTAGCTTAGTGTTGGGGTTTCTCTTAGCCTAGCGCACTTGATGAGGGATTTTAGTTACAGTGCATGGACACTTTTGGAATAAGAAACAAGTTGAATTGCAATGCTTAGTACGTATGTCACAGAGGAGAGTGATTATCTACTTTCACTTTAAGAATTAGTGTCCAGCCGATATCCATATCACCAGAGATCTGATCCTAGATTAACTTGATTTCAGACTTTCTATTGGGGATTATACCCAGTTATTACTACAGGGACAACAGTCCTATGGATTTATTACAAGCCATTAAGGGTAAGCATACCTGCTTGAAATATCATTGGCATAATATGTCAGTCAGTTGACCGTTATGGACCAATTACCCTTGAACCAAGTTATTGATTATGTTTTCAATTTTTCTCCACTCTGTTCTGTTTTTTCGTGTCTTTGATTTTGGAATAATGTGCATAATCAATGTGTTTTTCTCACACCCTTGAATCCTCCCTCTCACCAATCCTTGTTTTTCTGTCCTCTTATCATTTTATTTTTATGTTTATTGTGATGTGTACACTCGTATTGCGGCATGATGGAATAATGCCTATGCAATATGATTTCATAATTGGTTTTATACTGATATTATGTTTGTGTTGAAATCATACATAATTTTGCTAAACTATTTAACACACTTCTGATGATTTGCTGTGAAATTGTATGTAGCCCAGATTTGAAAAAGGCTCAGCAGAGCCCAAACATATTATCGTTTATGGGCTTTCGTTCAAGAAGTGTGAATATGTGATATAATTAAACATACACACATCTTTGATGGCGCTGAGTCCTGGAGTCTCTTCTATTTTACACTGGTTAGCCCACTGGTTAGCCCACTGGTTGGCCCAGGGACACTTCCGAGAAAGCTTACTTGCAGGGTTTGATGCAGGTGCCGAGAATAGTTGGTCCCACTATATCAATGGGTCGAAGCATCTTCGCAGACCTTCTAGGACGACCAGATGCAGAGGGGTCCCGCGGTTCCTCGACTCTGCTTCGTGTTGCAGGATACTTAGCTCCTATCCTTTGTTCGGTGTGAACTCAGGAGATCGACATGGTAGTGGTGTTTTCAGCCTCCTCTTACCAAAGTTCCCTTCGCACCAAAATAGAGAGGACCCAATGGGAGATCTGCTCACAAACACACATTCCATACGTGGACCAATCACGGGCCACGGTGGTCCCAGGCATTCAGGGCATTCCAGACTCTCTGGTACCCAGGATGTGTATTGGGATCAGACATCCCAGCCCACATCCTGGGGGCACACACACAAGGCATGCAGAAGCCCGCAAAAGCATTGGGATTCGTGGGAAAGTGCATGACCAAATAAGGACTGACCCGGGTCGACTCGACCTGGGGAAGGTGAAGGGGCAAGATGGCCAAAGGACAGGACAAAGAACCTCGTGGCCATTTTGGAGCCAAAATTCAACCCAGAACTTGATTGGCTAGTCACCATTGATATTGAATCTTTGTACACCAAAATCCCGCAACAAGAAACTCTTACCATGCTAAAAGATCTCCTCGATTCAGGCATCGACCTCCATGAGGTACCTTCCACCTTCATATCCTCCTTGGCTGAAATAGCCCTCACGAAGAACTATTTTATGTTCAATGATCAATTCTATCAACAGATCTCGGGTACTGCCATGGGTGCGACCTTCGCACCGAGTCTGGCCAATCTCTATGTCAACTCCTTTGAGCTCCAGCATATATATTCTCCCACCAATCCTTTCCGTGACAAACTGCTCATCTGGCGCCGCTACATAGATGACATCTTTATCATCTTCCGAGGCTCTAACGAAGAGCTCTCGGCTTTCCATGAATGGCTCAATACACGCAACATCCATTTGCACTTCACCATGGAACAAGACAGAAGCAAGACCCACTTTCTGGATCTAGAGATTACGGCCTCACAAGGCGGGCTTATCTCTAAAGTTTACCGTAAAAACACGGATAGGAATTCCCTCCTGGCATATTCGAGCTACCATCCCCAATCTCTCAGAGACAACTTACCGTTTGGCCAATTTTTGCGGTACCGCCGTCTTTGTAGTAGGACGGAAGACTACACTGCTCAGTCTAAGATTCTCAGAAACCAACTCATCGAACGAGGCTATCCGCAGAGGATTGTCCGGAACACATACAGAAGGGCTAGAAGCATCCCACGCGCATGTACCCTTGAACAACACCAGAAGGACCCAGATGTGAAAACCATCACGGCTGTACTGAGTTATTCTCCTTTACTTAATAAAATAAAAAAGGAGATTAAGTCTCTATGGCCTATTCTTAACACTGGTGTGTCTAATATGCCCATGCCACGCTTTGCACTAAAAGAAGACGCAACCTGAGAGACACTCTCGTCAAAACAGTGCAGCCAGATACGGACATTGCCAAGAACACACAGGTCACCCTATGGAACCAGACCAACCCTGTGGGCCATAGCCCTTGTGGCCTTTGTTCAATGTGTACCCAGACAGTTCGGAGCACCAGTCTGGATATTGGCTGGACCACTCCTTGGATTCAAAATTTTTTTACCAATTGCAATACCAAAGGAGTAAAGGGCGCGGGGTGTTTGCGTCCCGCAGGGGGACTTTTGCTTGGCCCAGGAGGGCCTTCGAACTTTGGCCATGCCCCCCCCACTACTAACGCCTGGATCTTTGAGCCCGCCGGGTGAAGCCCGCGGGGAAAGGGCGCGGGGTGTTTGCGTCCCGCAGGGGGACTTTTGCTTGGCCCAGGAGGGCCTTCGAACTTTGGCCACGCCCCCCCACTACTAACGCCTGGATCTTTGAGCCCGCCGGGTGAAGCCCGCGGGGAAAGGGCGCGGGGTGTTTGCGTCCCGCAGGGGGACTTTTGCTTGGCCCAGGAGGGCCTTCGAACTTTGGCCACGCCCCCCCCACTACTAACGCCTGGATGTTTGAGCCCGCGGGGAAAGGGCGCGGGGTGTTTGCGTCCCGCAGGGGGACTTTTGCTTGGCCCAGGAGGGCCTTCGAACTTTGGCCACGCCCCCCCACTACTAACGCCTGGATCTTTGAGCCCGCCGGGTGAAGCCCGCGGGGAAAGGGCGTGGGGTGTTTGCGTCCCGCAGGGGGACTTTTGCTTGGCCCAGGAGGGCCTTCGAACTTTGGCCACGCCCCCCCCACTACTAACGCCTGGATCTTTGAGCCCGCCGGGTGAAGCCCGCGGGGAAAGGGCGCGGGGTGTTTGCGTCCCGCAGGGGGACTTTTGCTTGGCCCAGGAGGGCCTTCGAACTTTGGCCACGCCCCCCCACTTCTAACGCCTGGATCTTTGAGCCCGCCGGGTGAAGCCCGCGGGGAAAGGGCGCGGGGTGTTTGCGTCCCGCAGGGGTGTTCGCGGAACGCTGAGGGGGAGCGTTGCACTCCTGGTTTGCCCGCAGAGATGTCACTCCAACACTGATCAGAGGGAGGTTGGAGTTTGAAGCCGCTGCTCACCGTATGGAAGCTGCTGCCGTTTGCTGTCTGTCAAGGAGGTAACCTAGGTGACATTCTCTCACTGGCGCCTTTTTTTTTTTTTTGCCCTATTCCTGAGTCTATTCTCTGGGTCCTTATGCCGGACCACCATGCTCATGCCACCGGGGGGATCCCAGCCCCTGTACCCCTTGTGTTTTTTGGACCTGAGCTTGGCCCGGGTCCCCCTCCCGGCGCCAAGAGGAAAATCAGACTGCTAAAGAGGAATCGGATAGCGGGTCCCTTAGCTGCCTTGACAACACATTGTGCACCAGGAACCACCCATGAGGCCACAGTACCCGCTAATCTTGGGGATACCCATTTCCTGCTCAATGAGATCCGTCATCTTTTGGATAGTCCAGGGGTAGAGCCCTTCCCCATACCGGCACAGAGTCTGGTTGCTTTACCCTCTGGGCCCCGGCTGGACTCTCCCATTTCATCTGTTTTGGCTGTTTTGGCTGCGGGGGACAGATTGTCACTACCGGCCGAAACTGCCCAAAGGGGCATATCCTCCTCAAGCTCCCACAATAGTTCGTGGAGCGATATACTCTCATCTACAAGTTTAGAGGGTAGCTCCCCCCTTGGCGTGTCCCCCTCCTGGTCGGTCAAGGACATTATCCAAAACAATACATCTGGTGGGAGTAACCATGAGCCCAAATTGACCTCTGACCTACCTACAGAGGAAACGCCCTTGCATAGAGGGTGTGGGTGTACCCAAGTATTGGCGGAACTGGCCATCATCAAGGATCTGTTATACGCTTTGTTAGAGGCTCAAAGGAAAGGAGTTGGAACCGTTCAAGTGGAGGAGCCCATGATCAACACCCCAGCTGACGAAGGGCACATGTGCCCACCCCTGGAAAGCCCCTCAGATTGTCTACCTGCAGAGGTCCCTCTGGTTTTGTCCACCCCCAACGGGACTGCCGTTGACCTAATACAGGCACAGGCCTCTGCCCTCATGGTCTCCGACTGTACCGAACCCAAAGCCCAGAGTCCATGGAAGTCGGGGGATCAACCTAAGTTGCTGGAATCAGGAAACCCCAATCATACAACAGTCTTTCTTCAGGGGGTGCCCAAACTGGCACCAGACAAGCGAGAGCCAAGGGACGCTTTACTTAACAAATGCCTATTCTGGCTAAATATTACTGGAGGCTGCCCGTTTGTACGTAGAGAGGCTTTGGCGGGGTGCAGCAGAATTACCAGCATGGGCAAAAACTCTCTGGACAGCATCAAATTGACTTTTTGGGACCATAGTATAGCACACAGGGTTTGGGGAGGTGGTGGTCGGGCTGGCAAGTCATCGAAGAGTGGGATTTCAATCAGTATGCCCCCTTTCCTCAACCCTGTCACCCCTGCCAGATCTGCCACAGTAAAGTCTGGGGTCTTTCCTAGTAACAGCCTCCTTTCAGGTGCTAATTTGACTGTCTTAGGCCCAAGGCGCCATGGGTGTTGGAGGAGGCATGGGGATGGTGGGACTTGATTTTGGGCCTAAAGATCTGTTTATGGATCCCATTGGAGGGGGTGGATTGCTCGCACTGCCCTGTAGTCTTCTCTGTGGTTGATTTTATATAACTCTGTATAAAAACCGTATTCCTATTCTTAGAAATGTTTTTGTAGGATGTACTTTGATGGTCATTTTTTTTTGGCCGGATAAAGTTGTTTGACCGATTACCTGTCCGTGCAACCTGCGATATATTGGGATGACTGCCCGAGAAGTGAAGAAACGGATGATTGAACATAGATCTTGCATCCGCACTAAGAAACTCACAGCACCTATGGTTCCGCATTTTTTGGCGGAAGGACACACAGCAGAGTCTTTTCAGTGGACTATTCTTGAAAAAATAAAACACCCGAAGCGAGGAGGTAACTACCATGCCATACCCTTTACTCAAGAACAGAAGTGGATTTTCCGTTTAAACACCTGCAAACAAGGGTTGAATGAAGCAATGCAGTGGCAAGAACTTGCGGTGCTACAACATTGAACCACGATTTTCCATGAATCACTACCCACTGGTAGATGTATCTGCGTGTTGAATGGGATAACATATGCAATGTTTGATGCAATTTGTCTTCCCTCTCTCTGTGCTAAATTTTATTCCGGTCCATTCACCTATGTCTCTTTTTTCTACTCATCTCCCTCATTCATTTGTTTTACCATTGTTTATTTTATTTCACCTATCCATCTGGTCCATTTGGGGATCCTATACACCAGCCTTTTCACAGCTTTGTTACTATTTTTTACTGTCTATTCTCAGGCATCACCTTCACTCTTTCCTTGTTTCTCTTGTCGCATGTTTGAATCGCTTATGCACCATTCCATTGTTTACCCCCTGCACTCACCACTCACGATTTAGGCACCTCCCCCGCAGCCCCCCCCCTGCGGGCTCACGCGTAGTTCCATTTCTCTTCCCTCCGCCCACCCGGTCACGAGCCCGGTCCTGTTTATACACACACCCACCGACCGTTGATTGGCTCCGCGCGTGCCCACGTCACCTTATGGGCCACGCCTTGCTTGGCTCTTCCCCAGCCTTTTTCATTCGATACATGGCCGCTCCTGTCCCAGCCCGGCAGCAGACACACCCTCCCAAACGTGTGTTTTGATTGGCCGCCCGCGCTTTAGACTTCTGCCCGGGTTGCGCCTGTGATAGGCCACTGATCCATTCAGACGCCCGTGACGCGGCTATAGCCGATTGGCTCATGTGCCCTTCACGGACGTTGCCACGCCTCTATGCAGCGTCAGATATAGCAGATATTTACCGCTGCAGCCGCTCAATACACCTACAGCATTGGGACCGAGCAGGCTGCATCTTTCCAGTGCTCGCCCTGATTTCCTTCAGGTATGCGGTTTTACCCGCGCTTTGTTCAGCGTCCCCCCCGGCTCATCCAGTCGCTTATCAGCCTCGCTTTCTCCGCAGGTACGCCATCAAAGAGAGTTCATTTCCGGCTCTTAGCTGACCTCCTGGATAGCTTAGTTATCCCCTCCAGGTAGGTCCCTTTCTTTGCACACACCCCTTTTTTCGCTTTCCCTCCCTCCCCCCCTTCACAACCCCCCCTTCCGCCCCCCCCCCTTTTTCTCACGTGCACAGGTCCTGTCACTTTCCCTCCTTCCCCCACGGGGTTGATTTGTCTATGTTTTTAGCCACCATTAGATTGGCTTCTTGCTCTAAATTGGCGAGCACCTTGTCTGTGTTAGCATTCATTTGCCTTGTAACAGGTTCTTTTAGCTGCACTCTGGATGTACTATTGTTGCAACATTGCAGTTAGAGGCCAATTCATGTCCTCTCTGCAATTATGTTTCTTGTGTCTCCCCGCCCAGGATCTACTCGCAGCCTATCATCGCTGCCCTATTAAGAGGACAGACACTATTCAGTAGCACTTGAAGATTGAGCTTGTCCTGAAGAAGATGGTCGGTAATCAGTCATGAACCATCGAAACCGGTCGACCTTACCTGTTGTGGCTCCACCACAACATTTTATGATACCCCCAAGACCAATAGGGGTTACTGCATGAAATTGAGAGAAAACCCAAAAAGTATTGGTTTTCCCATCCCACAACAAGTGGGACAGTGCATTTTTCAGTGATCATTCGGTATTATGGCAATCACCTTTGGACAACCACCCTTTTGCAAGGAACTCTCTAGTCATTAGTGTTAAAATAAAGTTACATGACTATTCCAATGCCTCAATCTTTGCAGTTTTGATTGCCATCTGCCTAGATTTAAGAATACGAGATTGAATTCCCCTCTCGCACTCTTATAGATTTGTGCTGGTTGCCCTCACCTCCACCCCGTATCAGACCAGCTTTTTACCCAGTGTCAAAAAGAACAGGACCACGGTCAATATAAATATCATCAGTTGTTTTGGTCTTGCCCTTACCGGCAAGTTGATGAACTTTTTCCCCAGCAAACCGTTCCCTGTGTACCATTTTGGAGCCACGCCACCTATTCGTGCCAAACGCGGTTAACGCTGTTAACATGGCAGGAAAGGGTTAGAAATAATGTGAAAAGATAGCTGCCACCAGTCCTGTCCATGACACATCTGCACAGTTCATAAAAAGTCCAGAGAGATTTCCTCGGGCCTTTGGAAATGACTAGAGACCCAAGTGTGCTGTATGGTAAGATCCATTGCACACTTGGTACATGTTGCACAAAAGCTGCAACATGCGGAAAGGACTAAGGGAAACAAAGTCTACCAGTATTGACTGTTTTAAGGGCATGTCAGTCTCCCCATAAAAAGAGAGCGAAGCCCAGAGGAGTGCAGCTGAATGCTGTGCTTCTCTGGCAAAGTCAGTCAATGGTGCCTAAACAGCAGCAAAAAGTTTGGGGGTTGACACATGGAGGGAAAATGACATACAATTATGAAATCTTTCCTAACACTAAGTCATCGTCACACTCAGTGTCTCCCAAGTCACTGTCGATATCGTCATGGAATCTCAGTCTCCTCAGTGCCAATGCTCCCTGTGGTTCCCGTTTTATGTCAATTAAGTTCTTGCAGTGCCTCCTCACAGAGGACCCAGTGTTGGATTTGTCTGACAGCAAAGCTGCCCCATCACTTTTTCTGCCCCGATCTCGCCTAACTTGCTCGTCTCTTTCTTCATTGTCGTTAACATTTTCTAGTACCATTCTCCATTGTATGTCCCTCACTGGGCGCTCCTCTTCCTTGCGTTTGTGCTCTATTACGAGCCACTCTATTTCCCACATCCTCCTTTCCCTCTTTACTAAAATGTGCTTTTCCTTCTCTTCTTTGTCCTTTTTCCTCTCCATCTCCTCTAGCTCCATCCCTCTCCTCGCCTCTCTCTACTCCTGTCCTTTCTCTTCTGCCTTTTGCTTTTCTCTTCGCACTCTCTCGCGTTCTTCCTTTTTGTGTTTTTCTTGTCTCTCCACCGTTTTCCATTAATTCTGCCCATTGCCGTGCTTCACTATTCTCTTTGCAACCAGCTACTTCCTTACTGGCCCCTCCTGTTTCTCGTGCTTTGTTCCTGTCTAATTTCAGCAGTATTCGTCCTCCTACTCACTCGTTCCATACTATATTCTGCAGCCCCTCCCTTCTTTCCTCCATTCCCAGGTCACATCCCCTTTTCCTTGTCTGCATTTCGCTGCACACCCCTTTTCCAACTCTGGCACTTGTTGCTCCCGCTTCTGCTGGTGCGACAGCTTTCTGCCCTTCCTCCTTGATGTATGGTGGAGGTACAAATGTTGGATTAGTGTACCCCTCCACTGCTCTTAATTCTTGTATAAGGTATAATCTCTGGGTTCCTTCTTCAGCTCCTTCATTCCCATGTTCAGGAGGAGGTGAGGAAGCGGGGCCCAAGGGCTTTTTTTTCGCCCAGGGTCTCCTGTTGGCTCAGCATCCGCTGATCTCTCGCCAAATCCCCTCCATCATCCTGGAACATCTTCCAGAGCTTGAATATTGGCATACGATTGCTCAACCGTTCACCCTTATAAACCTTGTGTATGTATATGTGTGTAATGGTTGCTGCACATATTTGGAGAAGCTCTCGCCCTTTGGCCATGGCTTAGACACTTTACCCTCTTTACTTCATGTCCATTCCACGCTATATTTACAAATCTTGTTCTTATATCGCGGACGGGCCTTGCATAGATGCTGTAGGGGCGTGTCACCTGCACCTTTGCCACAATACATTGCTTTTTAATACTTAACTTAACCTCAAGTCGAGGTTTTTGACACTTCCGTTGTTATTCAGACTCAAAAATACAGTTTATCTTATTTTTCTGTAATTTTACACATACCAGTTATTTTCAAAACATCACAAGCCTCTTTTGCTCCCAACCAACTTCTCAGGTATGCTCCGTGCATCGCCCTTCTGCAACTCTCTGCCTCCTCGGTCACACCCACCAATCTCACGCATTCGCCTTCCGCCCACCCCCACACAACAGCCCACTCTGTCAATTGTTTGAATTGTCAAAACCAAATTTTGCACCTCCTCATGCTCTCCTAGTTCTATACACAGACCTTCCTGGTGACGTCACTTCTTCAGTAAGTAAGTGAATGATAGAAATCACTAACAGGGCTCACAAAGACATTGTCCCATTACACAGATATTTTCAAAAACCCACCAAACATATACCCACGGCGGTCATCCTGTCTCCTAACAGGGGATACCAATATTTCATGTGCTCAATCTGTACCTGCAGCATTGCCTTGTGGATAAAACGCCCCTGCAAGACTTTATCAGAAGAAAAACCTTCCGTAGTTCAAACTAACTTCATTTGCTAAGCCCTATACTCAGGGACACCATCATCCTTGACCAGAGCTAAAATACCCAATCACAGGAAATCCAATACTTCAGCCATCTGTACCCTTAAGTCAATAGTCTAGGCTAACTGCCTCAACCTGTTATCTCAAGACCGAATGTTCCCTAGCCACGAACAAATGACATCTACCTCCGCTCCTTTTCTCTACTAAACTTCACAATGCTCAACAATACCTCAGCAATACTCATCACGACCCCCCACCCAACATTTCCTTACCACCCCCTTCAATTGCTGTGTGGCTGAGTCAATACTTACACTCCGTGATCCACTGATGCTGCTTGGCAACCGGCTCTTCCCAATACTGCCACACCACCCTTGTGATCTGCTAGGCTTCTCACGGACCATGGGCAGGATATTTTCCAAGACGGCTCCTGACGGCCTCTGCAGAGGGTGCACTCCTGTGTGACTCTCCCTCCATAGGGTGCCTAACAGTCCACCAGGCGCTGCGAAAGAATAGGCCGCTCTATGCCCAACGGGCGTAGTGAACCATCTTTCTCTTAGCAATTTGTATAGGTACACCAGAGGACCGGGGTTCGTGCTACTCAATCACTGTTTGACAGAGTATCCGGGGTCCAACGAACTCCCCCAGTAAACAGACCTAGGACTCAGCCAAGGGCAAATTTGCACCGTTCTTTTTTTTCCATAACAGACAGGGATCATACAGGAAAAATTCTCAAGCAATCACAGCTCCTGTGTGGCGTCACAAGTTGAGGCTCTTTCCCAAAAACCTAAGAGCTTACACTATTGGGTGGCTGGGGTGGTAGTGTCTGTAGACAGCACCTATAGAGGTTAGTTGACTGCTCCTCACATGTCAGGTGGCTTTGCCTGAGCGTTCCCCAAAAACTATCTAATACATTGTTGCAGGGTCGCAGGATTACCATTGGCCCTTGCCCTTTGCCATCCACCCCTGGATTTGTTTTCCCTGATTGGCAGAAGAGGGCCTCCCCAGGCCTGCGACCCAACTCGGTTCTCTGCGCTCTGTGTACCTTATCAAGGTGATGAGAAAGACTATGTGTCCCCATTGTTGCTACTGGTATAACCGCGTTGCCTTACAGAGTGCCTGCAGGTTGCAATGTTGTAAAACAACACATGTATCAGTTCTCGTCTACTTTGCTGGGAACTGCTCCTCTTCCCACTGCGGGTAAATGGCCATTGTTTGGTTTGGCCGGATCACATGCATGAAGACCGCGAAATTGAGCTTTGCTGTCTGCAATTAGTGAGGATTTATTCTGCTATTTTGCAGGTGGGCACCCTGTCCATGGTGCCAGGAATGTTCTGCTCATCTCTGACCTTGGCTGTGAGCACCAGCCCTGGACAGTGTGCCGCAAAATCTGTTTTCCTTCGTCCCTCAGTATGGGGCATGTGGCTTCATGTAATTCTACTATAGTTATGCTATGATTTCTATATGTCCATATTGGATTATGTTCCTTATGGGTTAGTGGTACTTGGTTCTTCCAGGTTCCTTATATGACCCTGTAGTTCCATATGGTTAGTTGCAATAAGCGGCAGCAAGCTTGCTCTGCATCTCTTGCTTTTCTTGCGTTTCTGCGTTTCTGAATTTTGCGAATGGAAAGGAAAGGCTTCTGACAGTATGTATATGTATCTGTCCTCTACAGACTGTGTAAGCATGTTTTTCGTGTGTGCATGTGTGTGTCTGTGTAAATTCATGCAGGGATGCAAGTTTGCTTCATGGCTAACGTTACTACGTCGTGGTGTCTCTAATGATGTCAGAACAGGTTGATAGTTGTCATTAGTTGACCAAGTCCAGTGTTGAGGCACCTGTATCCACGATCAGTTTTGAAGTACCTGTATCCATGAAGATGTCAGTTGGATAAGGTTTGAATGGTTGTCTGAGAGAACAGCTGTTTGCATATGTAGAAGTCACCTGCCCTCCTGAGGGCTGGCCAAACAGTGACTGGAATCTTGCATTTCTGATTCTTCGCACTGTCTTACTTATAGGGGTCCTGAGGGGCATTCCCAGGACCCTCTCTTCATTATGAACACTCACCAGGCCTAGTAGGTTCGCCTCCACACCCACTGTATTTAATATTTCTTTATGTATTTAATTTGTATTCATTGTTTAATTGTTTCACCTCCTCTTGTCACCTCCCTGTTGCCCTGTGGGTACTTTTAAACAGTGTTTACTTCCTGTATAATTGCCTAGCAAGCAAACAATAAATAAATAAATAAATAACTAGGCCTTTTCCCCCACTTTTATTTAGGAAAGTTGAATCTGGGGGTTTTGCCATGTGGCTATGGATATACTGTGAACTATGTCCCATTAGGCTGTCTCCCACTCTCTAGGTCCCCACCCGCTGGGGGTACTATTGTGTTTCTCCTGTGTGCTCGTCCTGTGTGCTCCCTACTGTGTGACCCCCCACAACCCTCAATGAACTCCTGTGTGAGTGGCATTGGGTTGTGTCTCTCCCCCTCTCAGTCGATCCCTCCTCCTCCTACTAGCCTATTTGCACTCTCTATGGTGCTTTCCATCCCTCCCATCTTCTCTAACTGCTGCTCTATCTCCTATCCCATCCCTCTCACTAAGTCTGGAAAGAAGAGGTTCAAGAGGGACATCCTGATCTCCAACCCAGGCCGCCCTATCGCTGATAACTAAATCAGTGCTTCCTCCAGAAAGACTCTCACCGACATCCTCTTTGTCGTTCCCTCACCAGATATATGGTCCCCTCATACGGTCTCGGCTCTCTCTCCTAGCTCTTCCTCTCCCATTAATGGTGGCACTTGGTGGGAGGTCCTCTTGCCCTCCTTTCACTCCTCCAAGACCATCATTAATGTCTATCTGAATGGCACCATCTTGGTCCAGGGCCCTCAGCCCAAACTCCTCCTTTTCGATAGCCGTCTCCCACGTTTTATCAACTTCCTTCCTTATCCGGCTACTCCTACTAGCATCTCTCTGGCTCCTCTGTCACCCCTCCCTCTGCCACCCCTCTGGCACCTCCCTCCTCCTCTCTGGCTACTATGCCACCTCCTGCTACCACCTCTATCCAGTCGTCGTGGTTACCTCAAGCCTGTAGCCCAACCCGGAAGACTTTCAAATGTAGCAACCTACTCCACATCGTGAATCTCAACTCTCCCTCTGCTGTCAAATACTCCTCTGACATCTGCCACCTCCTCGAAGAACTTGCCTGGATGCCCACGCTCTCACAGAGACATGGCCCACGGAAAGTTCTGTCGCAAGTTTTGACACTCTCCTCCCTGTTGGCTACAAGATCCTCTCTGAGCCCAGAACCAACCGACCCAGAGGTGGGGTAGCTCTAATATTTCCAGAGTGGGTCCCTGCTTCTGGCATTCCTACGCAGACCTACGCTTCTTTGAATACCTTGTCTGCAGTCTTACTATATATTCAGGCCTCTCTATGACTGTGGCCACCATCTACTGGCCTCCTGGCCAGGTTGCCCTCGTCCGCTCAGAGTGGGTGGACCTCTCTTCCTCTCTCCTTGCCTCTACCTCTCAATTTATCCACCTTAGAGACCTCAAAATCCAGATGGATGCTTCTAATCCCTCCTGTGGGCTCTTCCCTTTCCTCTGCGACACTCTCTCTCTTTCCATTCTTCCCTCTGATCAGACACACTCTGCAGGACGCTCCTTTGATGTTCTCATCTCCTCAGACACCCCACACTCTAACCCTCTCATCACTCCTCTTTCTTGGACCGACCACTTTCTGCTTTTCTCTCACTTGAAACTCTCTGTCCCTCAGGCAAAGCCCACCCCAGCATTGCCACCTACCTTCTCGGTCATTTGGCACAAGAAACATGTGTCAGTTGATGCCTTTGCCTCTACTTTTTCTGCTCCTCCTACTGCTGCGATTGACTCCCACTCTGACACAGCCCTCTCCAACCTGCATCTTTCTATCTCCAATGCTCTTGATGAAATCCTTGCCCCTGTAAACAGAAAGAGGATTCAACTTGGGAACCCTCCCGTCCCCTGCACACTTTCAAATGTTTGGATTAATCCAATACAGTTGTTTAAACTGCGTTATATGCATTGTACATACATTTGTTTCTAACACATATGGTCAGACACAGGAGTGTGAGATAAAAAAATATATATCTTTATAGTCAGGCTGTATTATTTTCAGTAAGAATTATAGTTCAGACAAAGATTATTTACAGTGCATAGAAACAGTATCAATAGATAAAGCTCAAATTGAAGAAAAATGGAGTCCAAATTGATTAGCGACGCGTTTCGAGGAAGTTCTCCTCTTCTTCATAAGGCCACACTTGGACTCTTAATGTAAAAGGAAAGCATAAATTCAGTAAAGAAAATTTAGTAAGCACAATGCATAGACTGTTCATGTCATATTAAATGTATACAGTTAAAAAACAAATGGCATTAATTGTATTTAGAACATTAATCTGTCCCTAAAAAATAGGGAATTGAAACAATGTAACATGTTCTAATATGCATTGTAATTCATGCAACATTATAAGATTAACTAGGTTGCCCCTGCTCGAGAGAGGGGCTGAAGGTCTACTGCATCTTTTCCTGCAAAATTAACTGTATAACGTCCATCATACTGTAATTTAGTAGAGTACTACCTCTAATGGGATCTATCACGTGGATGGTGAAACATAAGCTAAAGAAAATTAAATATGTAGGTAAAACAATACGCAGATAGTTCTTAGGCTATATCAATCTAATATGGAAGAAATACAAAAATCGTTACCTCTGTGAGTAGAAAGTGCCGGAAACAGAGAACCGGACGGAGCGGTAAAAATAGATAGACAGTCTTCGTACATCAGTTAGTTCCTTAAAACATGGCTAATTCCCAAAAAGATACCAGAAATCTAAAGAAAACAAAGCCTGATCAATGCCAAGCTCAATGTTCAAACGTAACAGTCATAGGTGTGAGATAAAAAAAATTGAGTAACATACCTAACCAAAATATGGAGGGCGGAAAATAATCAATACAGCGGCCCACATAAGGATGTAGAACTTAAGTATCCCTCCGTCACTACAGAGGTGCCTCAGTATGTGGGAATTCTGTCATACGAGTAGCCAAACTGAACAGGAATGAATGTTCAGTTTGGCTACTCGTATGACAGAATTCCCACATACTGAGGCACCTCTGTAGTGACGGAGGGATACTTAAGTTCTACATCCTTATGTGGGCCGCTGTATTGATTATTTTCCGCCCTCCATATTTTGGTTAGGTATGTTACTCAATTTTTTTTATCTCACACCTATGACTGTTACGTTTGAACATTGAGCTTGGCATTGATCAGGCTTTGTTTTCTTTAGATTTCTGGTATCTTTTTGGGAATTAGCCATGTTTTAAGGAACTAACTGATGTACGAAGACTGTCTATCTATTTTTACCGCTCCGTCCGGTTCTCTGTTTCCGGCACTTTCTACTCACAGAGGTAACGATTTTTGTATTTCTTCCATATTAGATTGATATAGCCTAAGAACTATCTGCGTATTGTTTTACCTACATATTTAATTTTCTTTAGCTTATGTTTCACCATCCACGTGATAGATCCCATTAGAGGTAGTACTCTACTAAATTACAGTATGATGGACGTTATACAGTTAATTTTGCAGGAAAAGATGCAGTAGACCTTCAGCCCCTCTCTCGAGCAGGGGCAACCTAGTTAATCTTATAATGTTGCATGAATTACAATGCATATTAGAACATGTTACATTGTTTCAATTCCCTATTTTTTAGGGACAGATTAATGTTCTAAATACAATTAATGCCATTTGTTTTTTAACTGTATACATTTAATATGACATGAACAGTCTATGCATTGTGCTTACTAAATTTTCTTTACTGAATTTATGCTTTCCTTTTACATTAAGAGTCCAAGTGTGGCCTTATGAAGAAGAGGAGAACTTCCTCGAAACGCGTCGCTAATCAATTTGGACTCCATTTTTCTTCAATTTGAGCTTTATCTATTGATACTGTTTCTATGCACTGTAAATAATCTTTGTCTGAACTATAATTCTTACTGAAAATAATACAGCCTGACTATAAAGATATATATTTTTTTATCTCACACTCCTGTGTCTGACCATATGTGTTAGAAACAAATGTATGTACAATGCATATAACGCAGTTTAAACAACTGTATTGGATTAATCCAAACATTTGAAAGTGTGCAGGGGACGGGAGGGTTCCCAAGTTGAATCCTCTTTCTGTTTACTGTTTATTGTCGGGGTCTTGTGCCATGACCTCAGTTTTCCCCCCCGCACCTAAAAGTTTATACAACATAATCCTCGAATCTCTTTACTAATCTTACTTACTATAGGTGTGCGCTTCTATCTAAACCCTTCGAAATCCTTGCCCCTGTCATGAGAATCCATCTGAAGCCTACCTCCAAGTGCAATTCTTAGAATGACTCTGGCCTCCCAACCCTGAAACGCAAGTGCAGGGTGGCTGAGAGAAAGTGGAGGGTTCATGCACATCCTCTGACAAACTGGCCTGCCGCCTGCTCCACAGGCAGTACAGACTCTTTGTCCTGTCCAAGAAGAGAGTCAACATCCAAGCCCACGTCTCTGCGGTCTCTAACAAAATGGCCGAACAGCAAGGAGCTGATCAATCCTTCTGCAGTCCCTACCTCTCCTGTTCCCTCCCAGGCCCACTGCATGGCTCCGGCTTCTCACTTCACCACTGAAACCCAGGACATCCTGTTCTCGCTCTCCTCACCCTCTCCCTCTACCTCTCTCAACCCTCCTCTGGCCACTTCTCCCTCTCCTCCTCCTTTCTCCTCTTTCTCTCTGATATCACCTGATGATGTTTCTAGACAAGTCCGATCTATGAAAGTGTTGTCCAGACAGGTGCACCCCTGCTCCTCCAGAACCATCAAGGACCACATTAACACCCGTGCTCCAGTCTTGGCCGATTTCTGCAATCACTCTTATGGAAGTGGATCCTTCTCCCCTCCCTCCTCAAGTGCTCCCTTGTGCACCCCCTCTTTTAAAAACCCTAAATGTCTGGAAAACTATCACCCAATCTCTATCACTCCTTTCCTGGGCAAACAACTGGAAAAGCTGGCCATCTCTATGCTCACTCTCCACACTGAATCTGTTGGTTGTCTCCATGACCATCAGTCTGGCTTCAGAGCATCCAGAGGCATGGAAACCACTCTCATGAACACCCGTGAAGATCTGCTCTCTAATCTTGATTCCAGCCTTCCTTCTGTCCTCCTCCTTGACCTTTCCTCTGCTATTGGCACGGTCAATCACGCAATCCCGATCAATCGACTCTGTGAGAACCTGGGCATCACAGGTCAGGGCCTGGAGTGGTTGACCTCCTGCCTCTTGGACCGACCCTCCCAGGTCTAATTTGGGTCCTTGCTCTCCACCACCTCTCTCTCCACATATGGTGTTCCCCAAGGCTCGAAACTCTCTCCCTTGCTCTTCAATGTCTACTTGGCCCTTTTGGCCCACCTGATCTCTACCATCTCCTCCAACTTTCATTGTTATGTGTGGGATGTTTTTACCCCTGCATCCAAGCCCTACCATAAAACTGTGCATTACTGGCATTGAAAACATCATGATGGCCAGAACTCCCCAGAGAGTGCACAGGGAAAACATGAAGAATAGGCTACCACCCATTTTTGCCTATGTTGTGAGCACAGGAGGGCACTGCCTAAAACCACCATTGGGCTACACACACAGTAGCCTGAAACCATTGGGAATGGCAATGCTGATTGCCAAAAGCAACCCAGAACTGTGGGGAATTCATTTTCTTAATGTCAAAAATGGATGCAATACTGGTGCTCACCACTATCAGAAAGCCGGCGTTTTAAAACCACCAGACTTTTGTGTAAAACTGAACAAATGAACCCAAACCAGGCCAAGGAAAGATTTGCTAAGAGGTGGATATAATGTAAAACTATATTCTGAAATGACTTGAAGGAAGTAATTATTTAATGTATATATAAAAATTAGCTGGGGATGTCAGCAGCTTAAGTGAATTTGGGTTTAAAGCCACTAAAATCGAAATGTTTAGAATAAATGAGTGACCTACTTGTGAGTGTCACATAGGTTGCAATTGTTTAAATGTCATAGTTTTGAACTTAGAATCAGCATTCTAGCTGCATGTGCAAAAATTGTAAGTTGGATTTGAATGTAGAAAACTGGGAACTAAAGTGACATTTAGCTGAATTCTGCCTAACAACTACCCCCGACAGGAGTTGAACTGGCTCAACAACTCTTCCCAGGCCTGGCTGCATCCTGCTGCCCCTGCCAAAAGGAGATGACACCTCTCTGATTGAATTAGGGGAGTGGCACCTGGGGACTACAGGAAACTAAACAAAGCACTGTCCCTGGCTCAGGCAAATGTTATATTAGGGGGGTCGTAAATGGTTTCCTCTTGGGACAAACTGGGGGGGGCAGTGCCTGTGAGAGCAAGCTGAGCTTGGGGGAAGTGGATAAACCAGAACTTCCACCATGTGCTTTGGAAAACCACACCCCTTTGGGGCCAGAGCATGATTTTAAGAAGATGGATAATTCACAGTGCGGACTTGTCAAAATTATATAAATAACATCATCATTCTTGTGATTTTTCTGTGCACCTTTTAAGAGGTGTTAGGACCCTGTGGTATGTTCTTGGGGATAGTAGCAGAAAAAAAGGTTGTTACTCCAAATGTATGCATGTTAAAAATCTGACACTTTATCATCTGAAACCCATATCTCTGGTGTACATTTGTGTAAAATCTGGAAAGGTTTAGAGATCGTTATCTGGATGAAAAGGGGAGAATTCTGTCATAAGTGGACACGACATCGTACAAAGACAGGGATCGGATGGTTTGGTGCTACAGAAAATATGTTAACTGGACCATTAATATTAGAAAAATGGTACATAGATAAATATGTATTTGGGTCAGAAATAGATTTGTGTGCAATTTGACAAGGGGAGGTTCCTCTGACCATAAAACCTACAGCATCACTCTGACACTCCATTTCTTTCCCCCAATCAAGGGAGGGAGGAAAGCTTGGCCAATGATAAGTGAGAGGGGCAGGCTTAGCTAGGCCCAGGCACACACCCATTTTCAAAACACAGAAAAGGAACATTGAAACCCAGGTAGAGACATTCACTTTCCACTTTCTTGCGGGACGCTTTGCCAGGAGACTTCAGACTTCACATCCAGAGATCCAGACTTCAAATCCATCAATCTCCAGAGCTTAAACTCCACAAATTAACTCCAGAAATTAAACTCCAGAAATTAACTCCAGAATTTGTAGCAGAGAGGCCTGAATCCACAAGCTGAATCCTCTTCAGCAGGCCTCAAAACCAACCAAACTATTCAACAGCCGGGCGAGCTGTTTGAATTCTTTGCCAAGAACTTTTGCAAGAACCTGTAGCAGTATCCAGAAAGCAGTGCTGTATCCGGAACCAGAGAGAACCAGAGACCAGATCGCTGTGAAGAACGGCTAGCAGAAGTCCAGCCAATCCTGACCCAATTGGTGACGAAGTCGCATTCCTGTCCAAAATCTAGTGTGAGTACCCAGCTAGCACTGTGCCAAAGCCAATCTCTTAGTTTAAAATAATCTAATCCAAACTATTTTATCCTATTAGAACTGCCTCCTCGAATCGTGTCATTCTGTCATCTTTAAAACTGAAAACTGTCCTCTGTCATTCTGAAACTGTGATTTCATTTCTGAAAAACTACCTTCACAAAACCGTCCGTATCTTCCCAACCGTTTGTCTAGGAACGAGATTTAACTTTCATCTTAAAGCTAGGATTCTACGCTTTCCAACGTAATTGCGCTCGATGCACGCGACTAAATTTGCCGCGATTTGACATTTTGCTTAATTTCAGCCACGTGTAAAAATATTTGTCCTTGCTTTCCTTGCTGAAATTTGTGTGCAACCTGACAATCATTCATAGAGCATTGCTAAAGTGATCCTGAATTAATTTAAGTATCTCTCACTCACCCTGAACCTCCTACAGGGAATTAAAAGCAATTTGAGTATATTTCTCACTTCATTGCCACCACACTTAAATGGATTTTGCCTGTGTTTAAAACTCCTACCTGTTTTCCTCTAAGCTTGCTAGGGGGGAACTGAATTATATTTGATTGCATTCCTGAGAACTGTGTGCTTTCCTCCCATCTCTTTACCTTGCATAGAGGGGGGGGGGGGGTGAATTGCCAAAGAAAAGTGATTACATTGTCTTTTGTTGAAGTCACATCAAGTCTATTTTCTGTACTGCATTTTCATTCATCATTGCGTTGTCCTTGAAGCCATAAAAGCATTCTCAGCTACTTTATCCTCTCTATATCACTTCTAAGCCATCAAAAAGAGTGTACCACTGTAACCTTATCCATTGTTGATCACTATCATCTTCACAAGTGTGCTATCAAACATTAATTTATTATAAAAGTGTGATATATCTATATATTGTTTAATTTTCAAATAAACCTTTTAATTTGCAAAACAAACCTACTTCTTGGCTCAGTGGGGTCAGGGGGATTCTAAGAGAGGGGTGTTATATAAGGGCTGTCATCCAGAGTAAACGAACTGGACATAAAAATATATCAATAAGGGTTTCCCTCAGCATTCCAGACTAGGCATTGACTTAGCGGTAGTGTTGAATTGAATCTGCTTACATATGCAGATGACACTCAGCTCTCTTTCAGGCTCCTCTCAGCCTCATCTTCTCTCTCGCTCATTCATTACTGTCTATCTGCTATTCAGGATTGGTGCGCCTCCAACGATCTCTGCCTTAATGCCAGTAAGATGGAGATCCTTCTCATTGGGACCCCTGTTCCCGCTTTCCCTCTCTCAATCTGGCCGCCCTCCTTGGGCCCTCTTCATTCACCTTCCTGTAAAGCAACAAACCTTGGAGTAATCTTCCATTCTACTCTGTCCTTCTCACCTGACATCACAAACCTTGCCAAGAAGGCCCACTACCAGATGCATGTCATCAGAAGTATTCTTCCTTTTCTTACTTTTCTCCCAGAAGCTCACTGTCTCTAGAGCTCTGGTTCTCTCTAGGCTGAACTATTGCAGCAGCCTCTTTCTCAGTCTGCCTTCCTCTACTCTCCGCCCTCTGCAACTAATCCAGAACAGGACTGCAAGACTTACCCTTGGCCTCAAACCTATGGGCTGTATCTCTCCAGCCCTGAAATCCTGCCAATGTTTCCCAGTGGCTGCAAGGATCAAGTTCAAGGCCCTCTGCATTGTCCACAAGGCTTTCTCAGGCTGGGGCCTGCACTACATCCAACTCTCTCTTCAAAAACACCTCCCATCTGGAGCCCTTCGCTCAGCTACCTCCAACTGGCCAAGTGTCAGATGCTTCTCCAAGAAGAGAGTGGGTGGTAGATCTCTTTCCTCTGTAGGTGCCTCCCTCTGGAATGGCCTCTCTAGCCCTCTCAAACTTGAGCCGGACCACCTGAAGTTCTCGAAGCTGCTCAAGACCTCCCCTTTCTCCTCTACTTTCTCTCCCTCTCTCCTCTGCTGACCTACCTGTCTGTGGTACCGACTGGTTGCTTGGATACCCCCAGAGTCTCACTGGGTACCAGGCTCCTCTATGATCAGTCTTCCCTGCGCTGTCTCTGAGCATACCGTACACTTAGGGGTTGTAACTGTAACCTCTACAGCCCTGTGCCTCCTTGCACTTACCCAGAGCAATGCTGCCCTGTTTGTACTTCCTCTTCTCCCTGGCACTTCTTCCGCTCCCTTCCCCTGCACTTTTGCACTGTCACACTTGCAAGATACAAATGACACAAGGCCTTGTAAGATCATTTTAATATGAAAATGGGTGAGTGGTTGCCAGGCGATCTATTTGACGCTCAAGTGACATGGCCTTTAAAATATGCGTGCAGTTAATGGACGTATCCATCCAGATATTCCTGGTCTTCTTACTTTTAGGAATCATCACGGATCCTCCACTATTGATTATTTGTGTCTCTCTGTTCAGCTCTCGGACAGGATTTTTTATTTTAAAGTAGTGGGAGTGCTGTGTAGTGACCATCACTCTATCAACTTAAAGCTGTTGGGGATTTGGGGCCAGAAGGGGAAGGTTACCAATGATTTCATTGACCTAGTTGAGGTCAGTACAGCCTCAAATAGGAGAGTTAGTTGGGCAAGAATCGAAGAGTCAAAACTGCATCACAGGGTATTGACTGAGCAATGTCAGTTAGATGCTGGTGTGTTACATTTTAATTGTATTTGCTGATAAATTGTGCTTATTTTACAACATATTGCAGGCTTTCTGCTTCCCTTCCCCAAAGACTCCTTACTGTGCCTTGCTTACTGCTTAGCGGTTTTGCTGGTCTTTTCTCCGGCATTCTATGAGGTTGCAGTCTTTTCTCCAGTTTTACGGGCTGGGTAGCACATGACTCTCTCGGCTGTATTTTCCAATCAAGGTGGATGTGGAGACTTTAACTCAGTCTAAGCCAAAGATTACTTTACAAGCCTGACAGGAGTGAAAGAGTGGCGGATTTGGATAGGAGAGTTCACTGGGGGTAGAGGCTCCCACTTAAAATATCTTTGCAGGGCTGTCAGGTCCCTTGCATCCGCACTCAAAGACAGAACCAGGGATAGGTGTCAACAGCAAGGACGGATGCCTAAAAGAATAAGAGATTTGCTTGATAGACTGTGATGCCAAGAACCAAAGGGAAGCAAACCCCAGCCAAACGGGGAACAACAAAAGGCCAACGAGGTAGTCAATTGGAGCAGTGTTGGTGCCTACGCAAGGAGGAGGGCACAGCGGATGGAGAAGAGCAACATCAGGTGAACAGAGAGGGAACCCAAAATCATTGTGCAATGGTGCTCAACAAAGAGGACTTAAAAGACTGTATCAAGGGCCTGGAGGAGTGGATGATCTCTTCTTTCCAAGACCAGCTCACAATCTTGAAAGAGGAATTGAAGGGCTCTCTGAAAGTGGTCAGGGAAGAAACGAATGCGCTGGTGAGCAGAGTGGATGAAACAGAACAGGGACTTTCAGAAATTTAAATGAAGTGAGGCAAAACTTAGAACTCTTGGAACAGATTTCTACGCTACTCACAATTTGGAATTGCAGGCACAGGATTTGGAGAACAGGTCCCTTAGGTCTAACATTAGGGTCAAGGATCTTTCAAAAGCAACCCAGGACGTCAACCTAAAATCTGTGATACAGCAATGCTTTGGGAGCTTAAAGACAGACACCCAGCCTGAGATCATTTGTATTGACCGCATCCACAGATTGGGTCCAAGAGGATTGGGTCCGGGAGACAGACCGAGAGATGTATTGGTTGCCCTTGCATCATACAAAGCGAAAGAAGGAATCTTTTGTGTGGCGAGGGGCTTGACGGGCATAATGGTGAATGGATTGCAAATACAATTGCTCCAGGACCTTGCTTTGTCAACACTGCAGAAGATAAGGCCAATGGGTCTGGTAACTAAGGTATTGGCTGCCAAGAACATTTCTTATAAATTGACATTTCCGTTTGGTCTGCTCTTCTCTTGGGAGGGCAAGCAACAAAGAGTCCCCATGTGCACAGAAGACCTCTCGATTCTGCGTCCGGAGGAGGAGGAAGAGGAAGAGGAGTAGGAACCAAGGAGGATGCAAGAGACTGGTACCCATTATGAGAATAGACCATGGAAATGGAGGGCACCGAGGGAGGCATGGGGGAGAGTTAGGGGACCTCCCTCTAAAGCAAGGGGGCTGGTGGAATGAAGAGGAGGCATAACCTGGAATATAAAATGGGGGGTGGGGCGGAGAAGATGAAGAGGAGGGGCAAGGAGAGTGCATAATGAACAGGGGGAAGAGGAGAATCGAAAGCGAAGCTGAATTTCTTAGAGTAAATAAGCAGGCCTGGACGGGGCGGCAACAACCTTCAGGGGTCTTGAAGTTCATTTGAGGGATTAGTATACCCTCACATTAGTATTGACAGGGGTTGAATGTAGGGCTGGGTCTCTAGAATTCTAGAATCATTTCATAGGATACTGGGCCAAGACCCGGATGGGGGGTCAAGGTGCCCCGGGATTGGGGTTGGGGGGTTGACCTGCAGAGACAAAGTTAACAATAAGATATGGATACCAGAGTTCTATGGCTTAATTTGGCAGTACTTTACAGTCAGAACGAATGGCGATGAGGATTATTTCACATAATATACAGAGTCTAAACACCCCAGTCAAATGAAGGAATGTAGAAGCACAGATCAGAAGAGGTTAGGGAGATGTTGTCATGTTACAAGAAACGCATATTCGACGAGCAGATGGGCCCACTGTTCACTTTAGTGGTTCCTCACAATTATACCAAGTCAATGGAAAAGGGAAAACGAATGGAGTCTTAATTGGAATTAGAGATTCTCTCTGGGCCAAGATGACACAATCAGACGAACAAGGTAAATACATTTTCCTTTAGGTACTGTTGGGGCCTAAGTTGGTGACCATGAGAACTGAACCCTTATGGTCCTTTTAATCGAGGTAACGCATCGTACAATGGAGGGGATGCAGAATAACTCTTACCCAAATAACAAGACCGACTCAGGAAGTTGGCAAAATGTCTCTGTTTTATTCTCAATTGTCTAAAAGAGGGAGTTACAACGGACGTCACACTGCATAGTCTCAACACGTTTCATAAAAAATAGTTGTTTTATATCAAAAACTTTGTCATATGTGATGTCATAGTATGTGTCAAACTAAGAAAACCTACGTGAGATTGTGGTTGGTTCAAGGGGAATATCTAAATATATTTCTATAAGGGATTGGATCGTGATTGGGTCTCTACAGTCAGATGGACAACCTATGCCCTCCTCTAGTGCAAGTCATCTTCAACACTTATTAAGTACACAGCATATCATTGGCTCTCAAACTAAAAAGCCCTTTGTTATATGGTCCTCTACAATTGGTTGGCATGCTTGTACCCTTCTGGAACATTTAATTCACTAGCAGTATGTAAACTGGTACCCCATCTGCTGGTGGGTGGACTTGACTGTACCTCCCCACCCAATTAGCCCATCATCTCTCATGCCATCTGCCTTCAAATTGTCTTTGAACTCAGCCTTGTAGTGGCTTCTCTTCTCTGGGAGTATAAGGGAGTGTGAGCATGTTCTTATCAAGGTTCAGGTCTGCATGCCCACTTCTATTTCCATCTTGGACTCACTTGACAGGAGACCGTGAATCAGCCCATATTATTGCATTTCATTGTCTTGAATAAAGAAATTTGGCACTCATGGTGTACCCTGTTTGCAACTTAACAAGGGATGCCTCGGCTTCTCACATTCACTGTTCTTCAAGAACTGATGACCAGTTTTGGCTGCTTCAGCCTTTGACACCAGGCCAAACAGCCTTCCTTGTTCCACCTTCAAGCTTCAGCTTATTTCTTTGCTACGACAGACACACAGCTATCAATCCTCCTTTCTCCATGGGTTTGAGCTTGCTAAAATTGTGACATAGAATATCCAGATTCAATATTATGGGATCTATAAAATGGTGGCACTGTCTGCAGTCTACTCACTATATGTATAGCCAGCCTTTATGTGATTACTTAGTCTACTTGCGTTACAGCATCTATACAATTATAAAACAGCTTGCATTTTCTGCAGTGCTTCTTCACACATGCAATCTTCATTCCTTATGTGAAAGTCTTCTCAATTCTTCACTTCATCATCAGATTCTATAAGGTCTATGCATTCTCTTCTTCAGCCACCCTTCTCTGTGTGATGTCACCAACCTCTCTTTTTTTCTCATCTTCACACTTCTTCAGGGATCTCTTTCAGGAGACCGTCATCTCTACGAGATTCAACATATTGGGCCTCATTACGACCCTGGCGGAGTGGGTTTACGCCAGCGGTATTCGTGGCGGACCCTTCCGCCCTACTACGAGTTCCCGTAGCGCCATGGAGCCTTTTTCCGCCTGGTTTTTCCGGGCGGAGAAATCCATGGCGCTACGGGACCTTGTTGTAAATTAACCCAACCGTAATTTACGGTGGCGTAATTTACGCCTTCCCCACTCCCATTATACCCTATGGGGCAAAAATGGGAATGGGGAAGGGTAAAATGGAGATTGGGGATTTACCGCCCCGCCAAGGTCGGAATGGGGCAGAAAATCCGCCAACCCCCATGGCGGTATCGGCAGCTTTCCGCCGTGCTCCATGGTGCATATTGCACCACGATCTCCGCCAGGGTCGTAATGAGGGCCATAGTGTTTTAACAGTGGATAACTTATCTCAAAGGCTCTTTGTGGAATAGGCATCATCACTGGCATTGTGCATGTCGCAATTTCTGGTTTCCAACACATAGGCAGAATAGCGGCGGGACTTCCTGCAGAGGCATTCAACTGCTCCTCTACACTCCCCCCTCTGGTTGATTTATCGACAACTCCCTTTTCACATCTTGCTATTCTCTGTTGAAGAAGTGCTTCTTCGGAGTCCAGACCTTCACCACTCCTTTCAGGGATCGTGCTGATTTTACATGTTCATCAACACTCCAGGTCATGTGGCTGCATTGTCCATTCGGATTACAGTAGATCCATCGTCCCACGAACTTCCTGTGATTTCTTGGATGCAGGAACTTCGTTCCCTCAGGGGCTAAAAGGTTGGCCTCTATATATTTTCTGATTTCTTGATCTGTCAACTCTTTGGTTCCAAACCCTAATTAGACATTGATCATGGTCTTCATTCCTACTGCCTTCTTTGCTGTCTTCTTACACTGTGTGATTATTATCCTGATCACACAGAATCCAAACATCACCACCACCAGTACTGCTACCAGGGACTTGAAGATGTTCACCATCCATTGTGGAACCCAGAAGAAGATAGATGTGAACCAGCTGTCATCTGCAATATCTTCTGTCTCATGTTCTATTTGCACATGTAGCTTCGTTAGCAACTTTATGGCCTCTGTCAAGGTCCCATTCTCATCATTGTGAGAAGGTATGACCATGCAACATGATTCTCCGATTTTGGCACAAACACCTCCATCCATCGCTGTGATCCTATCAAGGACATATCTGTTCTGCAGGGTCATCCGCCTTATGGCCCTCAATTCTTCCTTGATCGCATTGAATCCGTTTATGGTTGTGTTGATTGTCTGCAGGAGCTCCCAGCGAGTGATTTCTAACCCCTTTGCGTTCGTCATCGCCTGGATCCCTGGCATAAAGATAGTTGCAAATATTGCTGAAGTCTGGCTGAACAGCCTGTGCTCATATGGAATAGAATCAAAGGCTTCTATGCACTTAGCTGAGAAATAATTCTTCCTCCTTGTCCGGTTGAGGAATTCGAGTGATCTTCTCTTCCTTAAATGGGCATCTGCTTTTGGAAACTCTCCAATGTTCAGGTCACTTTTCGGAGTCACTAATGCTGGACCGTGAATAAGCACTACAGAGCACACCCCTCCCCAATCGTTGGGCAGCTTCATGTAGGCTCTAGACCCACAGGCTCAGTAGTGGTCTAGTAGAACTACTGTGCCATCCTTCATGCCTGGTACATCAACAATTCAGCCACACTGATGATTTACTCCAACTTTCCTTGTGCCATTGTTTCTGAAACACAAGGGTGCATTTGCTAGAGATACTATCGGCAATTCTCCTCCTTTATCGTCGGCCCATGTCAACAACTTCACAATTTTCAGCCAATGATGTTTGCATTGTCCTTCTGCATGTCCGACAATTGCTTCAGGTCGTCTGTTTAGTGCTGGTGCCTTGCATACAATCAGGCCTTCAGCCCATCCTACCGGAGTCAGCACTGTTCCTTTGATTTGCAATTTACCTCTTTCCTTGCATCTCCGTATCTCTTCGTGATTCTTGCCTTCACAATTTAGAATCTTGTTTTCTTCCCTTCCGATTCATGCTACGTTCCTTCTAGGCTGTTCATATCTTATCACTAGATCCTGTGTTTCTGGCTTATCCTTTGTTTTCAGATCTTGTTCAGTCACCCATATCAAGGATGCTGTTTGACCCTGGAACTGTCCTCTTGTCTGGCAGAGTGCGAGATGCATTAGGAAATGAGATTTCTGCACTGATGCTTCAGTAGCTATGAATATCTTAGAGGTTCCCATAACATACGCTATGAGAGCGCAAGCATAGCAACTCTCCTTGGAAGTCCTCTCTCCCACTTTTTTCATGTGTTGATATCACATTTTATTACCCAAGTGTGCTGTACTGTCTCAATATGTGTTGATCCCATCATCATCTTCCTCTGCACTTCTCCTGTGTCTTCCCCTTAAAATGTTAGCAGCCTATGGAAACAACTCTAAAGCAGCTTTGCTCTGGGGAGAAAACACTTGAGACCATGGCTCATCAGTAATGGGCCAATCCACCAGAGTTCCTGGAGTGGGGAGAATCAAATGGACTTCTACCTTCTTTGGATCAATAAAATAATAAATCAGAAGGAACCAAAAGGCACACAGCATAATAGCGCATATGTATATTGCGACCCAACATAGTAATCCCCACCACTCGTGCCATTATGGTGTCTCTTGGGCTCGCTCATTCTCTGAAATCGTACCATTTTGAATATTTTTCATTTTATCTGTGAACTGTTTAAGAAAGGAAAAACACTACTCCGGCAAATACAGTATATTTCGTACTTGTAGTAGCTCCTGTACTATTTATATAAGCAACCTCCTTATTACAGGGCCATTCTTAGGATCCTGTAAAAACTTGTGGATGTCCACATCTCTTCTAACAAGGGCAGGATAAGCTCAAAGAATAAACACAAAAATCGCAAGCACAATACAATGAACTTTACTTTCGGGGATAACTATAAAGTCAGTCCAACAAGTATTCAATAAGAAATGGATCGAGGTACTGCTCACGTTTCCAATTATCAAACCCGAGCTCGAAGTCCAGTTCAGGCATATTTGTAATGCATCAACAACTTTCTAAAGTTCATTTTCAAAGATTTCTGTGACTCAAGCAACAAGTTTGCATGCCTGCTATGATATCTATAAGGAGTGTCCAGGGATGCCCACAGTCCAAATGCACATCCGTATTTATTGATCAATCTGTTGGTTTATCGTCCTTCTTGTTTGTCATCGATCTAGCCTGCACACACTGAAATTATTCTTCTTGTCTTGCTTCTGTACCGATGACTGGGGGGTGCTGCGGCCTCGCCAGAGTAGAGCTTGATGTCGTTCAGCTGGATTCAAGCTTGTCTGCCTTGAACTTTCACTGCTGAGGGAGTAATTTCCTCCACTACATATGGTCCAATCAATCTTGGCTCATGCCACTTCGTAGTGAAGTTTCTGATCAGCACAGTGTCACCAGTAAACAGTCTCGGTGATGATAATAGTTCTGAAGATCCGGTTGCTGAATGGTTTTCATCTGTGTTCTGAGACTGACCCCCCTGATGCTTGAGTTGATCTGAAATGACAGAGATACTTCTGACCCCACTTAACAGACCCAATTGTGCGACCATAGTGCTGGGTGATTCTAACCAATGGTGTGGAGATACCTCCGATAAGGAGGCCATACATTTAGAACAACATCTTAATAATATGGAAATTGAAATTGAAAATAAAGATCCCACACATATGAACGAGACCACACTAGTTAAGGTGGCATCAAAAAACATTGTTATAGAAAGGGGTGATACTAAACCATACTTTTGGTCAGATCACTCCTTTATATAATGTTTCCTACACTTGCCAGAGAAATTGTGAAAAACTCTTAACACAAGAGGGTTATTAGTAGAAATCTGAACAAGATAAAAACCGAAGACTTACACAACTGCATCCAAACCATCATGAATTCCAAAACAGACCAGGACGCCCCAAGTACACTAACAGACATCAATTGGTTACATTTCAGCACATTTCTAGATAGAGCGGCCTCCATGAAGGCCAAAACTATGAGAGACAAACCATGCCATCAGAAGTGGTATACCACAGTTCTGACCGACTTAATACATTCTTAAAGGCAAGCTGAGCGGACATGGGTGCAAAATAAATCTTACATCAACAAGACAGCCTGGAAACTGTTGGGAAAAAAACTATACATTTAAAATCTATGAAACAAAAAAGGTTTTTTTTAATGAACAAATCGAAAATGCAGAAAATAATTCTAAAAAAACTGTTTGAGATCTTTAGAAATCTGGAGAAACCCAAGCTATAGTCACAACTGCTTGAACCAGGTTGAGAAAATTGTGTTAGAGTGCAGCAAACCTTCGCAGACAAGGTTAACTTTGCCCATACTAAGATCACTGGTGAGGGGTTATAGCTCAGGAGCAACTTGTTTGTCCTAGAAGCAAGACAACACAGCGCAACACAGGTTTCAATCCCGATCCCGTGCTTAAAGCCCAATCTCTGGTATTAAGCGAGTTATAAAAGAACAATTATAATCAATAACAGTTAGAGCATGTAAGGGGATTTCAAACAACTGGAGATAAAGGAAAGTAAACAACCTAAATTCCAGTTCACACCCATAGACATATTATAGATGGAAAGAACTCCCTGGGAAACATTAAGCTTTTTTCTGCTGTCCTCTTAAGATTTGTAAATGCATCTTTTGCCATAAATCGGTTCCCGATGGGATAAAAGAAGTTGTGGTAACCCCATTGGTAAAAACAACCTGGGCTAAATCTCAAAGAGGCATCTAACTTGAGGCCTATTACCAACACTCTTCCTTCTAAAGGTTGTGGACAAAGTTGCTGCCTCACAACTGCAAGAATACCTAGAGGAATCAGGTATTCTTCACTTAAGACAATCAGATCTCTGGAGCAATCATGGGGCTAAACTTCAAACACAGATGTTTGGCTCCCTTGACAGAAGCAAAACAGGACTGTTGATATTACTGGATCTGTCAGCTGCTTTTGATTTATTAGACAATTATCGCCTACTACAAACACTGGTATTCACAGGAAATTGTTCAAGGGAGGCCATTGATTGGATCAGCTCAGTTTTGAGTAATAAAAGGTCAAGGGTGTGCTGGGGCGAGGCCTCCTCGGAATCAGAAGAAATACACTGTCTATCCCCAGCCCTGTTTAATGTTTATATCAGAACCCTCTGCAACCAACTGGAACATATGGGGATACAATTTATGAACTACACGGACAACATTCAACTTTTGATAGAGTTGAGTGGGAACTACGTGAATGACTCTGAAAAACTGACAAAGACTTATAGAGCCATCAAGAGTTGGATAACATCACTCTGGATGTGCTTAAATCTTTCCCAGTACAGGCATCTCAGGTTTGGAACACCCTACCTGTGGACTGCTGCCAGGAAAAAAGGCTGTTGAGCTTCAGAAAATGCCTAAAATCATTTCTATTGGAATAGGTAAACAGATCTGGTGTTGAGTTATAAGTCTTGTCTTGTTTCTCTGATACGTCCTGGTGTGAATATGTGCCCTGATACCTGTGGGTGTTCAGCGCGTTATAAACAAATTAATATAAAAATGTATATATATATTGTCAACGGCACTATCACAAAATGGCGCCTTTTGAAAATTGGGCTATTAATGCAGTGAAATAAACTTAACTAGGATGGAAAACATTGCCATGGTTTCTTTACACACAAATTATAATTACAGAGACAGAATTACAGTTTAAGTATCTCGGTATGGCATTAGAAAATCCTATACTGACCCGACTAGCAATGGCGAACCCTTGGCCAAGGACGATGATATTTGGTCCTGGTTTCTCTGCATTTCGCAAACAAGGCACCTTACTAGACCCTGACAATAAGCACTGCATTTTATTCTGGAACACTAAGGGGACATGCTCACTATCAGGAAGAGGGTGGGACTCACTTGATGATTTCACTCTGGTTGCCCTGCAGGGTCGCTGAGTCCCTTCGTTTTTGGTGTGGCGGAAGGAACATGATACACAAATATGCTCTACATAGCTTCTAATGAATAGTCAGTGTTCTCCAATTATGGGTCACGTGCTATGAGACCATATATGAAACGGGATTACCTCCTATTTATTGAGATATTAACATGTGTGTCGTGTGTTCTGTTGCCTCTGGGGACATCTTGAGCTATCCTTCATGGAGTCTTTTATCTTACTGTGTTCCTGCACCTGGTTAGCAAAGAATGGTTCTATTCTTATAAAACATTAATAAATCTGGGAGTACCCTGCTTGCGTCTTGGGAGCTGCTATCTCATGCCTTTGTTCTGCCGTATCTATCCTCCCGATTTCGTTCTAGCCATGGCAGTAATTTCCAGCTAACACCTGAGTTCTGCATGGATTTGTATTTCTGTGGATTCAGCATTTTGAGTTTTCCAGAGGCTTTGATGCCTGTGCTCATTAAGAGACGTGCTGTGGCTTCCATTTTTCAGAAGATGGCTGCTTTACTACACACTTGTTTCTATGTTAGCTAGCTATATTTGTGTATCGCTCATGTTGTATTCAGCTTATATATTGGTCATGTTAGAGTTCTTCATGCCTGTGCATGTTATATTAATAACCCTCATGTATAAATGCATATATTGCCGATTGAACATGCTCTTCATGTGGAGAGCATATGTGATTTGTGTCTAATGCATGCGCTTGTTACTGACACAACGTTAGTTTGAGTGCTTTTGCATCTTCAGCTTAAGTTGTCTCTATGTAATGTGGCACATGCTTGGGATAAGGGTGGTATGGTTTCCTCAGTGAGTAATGTTTCTCACCTGTGCAGTATTGGGGAAGCGGAGGGGCAGAAACCATCAATGCTGTATTCATCTGTCTCCCAACATTGGCTTTGTCCTGGGTGAGCAGAACATTACAGTGACTGGCTGGAGAGTGATAATCGTGAATGGAAAATCAAAGCGAGTGTGTTCAGAGTAACACCCATTATTTGTTTCTTAGAGAGTAGTGACTCACATCAATGTTTAGATTGGTGCAGGAGAAAAGCACATTAGGCCTCATTACAACCCTGGCGTTAAGGGGTTAACGGCGCCGTAAAAGGCTGTGGCGCCGTTAAACCCTTAACGCCAGATTCACACTTTAACGCCTGCTTTTTGCAGGCGTTAAAGTCCTAAGGCCTCATTACAACCCTGGCGTTAAGGGGTTAACGGCGCCGTAAAAGGCTGCGGCGCCGTTAAACCCTTAACGCCAGATTCACACTTTAACGCCTGCTTTTTGCAGGCGTTAAAGTCCAAGGCGCTAAGCGACCTTGGTGCTAATTACGGCACCGTAATTTATGGTGCGTAATTAGCGCCTTCCCCATCCCCATTGAGCCCTATGGGGCAAAAATGGGAATGGTGAAGGGGCAATGGTGAATGGGGATTTACCGCCCCGCCAACCTTGGAATGGGGCGGTAAATCCGCCATCCACCATGGCGGAATCCGGCATGGACCATGGTGCTAATAGCACCATGGTCCTACGCCAGGGTTGTAATGAGGCCCCAAGGCGCTAAGCGACCTTGGTGCTAATTACGGCACCGTAATTTACGGTGCCGTAATTTAGCGCCTTCCCCATCCCCATTGAGCCCTATGGGGCAAAAATGGGAATGGGCAATGGTGAATGGGGATTTACTGCCCCGCCAACCTTGGAATGGGGCGGTAAATCCGCCATCCACCATGGCGGAATCCGGCATGGACCATAGCACCATGGTCCTACGCCAGGGTTGTAATGAGGCCCATTGACTGTTTTGAGTACTGTATACAAATAACTTGTTATGTTTGGGGCGGACAGTTATAGTGACTGTCTTCAGGCGATAACTATATGTGACATTTTTAAAGTGCAACAGTAGAAAATGACTGACTGGCTTCAGTGCGATACACACACCCATGATTTGTTTGGTTACATGAGCAGACAATCCCAGTGACCAGCTTGAATGTGATACACTCATGTGACTTGTTTAAAGTGGGAGAGCAGAAAATCACAGTGACATTCTCGTGAATGGAAGACCTCTCATGAAAATACATCCCTTTCTCTTTGAGCGCAATGGCTACAGCAGCGGCAGAGAGGGTCCTCTCTGCCTCGCAGCTGCGGGAGTTGGAACAGTCACTGTACTGTATGCATTTCATTCTGAACACGTGACCCTAGTCGCGCGCCACTCCCCTCGCCCCTCCCCACACCATTGCAAGACTGGAAACAGAGAACTGCAAGATAGAAAAAACAAAGATGCAGACCTTTTTGTGCTACAAACACTGTCTCTGGAACAAGTTAACAACAAAAATCAGACTGGTCCCCTCCATTCTACAATCCAGGAAGAACCTGAAGACCGCACTCTTCAAAAAGCATCTTGCCAATCACTGAGCATCCAATCCAACCCTAGTTCGTGCGCTCTGGATCTCCCCTTCTCGCTCTACCCACCCGAGCAGCCTCTGCTACCCCCTCACCCAAGTCGCGACCCCCTGGGTGGATTCCCAATGAACTCCCTCCATGTCTTCCCGGCCAGGGCAACAAATGATCAATCCCATGCATACATCGCATTCCCTTAGACATATAAACTAGGGGGGTGCGAAATTTAATTTCAGCCCCGGAAAATGTATAGATTTTCTGGTTACTACTTCACAAAATCGTCACATTTTCCTTTTTTTTCATTCATCAAACCAGTGACATTTGTGAATTTGTTTTCCAGCTTAAGTTAATTTCAATAACTTCATTGCTTTGATTGTTTGAGTCCTGACCCCAGTGTCTTGGGGGCTAACTGCTTTTTAATGAAGACAGCTGGTGGTCTGCTTAATTGTTTTCTGAAACTGGGGCTGGGGCACACGCAGGGACACTGACCAATACATGTAAACATAGCCAAGTTACTCCCAGAGTTTTCAATTTCAATGTGGATTTAGGGCGGTGGAAACATGTAGGCTTCTTTTTTTAATTATTTTTTTATTCTATTTTACTTGATTCAATTGATTTACAATTTTTACAAGAGAAGAAAAACAACAAAGGTCCGTCCCCCACTTCTCTCTCAGGAACTTAGTAATTCGTTGATCCATTCAGTCTCTCCTCAACGTCCTTGTCTGTCACGTATATTTGTTTCCTTGGTTCCTTAATTGATTACGTCTCACTCCTCTCTGTTAAAGAGCAATATTTTTAAAAAATAGTACCACCGTGATCACTAGCGATGTTTTGTCTCTGCTCATGTAGGCTTATTTGAGCACAACAAGTTGAGGTTTAGGATTGCAGCAAGGAGTGATACAAAATATTTGGCAGAAACAAAACAAATTCCAATTTACAAGAAAGGAAGGCATGAGAGAGTTTTACCTCACTTAATATTCCAAATTTGTAATAAAATAACTGTAAACCATAAAGTTGATTTTACAGTTACCTTATATAAAATACATTTTTCACGTACCCACAAAATCTTCCCCAAAAAGTAAATTTACGTATTTAATATGCAGCAAAAATAGTTTTCAGTTGTGTTTTACAGCACAAGTACATTGCCACTGTTTTGCTCCATCAAATGTTCATTTGTGAATTTGGCTTCCAGACAATATTCAAATTGTGAGTCTGTTTCCCAGCCGAGATTAATTTGTGGCTTTTCAAATCAGCAACATAGATGGAACACGTTTTAGTTTGCCAATTAGTTGGTTGATTTTGAAATAAGTTCCTGCAAATTACATGATCAAATATGCTGACCTAATTTCCTGATTTTCACGAAAAATGCAGAATGCTGTGCACAAATTCGTAAAACTAGTGGAAATGAAATTCCACTATTTCACCGCACCTCACCGCACCACCCGACACCAAAATACATCCATTGATGAGAGAGCTGTGACTCACAATTTACTGAGAGCCTTAACCCTCCCTCTGAGGTTCGAGGGCTCAGATCTGCCACCTCATTTAAGTCCCCACCTAGAGTTTGCCAGTAACACAGGCTTTTGGTACCTGGGGGGTCTACATACACTCCGACGATGTTTAGGGGTTAGTGAGGCTGTATTACAGCCATCTGAGGAGCACTAGCAGACAGCACAAGTCGAGCTTAGAAAATGTGATGGGATACATACTGAGTGCACGTCCTTAACGCAAATCCATGCTATTTTTTATGGACGTAGACAAAAGATGTCAAACGTAACATTGGCACTACTCTGTTCCAAGTATAAAATGGACTTTCCAACAGGAACATGCAGACCAAGGAGTGATATTCGAAAGAGAGGGGCTCACTTTCTAAGGCCCTGTAAATTGCACAAAAAGAGACCATCTACATTTGCAATTACGTGCAAACAGGTCCCTGCATGCAATTATCATCATATGCACTGTCTAGTGCAAAATGATGGTGTCAATTGCAGGTGAAATTACCTGTGGGCCTCCCTTTTGCACTCTGCAGTGCACACTGAGTAAGCGCTGCCTTGCGTTTATGCAGCATTTGCAATGGATTCCTATGGAAATCGCCTGCTTTTTGCTGGAGTTCAAGGCATACTCATACCATAAGAATCTACAGTATTTACGCCAGCAGAGGAAGTAACATGAATTACCTTCTGTGCTCTCTCTATGCCAAACAAATGCAGGAAAATTGGAGGAGCGGGAAATCAATGCAGAAAATGTTTACACCTGCATTTTACACCTGGATTTTACACCTGGATTTTACACATGGATTTTTCTCTTATCCACAATGAACACAGGCTCCATAGTGATCAGAAGTAGGTGACATGGTAGGTGGCAGTGGGTCTTATGAAAAAGGTTCATCTTATCCAGGGCCACATAACATAATACATTTGTTTGAGGCGACTTCAGTAAAATTTGTGAGGAAAATGTTTTATGCAGACGCAGCGGATTCCAGCCACGGACACATTTGTCTGATGTTGTGAAAATGCACCTATGTCCACAGCCGATATAAACAGCTGTCGAAAAGAGTCTCCTTATCTCCCTTGGTGAACAAGATCACACAATAGAACATCAAGGTGATGCAATGTTCAGAAACTAATGGTAAGGCAGGTGTAGCTCTGATAAACCTGCTTTCATGCATCACACAGAACACATGCAGTCGCACACTCGTAGCTGTGCACTCATGTCAAAGTTAAAGGGAGTAAGTCCGCATATCAGTAGGCTAGGCGGTGTTATCACCACAGTTCATGCAGCTTTGTGCATAAGTAGGGTTCCACCATGACACACACTTCACACCCACTCCACCTTGCATGGTAGGCCTAGGCGGCCACAGTGCATGTATCCAGACCACAGCTCTGCCAAACAGGGATCTTACCTTATAATGATCAAAAGGGATTGGTTGCATAAGATAAAGCAGAGTTGACTCATGATAGCTAAGGTAGATGGCGTACAATGCGGTGAGTAAAAGGCTGAGATAGGAAAGGGGAATTTTGCCTTCAGACAGTCTACATTTCATTTCACTTACTGAGATCCAGATGGTTAGAAGTGCAAACAGATTTCCTGAAGTCTACGCAATACTATATTTCATGTTGAGGTCTCCACCTCACTGCCCATTGGCACCAGTGGTAGAAGTGTACTAAAAAAAGTAGTGCAACTGTGGTCTCGGCAGGGAGCGGGTAGACGGAAGCATGGTGCAACATGTGACTAGGTGTTGCAGCCAGGGCATTGCAATAGTCTAAGGGCCCAATTCATGGAATTATTTGCGTGTAAAATCAGGAACCTGCACGGCAAACTGCTTGCGACACTGCTTTGTCGATTCATGGAACCGATCGTATAGGGTTTTTCCGGGACTTGCATGGAGTTCCCGCAGGCTCGGCACATCTCTGCGAGAGGCCGAGTGTCTTGTGCGAGACTCCATGCAAGTGGTGGGCATGGCTTGCGTAGGGGCCGGAATAGGGGTTGGAACACACAAAATGGGGAAGATCAAGCCAGAAAGTGGGCATTACAAGGGACGAACCGCAGCCTGTCAATAGCATGCCCACAAATGCGCACAATAAAGTGTATTCATGGATGTGATCGTGCAACCTCTCGCCTGTGAAATTCCTTCGCAGTACCCTCAATTTCCTCCACCCGGAAGCAGGCATGTAGACATGCGTAGAGGAATTGCAATTCTAGAGGTGAGTTTGCATGTCAGATTTAGGGGTGCTTGCATGCAGACGGGGTTCCGATCATACTTATGGGTGAGCGTACGCAGCGTAGTGGGGTCAAGGGACTGTTTACGGGGGTTCGCATGCAGTTTCACTGGGAAAATAAATGCTTTCCGTGAAACTGTACATATATCCACGGGGTGCCGGTTACACTTACGGGGGACCCGGTGCAGGGTTCCTGAGATGCAGGCCCGCTGCGGGGGACCCCACGCACTGTTTGAAGGGTACATCTGTTCGCACCCGGGGATGCACGCAAAGATAGCAGCTGTTTTTGCCTTGCATGGGGGATTGCTCCGGCCGCGACTTGCGTATACGGTTACTTTGCGCAGACAATTCCATGAATACGTGGGGCGTGCATTTTTTATTAGGTGCAGGCTCATGCAGTGTCGATCTCAGCGTGCTGAACATGCAGGATGAATACGCTCTTTTCAATGAATCGGGCACATAGTGACTAGTAACTAAGGCTCCAATTACAACTTTACACGTGCACAGGGAAATTAACAGACAATTCCTTTATATAGAATGGTGAATATGCAGTACAAATTAGAGAACTGGTAAACAGAAAAAAATAAAAGTAGTGGAACACCGCTACTGACCGTTACCGCTCACTTTGATCACTGATTAGCACTTGTTGAACATCACACAGGGCCTCCTCTCTTGTCAAGGACCAGGTGCTCTTGTTTCCGTGCATTCCTTCATCCATGCAGTTCCTGCTGCTCTCCATGCAGTTTCTGCTGCTAGTCCCCTGCTATCATTGCATGCTTATGCTCTTGCTCCCATGCATTCCCCCATCCATGCAGTTTCTGCTGCAAGTCCGCCACTATCATCGCATGCTTATGCTCTTGTTCCCATGCATTCCCCCATCCATGCAGTTTCTGCTGCTAGTCCCCGCTATTGTCGCATGCTTATGCTCTTGCTCCCATGCATTCCTCCATCCATGCAGTTTCTGCTGCTAGTCCCCCACTATCATCGCATGCTTATGCTCTTGCTCCTATGCAGTCCTCATCCATGCAGTTTCTGCTGCTATTCCTCGCTATCATCACATGCTTATGCTCTTGCTCCCATGCATTCCCCCATCCATGCACTTTCTGATGCTAGTCCCCGCTATCATCGCATGTTTATGCTCTTGCTCCCATGCAGTCCTCCATCCATGCAGTTTCTGCTGCTAGTCCCCCGCTATCATCACATGCTTATGCTCTTGCCCCCATGCATTCCCCCCATCCATGCAGTTTCTGCTGCTAGTGCCCCGCTATCATCACATGCTTATGCTCTTGCTCCCATGCATTCCCCCATCCATGCAGTTTCTGCTGCTAGTCCCCCGCTATCATCACATACTTTTGCTCTTGCTCCCATGCATTCCCCCATCCTAGCAGTTTCTGCTGCAAGTCCTCCTCCGCTATCATCACATGCTTATGCTCCCGCTCCCATGCATTCCCCCATCCATGCAGTTTCCGCTGCTAGTCCCCCACTATCATCACATGCTTATGCTCTTGCTCCCATGCATTCCCCCATCCATGCAGTTTCTGCTGCTAGTCCCCCGCTATCATCACATACTTTTGCTCTTGCTCCCATGCATTCCCCCATCCTAGCCGTTTCTGCTGCAAGTCCTCCTCCGCTATCATCACATGCTTATGCTCCCGCTCCCATGCATTCCCCCATCCATGCAGTTTCCGCTGCTAGTCCCCCACTATCATCACATGCTTATGCTCTTGCTCCCATGCATTCCCCCATCCATGCAGTTTCCGCTGCTAGTCCCCCGCTATCATTGCATGCTTATGCTCCCGCTCCCATGCATTCCCCCATCCATGCAGTTTCTGCTGCTAGTCCCCCGCTATCATCGCATGCTTATGCTCCCGCTCCCATGCATTCCCCCATCCATGCAGTTTCTGCTGCTAGTCCCCCGCTATCATCGCATGTTTAGAGAGAATAGATTTTGGAATTAAATGATTTGCTCTTGGTTATTTTTCCTGTAAATTACAGTATTATAGTTAATGTATGCATTTGTTTTCTAGTGCCTTTGCAAGGAAGGGCTGCATAAAATATATGATACCAAGAACAAACACATTATTTTTGAATTTAATAGATGCATGTGTTAAAAATAGAAACCCTGGAACCCTTGAACCCCCTTTGCCCATTGCACCCTCCCATTTTCCTTTCTCTTATCACCTTTAGAGTAGACAGCCAAGAATGATATGAACTGTTTATGCAGCCCAATGTATGCACCTTATGAAGTCATCCTTGTGTGTCTGTGTAATTTGCATGCCCCAGGACTGAACCATTGTAAAGCGCTCTGCTGCCTTTTCTGGCACCATCCGGGGAGCAAGATCTTCTTAATTGTACTGACCGCTTCTGCGCCAGTTGTACGTTGTGTGCATAAAATGTGATACCAAATACTTTAATAAAGTAAAAAATTCTCTCTCTCTATATGGGATACGTTAGTCTGAGTAAAAAATCCAAAGGATTGCTTCATTGCCACTACATTGATTATTATCTAAGCTAAAGTGGCAAGGGCTGTCATTTTTATTAGGTCTTATATATTGATATATATCACAGGGAAACATCTGTCCATCTATTCAACCCTCTAATCTACTTCTGCTTTTCCTTCCAGCAGCAAAAGTCATTCTTTTAGGAAGGCGGCTAAGAGTTGCCTTCCATTCATGTGTGGAACCCAAAACATGTCGGCCAGCAGCACCCTTTCCCCCGAATAATAAATACATCATTCCAAGAAAAAGAATCGCCTGCCCTCTAATGCTTTACAATGGAGCACTGGTTGTTGGAGTGTTCCTTGGGCACACATAGGGGGTCATTACGAGGTTGGAGGTAGCCATGGCACTGGAACTCCGGTCTGGTGGATGGAGCAATTACCGGTCCATTCAGAGGTCGGCGGGACCGGTAATTCCCCATTCACCAGAGCCATTCCCCATTCCTATTTGAGCCCCCATAGGGCTCAATGGGAAGGGGGAAGGCGGCAATAACGGTACCGCAAATTGTGGTACCGTTATTGGCCCTGGTATCCCTTTGCGGGTCCCGTCCTTAACGCCTGGTAAAGCCAGGCGTTAAGGAAGGACCCGCAAAGGGAACTCGTAGTAGGGCGGTAAGAGATTACCAGCACTGGTGCCCTTACCGGTGCCGGTAATCCCTTACCGCCCATCTCGTAATGAGGCCAATAGTCTGCATGTGCATTGAGTAATGTCTAATTGTAACCACGGGTCATTTTTATTTCGAGGGTGTATAAGTTGTTAAACCTAAATCTTAGAATCCAAGACCTAGCGGCTAAAGGGGGACATTTTTGAATGTAGGCCATCCATAGGTGAATTTAGGACCGGTATGGCTTTTGACACCTACCTTATGCAATTTTAATCTTGTAAGCTGCTCCCTCTTTTGCATATTGTCCGATTCCATGATTTTCTCTTTGATTCTTCCCCTGTTTACTATGGACAGAATACTTGGGGAGAGCTTCAATCCAACCATACATTCCTGACAATGGATTACCGTGAAATGATCGACAAAAAAAAAACCTACTGCAAAATGACCGAATTAGTTTTGGTCAAACTTTTTTTAATATTGCAGGGGAAGACACTGCATCATCCAGTGACTAATCGATATCCCGGCAAAGAGTCTGGAACGCAGAAGTGGATTTCGATCAGGCTCTTTCCCACTGAAAAATGAGCCCTAAAGTGTTTCTGTTTTGCCGATGTATACATTTTTAGTTTAGGCTACAACTGGTGCTTAAATGCCACCTACAAGCCAAAACAATTGCATTGGAGAACAGCTATGAGGGAGATGACATCTGAGCAGGGACACGCAGCTTGAGGGTTGTTGTTTGGTTATTTACACACCCATTGAGTGACCTTGACTATCCCAATCCCTATGGCCATTTCCACCGGCTATCTTCATCACCAAGCCCAAAAAATGTCCTCCCGAGATCTCTTTGAGCTAGCTCTTTCAAGCAGTAACATCAATACGCGCCATGCTAATGTTATTACTAAGCAGTCTTCTCTGCGAGTTAATGGCTTAGCTGCAGTTTTAAGTGTGGCACTGCTGCAGTGAAAATGTCTTAATCAAGTGTGCTTTCATCCCTTTCATTTATATCTGTTCATTGCACTTAAAATCATAGGGCCTCATTACACGTTGTGCGCTAAAAATCGTAAATTAGCGGCATGGCGCAATTAACGTGTCCGCCCTCGCAAGAGGGCGCTAATAGCGTAACATTACGAGTACGCGGACACGAGCATTGCGCCATGCCGTTAATGACCCTATCGCCATGCCGCTAAAGTGACCAAAAAGTCCCTTACCGGCCTCCCCGAAGGTGCAGATAGCACCTTCGCCCTCGCGCAGCATGCATATATCGGTGTCCGCTATTAGCGGTGACCGCTATTAGCGGTGTCCCCTAAAAAGCAGTGACCACTAAAAAGCGGAACCAGAAATACCGTCATCGCACAGGAACGGGAAAGAGTGCGGCGGCCATCTTTAAAAACACAATCCATTGCCATCCTCTGCCCCCTGGACCTGTACGTGTTACCCTGCTGCCTGGAAACCATCGTCACACCCTTACCATACCCAAGGCACTAAAGAAATCCACAGACAGGCAGCGAAAGGAGAAGTTCTCCACTGAGGAGTTAGTCATGCTAACTCAGACATTAGCAGACAATGCAGGAGTGGTCTTTGCTAATGACATGGGAAGGAGACCCTCCTAAAGAAGAAATCAATCTGGGAGGAAGTGTCAACCAGAGTGAGTGCCGTTGGCAGCAGCACGCGCACTGTACGCGACTGCCGAAAAAGATGGGACGACCTGAGACTCCGGGTCAGGATGATCCTGTCCGAGAATCACAAAACTGCCACTGCTGGAAGATCAGGGTCTCCCATCAAGTTGAAGGAGTGGGAAGAGACTTGTGCAAACCTCATCGGGGTAGAATGCATTGAGGGTGTCGGAAGGATGGAGCACGGCGTGCAAGACACATCTGATGGAGGTAAGTGCACTGATGCAAGCATGCATTGTGAATGTACAGGTCACCACAAATGTCAGCTCGGGATCACTGCATGTTTGGCCCAGCACCCACACATGCATACATCAACAGAGCCAAGTGCCACACACAACACTGCATCACTGAAATGACACCTCACCTGCATCCTCCACAATGATTTTGAAATGGGCCCAAATGAAATCATGATGTAGCCTGCATTGAGTAAATGCGACCATAACCAATGACATCCCCCTTCTTGTCCCCGACAGGGTCGCATTCAGACAGCGAGGGAGCTACCCAGGCACCCCCTGTGCAAAAGAGCGAAGGCCACAGCCCAGCGAGGATGCCCCAATGACATCCAGGGGAAAAGGGTCAAGGCCCTGATTGCAGCCTCCAGAACAAGACCTTCATCTCCACTGTCAGTGCCAAGCAACACCCTACTGCCCTGGCTCCAGAGGTCCACTCCCCCCCCCCAAATCCCCGCCACCGAGGGTCCACCCTCAGCTGCAGCCAGTTCGGCAGGGGAGGCTGCAGCAATTGGCCCATTGTCCGACGTGGATGAGCCCACGTATCTAGATCTGCCCATGCACACCCCAAGCCCTGCTGTAACCCCAGAGCAATCCCCCCCCCACACACCTGGCTCACACGTCACTGCTGACGAGTCATTAGAGGCCTTCAGTAGCCCCCCAGAGGCGGCATCTGCAGACCGGCAGGCATCCGGATGCGCAGCAGACACACCACCACAGGCCGCCACTGCCCTTGACCTGGCCACCGTCATCCAGCGCCAGCAGGCTCTAACAGTGCTTGTAGGTCAACATGTGGAGGAGGTTGCCCGTCTCAGGGCTGACCTCGCTGAGACATCCAGGCACTCCAGGGAGGGGATGGAGTCCTGCACGGACAGGCTGTGTGGCGAGCTAACACGCATCCGGGAGGTGCTGACACACATCGCAGATGCAATGGAGCGCCAATTTACACAAGGACAGTCTACCACCTCTTCAACCTGCAGTTCGCGGCAGACGAGTCCACTGAGACGGTCTTCACGCACCACCAGGCGCACCTCCAGCCAGCCCCCAAATGCTGGCCCTGGTAATGAACAATAGGGCGTGAACGTCCATTGACCTCTGTGCATGCCAGAACACATGCATTGTTGAAGACTTATGAGGGACAGTTGTGGGGGGTGGGGGGAAGGGTGTGATGGGACAGTTGTGGGGGGTGAGGGAAGGGTGTGATGGGACAGTTGTGGGGGGTGGGGGGAAGGGTGTGATGGGACAGTTGTGGGGGGTGGGGGGAAGGGTGTGATGGGACAGTTGTGGGGGTGGGGGGAAGGGTGTGATGGGACAGTTGTAAGGGTGGCGGGATGGATGGGGAGTTGCACATTTTTCTGTTTCTGTTCATTAATACACTGTTGTTTGAGCAAAACACAGGCCTGGACTCCTTCATTGTGTATGATCAATTTATTGACGCCAAGGTCCATTGTGAGCTAACAAACCGACACCAGTGCTCCACCAGCCATATACAGGTGACAGTATGACTACATGTAACTCAGAACAATTGGTTGATCAAATTTTGTCTCACAGCGCGTCCCTCCTGGCCATCCCCTCTTGCATGACCTGCATCCCCTTCACCTCCATCCTCATCCCCATCATCATCCTCATCAGGTGCCTCCATTTCAACCTCAGGGGGCAGTGGAACATTCCGTCTCATACACATATTGTGCAGCATGACACATGCCGTGGTGATCTTTCCCACCTTCTCATGGCCACATAGGAGAGCGCCACCAGACCTGCTTATGCACCTAAACCGTGACTTCAGAAGTCCAAAAGTCTGCTCAATGGCAAGGCGGGTACGGGTATGGGCACAATTGTATTGTTCTTCATGCCTGTTCTGTGGGTTCCGTACAGGTGTGAGGAGCCACCTCTTCAGGGGATAGCAGGCATCACCTATATGGGGGGAGGAATGGGTTCCTGTTACTTTTCGGCACATGTGTGGCCTGTTCATGTCACATACTTTGACCTATCATTGAGAATCATGTGCACATTCAACTGCATCAATGAATATGGTCTGTGTGACTGCTTTGTGCAAAGGTGAGCGCAAGCATGCAAGTAGACATGCCCCATGGATGCCTCCAACAGTGACTGCCATGTCCTGGGTGAGGCCAGGTCATTGGTGTCCCTGTGGGCAGGCACATTTGGTACCACACTGGTGGTGTACAGTGCTTCCGACATTGATCTTGCCATGCTGAGAGGCAACGCCTCAGTGGTGCCATGTGTTCGTGGTGCATTGCCATGGCTAGGGGGGGTCCCAATGCATGCATCCAAGGGCACAATGCATTGTTGATGTTGTGCTGTAGGAATGCTGCATGACTATGTTGATGTCATGGATGACATATGTGCATTCCATGGCGTGGAGTGTCGTGCAATGTGGATGAGGATTGATCTTTAATGTCAATGGGTTTGGATTGGCAGCTGTGTCGTGTGCCATATACTTGCATGTCCTTTCATCCCAAGTACGTTGCTGCCCTCACAGATGCCCATTAGCGTACATCTGTATGTGCATTTGTGCAACGGACTACAGGCCACACCCAGTTGGAGGATCTCTCTACCCCCCCATGCACACCCAGTTGGAGGATCTCTCTACCCCCCAATGCACACCCAGTTGGAGGATCTCTCTACCCCCCCAATGCACACCCTGTTGGAGGATCTCTCTACCCCCCCATGCACACCCAGTTGGAGGATCTCTCTACCCCCCCAATGCACACCCAGTTGGAGGATCTCTGTACCCCCCCAATGCACACCCAGTTGGAGGATCTCTCTACCCCCCCAATGCACACCCAGTTGGAGGATCTCTCTACCCCCCCAATGCACACCCAGTTGGAGGATTTCTCTACCCCCCCCAATGCACACCCAGTTGGAGGATCTCTCTACCCCCCAATGCACACCCAGTTGGATGATCTCTCTACCCCCCAATCACACTGCCATGTGCTTGCCCTGCTACTCACCAAGTAGCCACGAACGTTGTGCCATTTGTCGCTCCATGTAGCGGGGGATAGTTGAGTTCCGCAGGACCATGGAATCATGGGTAGATCCGGGAAATCTGGCACAGCAATGTGTGATTATATTGTTTGCGTCACATACCATTTGGACATTGATTGAGTGGAATTGCTTCCTGTTTCGGTACATTAATTCATTGTGATGTGGTACAACCAATTCCACATGTGTACAGTCGATGGCCCCAATGCAACTTGGAATGCCTGCCAGTGTATAGAAGCCAACTTTGGTGTTTGCAATCTCCTGGGCAGTCCGTGGCATGGATATGTGTTCGGGTGCATGCTTCAGGAGGGCATAGAGTACCTGGTTCAGTGTGCGTGAGAATACTGGTTGGGAGATGTCATGCATCTGCCCCACTGTATGCTGGTAGGTTCCTGTGGCCAGGAAGTGGAGCACTGACACCACCTTCAGTAGAGGGGGGATGGCAGTTCTGATGTCTATGAGGCTCACAATGTCGTCGTGTATCATGTCCACGATGCTGGTGATGGTGTCCCGGTCCAGACGGTACAGGGTGTGTATCTGCTCAGGTGTTAGGTTGAATGGACTGGCTCTGATCCTGGGAATTGGTGGGTGCCTCTGTGGTATGAATAGGTGGCGTGGTGGTGCTTGCTGTGCCTGTCTGGCCCTCCTCCTCCTCCTGCGTCTCCTTTGTGCAGCCTGTTGTTGTGTGGTGTGCTCCTTTTGAGCTGCCACAGTGTCCATAGCCTCCACCTGTGCTGATTGTGTCCACCTGTGGCAGGTGGGAACAATGCTCAGTTCTATTAACGGGTGGTTCGCGATGCCGGTATTAGCATCATGGCGGTAAGGGGTTTGGGGGCCTTTACCATGCCGCTATTACCATGTCCGCTCACCTTGTGATGGTGTGCTATTAGCGGCATGGCGTTATTCACTGGATGGAGGGTCACGCGCACGCAGCCTGCCCGCTATTAGTGGCACCGTACTTAGCTGTGCAGCTAATAGCGGTGAGCCAGGTCGTGATTGGGATGGGGATTTAACATTACCGGTATTACGTTACCGGTAACGTTAAATCCCTACCGCCTACCGTGTAATGAGGCCCATAGACAAAGCCGGCTGTATTGGCCTGTATATGGGAATTAGATATGTGTTTGCCAAGCAATGCTATCATATCCCCAGCTAATAATAACATTGTCCAGCTGTTGTCATTTTATGGCCAGGTAGTACCATTATGACAGTGCTGGCAAACGTCTTTCGCATGTCTACTCAAAATCCCAAACTGTTGGCTTTGCCAGTGTGTGTTGTATTTCAGACTTGGTTTTCCCCTCTTCCCTAGAGTTATACGCTGCCATGCCTTTTGCCTGCTAAACCTGGGCGAATGCATAACCGTGTTAAGTTGGTTTTGCTTTCCTGATTTCCATCCACTTGTTCATCCTTCCCAGATAAACAGTGCATTTTCCCACCGCATTTCTGATCCTCAGAGGGTTAAGTGCCAGGGCACTTAAACAAATGGAAAGGATGGCACACATAGTCAGATGTTCTCAGTTTTCTCAAAATGTGTACATCTGTTTATTTAATCTATTTTCTGAAAAGCATCCTGCTAAATGTGTGTGTAGAGTGCAAAGATAGATACATGAGGGTGTTGAATTAGATGAGAGTGATATGAGAGAGTGAGCAAGTTAAGTGAGGTAATATGGCAGAGGAGTGCTATAGGTACTGGAGGCAGGTGATTAATTGTAGTGAGAGAGTAAGTGAGCGCGTTGGATGGGTGCATGAGTATGCAAATTAATGAGTGATTAAGATGAATGAGTGAACAAAGTGAATGAGTGAGTAAAGGAAAGCAATTAAGTGAGTGAATGAGTGAGCACGTCGAGTCACTGGAGTTAGGGACGTACGCGTAGAGTGAGTGAGTGAGTAAATGAGCTAAGTGTAGAATGAGTGAATGTGTCAGTGAAACAGTGAGTGGGGTGAGTGGTGAGTAGGCCAGGTGTTTGAGTGACATAGTTGAGTTAGATGAGAATAATGTGGGCTAGTGAGCAAGGCAGGTGAGTTAATATGACAGAGGAGTGTTTAGTAAAGAAGGTAGGTGAGCAATTGGAGTGAGTGAGTGAGTGAGTGAGTGAGTGAGTGAGTGAGTGAGTGAGTGAGTGAGTGAGTGAGTGAGTGAGTGAGTGAGTGAGTGAGTGAGTGAGTGAATGAGTGAGTGAGTGAGTGAGTGAGTCAAAGGAGTGAGTGAGATAGCAAATTAAGTGAATTAACAAGTTAAACCAGAGTAGAGAAGTGAGTGAATAGAATGAAAAACCAAGTGTAGTTAAGAAAAGGAGTGAATGCATGAACGGGTGAAGTTTATAGAGAGAATGGGCAAGTGAAGTGAGTGAGTGGAGTTAGGAGTGAGAAGAGCGAGCAAACGAGTGAATGAGTGAATGAAGGAGTGAGCGAGGTGCAGTGATCTGTTCGCAGCTGTAGAGCTTATGCATGGCTATCAGGAATGGTCTGAACACAGCTGTGTAAAAAGAAATGCTGGAGGTGATAATTGCCAGATGTTTGCTGGAAGAAAAATATGTTTGCAACTGTTTTAAATTCAGAGTGGTAAACTTTCAGAAAGGCAGGGGCAAATATTGCCAGGACGGGCCACAGGTTCGCCAAAGGGCCCATCCTGCTGGAAGGAAAGGCGGGTGGACAGAATTTCTAGTCATAATTCGGGATTTGAGTTTGAAGATTTTATAGCAACATACGAGAATGCTGAGTTCTCTGCGGCACCGAGGAACGCGTTGCTTTTGATAACGACACTTGTACACCAGGGAGGATTTTTAAGTGTGACTTCCGGTTAGAGCTGCTTAAGTAGTTTCTGTTGCGGTACAAATAATTTACCTCCAAGAAATATCGCTCACGAGCCCTGCGCCTTATCTTTTGTGTGGGCGCCCGCTTTTGAGGGAGGTTCACCAAAGCAAGCTGTGGTAATCTAATCCAGGCCTGATGACAGTGCTGACTATCAGCTGTTTACCAAAGGGCGACTCCCCTCAGAGCTCCGACTTCATTGGCTGTGAAAGACCATGATGAAATCACCGAGAATGAAGTTCCATCAGTGAATGCATTGAGTGGGAGTGCAGGTGAGATCATGGGTTACTGATCACACGAGTGTGTGGGTGAGATAGATGCCCGCCTATGTGAGCTACTTAATTCAGGGAACGAGCAACCGAGCGTGTGAGTGAGCGGATAGCTTGAGATAGCACGCTAATTAAGAACTGCCCTATGTGCCAGACAAAGCAGCATCTGGGTATGTACCATGAACACTCCTAGAAGACATATGGAGAGCAGAACTGCAGGGATTGAGACATGTGTCTTATGCTAGAGCCGTCAGCCTCACCAAGTCAAACACTGAGATGCCCTTTGACCAACACATCCACTCCCCAACATCAGCTTCTAGGTTCCAGACAATCTGGCTTCAGACTCAAACACAGTACTGAAATAGCACTCTTGGAGCTCAAAATCCAACTTGACAGCGTCTGCGATTCTGGCAACTTCACCATCCTGCTCCTCATGGACCTATAAGCAGCGTTTGACGTCCTCTGCTAACACCTCCTGACAAATTCTCACTTCTCCAACAGGCTTCCCTATGGATGAAATCATTCTTGAGTGAGCGGACTTCAGGGTTTTCTTAGGTGATTCTACCACTGACCCCATCCTTGTCCCGTGGTGTTCCACAGGGCTCCTGCATCTCCCCTGCCCTCTGTAACACTTATACCAAGCCTCTCTTTTATCACCTCAATGCCTTAGGCATTCCCTACACCAACTTTGCCGATGGCACGCAAATCTTACTACTGATATCAGGGAACTATGCACAAAACTTCAAAACGATTAACCAGATCTACAGTGTCATTCAGAACTGGATGCCTTTCCACAACCTTTGTCTCAATGATGAGAAAACCAAACTTCTCATCGTGGGCTCCCCTTGTGGCCTAAGTACCCTGGATCCCTCTTCATTGATGAAATGCCATTCATGTTTCCAAGTATGGGAAGATGCTTGGCATTCATCCTGATGCCAAACTCAACATGTCCTACCATGTCAATGCGCTGGCGTCAGCCAGAGCCTACATGGCCAAGCTCATTACCCTGAATAGGAAATTTATTTCCCTAGCAAACTGCCTATTAGATGAGCCATCATTGGAAATAAGCTTGATTACTCTTACAAAACAAGGGCCTTAGGGTGGCACTGGGTTTAAAACTCTCTGACCACATTTCTGCCACTAAAAAGGAGGTGCACTGGCTACCTATAAAAGCTTGAATTGAATTTAAAACATTGGCTAACGCTCACCGATATTGGCACCAGAAAGCCCCCTCCTATCTTGTTCCTGCATTTCAGCAAAAACGGCGGTGCACTCGCTCCGTTGTTCTGGCAGCCTCACTCTGTCCACACCCAGATTCAATGTCAAGCGAGTGGGGGTGGGAGAGCACTGGCTTCTGTGTCACTGCGCCCACCCTGTGGAACGCTCTCCCGGGACACATCAGAAATGAACCATCATACCAAGTCTTCCAAAAACTCAAAAAAACCTGGTAATTCAACAATAACATGTGTATGTAATACTCTCACTGTCTCACTATGTTCCTACTACTTACTCTGTACAATCACTGTGATGCCTCCGGGTTTGGGCACTACATAAATGAAATAAATAAAATAAATAAGTAGAATAAAGGCCTCATAATATTCTGTTCATGAATATCTGGTTTAATGAGCTGTTTTGGTAAGGATTGCTCATGGACCGTTCTAGGTTTCTTGAGTGTAAGACAGCAGCTGTTCAGGGAATGGAAAGCATCAGGACTGCACAGACTTTGACAAAGACCTTGGAAAGAATCTTGATGACAGGGGACTGGCTCATCCCCTTGCAATGATCCATATATAATACACAGATAGCTGGGTGGGGGGGGGACGCTAACCTGGAGCATTGGGACTCAGTGTTGTCAAGCAGGAGGAGGCGTTCCTGCTACACTGCAATTTCATCCATATATTGAAGATGTACACACCTTTCATCATGAGTGAGACCGGTTACTCCAAGTAGGGCATTATTGTATATTATTGGATCAACCATTGATAGGGTAGCAGCAACCCGCAAATGCAATGTAGAGCTATTACATGGTAAACAACAATGGAATAAACCCCTTAGGGCCTCATTTAGAGCTTGGCAGTATTTCCTTTTGAAATGCCACCAGACTCCAGTACTGTTACTGCATGCGGTAAGCATATGGTAATGGGAAGGATCTGCATGGTTTTCAGCAATGAAGACCCTTCAGTTAATCTCCATTATGAATTCCCATAAGACTGCTTTGGGATTGGGAATGTCCTCCCCACAAAACCAGGTGGAATTTATGAGTTTCAATTTGAAATTCAAAATTTCACAGTGTGATGATAATCCTGTTATCATCACTTTGTTACTACACCGCCAAACTCTAAATGAGGCTCTGAGCATGAAGTCATGCTCTTTCGCAGCAATGAGCAGTGAGGAGAGGGTGATCGTTCACAACGTTAAATTGCAGGTATTTCAAGAATACCTGTACTTAGGTGTCTTCATGTATAATAAACTTCTCTGAAACAAATGCTGGCATGATGGGAGTATTAGCGTACACAGTTAAGAATACTATGTCTCATTTCAGTTTGGTGTGTGGAGGCCTATCATTGCCTGATTTTTTTTCCAGATTATCAAGCCGAAAGTGGCCATGTCAATTTCATATGGGGCTCGAATCTGACTTTAAAAAATTAAGTGGTCCAGTATCAGATTCAATAGGTAATTTGGTGAGAGCATTGTCCACACAAAGGGGACTCTGACATAGCTGATTAGACTTTAGTTGGCTTGGTTTGGGGTAGTACTTCTAGGGAACAAAGTGGGCGAGAATTAAATGGCATGAGTGAAGAATAGCCATTTGACAATGATGTAGAAACCGTGGTTTTTGATCTTTTATTAATTAATAAAAGCGATGTGGATAATTCCATCTCAGAAAAGGTGGTCTGCTAACCAGACCCCTCCATCATAAAGCTGCATCCCAAAAGCATAGTGTACACCTGTGCCCTTCTGCATCGGTATCCTGATCTGCAGCACCTGCTCTTCAGAGGCTCACAGCAGGTTCAGAGGTCACAGGTGCCCAGTCTATTTGCCTTCTATGACAGCAAAGTCACAACAGTGCAGAAGCTTCATGTAATATCTGCACCTCTGTTCCAAAACTATATAACGTCATGGTGAACTATCATTCTGATGGCAGTTTAATCTCTACACATAAGCCATACCATAGCCTGGCTAGTAATCCACACAATTATGACATCCACATCTGATCTGTATCATACACATGTCAACACTGTGAGCTGCCATCAGGCTGTGTATATTCTTCCTGGGCTGGCTGTCTCTACTACAACCAGCAGTAGCTAGTGGAAGCTGCCTCTCCTTTGATCTTTTGTGAGGTCTTGCAGTACATGTCTACAGTAGGACACAGCAGAGCGGGAGCTATCCTGTCCTAGAAGAGGAGTCAAAGGGCACACCCTAAACAAAAGGACTAGCCTCATACCAGGGTGTTGCATACCAAAGGGCCTTTGATGCTATAGACCTGAGAAGAGAGTTGGGTTAGGGTAGACAGAGAAAGCTCAGCATAGTTTGGGAAGGAGCCTGCAATCTTGCTTTTCTCTAGACCGCTCTGTCCCTCCTGTCTACTACACCTCCTTTAGCCCAAAGCCTTTCTGCATGAGGCGCTCATGCACTAAAATAAACACCACATGTCAGAAGACGGGGATTGACTCTTTCTTCCCATCTGTCTGGTGAAAGCACTGTTCCCCAAATCTGCAGTTGGCCTCTGTTCTTCCAAATTTGAGCCTCTTCTGGAGTTTTCCCTTGGACGTTCAGTCTTGGGTTTACTTCCCATCTTATTCCTGCTCATTTAACTTCTGGCTTTTCGTTCCTGATCACATGATTCCAAGTATGAGCTCTGTTTCTTGTCTTAATGTCCTGGACCTAATCATCTTCATCGGGATATGCTGTTTCAGTTGCCCATATCAGTGAGGCATCCTTTCCCATAAACTGTCCTCTGATGTTGCACATTGCTACGTGTGACAAACAATGTGATGTCGGGACATCAATTTCTACAGTCACAAAGATCTTGGATTTCCCCTTGTTGTACGGTAGAAGTGCACAAACAAAGCAATCTCCTTCTGATTTCCTTCTCTCGACTTCTTTCATGTGTTGGTACCAAATGTTGTTTCCTAGATGTGCTGTGCTGTCCAGGTAATCGTTTGTTTCATTGTTATCTTCATGTGGGCTTCTCTTGATTCTTAGTGTCTTTCCATAGTTAGCTATAACTACATCTCTAAATGCGTCTGTGTGACTCTTTCTTGCTGGAGGACTCTCGGGTATGCTGGTGGGTGGAGCAGGTTTCTTTATCTGCATTGATGTGATAGGTGGAGGTTTTGCAAATCTGTTCCTCTCCTCTTGCATTCTTTTCCTGCCCTCTATAAGTGCCTTTAACCACCATCTGTCTGTCATCAGCCCAATGTAAGGCTGCATCGTGGGCTTGGTACTTATTCCCTGTGTTGGAACTGGTGTGCTTGTCAATACAGTCTCTGTGGGTTTATTTTTCAGTTCTTCATGTAGTTTCTTCGCTCTAGCTATGAACGGGAATAAATGATCTATCAACATTTGTGTCCTTGTAGTGAATTCTCTCGTAGCTGCTTCTGTCTTCTCTTTGCTATGTCTGCATTAGTCGGCCTTTCACTTGATTCCTTTCGGTCTCTCTCATTGTTTTCTGGGACTGATTGTTCGGTAGGCAGTCTCATGCTCTCTGTTGCCTTCGCTTGAGGTTCCGTGGCCATTGACACATGCCCTAATTCGTATGCATTCAGTGTGTGGGTGCGTGTAGTGGTCAGTGCTACATTTTTATTCATACCGTATTGACCCTGTCTCCAGCTTTTCTCTTCATTCGTTAGTGTGTATGTATCACAGCTAATTACATTCATTTTTAGTTCATTTACCTTACCATCAGATTTTCTCGGGACTGGAATAACTATATAGGGTATGGGTGCTTTTGTGGGACCTATGTGTACATTTTCCGGTGGGTGCACTGAGATTGGAACGCTTTGTGCACCAATAAGGAATGCAGTTCTGATTGTTAATGAAAGAAAGACAATGATAATCACTATGCATATACACATAATCATGCGGTACGAAAGGTGGCAGCATTTCCTTCCAGAGAAGCGGGGGCGCCCCTCTGCTTGCGGGAGGACCAGGTTACTGTTCTGGGCCCTATCTCAATCATAACAAAAGATCAATGTTTTATTCTTTTTCACTCCCTCCATTATTGTTTCCCGAAAAGTTTGTATCTTAAATTGTCTGGTGCTTCGCAAGTGTCCAACCTCTTGCTGGTGACGATTGTCTCTCGATACAGGATACAGTTCCCTTGCTAGACTATGGAAAAAGGATTAGACTAACACCTTTGGTGAGTCACATTCATTGTGCATATTCAAAATAGGTGAGTTCCTAGTCCACCCCCCGAATCTGCTTCAGTCCTGAGGACATACTGGGACCTGTTCAATGTGAAGAAATTGAAAACATGGCAATTCATCAAAATCAAAAATGAAAAAGTGAAATGCTTGTCTCAGTTCCCTCGATCGGTCCCTCGGCGGAAGGATGAAGTATTCTTGCCTCTGTCTCTACGATCTGTCCCTCGGAGGAAAGTTTCATTGGAATATCCTCATATAATCTCTCTGAAAGTTGGACAGCTCCACTTGTAGCATGATTCCATGGAGGAGTGTTCCCATATGAGCAACATTAGCTGGATCTCTGATGAAGGTGATGACGTGAACCTCGATAGGTCTCGCCACCATTTCTGAAAAGTCAGTGACTAGGCGAAACAGGAGGTTATGCGCCAGTCGGCTGTCTGGGAACCCTTGCTGGGTTCTGGATCACAGGCCCTTCCCTTGAGGTGAACAGTCCTTGCACTTTCCTGCTGCGTGGATTGCGACTAAGTAAATTAGTTTAGTCCACAGTTGGCTCAAATGTTCAGAGTTTGTTGGATCTCTAATAAAAGTGAGAGTGTCAGTGGTTTTTCCGACAATAGGTGGGCACTCCTTTGTGATGCGAAAGAAGAGCGTATTGACGAGTTCATCTATAATAGCTTGCGGTGGAAGCATTTGTGTCCTTTTCGCTGTATTCAGGCAGTACAGTGAAGGCTTCTGCGATGACGGTGAGTAGCTGCCAGGTTGTCTTCTTGTTGGGAGGGTCTTGGATAAAGTCTGTGACACTGGTGACCCTCCCTACTAGTGATGGATATGATTCCAATACTAACTGAAAGTAGGTTAGTACATCCCTTGTGATATATCTGCTGGGAGACACCATAAATGCTGCAAAGAGACGTCTTGATTTTTGACGCCTTAGGGCAAACGTCCTTGATCACAGTCTATTTGAGTCTTGTTTCTCAACAACGCTTTAGTGTGATTTGATTTACAAGTTCGTGTCAACAAACGTGTTGTGGCTTAGATGCGCAATTTTCTTCTTCACCCTGCAACTAGGATGCACAGAGTGTCTGTTATGTCCTTATCCCCTTTTGTGCTTAGAGGAAATGTCCAGTATAAACCACAACTTGCAAACAGGTTCTTTTGTCTTGGCTTTGCTGCTCATGCGTCCTTCTTCTTCATCATGGATCTCATCTGCACGTGCTGAAGTTCTTCCCTGTTGTCTGTAATTTCTTCACGGTGGGGTGCAGCTTGTGGGCTTTCACCGATATAGGGCTTAATGTCATTGAGAAAAATCCATGCTCTCCTGCCTTGCAGCTTCACAGCTGAAGGAGTGCAATCCTCCATGATGAAGGTACCATTGAATCTTGTCTCGTCCCACCTTTTTCTCGTGTGGTTTTTCACCAACACGGCATCTCCAGGGAAGATGAGTGGAGCACATAGACTTTGAACTGCATCTGTTTCAGCGTCTCTTGCTGTGTTTTGTGCTGCACTGCCCCCTTTTTGTCGTCGCTGTAGTTGGTCTGAAATTACAGTAAGGCTGATGTCATGCAGTTCAGGTACTCTTGTAACTCGGTTTCTAGGACCTCTCCGGTTGACTGGGCATCACATCTAGCTCTGTCTCAGGGGGAAGGGGGAACTCATCCTTCTTCCTGTGACTATCTCGTGCGGTGTAAGATGATGGTCGGAGCCTGGTTGGTTCCGAAGAGCATACAATGCCAGTGGAAGGCAGTGCAACCATCCCCTCTTTAGAGTAAGCTTCAACTTGGCTATCCTTTCCTTTAACAAGCCGTTGAGCCTCTCACAAACACTATTACCTTCCGAATGATACGCCAACGAGAACTTGTGCTTTATACCAAGCAGCAAGCTGATCTGCTCAAAGACTGAGTTAACATAATGAGCCCTGTTGTCTGATCCCATCACCTCACACACCCCCCATCTAGGCAACACTTCCCTCACCAGGAATTTGGCCACACAGGTAGAGTGTGGGTGTGTACATGGACCTGCTTCTATCCATCTAGAGAATGGGCACACCACTACAATTAAGTACCTGTACCCGTTACACACTTGAACCATGTCGATATAGTCGATATGTAAGTGCTGAAAAGGCCCATTTGGCCGGGGGGGACTCCTCTCACTACTTTTAATGTGTGTCCAGCGGTGAATTGCTGGCAGATTATGCAGTTCACCATAAAGAATGGAACATGCTCAGCTAAATTCGGTATAAACCAGTCTTCTGTGAGCGTTGCTGCTAGATTCTCTTTTCACATGTGAAATGGGTAATGCAATTGCTCCATTGCTATTTTTAGTAGGGCTACAGGCATTACTGGTTTACCAGTGCTGTCTTGCGACCACAGGCCGTCAGAGGGGCTTAAAGAACACCCTCAACGTTTCCACAGGTTCTTTTCGTCCTGCGGTGCCTCCCCCTGAAGCTCCATTAGTTGCGTCTGCCCCATATTGCTATAGGCTTCGGGTGGGGTTCGTGCCACCATCATTCTTTCATGGGTACATGCCACTTCTACTTCCAAGATTGGTTCACCTTTGGATGCCATACGCTTGGCTTCCATGTCTGCTGCATGGTTTCCGCGTGACACGAAATCTGTCCCTTTGGTGTGGGTGGCGCATTTCACGACCACTATGCCCACTGGGAACTGTAGTGCCTTGATCAGCCTGTCCAAAAAGACTGCATGTTGCACTGGTGTTACGTCTGCTCGGAGGTAGCCCCTCCTTTTCCAGCGTGCTAGGCATGCGTGCACTGTTGACGTCACATAGGCAGAGTAACTGTACACCGTAACCTCCTGGTCTGCGTGATTCTCAATGGTGAGTATCAACGCCAATAATTCTGCAGCCTGTGCTGAATAATGAGATGGTGTTCGTGCTAAGTGTTTCATTACGGCAGCGCATGTATACCTTTGTCTGTCTTCTTGGACGATTCTCGAAGAACCGCCAATAAAAACAATCTCACCTCCCGCCAGGGCATTTTCTTTCACCCTGGGGATTTCATCATAGAATTCTTCATAGTTTGCACAGTCATGTATCGGCTCTCCTTCAGTGACTGGCTCAGCTGTGAACGTAGCTGGGTTTACTGTTTTACATCAAACTATTTTGATCGATGGATTAGATATGATCACTTCATAGGCGGAAGCTCTTTGAGATGTCAACGTACCCTTTGGTTTCTCTAAGATGGCAAACAATGAGTGTTCAACATATAACGTCATATAACATCCCATCACAATGGTTGTTGCCTTCTCTATGGCGAACGCTGCCGCAGCTAAGCTTTGTTCGAATTGGGAAGTGCCCTCTAATGACTGGGTCCAGGCTCCCACTGTAGTACGCCAGGGGCTTGTCATAACACTGCCATCTGTGTGCTAGAACAGGTAGAATTCCTCTGCATAGTTAGGAATCCTGTGAACTCGAGCCGTACATATCGCTCTCTCGAGTTCTGTAAACCCCTTTTCCATTGCCTCGGTCCATTCAATGTTTTCCTTTGTCACCTGGACCTTCTTTAACGCCTGGAGCAAGGGCTTGGTATACAAGCTGTAATCGAAGACCCATGCTCTAACATAATTGCACAGGCCTAAAAAGCTCTTAATTTGCTTTATCGTGAGTGGCTTTGCCATGTTCATGATTGCTTTAGCCCTTTCTGGGGTCACCTTTTTCCCCTCATGTGAGATTAGCTTGCCTATGTACAGCACTTTCTGTTGACAATACTGTAGCTTTTCCTTGTCAACCTTATATCCTTTCTCAGCCAGTATGGTCAGTAACTTAACAAAATCGCACCTGCTTTCTTGACAGGATAGATCACTGTTTACAGGGTGACGCTGACGTCACTAGGATGGCCTGATCCATCATGGCGGAAATTGTCTTCTCAATCCCCTCATCCGCCTCTCTGGACATGGGATATTGTCCCGCTCTTGGTAAAATTGCTCCTGGTTTCAGTTTAATTTTCACTTCTCCCACCCCCTTCAGGAGGCCTATGTCATGTAGTCCTGTAGTCCATACTGAGACAGGCACTTGGGCCATGTCGTCATCAAAGTATTCCGGACGTACCAGTGCCAACATCATTCTCTGAGGTACTTCTCTTTTAATCATCTTTACCCAAAATATTAAACTCACTTCCACCCTCGTCTCTTCTGAGTCTGGTTGCTCTTCTAGCAGATCATCATCGGTGACGTCAGTCATCTGATACCCTTCTTCAATGGCGATAATCGCACACCATTGTCTGCCTTCAACATCGTATCCTTCGACCAATGCTACTTTCCCTCGTACTGCTGCAGCATGCATCATCAAGGGAAATACTTGTCCCTCCTCTTCATGCATAGGTATTCTTGGTCTGAATAGAAACTCATCAGGGGTTCTCATAGTTTTATCTGCGAGGCCTGGCAATCCTGCCATAAACTCACGCTTGGCATATGTGAAGACCTCTGGCTCTAGAGGCACGGCCCTCATGGCTATGTGTCCTGAGTATGCCCTGATTATTTTGCACACGTTTGAATAATGCATTCCTGGAAGGGAGCATACTATGCCCTCCTCCGTGAACGTGATTGTCATATTCAATTTTGTCATTAAGTCTCAACCCAAAATGTTTACTGGGGTCTGATGTGAATACAACAAAGGTACATTCATTTTGCACTCTCCTACGGAGACTGGGAGTGCGTCTGTAAAGGGAACTCGACTGTGAGCTCCTGTAAAACTCTGAGTATATATGGCCTCGCCGGCAAGGAAAACTTGCCTTCTCGTATACACGAGCGTGTTGCACCCGTATCAACTAAGAAGGAATTATCTTTACCCCCTATGACGACATCCACCCTTGGTTCCCTGTTAGGGTCTGGTGTCACTGATAGGATAGAGCACATCAGGGTTCCCAGTGAGCTATCCTAGTTCATATATAAGTTTGGTCCACTGTACACTTGTGGATTCTCTCCATTTCCAGGGTTGCCTCCCCTTCCGGAGTTTGTGCCCTGAGAAGTTTGCGGTGGTGCCTGTTGGAATTGCCCTTGCGGCAGGTTCCCCATGTTCGGGGGTTGAACCCCTTGTTGCGCACCTTGCTGCATGCCTGGTGCTTGCTGCTGCACTGTGTGATTCTGTGCACCGCCCTGTTGTGAGATTGCAGGCGGATTCACCGTGCCTGCTCCCATTCCTTGGCCATTTTACCATGCACCTTGGCTTCTGCATGAGCGCACCAAATGCCCTGTCAATCCACACAGCCAACATACAGCCGGTGGTTGAATTATTTGCCTATTTGCATATCTGGACTGCCCATTTGCACGTTTTGAAAGCCTCCTTGATTACTTTGCAAACCACCCTGATTACTCTGTTATCCTCTTCCTCTAAATCCCCTTCCCCTCGGGTACAATCCTACGTTACCCTGGTTGTTCTGCTGTGGGTTAGCCACCTGCTGTACATTCTGTTCAGCTGCGCTTGCAGCATGGCTCCTTCAAGAGCATACTTTGATAACTTCTTCTGCACCAGCTTCGCTTCCTCACCTTTTCGAGTTGCCTCCTTTTTCCGATTCTTTTCTTGCAACAATCTACAGTAATGTGCAATAGTCAACTGTATTTCGGCTCAAGGTTTAGCCTCAACTCACACCATTTTTTTAAGATGTTTTTGTACAGGCTCTGGTAACCCCTGGCACAATATGTGATAGAATACAGGTATAGATTTCGTCCAAGATTCATGAATTTCGTCTTGGAAATTCTGGATATAAATCAACAGATCTTCTGACTCCTTCATTTTTCATCGGAAGTGTCTGGGTAAAGCACTTGTAGTGCTTTCCATACTGCTGCTCTGCAATTATTAAATGGGGCTCCGTTGTGTGTAGTGCTAATAATGGTTACACCAGGGTACCGTGCCCGTTTCCACACATCGTCTGCTCTCTCACCAAGTATGGCGATCAGGAGACCTTTGATGTCCCCTATAGCTAACGTGCAACCCCCTGTCATTTTCTCTAACTTGTCTATCCACTTCCTGTCTCCCGATGTCAGCATTGGAAGCTTGGTTTTGAGGTTTTCCCGATCCATGTGTGGCCATGGAATATATTGTGGTCTTGCTCCCCCTTTTCTAACAATGGAAATTGGAATGTGCAGCCTTCTTTTTCTTTCCCCTTAGCTCTTCTGTCTATCGCTGGGGTAACATTCCTGCATTGCCGTCTGCCTGGCAATGTCCTCAACCTGTCTACATGGGAGGGTGCTGACACCCCCCTTTGACCATGGGGTGTTCCTTCTTGCCGGTCAGTCTGCATGGCAGACTCTGATGCCCTCGGTGCAGACTCACTAGCATCTGACCATCGTACCCCTTTATCCCTTGGGAGCCGCTTTTCGAGCCGTCTCCCTTCTTCATTTTTCTCGCACTCTGTCTCCTCTACGGGGTCGGACATTGATTGTTCCCAATTGACGCAACTCCTTGCGTCATCGTCGTTCTTACTAATTTCTAGCCTATCCAGGGATAGTCTCCTGCTCCCACTACTTCGGGTGATGTCCTCAGCGTCATACAGCTGAGTGCTGTCCAAGCGCTCGTCTTCCCCTTGGGATATTGTTTCTAGCCCCATTTCATCATATATTTTATCGATCATTTCCCCGATTCTTCTGGTGTCAAAGTCATCTTCAATATTTGCCCCACTCGTGCCTGGTACTGAATCGTACGCAGGGAAGAATTCTTCAATGTCTTCCCATTCTACAACAGGATCAGGTTTTTTAACTTCCCGCTCCAGATATTCGAGATTGCGTGCCCTCTGTCTACGCTTACGTTCAATATCATCATCGAGTTCTTTGCGCTTCCTCGCTTCTTCTCTGACCTTATCTTCTTCCCTTCTCCTTTCATTTTTACGTTCATTCGCCCTTCGAACTTCCTCATCTTCTCGTCTCTTTATTCTTTTTTCATGTACTCTTTGCATTTCTTCAAATTTTACCTGTTTCTGTCAGTACTGGTCATAGGCTGCTTTCTGTTTGCGATCGAGCTGCTTTTCTTGCTCCTCGCGATATAGCTGTTCTCGCCCTAGCCTATCTTTCCTTCTTATCCTTTCGTCCCTTACCTCCTTTTCCTTCTCCTTCTTCATTCTCTGTGCCTCATCAGACTTCTCTCTTGGTCTCACATCATCACTTCCTTATCCATCTAGTTTAAACAATATCTGTCCTCCCATCCATTCGTCTTTTGCGAATGCTATCTCATCAGTTATGTCTTCACTTCCTTTCCATTTCTGTCCCTCTCTCCCTTTATCAAGAAGTGCACTTGTCTGTGCCTGATCCTTCCTCTCATCATCGCGTCTCTCCTTGTCCCTCGGAACTGCGGAGGTAAAATTCTTATCCTGATCCTTCTCCTTATTGTTGTCACTACTGTACATAGGTGACTCATATGCGGGGTTGCTGTACCCAGTAGCTGCCTTAAGCTCTCTTAATGGGTAAAGTCCCTCTGACTTACTTCCCTCGGTTTATGTTTCTGGCGTGGCAAGTGGCGTGGTAGGCGTCTCACCCCCCTCCGTGCATACATTTAATATCCAGTCAGCAGGTGGCTCTCCATCCTTCGACTGTTCAAACATTTTCCAAAGTTCTAGAACAGTGAGGCGTTTCTCTAGTTTTTTGCCTGTATATGTGGCATACAAGTAAGTCGTCATGTGTTGTAAGACGGCTTTAGATAAGGACCCGTTCTGTGGCCACGGCATAAATATCTTGTGGGCAGTACCCTTAACCCACTCGGTACTGTATTTCTTAAGCTTGGGTGCATGTTTAGGCAGTTGTTTACATAAGTGTGCTAGTGGAGTAATGTCTTCTATGCTTAAAACTGTTTCTAACAATACTTCCATGTAACTTCACCACTCCCTATAATATGAGCGAGCACCAATACCGCAAGCTCCAATCCAATCTTTTCCCGCCAAAATTTTTATATCACCAATTTACTCAAGAGCATCAATTCATGTGCGATTCCCTCTGAACTATAGAATCGCGTAAAACCCCTTGATCAATTTCAAACAACAAGGAGACAAATTTCCTTACGTGTGACACATCAGTAGAACATGTATGACAAACATTAAACAGACTAGACAGACACCAGCTGGACACAGATATCTCTACCTTCTAATCAATACCCCAACATGGAGTTTAAACAAACTCCTTTTATGACGTCTTTAACCGTCGTAGTAGCCTAATCTTCCCCTATTATGTGGGACAATGAGTTCACGTTTCTTCTGACCGCTATATTAAAGCGCAGGAACAAGGCGTATCCTCTCTCGTCTCGGGTGTTTACCCCAGTATCCTCTTTCTTTATCTCAGGTGTCTGCCCCGGTATCCTCTCTCTTTTATCTCAGGTGTCTACCCCGGTATTCACTATTTATTCAGTTATTCTCAAGTCATTATCCCCTTATATATATATATATAAATATATATATACAGTCTTCTCTACTTCTGATTATTTTGTTTTTCTCCACCTCCCTCCGTTACCTTTCCCCTTACTTGTTCTATTGCCTAAAGAAATTTGCCAAAGCATCCATTTTTCGTTTCACTCACCGCTGCATCGTTCCTCTCTGGACCCTCGGGATCATTGCCTCCGTTAATGCCTTTTTTAGTCTTTCGTCTGATCCACTGCCCGTAGGAATGGAAGGGTTTACGTTTGTAAAACGGATGCCTTCAAACCCACTACAGTTTTTTGGACAAGTTTAAGCTATCATTGTCCAAGGGAAGCTTCACAGTCTACTCAGCCAAAATGGTGAAAGACTTGTGATATTGCCGAAGACCTAGAGTTACTTCCTGTTGACGGTCAATAGGTGTCTTATCAATAATCAATATTCAATAGTTGATGGTCAAAACCATCCTCTCCGCTAGCAAGTGTACAAGAGGGCGGAGCGACCTCTGACGGGCCCATGGGATCAGAGCTCACCCTCAAGTACTTTAAGACGAGATAGCTGCACATCAAGGAGGATGGGGTGCAGGATTCTCTTACTCCAACACCAATCAATAAAGACAAGTCAATGGTTTGGCAAAGGGAAGTCCGTTTAATGACAAGTACAAAAAACGGGGAAACAAATGGAAATCAACAGTGATGAGATCGCCCGTCTCTCTTCAACTTCCAAATTCTTCATTCAGACAGCAATAGGTATAGCAGATTTTCATCATCGTTGACGTGTTACACTCAAAGTTTGTCATGCAATTCTATTGGTCAAAAAAGGTAACTTAAGTATAGGTGCTATATCTGTATATGGTAACAGAGTGTGAGGATTGGATAACTCTTATCAGGTGGGCGTCTACGCCCATCCCTCTACATCACTCGTGATAGACATCACTAAAAGTATGACGTCTCATTGGTGCTATAGGACCCTAGATTATTTTGTCCATTGTGATTGGGTGGGTTACACCCCTAGGCATAAATCTCCACTTTAATTAGCAGCATGCAGAATGGACACCCAGATGCGGTGTGCCCCAAGATTCACCCTGCCTCCCTTCCATCAATCAGCACTTTAGGGCTATGTGTCAATTAGTTGGCAGAGGATGGCCTCGAAACTGTAGCTTCTTATCAGGAGAAGTTGTGGCATCCTCTGAGTTTGGATGACATCAGACGTGGGTACCTTTTTGCGCTTGGCTGGTCACGTGTCAGTTCACCGTGAATCTGCTTCATTCTCCCTTTATTTATGTATTTGATTCTTCCTTTAGCCTTGCCACCTGGCTGGGCCTCCTTATCTCGACCTTCACAGGCTGGCTGCTATGCTCTTAAGTTTCGTTTCTTCAGAATTGCCGCTCTCCTCCCTTCCTGGAGTTGACCTAGAATTCCCAGGCATGAGCTGCTTCTTACTGAGTTTCGATTCCGCTCTTTCGTCTGGCTTTGTGCTGGTATATGAATCCTGGCCTGTTTGTCCTCTACCATCCTAGGCTTAATTCTGCTTTTGTAAAATGGAGTCGCACTTGTATAATGTGCTTCTTGAGGTAGATATATAGTTGGCGCTTGCCGCTCTATCCTCCTACTAAGCATTGCAAGCAGTACCGTTTCCTTAGCTTCTTGCGTTCCAACCCTATTTACAGGCATTTTGCCAGTTGCATGTTTCCACCCTGCTTTATGGTTAAGTTTCTTTATATTTCAATATCGTCTCTTCTTCTATGTCCATTACATCCTTATTCATATCATTTCATCGTTATGTGTCATCTTTTGATTGTCATTTCGTTCATCTGAACGTCTGTCCGGGCCATTGTGTCGTCACCATTCACCTTCAATTAGGGCCCTTTTGGTCACTTCAGGGACAGTTTGTAAATAATCTTCATTTCGCGTCAGCTGCTGGTATGGTTGTCTCAATGGCTACCATGCAGCCCATGGTTGTATGGTTATTGGCGCTTCAATAGGTATTGCTCTTCTGATGGTTACTGGACAGAGCCCCACTGTGGCTCTCTGTTGGTTTATTTGCTCCTTATACGTCACATACCTTGGCCTGTATGCTCCTTGTATATCAAAAAGGGTGGCTGGAGTGCAGGCCATATCACGGACCTCCTCTACACTTGGAGGGAGCCAAACCAAGCACTCTTTTCCAGATACCACCCTGCAAGGTATCAAGAATATCATCTACCTCGTAAGACACATGTCCAAGATGTAAAGAATACAAGGTTCAACTTTCAGAAGGTAGAACTGAAGGACAGGTAACATAGAAAAACTGCAATATTTTCCCATAATTATTCTCATTTGGGAGACTTGAGTTCTTATTTTTTCTTGCAGTCTTTCCTCCCACCAGGACTTGGAAAATTAATCCGATAAAGGATAACCCAGATATTTAATCGATTGGACTGTTTCAATGTTAACTCCATCCATAATCCAATTAAAACTACACCCTCTTTTTCTCCCATCTGCCAAGACCAATATGTCGGATTTGGACTGATTCACCCTTAAATTATGGGCTACTGAATAACACGAGAACAAGTTGATCTTATTCTGAAACCCCAAGGGGATCTTGTCAAAAAGTAAGAGGTCATCAGCAAATCCAATATAATTTAGTTTTAGCTGACCAATTTTAGGGCTAATGGTATTTAGAATCTTTGGGACTTGAATTTTATCAGATGAATTATGGTCTAGTAAAACCCACGATTCCTCATCAAGTTGGGATAGATCGATAACAACCTCATTCTCAGATGTAACAGTCATCTCTTTTGAAAGAGGCCCAATGGAGTTTAATGCCACCTTAGCCTGCTTCTTCTTCAGGGAGTTAGCTTTCGCCCTCCTTTTCTGTGCCCTCCCCGCTAGCCTTTTTTCTCTCCGGGCTAGCACTACTGTGGATTTTTCCAACTCATCACCCACCAACTGATCCGGTACTTGAAGACACCCTGCTAGTATACACTCTTCAGAGAGGTCAATCAAATCAGTCAGAGGAGAGGGACTGTCAAGACCATTATGATTACTGTTTGACTTCTCCAAAGATATAGGAGCAAGCCCCAGTGATTCCAAAGACCCTCCTTCAATCCTTCAATATCACGTTCAATTTTTTGAATGGAAGTGACAACTTTAGATATCTCATCATCTTTACTCATTCGGTAATCAGTCTGTGTATAAACCGTTTTAAATACGTTGGGGGCAGTTACATTAGCAAATTATCGTTTTTCCCAGATAGGCACACCAAGTACACCATCAGATTGCGTAGCGCTATCAACCATAACTTTCTTTTTGATGGGCCTCTCAGATAGTGCAACCACAGCGTCACATGCAAATAATAGGCCTTCAATGCGATTGGTTTTATTCACAAGCTCCCCAATTGCTGTCCTCATGATTCCAAACTTGCAGTGTGACCGCTCATGGCATTTATCTAAAAGGTCTAATATTCTTGCCAACACAGGGAAATCAGTGCCTAATGATGGAGCATCTAGGGTAATTATCTCAGAACAAGCCTCATTTATGGTGACCTCCTTATCTTTCTCATTCAAACTTGAATGAAACTCTCGAATATCAATAATCATTCGGTCATTTAAGGCTGTTTGAGCGCTCTTCACATTGGGAGAGCTCACAATAGGTTTTCTATGAGTATCATCATTGTCCAAGTCAGTTTCCCATACTAACTTTACCTTCTCCCCACCTTGAGCCACAGAATTAGATGTAGACGTAATATTTGACTTTCTTAGCAATGGATTACACAGCTTAAAAACATCCTCTCGACCCACCAGTCTCTGATTCACTGGAGTAGAGGGGCCGAGAGATAGCCGAACACGCTTCCCTAATTCACCTTCAATTGTGGGGCCCATCATTGAACAATCAATAGTATCTTCCTTGTATGACAGATTATTGATACTATACATACCATTAGCTATTGATAGCTGTGATTCTTCCTGATTGACCAATAGAGGCATATCAATTTGTTTACTGTCATTCATTTCTTTTAAGTTGAATTTGGTAATTGGTCACTATCCCTCTTCACATTATGTATCATAACAATCACATGAGTTCTAGGAATTATACCCATGTCATCCAAAACCTTCTACTTGGATTCTGTCAGTGGGATAATTTCATTGCTGCCCAACTCCTCTCCCGCACCAACCAGCACGGCAGTAGGCAGCACCAGTAAAACCTCAGAAGGTGGCAATGAAGACTCATTGCCTGGTATAGGGTGCATTGAGAATTGTGGGTCCAGTAGCTTCCGCTCGCTTCAAAGTCCATTTACCATTTTGGACAAAGCGTGAGGATGAAACCAAAACTCGTCACCCAAAAATAACAATAACCAGTATATTGGCCAGGTGAACCGACGTACAAAATACTCCCTAGAACCAACTAAGCATAAATAAATACATGTACCATACAATGTGAACTAATTATCTGCCCTTAGATCTATAATTGGCTACACATTGCATACATCAGTCACCAAAGATATTCCGCCTCCCAGATAACCAGGAATCAAATACCCCTTGCACCCGCCGCGCAGCCAAACAGCCTAGTGAAACTTGTGGACACTTCTGTCCTCTAACCAATCACCGTGGGTGCGGGGCGGGGCAATCCATAAACTAGAGAGTTGTGGCTGGAAAAAAAGGAGAAGCAACGCTTCAATACAATGAATCAAGTAACGCCTTTTCGCACAAGGTTACGTAACGTAGCGTAGAATTAACACAAACACAAGCAATAGTGCATGATATAGAAGCACATATGGAATGAGCCTGTGTGCAAAAAGTCAATAATTACTTAATGAAGTCCAGTAAGATGAATGTAGCAACGTGGTTCGCTGCAACCAGCACTTCCTCTTGCCGACGGTGTCGGTTTCAGAAAAATAGCAAAATCCCAAAGTCCAAACTCTGCAGCCAAACATCCTAGTGACACTTTCGGACACTTCCTAGGCTGTGTCCTCAGTGCAGTTGGAAGACATGTTAGTCCTATACCGGAGCAGCTTCATACACCCCAATTCACATGGCTGTGGTGCCCAACCGCTGCCACCTCATCCATCCTTCCTTCTGACTATAGGGAGTTCACTGTTCTTACTTACTGACTGACCAATGTGAAACTTGTGACTCACTGCATGTCTTTAACAGACTGGCTGACTGAGAATGTCCTGAACTGAGGGAGTCGCCCCAGTCCTTTAAGACAAGGTAGCAATACAGTGAGATGATTGGGGATGCAGAAGTTACTTCAAACATCAATAATCGAAACGACTCAGGTAGTTGGCAAAAAGGTTAACTGCTTTAATATCAGTTATCTAAAACAGGGAGTACAACGGACATCAACAGACGTCTCACCGCATGATCTCTCAATTTGCTTCAGAGAAAACATGAGTTATATAATTAAAACTTTTCATGGATGATGTGAACCTACGTATTTACTGATGTCATCCTACGTGGCAAACTGCTCAAATCTAGTGGCGAATGTGATAGGCTCAAAAGGAACATCTAGGTATATGTTCCATACTATTCTAAGAAAGTGATAGGCTTCTTAACATCAGGTGGGGCAGCTAAGCCCTCCCCTCAAACAAGTCACTATGAAAGTCACTAAATACACAACATCCCATTGGTTAGACAAACTATGGGGCTCTTAATCATGCAGGCCCCTACAATTGGTTGGCACTCTTACATTTGTCAGTACTTTTCCACCTCATAGCAGCACGCAGGCTGGACTTCCAGGTGCTGGTGAACTGGTCATAACCATAGCTTCCCACCAATTAGCATATCATCTATCATCACCTCAGTGGTCTGCTGTCAATTAAGGCTTTGAACTTGTCCTTGGAAATGTTCCTTGCTCTGGAGAATTCAGGGGAGTGAAGGCACGCTCTGCCTTCATGCGTAGGTGCGGTCCATTATGTTTGTCCAACTAAATCATTCCACGTGACTGAAGGCCACAAATTCGAGCTCCGGTGCATTCAAAATACTATTTTTTAAAAGACCTCTGACGTCTTTCTTGTTTTTGTCCATGCCTTCTGAGCAGGAGTTGTTTTCTTTAACACAATTTGTAACCACTTTCTGCTCATCCAAGTCTGATAAGACCTCGGCTTCTTGGCATTCATCCAACCTCGCCTTTCTGAGATCTGCTTCTGTAATTCACTTGCTTTTACAACTGTGACACACAGGAAAGTCCATCCTTTTGTTGTCCAGCTCTGCTATAATACGTAGTGAAAACATCCATTATTTCCTTATTCCTATATATCGACGTTGGCACTTGCCACAATCTATTCACTACATAGCTAGCTTCAAGAATATTTCATCTGCTTGCATTTCATTGCATATTGTGAGATATCTACCAGCCCTGCAGACTCCCCTACCTCACCAAACTACATCTCAGCAGTACCAGCAGAATGACTGTGCTGGCTCTATGAGCACCATTGCATTGCACCAAAACTGCGTTTTGCAGTCACTGAAATAATGGCTGTGCTCTCTTACCAGCCACACATGGGGCGAGATGAAACACCAAATACCCCGAGAATTGCTGCCAGTATTTTCTTCAGTTGCGCCAGGGGAAAGTTCATTTGCAACAGAGAAAATAATTCAAAGGCAGCGCTGCTATGCTGCTAGCTCCAAATTTCCCATTGAAAAAGGAAATATTCTACCTTTTAAAATGACTGTGCCCTGATGCCCTTTTTCATCTGTTCAACAGTACACAGTTCTGATCCAGTGAGACCCAGCTATGTCCATTCATATTCAGGTTGTGCTCCAGCAAAAGGGGGCATTTCTCACTGAATGACCGGCTGTGCCAGGCAAGATCTGTGAAATAACAAAGAACTTCACTCCAAGCCATACAAAGGAAAACGCTTTACTTTACAACAAAATATCACAGCTAAATTCTTTACAAAAATCCCTCTCTCTCTTAGCATGTCAGTTTCAAAGGACCCTTGTTTGGAAAATATTCCTAGTAGTAGAAGTTAACTTTGGCCATGGAAATGCTCAGAGTAAAGATGCCAGGAAAAGCCGCATTTGAAAGTGACATCCCAGCAGAGTTAACCCACGTGTAAAATGTGCTTTTGACAAACAAGAAAATGCTGTTTAAAAGTGAAATTTTGAATTAAAGCCCTGCCCTTGCCTAGAAAGGTGAGGAGAGTTTTGTTTGTAAACATATATGGGATATTTAGCTTTCTGGTTCAGAAAATTAAAATGCATTTACTGTGAAGCCACAGAACAGGTTTTTCCTGGCCTGGCTTCAAAGGACTTTGCTTCCTGGGAACAGGATCTGCATCCCTTCCAGTGGACCAGCCCCCGGGGCCTATGAATAGGAAATGGTGGTGGATCTTGCACCCTCATCACACTCTGTGGCTGTGCTCCAGCCTGGCACAATGGATTTCTGGGACAGATAGGTTTGACCTCTTAGCAGCACCTCCCCTCAAACTCAAACTGGGGAGCTTCAAAGGCATCTCCAGAGCAACATTGGCTTCAGGCTGGCTAAAGACTGACATTTGACTGGTGGTTGGGGAGTATGCCCTTATTTGGAAGACAATGATGGCCCATTTGGGGCAAAAGACTATTTTAGTTAATAAACTTTAAGACTTTTATTTCTGCAACCGGACAACGCAGCAATGCGAAGGTTTAACAGTTTAAATGTAATTGTTGTGTCGTTACAACAAGTCATTGTGGCTGTCCCTAGGATGTAGGTAACGTGAATGGCAGGAAAATGAAAACCATGGGAAAAGTGTACATGGTGCAACCTTAAAATGTAATGAAACATGCTCTGTGATAATAGGTACACATATATAAAATTGTAGAATTTTAGGTGAAATATTCAGCATAGATCTTCACATCTCCAAGAAATATCAATGCACATCTGCCTTGCACTTTCACTGCAGACAGTTTGACATCTTCCATGATGAATGGGCTATTAAAGTGTGGCTCGTGCCATTTCCTTGTGAAATTCCTGGTTTAAGATTTGATCACCAGGAAAAGGTTTGAGAAGAAGTAATTCTTCAACTCTGGTTCTTGTAGCATATCCTTCTGTGTTCTGTATCCCACACCCCTTTTATTTGAGCTGTTCTGAAATGACAGATACTTGAAGTCATACATGTTAAGTAATCACGTAATTCCTTTCCTAACAATTCTGCTGGCGTCTGAGCATCACTTCTAGATCTAGATGGACGTGTCAGGGGTGTCCTCATCTGCCTCCCTGTCGCTATTTCATGGGGCGCAAAATGGTGGTCGGAACCTGGTTGATTTCTCAATTCATACAATGCCAGTGGTAGGCAATGCAAGCATCCTTTCTTCAGGGTAAGTTTCAAATTGGCTATTCCTTCTTTAAGCAGGCCATTGAGTCTCTCACAGATCCCATTCGCTTGCAAGTGATAAACCAATGAAAACGTGTGCTTTATACTTAGCAACAAGCTTATTTGTTCAAAGACTTCATTGACAAAATAAGGGCCATTATCTGATCTTAATACTTCATATATTCCCCATCTAGGAAACACTTCTTGTACTAAGAATTTTGCTGCGCAGGTGGAATCTGGATGTGCACATGGACCAGCCTCATTCCCCCTTGAAAAAGGACATACCACTACAATCATACATCTATATCCATTGCTGACTTGCAGCATGTCAACATAGTCGATATGTAAATGCTGAAAAGGACATTTAGGTCTCGGCATAACTACTCTAACTGTACGCAATGTGTGCCCAGCAGTAAACGTTTGACATACAATACAATTTACTACATAAAATGCAACGTGTTCTACTAAATTTGGAACGAACCAATCCTCTGCAATCATTGCAGCAAGGCTCTCTCTAGTAACATGCGCAGGGTAGTGTAGCTGTTCTAACGTCACCCTTAATAAGGCCACAGGCATCATCGGTTTTCCAGTGCTCTCTTGTCGCCACAGTTCTTCGGTAGGGGTTAAACAACACCCCCTCCATGTCCACAGGTCTTTCTCATCCTGATGCGCTTCCCCTTGAATTTCTACCAGCTGAAAAGTGAGACGGTAGGCGTGCACTTATTAACACTTCAAATTCCCCATTGACCGTGTGCTTTATCATTTTGATCGATTCTGGATGAACCATCAATTAAAAGAATCTCCACCGCTGCCAACACATTCTCCTTTACTCTTGGGATCTCGTCATGAAATTCTTCATAGTTCGAACAATCGTGCGTATGCTCAGCTTCTGCCAGTGGCCCTGCTAAAAACATGGCAGGATTCACTATTCTGCAACAAACTATTTTGATAGCTGGATTTGATATAACCACCACGTAAGCAGAAGACCTTTGAGAGGTTAATGTGCCTTTAGGTTTTTTTAAAATGGCAAATAATGAATCCCTAAAACTGGAGCTGTGCAGATTGCTTTTTTCAACTCATCAAACCCTTCTACCATTTCTTCAGTCCAAACAATGTTTTCCTATGTTGCCTTTGCTTTCTTCAGAGCTTGCAACATGGGCCTTATGTATGAACTGTAGATAAAGACCCATGCTCTCACATAATAACATAGTACCAAATATCCTTGCATGTGCTTTATCATATGTGGCTTTACTGTTTTCAAAATAGCCTCAGCTCTCTCTGGAGTGACCTTTTTTCCATCATGCGAAATTAACTGACCTATGTACAACGCTTCTTCTTGACAATACTGCAATTTCTCTTTGTCTACTTTATATCCTTTCTCTGCAAGAATAATCATCAGTCGAACTGAATCGCATTTGTACTCTTCTTCTGAGGTGCTGTAGACCAATATGTCATCTACGTATTGCAACACCACACTTTCCAAATCAATATTGCTTAACTCCATCTGCAAAACTCTATTAAAAATCGTAGGAGACTCACAGTACCATTGAGGTAATCTCGTGCTTTTCAACTAAATCTGACGAAACTTAAATTACGTCAGATCTTGAGAATCCTTATGCAATGGGATTGAGAAAAATGAATTTTTCAAGTCAATCACCGTGAAATATTGTGCCTCAACAGGGATACTACATAAAATTGTCACAGGATTAGGAACTAGAGGAAACTCAGCCTCTACAATCTGGTTAATCGGGTTTGATTGGATAACTGACGTATTACACAGTGACTCTGACGTCACTAAGATACCCTGATCCATCATGGCAGATATTGTCTTAAAAATACCTTCATCTGCCTCTCGAGACATGGGATACTGTCGTGCTTGAGGTAAAATTGCTCCTGTATCAATTTAATCTTTACTTCTCCGGCTCCCTTCAATAGGCCTACATCATAGGTGCCTGTTGGCCATAATGAAGCTGGCACCTTTGCCATATCTACATCAAAAAAACTGGGACATTTAAATGTTAGCATAATTTTTTGAGGAATCAAAAAATAGTCTATAGGCACCCCTCTGCGAGAACAAACACGGCCCGTTGACCTGTTCTTTAGGAGGGAACCACTCAAGAGTCCGCAGCCACACTTTAGCTCACTGTACCTTTCACAGATGGTAAATATCCATTTGCATATCAGTCTTTGTTCCACCATATGGGCAGTCCAGCACTGAAATGCAATGGCAATTCCCTTCTGAACAAGAGTACCTACAATAACCCCATACACCTGTTTGAAGCTTGTTGGGCCTCATCAGTGAGGTGGAGCTTTGCCTCGCTGAGCCCAGTGAGCAAGGGGTCCACGTCTGGATGACCCTAGGAAACATAGGGTGACTAAACCTAAGTCCCTTAAACAATAAAAAAATAGTCCATAGGCGCCCTTAACCGAGAACAGACACGGCCTGTGGCTGCTGACTCTCGAGTGGGTGCCTTCCCAAAGAACAGCTCAATGGGCCTTGTTCATTCTCGCAGAGGCAATGTGGGCGAGGTGGTTGAGGTGGGGGTACTTGGCTCCTTCTCTACAGTCCCTAAAAGTGTTGTTTATTATGTTCCTTTAACATGCATCTATGTTTTCAGAAACCTGACCAGAAACGACTACAGATTACAGACGTGCATGTTGTCAGTCCTGTTACCAAGTTCCCAGTGCCCCTACTCTGTGTCGGCACTTGCTACTTCATTAAAATAGGGTCCCCCTTTGCGACCCAAAGGAAAAAGCCATGTACAGTCAGCCTCCTCTGGCAGCCCCTCTCTGGCAGACCCTTACCTGCAGTGCTTAATTTGTGGGGGTGTTTGCCAGGGCGTAGCCCTGGCACCTATTTCGAGGCCCCGGCACTTATTGTCTCAGACTCAGTTTGATTATGATGTGGTGTTTTGGCAACCTTATTATTGTAAATGTCAGACACATAATAAATACCTATAGAATCAGTGCAAAACGTAAATGATGATTGTGTTTAAAGAAACACTTAAACATTTGTCTCATGTCAATACACAACTAGCATGTTATTTCATGTGGATTTTGATTGGTATTTGTAAATCACACATCTGCTATAGTGATCGAGCACATCCATCAACCACAATAAGCCGGTGGGAGTTGCAACTTTAACCCCATTTATGTTGAAAGCATGGGAGCAGTCGTGGGTGGTGGATACACTGGGCGGGGAGCTCCCCATCCTGACATGTCATGGTGTGTTCGAAAATATTTGAGCCCCAGCAGTTATTTTATTTTAAATTAAACACCTCATACCTGCCAGATACAATGCCGTGGGATCCAGACGGAAACAGCGAGTTATCGGCTTCCTCTCATGGCAGCAACAGGTTCTAGTGGAAGCACGAGACTGTGGAAGAAACTGATCCCACACAATATGATTTTGAAGAGTAGCAAAGAGCAGAGACAGTTGATTACCTTGCAGCATAACACAAAAAACAGCAGCATGTCTCCCTCTAAACTTCATGCAGCAACCCAGACCTGCCCCCTGAACATGGTCTTTTTTGGAGAAAGGGAACAATAATTACAATTGAATAGGTTCAAGAAAAATAGGTGCTCTCAGAATACTCCTGTCTTTTGTCACCCTTTGCATAAAGAAAGAATACATTTATTCAAGCTCTGTTGTAGAATCAATCTTATTCTTTATCAAAAGTTATACAGTTCAACATAAAATGGACGCTCCAGAGTTAACATAAAAAAGGGAGGTTTTTGACCGGAAGTACAGAAAATATTTACAACACACGGAACCAAAAGTTTCTTGGTAAAACAACCACTTTGTGTGTGTAAGACAAAATCGAATTCAAGTATCATTTGTCATGAAGTTCACATGAGAATAGCAAACATATAAACATTTGGACATTTATAACATCACATAAACATTTTTTTTTAAAAAGTCATTTTCTCTGTGTAAAGCAGCATAAATATACTGCAGTTGGGGATAATGCGTCTACACCACAGTGTTTCAGCCGTTTCTAGGTGGGCTTAGTATGCCACACCTGGTGTATGGCCTTCATCAGGACGGGGTTCTGTACTGTATGATGTCTGCGCTGCAGGGGGAAGGGAGACAGTTGTCAGGGGAGTATTCATGCACCGATTATTTAAAGACGAATAAATCATGCGCTTTGTAGTATTGAAAACACACACAGCTTACCTATGGGTGTATTAATTCCACAGGTTCTCTTATTTAGAAGATGTTTAAGCCACAAGGGCTAATATCTGTCTGATCCTATTGTGAAAAACAGAAAGATTGGGGTTTCTTATTAGTATGATGATCACCTTCGTAGGGATTGGAAACAACTTGGTCAAGGCGGGCACTATTTTCATAAAACAGACTCTTACCTCTAAGCCGGAGGTGAAATTTCACTTTTAAATGAGCCTAGTTTCTTTTTTTCTTTCAAGTGGCCCCACGGGCAAAAACCTAAATGGAGCGAGAAGGTCTAATTATTATTTTATCGCACTGAAGGCACCTCAATGGTTCTAAATGTCTGCCGGGTGCGCGCAAAATGTCCTTACCTGTCAGGGTGCAGGACCTGCTCGCAGTCTGCCGCTGTAGCGTTCGAACCGCTGAGTCATTCTATGATTCACGGAGACCTGGCTGAGGCATTAGTAACGTTGTTGCTAGGTCTCCGTGATCATTTATAAGGCGGCCATCTTAGATGGGGTTAGGTTGCCGCCGATAGTATAAACGAGTGATAATGTTCCATCAATCGCTCGGATTGTAAAAGGAAAGTATTTACATGGGTCCCCATGTCTACGGGATCCAAATGTGTAATTTAGACACTGTGTTAGTAAAGGTTGCTTTGGCAACCAACAATGAGAAAAAAGAAGTGATAATATTGTATCAATCGCTAGAATTGTACAACGAAAGTATTTACATGGGTCCCCATGTCTATTGAGATTCAAATGGGTAATTTAGACCCTATGTTAGTATCGGTTGTCATGGAAACCGACACTGATTGCCCAACTATAGGAGAACGGGCAAAGAGGTTAAAAACGGGTCGGGTTAAAGGAGAGTGATTCTGACCCTCCCCTTTAGCACTGGGGGCGGGACCTCATCACTAGGCATAGATATGCTGATTGTATATGCTTGACCAGTACAAGTGAAGTTCTTAAAGCAGCATCACAGCAAACAAACACGAAATAGTGCAAAAGGGTCCCATACAGAGTCTAATACAAAAAATACACATGTGTGCAATTGACATTTTGCATTGTCTTTGATAGCTTTGTGTACAGTTGCATAGTTAAACGACATTAGGACACGTTGTTTTGCAAAGAAAATAATGGTACATCAAGTGACTATTGTTCGTAATCGCCATAGTGTACATACTTCTAAATAAGAGAACCTGTGGAATTAATACACCCATAGGTAAACTCTGTGTGTTTTCAATACTACACAGCGCATGATTTATTCGTCTTTAAATAATCGGTGCATGAATACTCCCCTGACAACTGTCTCCCTTCCCCCTGCAGCGCAGACAACATACAGTACAGACCCCCGTCCTGATGAAAGCCGTACACCAGATGTGGCATACTAAGCCCACCTAGAAACGGCTGAAACACTGTGGTGTAGACGCACTATCCCCAACTGCACTATATTTATGCTGCTTTACACAGAGAAAAAAATGTTTATGTGATGTTATAAATGTCCAAATGTCTATATGTTTGCTATTCTCATGTGAACTTCATGACAAATGATACTTGAATTTGATTTTGTCTTGCACACACAAAGTGGTTGTTTTACCAAGAAACTTTTGGTTCCGTGTGTTGTAAATATTTTCTGTACTTCCGGTCAAAAACATCCCTTTTTTTTTAATGTTAACTCTGGAGTGTCCATTTCATGTTGAACTGTATAACTTTAGATAAAGAATAAGATTGATTCTACAACAGAGCTTGAATAAATGTATTCTTTCTTTATGCAAAGGGTGACAAAAAACATATATTCTGGGAGCACCTATTTTTCTTGAACCTATTCAATTATAATTATTGTTCCCTACTAACCCTCCTGGGTAGAATAGGCTCCGAGCCAGGAGCCCTAATTTTTTAATCCTTTTTTGGAGAAATACATGCTGAATAGAAGCAATATTTATTGAAGAAGATGACTTCATACTGTTGTGGATTGTCCCTGGAAGTAGCCTTTTACCACTTCAGAAGTGAGTCCCTTTCCTACGTTAGTCCGTCATCATATTCTAATGCACCGGCTGTACCTAATCATATGATCAGAACCTTCTCAGAGTGGCAGCACTCGGCGGTCACCTTATTTTATTTTTTGCATTTGTAAAGCACCTAAGACCGGAAGCCTCAAGGCAAACTTGGGATACCTGCCACCCTCCTCCCATCCTGGATGTCAGTATCTTTACATTATACCACATTCTGTATGCAGTCTCCTATTGTTCATGCGTCCAAGTCTTGGCATTACTGCAGAGTCGGTAGATCCTCATGCCAGCAGTACATTGCCACTTGGTCTCATGCCAACATATTTTTCAGCTCTAATGGATGTGTCTCGTGTAAACGTACCAGCAACCCTAACGAGGCAGCCTCATAATGCTGTTTATTTTCTATAGAAGCAATTCACAGGCTAATTCATGGAATAAATGTGCGCCGAAAAGGGGAGCTCAAGCGTGAAAATCGCAGCGCATGCGTGCTAAAGCCGCGCACGCAGCCGTTCGTCGATTCATGGAATGCGCTGCACGTGTAATCCCTGGGATGTGCGCCAAATCCGTGGGTGGCGCACACGGGCACACACATCACTAAACGCTGTGTGCGACGCGCACAGCGAAAGCGCACGACACATGTAGCGCACTCAAGAAAAGGGGGCAGAACACGGGGCGTAACACGCGGAATGGGGAACAACGCGTGAAAATGTGGGCATTACGGGGGAAGTACCAGAGGTAAATGCTCGCAACGCCCACATGCGTGCTAACAACACGTATTCATGGAATCGAACAGGGGAAACCCGTGCGCCAAAAAAGACACGCTAATCCGGAAACATGTACGCCAGCAGGAAGCAGGCGTAAGCGGCCCCGCACAGCATAAAAGTGTACGCAAACAACAAACAAGCTCATACGCTACGAGGAATATACCATTCCTCGCAGCAGTGGTCGTGGGACACCGCAGGAGGAGGAGGATAGCCAGGCCCCACATTATTTTACCCAGGACCAGCCTTTTTGGGATGCCTGATGACCAGGTCTATGGGAGGTACATGTTTCCACCACTAATAATCCTGGAACTGGTCAGGGTGTGGGAGGATGACCTCACATCACCCACCCTGTGCTCCCAAGCACTGAGCCCCTTGGAAAAGGTGCTAAATGTACTGCACTTCTTGGCACCTGGGTCATTTCAGCAGACAAGTCCCATTGTTGGGAGTGTCTCACAGGCCACGCAGTCAAGCTGCCTACACCAGGTGTTGGCGATCATGACTGCATGCCCCTCAGTCCGCAGGCACATATACATGCCCAGAACACCTGCAGAAAGGCAGACCGTCGTCGAAGACTTTTATGGGGTGGCACACTTCCCCAAAGTGCTAGGTGCCATTGATTGCACCCATGTGGCTCTACTTCCTCCCAGGGCCACTGAGCACATCTATTGAAACCGCAAGCACTGGCATTCCATCAACGTGCAGGTTGTATGTGATGCCATGGGAATCATCACCTCAGTATATGCCAACTATCCAGGGTCCAGCCATGATAGTTTCATATTCCGAATGTCACCCCTAAACCGGGACCTGGAAGCTGGGAGGCATGGTGACACATGGCTAATTGGTGAGCACAAATGCCTCTGCACATGCATGCATGTCAGACACTGAGAAATGGGAAAACCCAACTAATAACAACCATTATCACCTCCCCAGGGGACAGTGCCTACCCTCTGAGCACCCACATGATGACGCCAATACGGAACCCCACCACACCACCCGAGGTAAGATACAACACAGCCCATATTGCAACCCAGGGCACAGTGGAGCGCACATTCGGAGTGCTGAAGTCACGCTTTCGCTCCCTTGACCGCTCTGGTGGGCAGCTGCTATATGCGCCACCAGTAGTGCACAGGATCATAGTGGCAGCATGTGTCCTGCACAATGTTGCAACCCGGCGGGGCGTGCCGGTGGACATGGTGGTGCCCCCACATCCCCAACCACATGCATGGCCGCTGCGCATGGGAGGTGAAAGGGCACGTGGTGAGACCGCCCGTACCCAGCTTGTGGCAAATTTCTTCACCTAAAACCCCACCCCTGCAGAGTGCACACAGGCCTGGCACATACCAGCTGACAATATATGATGATGACAAAAGGGACAGTCAACTGTCACAACCATACCACTCTGAGATTGTTTACCTGGAAATGCTACATTGTGTGCATCCCTAGCTACTTAAACACACCCAATGCTGTGTCAGTAAAAGGCACACATTCCTGCAGCATGAAGGACTACCCCCTTGCAAAATACTACAACCAAATAGTGGCATGTCACCCAACCCCTCCCTAACCCCATATCAGCTACCCAACACACCATGGCATGACATGCTATGTGAAAGCAACCAAATGAATGCACAACACATGACACAAGTGTCACAAAGTGCACTGTCCCAAATGGAAACAGGCCAGAGACAATTTCCTCTCACTAATGAAAAAAAAACAGCACACATGAACAAATACTTACCAGCAAGACAGAACATTAGCACAGGATCCAACAGTGCCAACGTATGACAGTAAAAAAGGAAAGTAGTGCAAGTGTCACAACCTGACAAAGGCAGCACATCGACCCCATCCAACTGCAGTTTGTTGCTGGTAGGCAAATGTGGCAGCGTACTGCATACAACATGAACTGCATCTGCAATGGAGACAGGCTTGTTAAGACATGAAGAAGCTACGTGTATATATGCAAAAAGTCCTGTATGTAATACTATATACAAATCAACCATTCAGTGGAGAAATGAACACCAATCCCAGGGATGTATACATAGTTTGGACTGCAGACTGCCCACAGAATTATGGAAGCCCAATGCATCTGTATAAGTTACTGTCACTTGGTCACACCCTTTGCGAGCCCATGGAAAAGGAAAGCAGGAGGTGCGTGTGTGTCAGGAACCCAAGTTTCTAACCCAAAGAAAGGACAAGCCTGCATGTGCTCAGCTAAAATACACAGTGGATGCCTATGGGAGCCACACAAAGCAACACACTGTAACATGAATTCACAATCTGAAAGAAAATGGTTATGAACAAAAAAGTAAATGCAAATTAAATAAAGAAAAAGAAAAAGTAAATGAAAAGTAAAACAAATAAATAAAATAATAAAGTAAAAATCAGAATACAATTTAAATAAATAAATTAAATGAAAATAAAAAAAACAAATTAAAAATTAAAAGAAAATGAAAATGAAAATAATAAATAGAAAAAAGAAGAAGAAAAAAAGATAATAAATAAATTAAATACTAATTCTAATTTGCAATTCGGAATGAAATAAGAAAAAACCAAAAGAACAAAAAATCAAAAATGGCCATGTGTCGACCGGGGGGGGTGCACCCAGGAGGGAGGGAGGAGGTACAGGGTGTACCCCAAGACACACATGCGTCGATGTTGAGAAAAAAAAACCATCCATGGGCTCATGGCCTGCATGGCTACCCTACAGTGGGAGAACTGCCGTCGCTGTAATCACCCTCTGATGGTACATTAGAAGGTGCGCATGATATGGGAGGCAGACCATGCAAAGCCCTGGCATGCTCCTACATTGCAGCAAGCATGCGGGTCTGAAAGTTTTGTTTCTGCATGATGATGGTACGGAGAGCCCCATGCAGCACCTCACTGGTAGCACACATTTCTGCCTGCAAGGCCTTGCGTGATGCCCGGATCTCCTCACGGGTTGCCTGGAGCTCAGCTGAGAGTGTGCGTGTTAGCTGCTCCAGCTGCTGTTCTGACCTTGTACTCTGGTACACCGCAAGTGCACCAAGAGTATCTCTGAGGGACCTGTGTTCTAACCTCAGGGCATCCCTGTGGGCCTGTGACTCTGCAGATATGGCTGTGCGCAGAGTCTCCAGTCCAGCCCATCAGTCCCTGTTGGACACCAACATGTCCTCCCTGTGTGAGCGTCACATGGACTCTGTTGCCTGCTGCTGGAGCGCCACCTGCCTTTCAAGGGAGGAGAATGGGAAGTGGCCACCCTATCCACGGCCTGAGCCATCATCTCACACGAAGCCCCCTGTTGTGCTGCAATAGAATACATGGAGTTCTCCCACACAGTATTGCCTGGTGGCGCACGGCCACCGCGTTGGTGGGCACTACACCTGTTTGGGGCAAGGTGATGTGCACCTTGCTGTGCTGGCACTGCCTAAGGCTGCAGGACTGCCATTCCTCCTTTGATCTGCTGGCCCAGGAACAGGAGCAAATATAGTGGAGTGTGACCCTGCATCCGTAACCGCCACAGGTGGACTTTCCAACACTGAATGCCCCATAGAGGGGTCTACCCCCAGTGCAGGTGGGTTGGACAGAACATCATCCCTGCCAGAAACACTCACCTGCGACGGGACATTTGTCTCAATGTCAGATTCAGCACCTGAGTGAGCCATAGAGGTCTTCGGAGGTGTACCCAGAGATACCCGTGGACAGGATGGTCTGTAGTGCATTTTCACCCACCACCACCCCAAGTCCTCCACTGGTGCCTGGTTGTGGCTGTGAGTACTCCTGCCTCTGTGCCATCTCCTCCTTCTCAACAGCATCTAGTGCCTCATCACCTGCAAAAACATAAAAGAAAAGTAATGAAGACAGGCATGAGCAGCATAGCCCACACACATAGGCATCACGAGGTACACATCGAATACATAAATGACACATGTCACACATGACAATAACTCTGGCATGCATGCACTGGCAATGAAGTGGAAGGGGAGCCGAAAATCAGACACTGAGGACTCCAAGATGGAAAAGCAACACATGTGCTGCATGCTGCATAGCACCTGCATCACACATTATCCTGTGAGTGGCATGGACAATCCACATACATGACACATGCCAGCACACAGATGGCACGTAGCACAGCCATGGCAGATTTGACAAGGACACCCAGATGGTAGCAAATCAGTACTGTCACCCATCCATGTGAGATGGACATCATGAAATAGAACATGCAAAAGAGTGTGACAAAACATGCATTTGCCACACGCTGCAACAAAGCCAGTGTTCACTAATACAGTGATGGCAGGCACATGGATACATCAATAGTTGGTCACTTGGACATGACAGAAGACAATTGTCATGCTGAACATTCAAACAGGGCCCCGGAGTGATTGTGTGCAGGGCATGTGTAGGTGCACATTACTCAATCAGCCTGATTGGTGAAATCATTCCCATAACATGTAAACAAATGTGGGGGATTGTGGGGTGAAATCTATGTCTGAAGTATGTTGAATTTGGGGCAGAACGGCACAAAAAGGTGTGTTAATCATGCAAAGGATTCCATCAATCAGGCAGAATGAACAGGAAAATAATATGAACAATGTTGTGACATGATGACAGTTGAAGGGCAAGTGCAGTAATCAGGTGCAAATTTTTAACTGCAGTCAGAAGGGATATTGTAAAACCCAAACTCAAGGCTTGGGGATGATTGGAGGCACCACATGGGTGACCCATAGCAGTCATGACTACACAGCCTCACCTGGAACTCAATCACAAACATCACCCAAGCAACATACACATGGTTTGCACACACATGCATGCCCACTCACTGGACATTGCCTCAAGATCTGGAAGGTCTCCCGCGCTTTGGATCTGATCCTCTGTGATGAAGCCTCCAGTGATTGACTCATGTTCTGTGAGTACTTCCTCTTCTGGTGGAGACCCACTGCCAGTCACCAGAGTAAAGGCATGATTGGAAGCCAGCTTGTTTTTTGCTCTGCCTTTGTGGTCATTCCACCGCTTAGAGCAATCATCAGCTGTGCGCCTCACAAATCCAAGGGAACTAATCTGGTCCGTGATGCACTGCCAGTGGGCCCTACGTTGAGCAGTCATAGTCTTGCACCCTGCAGTCACCAGTATTTCGCAGCCATGGACCGACACATAGCCCACAAGTGCGTCTAGTTCCACATCATTGAAACTCTGCTTCCTTGACGTGCCCGAGGGTGGAGCCATGTCTGGGGTCCCAGCCTATACCGCTAGAGCACCCTTCTTCCTCTTGAGAGGTGGTGCAGACCCTGACTGGCTTACGTCGCTCTGGTCGGTAGGGGCTGAAGCGCAGGTGGACTGGGCACTGGAAGTAGCCAAAGGCACGATGACCAAAGGTCTCACTGCAGGCATTGGCTGCTGGGTAATGTTGGCAGGACCAACCTTGGTGTGATGGTCTTGGACCAACACTGTCCCGGCTGGGTGATTCGGAGTTGGGGTGGATTGCACTGCAGCTGCCCCTGCAGCCTCCTCACCCTGGCTACTTGGGGCAGCAGATGACATTGCTGCCCCAGATCCATGTGGCCTGGTGACAGCAACTTTCACCGCCACACGTGGCTTTGACTTGGTGACACGGAAGTCAGCCTGTGAGTCATCCTGTGCCAGTTCGGTCAACAATATGGGCCGGGTTAACAATGCCTGAGCTGGGATGGTGTCAGCTGCATCTCCCCGACCAATTGGGGGGAGGGGGCATAGGTATCCCTCATTGGTCCTCCATACACTGGCCTCTTGGGCCACCCTGCACATCCTGGCCATGTCCCCTACAGCGGACACCTCTTGGAGGCCGGCCACCTTTGCCTCCCTTACCACTTGGTCGCCTCCCAACCATGACACTGATGTTCTTGTGCGAATGGGAGGTGCAGTAAACAATTGTCTTGGGCAATTGGGGTGAAGGGGGCAGGGTGCTAGATGGAATACGTACCCTAGTGCTCTAGCAAGGCTGTCTGTGACCCCTGGGGGAAGATGACGGGTCATGCAATGCTCAGGCACCCCGAAAACAAACTTTTATCTGCACGCGACCCCTGGTAGCCTACGTGCGTGGAATAAAGAACCCGCACTACGCTGTGGCACCCAGAAACACAAAAATAAGCGTACGTGTGGTACACGCAGGCTGCAATGACCTCTGAATCGGTACACAACACACGGGGGCAACCACAGTTGAAAAATACGTGCGCGACTCACCATCTGCCTGGAAAAAGAACATGAAAAAGATGCACGTGTGCGTGTTGGCAACACCCCCGCCAAAAGAAGAATTGAACGCTGTCTGAGTATACAAGGAGTATGAACTGGAACCGTTGTGAAGTAATCGCGTGTGAACCGACAAGAAGTACAAGAATCACCCGCTCGCTCTCCACAAAAAGCACGTACACGAAAATGGCGTCCTACGCGTACCTTTTAACCCAGCCCACACGTGTGACATCACTTAGGCGTGTACGCGCTAAGGGCCTTTCCTTCAATTACACGTAGTGACACCGGGACGTGCAGTTTTTGCACGTGTACAATCACTATGCACCCATGTGGAGGGAAACGACTGTGCGCGTTATGTCACAGACGCGCTTACGCGCTAAGGGCCTCTCCTCAAATTACATGCTGACGTGCAGTTTTTTCAAGTGCCAAATCACTAAGTATCAAGCTGGCCATGCGACAACACACGGACGACCACGCTCCTGCCCAGAAGACCATTTTCCTGGCCCCCAGAGCACCGAGCCCACGCCCACCTGCCATCTGCTGCTGCCTGCCTGCCTGCTGGCCAGGTGCCCTGCTATTTGGTGCCTGCACGTCAGCCATCTGCATGGGTCCAGTTGATGTGACCACCCCTGCTGGAACAGAAGACTCCCAACTGAAGTTCCATTGCTCCACAGCCCAGCACCAGGACCTAGTTGACCACCCACACCTGCCTCGGGGGTTGCCATGTCGGGGGATACACCATCGGAGGCCACTGGCAACCCCCAGCCAGAGAGGCAGAGGGCTACGAGCTTCAGTGCCGCAGAAGTTGGTATCCTGGTGGAGCAAGTCCTGGTGCATTATGATGCCCTCTTCAGAAGACGACGCGCTGACAATGAAAGACGGAAGAGGATCTGGAAGGACATTGTGGCTGCCATCAACATGGAGGGGGTGGCAGCCCGCGACATGTCACATGTCCGGAAGCGCTGGGAGGACTTCAGGTCCAGGACCCTCTGCAAGTCCCGGCGCCTCTTGGAGGCAGCGCACGCAGAGGGGTGCCGGGTCCGCCTTACCAACATCCAGATGAGGGTCCTGGAACGTATACGCCCAGTGCTCCACCTCCAGGTCCTTGAGATGCAGACCCATCTGGAGTCGAGTGGTAAGTGTCCATGCATACTGATTGGACGCAGTGCATGTTGAGGTGTGCCAGGAGTGTGCAGGTTGGACATATGTCTTGAAAGGCCCATGTATGGATGTGTATGTACAGGGACATGAGCCTGCCACATGTGAGTCCAGTCATGTGTGAGGCACATCAATGTTGTATGTGTTGAAATGCATGATGCACGAATGCATGTGGGGATGCACACATGTTAGCATTTCTGTGTATGTACTGTGGCATGGTTGGGGTACACATGGATGCTGGTTCCATCATCATGTACGTGCACAGTGTGTGTGTGTGTGTGTGTGTGTGTGTGTGTGTGTGTGTGTGTGTGTGTGTGTGTGTGTGTGTGTGTGTGTGTGTGTGTGTGTGTGTATTTGACATGTGTTGGACTGTGATACACCATGGATGCATGTGACACCGCCATGTAGGATTGGCAGATGTGACATAGTTGCTGATGATTTTACTGTGACAGGTGTTGGAGATGTACAGATGCATGTATGTCTGGTGGCGTGTGTGCATGTGTTCTGCACTCCTAGTGTTGCATGTGACGTCAGGATAACCTTTGGATGCTCATGCTGTTGTATGTGTATGGATGGTGCTGCCTGCTGCAACATTCCTGTTAATTTGTGCATGTGTGTCGGTTCAAATGTTGTGTGTTGGGGAGTGTGATGCCATCTGTGAAGTTTGACACTGCCACTCATGTACAACTGTCATGTGTGTATAAGATCATTGTACAGTGCCCTGATGCCTGTGTTCTGTCTCTCCCTGTCTGCAGTGTCAACTGATGAAGAGGGCGGAGACGGTGCTGTGGAACACAGCGGCAGGGATCCCACCACCAGCTGGAGACGCAAGGCCCAGCTCCCCTCCCGGGTTGTCATCTCTTCTTGGAGTGAGGAGTCTGGTGCCGTGCCCGCAGCCGCAGCTGCCGAGGGTAGGTCCAAGAGGCAGAGGTCGGAGTTGGACTCCTCAGCAGCAGAAGGACCAGCTGAGACCCCACAGGGGCCTATGGAGGAAGATGGCACAGAGTCATCCAGTTTGGTGGGGGGTTTGGCTGAGGAAGAGGCTGTGGAAGGCCCACACACGGGGCCTGGAGGGGGGCATTCCACTGGTGCTAATGGTGCAGTCCAGGGGCAGGGACAGGAGGCAGCACAGGCCGCCGCGGAGGTGCCTGTGTGTAATCCTGTCCCCGATCCTGTGACTGCATCATCCCGCACCAGCAGGGATGCCTTCGTCCAGACCCATTTTCAGGGAGGGGATGCGTGAACAACAACTGGCCTTCCTCTCCCTGCGGACGTGGCTATCCAGGACTGGGTTGAGCCTGTCCTGGCTGGGGTGGCGTTGTGTCAACGTGGCATTCGGGATGACGTGCAGGGTTCTCGTGTGGACAATGCATTTTGAATGCCTCATTGACCTCGCCGACCTACTAGGACGGGTCAACAGTGCTGGGTTCCTCCGTGTGCTGGAACTTCTAGAGACCCACTCCTCAACTGAACCCCTATGCATCAGTCGTCCTCTGTGTCATCTTCCTGCCCGCGTATCACCTGGGCAACCTGTGGAGCTGGCCCTGAACCAGCGGCCAGGCTGGATGAGGACACATCCCTGCCACAGTCGGGAGTCGGAGGTCCAGCAGGGGTGGCCACCCCAACAACTGGACCCCAGCAGGAGGAGGACATGCAGGCAGAGACAGGTAGGGCATGCACGGCAGCAGCAGGCTCAAGGTGGGAGCAATGATGGCTCGGGGCCATCAACATCACAGGGGCAGGCATCGGCCGGAGGGCAGGAGGACCGTGGATTGGGTGTGTCTTCCGTATGGCAGCGGTTGGCCCGGCAAATAGATGCGGAGCGGCGGCGGGCGGAAGAGGCACGGCTCACTATGGTCAGGGCGGAGAACTCCATGCGCATGGCATTGAGGCGGGCTGAGTGCCTCGAGGCAACTCACAGGGAGTTGGAGAAGGCCAGGGCTGCATCCCTGCAAGACCTCGGGGCCAGGGAAGAGGCCCACCTCCAGGATGCTGAAGAGGAGTTCGATGATGCCCTGGCCCGGGACATCAACAAGTGAGCCGTTGGACTTGCCCGCCGCCTTTGTACATAGTTCTTTAGGGTTAGGTTTCATTTCTTTTTTCTTTATTTTGGAGTTCATGGACTTTGCTCCACTTTATGTACATAGTTATTTTTTTAGGATTTTTGGTAGGTTTCCTTTTGTTTTGGCATCATGGACCCTTTGGACTTTCACTGTATATAGTTCCACACTTGTACATACTTTAGTTATTTTGTCATCCCATGGATCAATGTTTTTTTTTATTTTTTCATGTACTTTATTTGTATATTTGAAATGGACAACGTCCGTTTTTCCTCTTGTGGATTTTTGGTTTATATTGGATTTGTTTGTATTTTGGATTTCATCATTTCTTCATTTACAATTTTTATGTTTCCTGATGTTTTCTCTTTACGTATTTCAATACAAATCATATTTCTTCATTATTGGTGTTGTGTACTCTCATTGGTTTTGTGCATGTCTCTATGAACATTGCCTCAGTCATGTGTTGCCACTCTGCGGCTCTGTTGTACTATTATGCATGGCCATGGTGGTTCTTTTGAGGCTCTCATGGCATGGGTACTCTGGGAGTGGGTGCAGTGGATGGTTGCCTGCTTGTACTGGAGGCCGGGGGGATTTGTGTGGGCATTAGGCCCATGGGTCTCTTTTGTTAGAACATGGTGTTTGGTGGGTACAAACACCATGTATCGGGGCCTGCTGGCAGGTACCCGTCAATGGTGGGATGTATCAACCCACTCATCCAAGCCCTGCAACATCACTGAGCATTTCTGTCAGCAGAAACATCAGAATGACCACTGGAAAGCATGCTGCTCGCTCAAAATCATCCAAAAATGTGCATTAATAATCGGAAAGATCGGCCACCATCCACTTTTGCCTATTTTAGCGAGCAAAGGAGATCACTGGCCAAAACCACCATTGAGCTATCCACCAAGCAGCCTGAAACCACTTGGAAATAGCAATGCTGAAATCCGTTTTTATTTGGTGTCAAATTTGCAAGAATCATGGCTCACAAACCACCTAAAAAGATCCAACCTCCTTGTTGGGTGGTCGACATCATTCTCCCGCAAGAATCTACATGAATATAAGGTCCACAGAAGACCTCACCAGAAAGCCGGCGTTTTAAAATCATTTTCTTTGTAAAGTTGAACATGGAACCCCAAACCATGCCAAAGAGGAGAATTCCATCAAAATGCCATATAGAGTGCTACACATTGATTTAATGTGGAAAAAGACTGGATTAAAAGATATGTTGCTTATTTTGAATGTATAAATGTATTTTTTACAAGGAACTATGTTGCAATTGACGAGAAGGTAATCTGATTTAGTTAAAACTTTCAAGAGGCTTTCTTTCCCTGAGAACCCTTCATACATCGGGCCTTCCCACCAAAAGGGAGGATGTCGCATTGATATGCTAATCAAGAGGGGATGAGATTTTCTCTGCAGCCTGGAGGAAGGAACAATGGGGGCTTTGGGATGAATAGGAATATGCTGATTTGGATGTAACTGACAACAACTGTTCTGGGAGAGAAAGGACATGTGACCCTCTGAGTCAGCCAGCTCTGGGGGCGGAGACAAACCAGTGTGTATTCAGATAGCCCAGCAAATATATGTTTTATAAAATTGCTTATAACAAAGGGTACTGAACTGATAAAAATGTAAAACTTTGAGACGGTTAAAATGAAAAATCCACTCGCAATTTAAGACTAAGATGGACTCCGTGTGATGTTCTGAGACCAAACCCCGGAATTTATTAATATCGCAGCTGCAGTGTTTTTGCTATGAACATAAGAAATTACAGAGATGTGCTCAGATGCAGTGTGTATGCCTGTGTAAAATTTGGTGCAGAACCAATATTGGGAAACCCACCAAAAGCGCAAATAAGTGGTAATTTCTGAACCCAAGCTCGTAGGAATATGGGACTTGAACAGAGACATGCCTTAATTAATGTGATGTGTATATGTATTATGAACAACTTGTGTATCTGGGAAATATGTTTTTTGGGGAAATTGATTTTCTATGTAAAAGCAAAGGGGAGGGATTTCAGTTAAGCCATAAACACAGCATCACTCTGACTCATTCTGACACGCTGATCCTTTCTCCAGTCAGGAGACAGGGAATCCTCTAACCTATCAAATCCTTAGAGGGTTGGGCATGTAGAATCAGCCTTCCCACCCACTTTGAAAACAAATAAATAGAGACTGCTTAGGACAGATAGGGGATATACTATTTTCCACTACTCAACTATTCTTGGCGAAGCACCCTGATGAGAGACCCCAGAACTTAGACTCCAGACTCCAGATAGATCCAGAGACCAGACTCTAGAACCAAGCTCTACAACTTTGAAGCAGAGAGGCCTAATTCACCAGCTGAACCCTTCTCAGCAGGCCTGCAGAATCTAGCAACCTGATTCTAACCCCTAAACTCCCCAGGGGTTCTCACCTTCAACAGCCGGGCTGAGCTGTTTTGCTTCTCGCTAAGAACCCTGTGCTAGAACCAAGATCCAGACCCAGAGAGAGCAGTGCTGTATCCAGAACCCGTCAGACCCAGACCGCCGTGCAGTGCTGAGAGCAGAACCTAGAGTGCCTGAGACCTGTCCGGTGGCGAGTGAAGCCGAACCCTTGAGCAGATCCTGACGGGCCCCTTCCATTCCCAAGCCTAGGAGTGAGTATCTAGTCTAGAAGTGTGCATAGTCACCTCTTAGTTTAAAGTAATCTTATTCCAACCATCTCAACCTATCTAGAACTGCATTATAGAATCCTGTGTCCATCCTGATGATTCCAAATCTATGAAGCGCAATCTGTCATTTTGAAATCTTGACTTTATTTCTGAAAATCTACCTTCACAAAAACCTCTGTAACTTTTGAACCGCACCTCCTAGAACCGAAATGTAACTGTCAATTTACAGCTAAGATCCTAAGCTTTCCAACAACATTAGTTTCACGATTCACGCATGTGGAACAATTGCTGCGAATTGCCATTTAGCTCAATTTCGTTTTCTGTCAAAATAGTTGTTTCTTGTTTTCAACTGCTGAAATTCGTTTCCAACCTGATAATCATTCATGAATCATTGCCAGTGTTGACCTGAACCAATCCAAAGTAACTCTCACTTATCCTGAATCTCCTGTAGTGAATTAAAATCATTTTAGCATATTTTTCACCTTCATTGCAATCACATTCAAAAGTATTTTTGCCTTTTTTTAAATCATTCCTGTGTCTCCCTAAGCTTGCTGGGGGAACTGGGATTGAATTGCATTATTGATTGTATTTCTGAAACCTGTGTGCCCTCATTTCCATCTCTTCATATTGCATACTGGGGGGAGTGAGTAGTCACAGGGAAAAATTGATTATCTTGTCTTTTGATTGAAACCATATCAAGTTTATTTCTGTGGTGCATTTCCTTGTATCCATATAAAGTATTCTCTGATACAGTATCCTTCCTATTCCTACTCCTTACTGATTAAAGAGATTGTTGAGACTGTAATATTATCCATTGCTGATTACCGTTCATATTCATAAGTGTGCTATACCGATATTATTTAATTCATAAAAGTGTGATGTAGATATTGTTTAATTCTTCAAATAAACCTTTTAATTTGCAAAACAAACCTACTTCTTGGCTCAGTGAGGTCAGGGGGATTCAAAGAGAGGGGCGTTATATAAGGGTTCATCATCCAGATTTACAGAACTTTGACATAAAAGTATATAAATAAGGGCTTCCATTGGGCATCCCAGACTAGGCATTGACTTAGTTGGAGTGCTGGATTGAAGTCACTTACAGGTGGGTGGGAGGGGACATGATTCGGGGCTTGCTGGCAGGTGCCCGTAAATGGTGGGTGGGTGGGGGACATGAGTCGGGGCTTGCAGGCAGGTGCCCGTCAATGGGGGACATGAGTCGGGGCCTGCTGGCAGGTGCCCGTCAATGGTGGGTGGGTGGGCGGTTGGGTGGGGGACATGAGTCTGGGCTCACAAGTGCCTGCAGGGCATGGTCAGGGGTGTAGGGTAGTCCCCTGTGGTGTGGGCTGCCTGCAGGGCATGGGCGGGGGGAAAGGGCACACCCGGGAGGGGCCACAAAGCCAAATAGCGTGTAAAACTCCCCGCGTACCCACGAAATACACATACCCGCTCTCGCCAGGCTTATCGCGTGTGAAACTTCTAGCTCACCCCCGAAATACATGTACCCTGCTCTCGCCAGGCCTATCGTGTGTGAAACTTCCCTTGCACCCCTTAAATACACGTACCCCGCTCACCTAAGGCCTATCGCGTGTGAAAATCCCTGTGCACCCCCGAAATACACGTACCTCGCTCGCGCCGGCCTATCGCATGTGAAAATCCCTGCGCACCCTGAAATACACATACCCTGCTCGCGCTAGGCCTATCACGTGTGAAACTTCCCATGCACCCCCGAAATACACGTACCCCGCTCGCTTAAGGCCTATCGGGTGTGAGAATCCCCACGCACCCCCGAAATACACGTACCCCACTCGTGCCAGGCCTATCGCATGTGAAACTTCCCGCACACCCCCGAAATAGACGTACCCCGCTCGCACCAGGCTATCGCGTGTGAAACTTCCTGCGCACACCCGGAATATGTGCAGGCACCCCATCCACCCTGGGCATGCCCCACAGACAGCCCACTCACCCTCCCCATCCCCCACAGGCAGACCATCCACCCTGGGCATGTCCCACAGGCAGCCCACACCACAGGGGGTACATTTTCTATGCAATTTACCTGGTGCGAGCAGGGTACGCGTATTCCAAGCGGTGCGCGAGTACTTTTTCACATGTTTTGGCTGCCGTGAGCGGGGTACGCATAGTCTTTTCACGAGATTAGAGTGTAGCAGCCCTGTAAACTGGTCCAGGGTTAGAGCGGCCCTTTGCACCGCATTGGGGATTTCAATGGCTTTTCCTTGCGCAAGGGGCGTTCTTGGGGGCGTAACTGGTGCTGCAGGATGTTCGCGGCACCAGCGCTCAAAATGGCTTGGAAACTCCATAAATATGCGGCTCGCCAGAATGCTTTTTAGCGCACACGGCTGGCGCACGCTGGCGCACGCTCCCTCTCTGCGCTGCTCGCGTGCACTGCCTCTGCACTGAAATTTGCAGTTGGAATTAGGGGTGGTCTCCCTGGCAATGATAATTAAAGTTAAAAGATGCATATTATTAATAGAAATATTGCAAGATAATGGTGAGACATTGTTAAGCTGGCATATGGACACTGACAAATCAGATGCGCATTTATCGACTTCAATTAAAGCGCTGCAGAGCTCTTGCACATATTTCTATTGTCTGATTGGATGGACTATGGAAGAACAGCCTAATTACAGCCCTGCTAGAAGAGCCTAGGTTGATAAGGCGTTTAGCTAGGATAGAGCGATCAATATAGGGCCTGATTCATGGAAAGGTGTGTATTTGCACCGCAATTGCCACATACCGAGAATGACACTCCGCCAGCCTTCACGCAGGATAGAAAATGCGTGCCCCGCGTATTCATGGAATCTACAGCGCAAAGTAACCGTATTCGCAAGTCGTGCCCGGAACGCCCATGAAATGCCCCATGCAAAGCATAAACAGCCAGAACAGCTACATTTCGGCGCTCACCCTGGCGCAAATACACACACCCTTCAAACAGTGCATGGGCTCCCCCGGAAGCAGGCCTGCTTCTCGGGTACCCAGCACAGGGTTCCCCGTAACTATTGCCAACACCCCGACAACATGCGTATGACACTTCGTAAATCTGGTAAAACTCCGAAATTCTGCATACCAACCCCCGTAAACCAGCCCAGCACCCTACTATGCAGCGTACGCACACCCCTAAGTCTGATCAGAACCCCGCCTGCATGCAGCCATCCCTAAATCTGACATGAAAGCTCACCCCTTCGCTGCGAATCCTATGCGCAAGTGTCCTTAAGCCTGCCTTCGGGTGGCGAATCGATCGAGGGATTTGCGCAGGCATTACGCAAGCGAGAGGTTGCGCGGTCACATCCATGACTACACTTTTCTGTGTGCATTTGTGGGCATGCTATGGACAGCCTGCGGCCCGTCCTTCGTAGCGCCCACTTTTTCCCTTGTTCTTCCTCATTTTTCAAATTCCGCCGCCTCCTCTACCCACTGTGCAGGCCTCACCCACGCTCTGCGTGGAGTCTCGCGCAAGGCACTCTGCCACTCTTAGAGCCGTGCCGAGCATGTGCAAAATCCACAGAAGTCCATGGAATATCCCGTGCATTCGATTCCATGAATCAACAAAGGAGATTACGCACGCAGTTTGGCGCGCAAGTACTCTATTATGAATCGGGCCCTTTATGGTTACAAAATAACCTTTCCCTTATTTGACCCCTATGAATTGCATCATACATTCTATAGATCAGGACGTAGGTCGATTTACAATGATGCGCCGGTTGAACTTGCTGCCGACGCTTACGGTTATGGCTTATGGCGAGTCGCTCCCAGTAGAGGAGAGGAAATATAGAATCTGTAAAAAGCATCTTGAAACCTCTAGACATCTCCTTCCCAATGCCCCAAGATGTCTATAATGTATGAATTACAATATCAAAGATATGTAAGCCGGTTCCAAGACATTGTGGAAAATCAATTTTGGGCCACTGTGATGATTGCCCAATCAAGGGTTATGCCTAACTAAGCGATTACAGCGGAATCGCCTTAGAATAATTGTGTTTCCTCTTTATAAATGGTTATATTGGAATGCACAGTTAGGTTTTTTCAATAATTGAATTCGAACCAGTTATGTTTTTATTGTTGTTATGTATTGCACGTTTTTTGATTTATGATGTTGATATGTGTTAAGGTTTATGTTTGTTTGTTTGTTTTGTTTGTTTGTTTATTTATTTGTATGGCGCACCTTACCCAGGGGCAACAGGGCGCAGGCAAAAGATAATTCGAAGCTTACAATGTTGCAGAAATATACACTTTGAAGTAGTAATAAAAATAATCAGAATTACAAGGGTAAGAAATATACAAATCTTCATGCATACAAAGTCAATATCTATGCAGGGGTAGATATACAGATATGTACAGGGCTGTTAGAGGCGGGTAATCCTGAAATAAAATATTCAGGATTACAGGAATAAGAGGTATACAAATCTTTAAGCATAAAAAGACAATATCTATACAGGAGGTAAGTGTACAGATGTGTGCAGGACTGTTAGAGGCGAGGGCAGAATCACGAACAAAAGTGTCACTATCTATACATGGGTGTAGAAAGTGCAGCTAAATACAAGGGTTGTTGGAGTTAAGGTGACTGATGAGGTGTCTTCTAAAGTGCAAGTATGGTTGGTCGGCTCTTAGGTTGTGTGGCAGAGAGTTCCAGAGCGTGGCAGCTTTCACCGGGAAGCTGTTCCCGCCAATGGTGGAGAGTTTGAATCTGGGAATTATCAGATAGTTGGAATTGGTAGTTCTTGTTTGTCGGGTGGAGGACTTTCTCTTTACCTTGTCCATCAGATAACTGGGGGCGGCATTGTTGAGGGCTTTATGGGTTAGGGAGGCCAACTTTAGTTTGATTTTGTTGTCTGTGGAGAGCCATTTCTGTTGGCGTCTGGTGGTAGAGATATGATCTCTCTTATTAATGCCGAGGGCAGCTCTCAAGGCATTGTTTTGTAAGATTTGAAGCCTGTGGATAATGGCTTTGTTGGCACCGCTATAGAGGGCATTACAATAATCAAGCCTAGATAGTATGAGTGCTCTTGCCAGGATCAGGCAGCTGTCATTGGATAGGAATGGTCTGCCTGCCCTTATTAATTTGCACGTGTACGCAGTGGTAGATGCTAATGAGTTGACCTGTTTAGTGAATGACATAGTGGCATCCAGATAAAAGCCAAGGGTTTTTACTTCCCTGGATACTCTGATGAGATTGCCATCTATGTTCAATTCGGCATATTCAAGGCCTAGTTTCTTGATATTAGCAGGGGTACCTAAGATGATGAGCTCTGTCTTGTCATCATTCAGGCATAGACCATGAGATGCCATCCATGCCTGAATGATGGGATATACCCTATTCACCAACTCTCTGTCCTTACTGTGATCCCCTGAAAGTGGGAGGAGAATCTGAGTGTCATCAGCATAGTTAGTGTAGGTGACACCCAGATGGTCCAAATCGTCGAACAGGGGTTTGGTGAAGATGTTATATAGTGTGGGGGAGACGCATGAGCCCTGCGGGACTCCGCAAGTGATAGGAGAGGGGTCTGCTGCTGCTGAAGGGGAGAAGACTCTCATAGTTCTCTCACTCAGAAAGGATTCAATCCATTTGATAGCTTCTGGGGAGAAATGAGCAGCTGAGTCAAGGTGTCTGCAGAGGACCTTGTGGTCGACGAGGTCGAAAGCCGCGGAGAGGTCGAGTAAGAGGAGGAGTGCTGTTTTGCCCTTGTCCGTCAGATCATCAATTTGGGTTTTCAGATCGATGAGGGCTGTTTCCGTACCGTGTAATGGGCGGAAACCTGATTGTCTGGCGCCTAGTAGCTTGTGTAGTTCTAGGTATTTTTGAATCTGGACATAGGCAACTTTGTCCAAGATTTTCAGTAGGAAGGGTACCGTGGTGATGGGTCGGTAGTTGGTGGGGATGAGGGGATCAAGCGTCTGTTTTTTGAGGAGGGGGAGCACCCAAGATTGTTTTAGGTTGGAAGGGATACTGCCTGAGGAAAAAGAAGCGTTAATAAGTTTAGAGATAAAGGGCGACAGGTCTCTGGCTGCGTCCTTTATTATGTGTGCAGGGCAGATATCGCCTTTACAGTTTGATGGTTTAAGAGAGAGGATGATTTTCTCGACCTCAAGGGTGGTAGTTTTAGAGAAGGTGAATGAGTTAGTGTGTGTACTTGGTGAGGCTTTGGGCGGAGATGTGGGAGGGTTAGTGAGGTTTAGGGAGTCTTTTTTTAGTTGAATTTTATTTTGTAAGGTGTTTATTTTATTTGCTAGTGCTTGTTGGATGTCTGTGCACCAGGTCTGGTTCTTAGTGCAGGTGTCGGGTGTGGCAATGGGTGTCTCAAGTTCCTTCAGTATGGAAAAGAGCTCCTTCATACTTGAGTTGGAGTTGGCAATGCGGATGTTATAGGAATTCCGTTTAGCTAAACAGATTTCAGCTTTGTAATGCCGAGAGATTGTGTCAAGGATGGCTTTCTTTTCACTGGAGGGGCATGATTTCCAATCAGCTTCACTTTTTCGCTTTTTTAGGCGGAGGGCTTTGAGTTCGGGTGTGTACCATTTGTTTAAATGGGTTGTTGGCTTGCTGGTGCGAAGTTTGAGTGGGGCAATTTTGTCCAAGGTAGTTAACATGATTTTATTATATTCGTGAACTAGTGTGTTGGGATCTAGATTGTCTGGCAATGCGTTTAGGGTTGGAAGAATAGCTGGGATGATTTTTTATATTGAGATATTTTTCTTGTTTCTTGTGAGGCAGGGTGGTGCCAGTGACACGGTTGTGGTAGGTGATCTGGAGGTCAGTAGGTTAAATGAGACCAGCGAATGGTCGGTCCAGGGTAGTGGTGTGGTGGCGGAGATGACCGCTGAACAATTAGCATCTGCAACCCAGTCTAGGGTTCTACCCTTCAGGTGGGTGGGTAGGTTGACTTTTTGTGAGAGTCCGAGTGATGAGATCGTATTGGCTATGGTGGAGGCATGTATGTCTGCTGGGTCGTTGAACCCTAAGTTAAGGTCCCCTAGTAGTAGTAGTTGTGAAGTGGTTTTCGCATTGTTAGAGATTAGGTTGTGTAGATCTTCCTCGAAGGTTCCGAGTGGACCTGGTGGTCTGTAGATCAGGTGGATAGTGAGGGATTGGGTATTCTTTATGGGGAGTTTGGCAGTGAGGGATTCACACGATTGCAGAGTTTGGGTCGGGGCTAGTCTGAGAGCTAAGCTTACTTTAGATATGATGGCGATGCCACCACCCCGGTTACCTACCCGGTCCTGCCTAGATATAGTGTAGCCGTCTGGGATGGCCAGCATTAGAGATGGGCCTGCTGCATTGTGGAGCCACGTTTCAGTTAGAGCAATAAAGTCTAATTTATCTTTGATAATTAGGTCTGCTATATCAAGGGCGTGTGCGACAAATGATCTGGTATTGAGGAGAGCTCCTTTGTAGGAGTGTACATCCGTTTTTACCGAGATGTTTGTATGAATGATAGGTTTGGACTTGGTTGTGGGGATAGTGGTGCCTTTGGCGGAACTTTTGGCTTCGCATTTGGAATCAGACAAGAATCTTCGGGGCGGCTCATAAAGTTTAGAGAGTCTAGCGCGAAGTTTGTTGTTTCTTTCAGTGGTAGTGCAGGGGTTGGTGGCAAAGGTTGTAGGTCCTGACTTGCAATGATATCTTGGGTAGGAAGGGTCAGGATAGTACCTAGTTGTGTGGGAGTCGTTGGTGAGACTAGTGCCTGGTTGGGGAGGGGGGGCTCCTGAGTCAGTATCCTGGATGGGCGTGTCTGGGGATGCGGGCGTGGCCATTGCACAGAAGATGAGTAATATAGTTAGCATTTTCTGCAGTACTGCGCTGGCGTTGTGTGAGCAGAGTGGGAGTAGCAATGTAGGTGTTAAAGCAATACAAACACGTACAGTTCAATTCGGGCAGGGCAATAAAAGTGCAGTATGCAGATAGGGCAGTGACACCTAGATTCAGTTGTGATCAGGGGGTGAACTTTAGATTGCGGTAGGAGCTCTGTGGGCTCTGGGAGGACATAGGTGGCTTTGTAAACAGAACATGTGCAGGAATAGTGGTAGGCAGCAAATATGCGGTGGGGTAGCACCTAGATTCAAAATAGCACAATTAGGCAGAAATGCAGTGGGGTAACACCTAGATTCCAAATAGCACAAATAGGCAAAAATGCAGTGGGGTAGCACCTAGATTCCAAATAGCACAATTAGGCAAAAATGCAGTGGGGTAACACCTAGATTCCAAATAGCACAATTAGGCAAAAATGCAGTGGGGTAACACCTAGATTCCAAATAGCACAATTAGGCAGAAATGCAGTGGGGTAACACCTAGATTCCAAATAGCACAATTAGGCAGAAATGCAGTGGGGTAACACCTAGATTCCAAATAGCACAATTAGGCAAAAATGCAGTGGGGTAACACCTAACAGTCTTGTGGTGCACACGGGTTATGCACTTTGGTTACTATTTCCTGGGGTGTCACAGACACACATAGTGCTGGAGATAATGGGTAGCTGGGAGTAGTGCAGTAGTGTTGGCCGAAAGTTACCTGGAATAAGATGGGCATAGGGTGTGGCGGACGGCAGAATCAGGCAAAAACAGGCACAGAAACAGGTGGCAGGTGGCAGCGTTGGCTTACCTGGAGCAGTAAGGGCAAAGTTCCTGGCCCCTGGCTCCTATGGCTCCAAACAGGCACCCAACAGGCCTTAGTATGGCCTTCGTGTAGGCCGCCGGCGTATCCGCCTGCCGGCGGATGCACGGATGCAGAAGGAGGCGGCCTCAGCCTCGTTTCGGCGCCGCGATGCGCCCGGCATTGGGAGGTAACTGATACACAGTACAATAAAAAATAAAAATACTGTATTGATGCTAATGCATTTCTGTGTTAGAGACCCATGCTGAAATATGAAATAGATGAGTTATAAAACTAAGGTATATAATGTAAGAAGTGACACACGTAAGTCTACGCCAGAAGAAAACACAAAATTATCAAATGGAATTAAACGTTCTACGGGCACTAATTTCCTGGACCCAAAAGAAATGAGAAAACATGAAATGCTATCCAACAAAAAGCAGGAGACATATGAAAATGTCTATGACACACTCTCGAGGGGCAGCATAGTGCTCTTGATGTAATGTAATGTGTCATTTGTATTGCGCCTTTTCCCATTGGTATGGCCTCAGAGCACTGTAGATGAAAGCGCTCAGGAGACCGAAGTCCAAAGTATCAGAGATTCGTCAGAGGAGTTTAGAATGCGTGTGTGCATTTTAGCCAAAACGAGGATAGGTAGCGGTGGCCAAGTCCCTGCTAGCCACCCATGTTCAACTGCTTTGTGGATGGGTGCTGTGAGGTTGTCGGGAGATATTGCGAGTGTAGGACACTGATTATATGTGTCCAGCTAGACCACATTTTTGTCATGGGACCTAGCTGCATTCTAATGGCAGAGGTGTTCTGTGATGTGTCTTCAAATGGTGTATGATAGCGGATGCGTGCGATGAGTGGCCCTGCCTGTGGCCCTGCCTGTGGCTATTTTCCATCGTAGTGTATGATAGCAGATGCGGGCGGTGGGTGGCCGTGGCTGCGGCTATCTTCCATCGTAGTGTATGATAGTGGATGCGAGCGGTGGGTGGCCGTGCCTGAGGCTATCTTCCATCGTAGTGTATGATAGCGGATCCGAGCGCTGGGTGGCCGTGCCTGAGGCTATCTTCCATCGTAGTGTATGATAGCGGATGCGAGCGGTGGGTGTCCGTGCCTGCGGCTATCTTCCAGAGTAGTGTATGATAGCGGATGCGAGCGGTGGGTGGCCGTGGCTGTGGCTATCTTCCATCGTAGTGTATGATAGCGGATGCGAGCGGTGGGTGGCCATGCGTGAGGCTATCTTCCATCGTAGTGTATGATAGCGGATGCGAGCGCTGGGTGGCCGTGCCTGAGGCTATCTTCCATCGTAGTGTATGATAGCGGATGCGAGCGGTGGGTGTCCGTGCCTGCGGCTATCTTCCATCGAAGTGTATGATAGCGGATGCGAGCGCTGGGTGGCCGTGCCTGCGGCTATCTTCCATTGACATGGAGTGCGATACATACCTGTGTGTCCTGGCTGGTTACTTGGTTTTGTAGACGTGGCACGGATTCTGTCCTGTGGTTTGCCGGAGTGTATCTTCTCTGACGCTCAGTACATTATCTGATGGATTCATTGCTGCCTCGACCTTAGAAGATGTGTCAGCAAACGGAATGCCCTCACACTCAGCACTCAGTCAGACGAGGAACAGGGGAGTGGGTTGGTGGGAGGGCAGTGTCAGCTGCATAAAGCTTAAGGAGATGCAGGTGCAATGGAAGTTGGGGGCTCATTGGGAAGCGCATATTGTTTCTGTGTTTGGAAAGCCAGTTCGCCTTAGAAAGGACAGGATGGGTTTGTTGAGTGTATCATATTGCAATAAGACCCATGCAATTTGAGAAATGTCATCCTCCTTTGTTAAAAAAAAAAAAAGAAATGTAACTTTGAAAGTCTGTATCTCATAAAAAACAAGAATTAATTAACAGCAGGAAATAAATAAAAACAATTAAAAAAAAGCAACAATAAATACTGAACACATTCAGTGGCCTCCTGTGCCTTTTCCCAAGCCCAAGAAACATTAGAAAACATGAAATGAGATGCAATATAAATCTGGGAAAACACAAAAAGAATAAATCAATAACACTTTTTAAAAGGACTGATTTACTGGACTCATTCCAGTAACACTGGCGGAGCGAATGCAAACCTGGAACCCCATTGATACATGGTTCAGCCAGATGCATGAGGCTTTTGCCCAGTGCAATGCGGGAGACAGCAGGTTCGAACCGTCAGTCAGTCGTGAGTAGAGACTTGCAACCACTGATATTCCAGAGAACAACATGGGGCGGGGCACCTATGTGCTTGAAAAGCCGCCTATGACCACTCTTCTCCTCTTTGCAGAGAATGTGTGGCCAGCCATGAAGGTGTCTGAGGTACAACATCCTCTGCATGATGTAGCGGTACACGATAAACAGATTGCAATATCTCTAAAGCCTGTTTCCTAGGTGTATCAGAAATGAATTGTGCCCAAAATGGTGGTGAACTGACTCAATGAGATAGCTGAGCTTGTCATTAAAAAGAAAAGCGTTTTTTTACAACTGAAGATCTCAAGTACAGTTTGGCCGTTAAACCAATTTTTCGCATTAAATGTGTTGTAACATGTCCAAAGTAAACTTATTATTTTAAAACTAGTGTACAGGTCAGTGCACGCAGTCCAAAGTGCAGGTTTTCATTGACACATTAGGACCAATATATAGGACCATTACATATCCTAAGCCAATATCTCCCTCTAGTGGTCACAACAGGCAAAGCTATGAAAATTGGCATTGTCTCTATATATTCTAAGGCAACAGCTCCTTCTAGCAGTGACAGCAGGCGAAGCTACTACATTGGAAAACATACAGGGACAAAAATGCATCTGGCCTTTTATTATATTGTTAGATAAATTAGATATTGCTCAGGAGAAGCATTCTCCCGCACACCTCTTGGTTGTTCCAGGTTCCTGCACCAGGCGTGGTCACTTGTGCAAAGTAGAAGGAAATACTGGTGCCCCTCTAGTGAAAAGATGCACCAGCCACCATTGTGTGTCACACTTCAGGTAAATCAACAAATGCTCTCACTTGCGAAGTGTACCCTCAAATGCCCCAGTAAGGCCATAAGCTGCACCCAGACAGGTTCAGGTTCTGCTATCATCTACCAATTGAAACCCAAAATGCCCCAATATTCCTATCCAGTGTCTTCTAAGTCACCACACCTCACAGCAGCAGAGAAATGAATTGATAACATCTATGTTCTGGGTGTGAGATGGTGCTATGTATTTATTTTTTTTAAAGATGTATCCCTTGCAGTTTGTATATTGTGCATCACAGTATGTTTGAAGGAAAATTGCAAGAAGGTGATGACCCTTCCCTGGGCCAACTGTGAAGGGCTGTGGGGGCATTTAGGTGTTCAGGGTTGTCCTGGGTCCCATCTGTTAACTCCCGGCTGCACCCCACTGGAGCAACACACGCTCGGATTGCGCAATGTAAATAATGCCCCTTACAGTGCCTAGCGGAATGCAAGGAACAGAGCAAGAAAATGTAACAATAGCCAGTCTGACTCAAAAAGAGGGATTGGGTTCCTTCACTCCATAAGACATAGTTTTGTGCTTCTATCTGATCAATGGCAACTTCCAGACAATGTACAAAATCTGTGTTATCATTTGGATTTAAAAAGTGTGCACCTTTTATTCTGGTCATGCTTTTATGGGGTTTTAGATCTCTTCAAGCTTCCCCATGGCTGCCGCCCCATAGGTGAAACAACAAACCTCTAGCTGTTAGTCCTCTAGCAAGTGCAAGAACTAAATGGTGTATTAAGTCTGTCAAGTGCAAGGCTGAAATGTGTGGCTACGTCCCCTGTTTGACCTTGGGCATAGAAGGTGGGGTTGTCAAAGGGACTGGGGGCTGCCCAAAGCTAGGGTGCACTGGACCTGGAGGACATCTATGGGGAATCCCCCACCATCCACACCTGCATCCCAGAGCTAAGGCATGGAGCAGTCACAGGGGTAGTCTACTCTGTATTTATTTAATGCAGCATGGCATTTTTTACTTGGGCATCAAGGCTAAAACAAACATGATGAGTGTAATTGCGTGGCTACACTAGGTTACATTGGGGACTCCAGTCTAGCCATGTATTCCTTAAGTATCATGGCATTTTTGTACTTTACATCATGGGTAAAAGCAAACACACCTGTCATTACTTGGTAAACTGGTACACTGGGTTATTTTGGTATAGCAGCCTGGAAGGATATACTTTTTTCTGTGGCATGGCATTTTTTACTTGCTAGTCGTCCTTATATAGTAATACTGGTAAATATTGGTGCAGCATACATGGACATATATGGGCACAGCCAGCATGAAAATATTTTATATGCTGGCATATGTTGTGAGCAAAGGCATCATGAAAATGTGTTGGAAAATGGTCCTGCGCCTTCCATTGGCGCAGGACCATTTTGGCGACTTCCATCTATTGGGTTTTTCATGTGCTAACATATAAAACTGATGGCAAACGGTGTGGCTTTTTGCCCAATTGTTAACAGAAAGTGCTGTAAAATGCACCATTTTAACCCATTATTTGAAACTTTGTCTCGGGGCGTGGGGGCAGTAGCCCCCCGCACCCATCTTGTTTGGCTTCAGCGCCCCCCTTGTGTTCAGTCGCTGCCCATACAAGACACATAGTTTTATTCCCCGTTTTATTCCCCTCCTGTTCAAAAAATCACCACCCGCCATTGTCTGAGAATGCCATCCTACCCGTTTCTCACTCGCCACATTCATTTGTGGAATCCTTAGGTGTTGCAAAGCAAGGCCTAAATGTAGCCACGTGACTAGCAGAAGAGTGTGTTCCATATGGGCCAGCAAGGGAGCTCTGAACCCATTTCTAGAACATATAGATTCCGGTATTTTTTGTAGGTCTGACACACAACAGGAGCTGTAGCTTTTGCAGGTTGCGAGAAGTCCACCTGTCTGTTATTTACTATACAATTTCTCACTTTTAACAGATTTGCCCCACGAGTTGTAACTTGCATATTTTGGGAAGCAGTGCAGACATCCTCACTCTATGTGGCATGCATTCACGGTCCGAGAGGCACGTACGGACACTTTAATTTTGGTTAAGTGAACTGCATATCCTGATACTCCCAGCACATCCGGCTCTTTTTGGCGCTATGTCATAGCCTCTAGAGTTGCGGCTTGAGCTGCAACGGGCACTCTGTATGGTTCTCACATTTCTCCTATTCTTCGCTCTTTGAATTGGCTCCCTGTATGCCAGCGCATCGACTTCAAGTCCCTGTGTATAGTCCACCGTGCTTTCTATAACCGTGGCGCAGAATATTTGCAATTTAAGTTTCAGCGCTACCTTCCCCGGCATAATCTTGGCTCTCAAGATGACTTACTTATTGCTGTTGCACGTTTCAGATTATCCGGGACTGGTGGTCGAGCCTTTTTGACTTACTGCACAAAAGCCCAGACTTGTTAGAGTGGAAAAGGTTGCTTTAATGTGACAGGTCTAGCTTACAAATAAAATGCTTACCTGGCTCCCTGGCCTTACAAACTAACAAACTATTTAAACAACCAAACAATAAATACAATTTTCATTTTTCCAACCATTAAATAATTAAATAAATAAATAAATCAACTTCCTCCCTAAACATCCCTTGGTCCCAACAGTCTCCTTACAACTTCTCAAGGTGTCCCCTTTTTCCCCTGGGGCCATGCCTCTTCAGGTTCAATACCTGCTCCCCCGGGGTAGCCCGCTTGTGCAAAAACAACACCACCCCATCCTTTCCCGCGCCATTCCCCATTGTGCTTCCCTCCCCCCATATCAATAGGGGGCATGCCCCCGCCACCACAACAAATTCCTGGACCCCTCCAAACTCCCTTCTACACCAAACTCCTCTCCTAATGACATGCAGCCAGTCTGACCTGCCACATCAGCAACGAATAATATACATCACACAAATCAAATGCCCCAACCTGTCACATAAAACTACCAAAACAATACCGACTGAAAACGGTACCAAAAACCCCCAGACAACCTTTTAAAGAGAATTGATCCCAAAGAACACAAAATAAAAATATGTAAACCCCCCCAGACAACTAGAACCTGATACCTTAACCCAAGAACAAAAAAGGGGGCGGGCGGGCGGGTCAAACCAAAGTCCCCAACCGTCGCCTGCTTCCCGAACCTTCCCTGACCCTTAAATACCCCTGAGACGCTCTGCCCACGGCCACCTAGCTGGCCTGTGTGGCGTCAAAATATCCCCGGGGTAAACGCTTTGCGCTCCCCCCGCGGTCCCCTTTTTGACTTACTGCACAAAAACCCAGACTCGTTATAGTGGAAAAGGTTGCTTTAATGTGACATGTCAAAGCTTACAAATAAAATGCTTACTTGGCTCCCTGGCCTTACAAACTAACAAACTATTTAAACAACCAAACAACAAATACAATTTTCATTTTTCCCAACCATTAAATAATTAAATAAATAAATAAATCAACTTCCTCACTAAACATCCCTTGGTCCCAACAGTCTCCTTACCACTTCTCAAGGCATCCCCTTTTTCCCCTGGGGCCATGCCCCTTCAGGTTCAATACCTGCTCCCCCGGGGTAGCCCGCTTGTGCAAAAACAGCACCACCCCATCCTTTCCCGCGCCATTCCCCCATTGTGCTTCCCTCCCCCCACATCAAAAGGGGCCATGCCCCACCACCAGAAAAACCCTCCCCCGAGGTGTTCTTTCTGCCCCACTCCTCAAACCCTTCCTACTTCCAACTCTTTAACATGTCTCTCACCAACCAGATCACTTCCGACAGATAGTAAGTATTACCAATCATAGATAAGTGGACACCATCCTCCCAAATAACAAATCCTTCCTGAACAATATCCTTGTGGTCTAAAACCTGCACCGCCACCGAGGCACAAAATTTTACCATCTCTCTGTTTATCCCCTTCCTTGCTCGCTCTATCGCACCTTCACTTCTCGCTCACCTTCCAAACTCTCCTAGGCAACAACTTGGTCCAAACTACAGATGCTTGTGGCCACATTTCCCGAACCCATACCAAATCCCTTTTCATCTTTCTAAGGAGAGCCACTCCAGTATCCCTAACCAGGTCATTTTCCCCAGCATGAATAATCAGCCCATCTGGAGTCCCGTGACGCTCCCTCAACCCAGCCAACATTGGGAGTAACTGATCCCAGCAAAGCCCCCCTAAACCTGCCCATTTTACCACAACATCTTTATAGCTGCAACCCAATTGCCTGCCAAAAACTCTTTTCTCAGCTTCTTTACCAGCCCACTTAACAATGGAATGCCCCACTATCCATAATTGTGCCATCTGACCCGACCTCCGAGCAGCATCTGAAAAAGAAATTATAAATGACTGACAAGAAAACATTATGTTTAATACAACACTCCTAAAACTTCTGTACATTATTCTTTCGAAACATCCCGTTTACCCAAATCCCTGACATAACCTTTGTATCTTCCTGACTTCCAACGCCCCAAACTTTTCACCTTTTCTTCAAAATAGCCCAACCTGCTACCTTCAGATGCTGCCCCCATCCTAAAAGAATGAGTACCAAAATCCTCTGCCTGCTTGCCCACTGATACCAAAGCTTTCCTTAACACCCCCAGAACTTGTTGCGCTAATAGTCGCTCTCCCTTCTCATGCTGAAAAACCAAACCTACCCTACCCTCACAACGCTCCTTCCAAGACAAACCTGACCGAACCAGGCATAAATCCTTACTCCCTCGACCCAGCAAAACCCAAGAGCCCTTCCCCTTCTGATCTGTTTTAGACCTCCTGATCTTGATGTCCAAACCCACGTCAGAGAACTGCACGTCTTCCCATTGCAGCCCACCAACTCCATTCTTCCCCCCACCAACTCAGAAACCCTAAAAGCCCCAAAGAATAGCCAAGTAAAACAGGTTGCAAACAGTTCACCCTCCCATGCCGACGAGCTTTCCAGTTTTCAATCGTTACCGGGACTCGAGGGCGCGACGCCAACTCTCTCTCCTCTTCCTTAGAACCCTCCTTTGCTCTCACTTCCCTGTGAAGCAATTTAAAAATGTCCACAAATTCCCCTGCCTGAATCTTGTCCTTAGCCGCTGCCATTAAATGCGCCCCCAAAGGTTTTGTGATACCCATGTAAGGTAGCTTTTTCTCCTTGCTCTTCACTTCAACTTCATTTACTTTTGAAACCTGTACATCGAGCGCCAACGGCTCAACCACTTTATCCGTTTGTACCTCCACCGAGCAAATTCCCTTGTCACTCCCCGTGGCTACCGTAGCCTGCACACCAATCTCCTTCCTTGCCTCTTGCAAACCAGTCCCGTCAATTACTACCCTCGTTCTCATATCCCTTCCCTGCCATGCAGATGACCAATCCCTTTCCCGCTCACCTCTTTCCATTCTGCCATCCCCTGTCTGCGGTCTGGCCTCCACTCCAATGCTTCTCATCTCTTTTCTGAATGGGCTCCTACTGCGGGGACAAAACATGTCAGCAGTCTCATCCAACCAATTGCTTCCCCTCCCTCTTGCCCCCCCAACCGCCCTGTTCCCGTCTTTCCCTAACCCACCTAGAACTCCTTCTCTCATTACCTCCTCTCCTTATTGCCCTATAACCTTCATCCTCCCACTGCCCCACAAATTCCTCAATCCCTACTTCATCACCCCCGAAATACCATTGCTGATGCGAGCTCATGCTCGGGTCGTGTGGATCCTCTCCTTGTGAGCCTGCGGCATCCGCCCAGACACTCCTTTGACGTTTTCTCGGCGGGGCTGCAGAAACCCCTTCTTGGTCCCCTTCTCTTGGGTGCGGTGTGCTCTCCTCCACCCTGTAATCTTCATTGCTAGGGGCCGTACTGCGCCCTCTAGACTGACCCCGCGTTGCCTGAGGAGGGGCCGCTCCTAAACCCTCTCCATAATCCTCTTCTCGAACAACGGGGGCTGCGCAGCGCCCTCCGCTATCCAACCTACTTACCAAGGGGGCCGTTCCGCACCCCACCCTCAACTCCCTAATCAATGGGGACCTCTCTCTCCTTCTCCCACCTGCACTCTTCTTCATGTATTTTCCACCTTTGCCCCTCTGACCAGTTACCCCACTGTGTCTTGCAACACCCCCACTAACGTGGCTCTCTTGTTCAGCACCTTCTTGTACACTCCTCACATCCTCCATCTCTTCCTGCTCGTTATTAACCCCCACCCGCAAAAGATCCTCAACTAAATGCAATTCCCCCTTGGAAGCTCTCCTATCAATCTCCCTCCTCAACCTTCTGCCCCTGGATTCCCATGCCTCCCCTCTGCCAGCCGCAGGTGTGCAAGCCACCACTGCTGCTAGAGCCCCATCTGCCGCTGCTCTGCGCTGCGGCCTACCAACATCTTCCTCTACTTCCCCTACAACCTCCCCCACAGCCCCTTCCAATTGGGCTTTAGATGCCCTACTGATAATCTCCAGTGCTTCCATAAGGGTCTTGGCGTCCACTAAACCCTTTTTGCCTGCACCCCGTCCCACCATTATGCCCAAAACTAACAGTGAAACTAAAAATATCCCTAAATAATAATAACTATCCAGGAAAAAACCCTAGCAGCAACTACTGCAGAAATACAATCCTTATGAAACACCCCTGTAGCAAGAGGCTGGAAAAAATGACCTATAAACAAAAACAGCTGCACAATATAGAAAACCGTCCATAAACACAGACAAAACACACTGACCACCATGCGTGTCTAGTAAAACACAAAAATACCACCTCTTGAATATAAACTAAGAAGACACTTGTGAATAGGCGCGTTGCAACTGCCCCCTCACTTCACCTATACTCAAATGGCAGAGCGGGAAAGACGCTCGCCACAACCCACGTGCAGAGCCCTGCAGAAAAATGTAGAAACCCTACGTGGAAACGCAGCCCCCCCATGGACGGGAACAGGGCTAACCACACGGACCAACACAGCGAGCCAGACAGGGAAAACATCTAAACCAGTTTAAAAAACCAACATAAAAATAATAATAATTTAAAACGATATAGTGCTGAAAAACCAACAGGTTTAAAAGCGCCCAATATAATAAAACACTTTCACGGCCTAATTAATAAATAAAATGAATACATTTACACATATAGTGGTGTGCGGCAGGGCCGGACCCGAACCCACGACAAACGGATCAGAATGCATGCGAAGGTATCGCACAATCCGGCTATGCCACCCGGCCGGCTGATAATCACAGAGCTAAAACAGTCCTCACATAAAATGAAACAGCCCGAAAACTAAACTCATGAATACTATGAAGAAGAAAGAAACGAAAATCTTTCATAAGGGGAGGTACGGCCTAAAGGGGGGATACAGGGAATGAAAAAGGAAAGTAAACGCCCAGAACGAAATAATATAAAATATGACCAAAATAAAATGAAACTTGCACCTCAACTACGGCAACGTAGCATGAAAAGTAATTACACGGAATGGAGGGGGGGTACCTTATCTACAGTACCCCCCGACTATATAAACTTTTTATTCTCATTTTTTTTTTTTTTATAAATCCCACCGTACTTAAGACACAACTCACCTATCTCAACCACACTGACCCCCACCAAAAAGCCCAACTACCAGGAAAGGCTCGGGAAGCAGGCGACAGGGCTTCTCAAACCAAAGTCCCCAACCATCGCCTGCTTCCTGAACCTTCCCTGACCCTTAAATACCCCTGAGACGCTCTGCCCACGGCCACCTCGCTGGCCTGTGCGGCGTCAAAATATCCCCGGGGGGAAACGCTTTGCGTTCCCCCCTGGGCCCCCTTTTCTGTGCCTGCTGCCAAGATCTGGAACTCGTTGCCCCCTCGGCTTAAGCCTTTGGAGAACTGTTTGGCCTTTCATCGCACTTTGAAACCCTATCTTTTTTTGCTGGAATCATTCTTCTGGATGATTGCACATGCTAGTTTTGTTTTTTGTTTTTTGCGCCAAGATGTCTCCGAGTGTGTGCACGCTCTATTCATTCTATAACATAACATGCACGCATTGAAAGTGTGTTATAGTTTGCCCTTGATACGCAGTCTGCCCAAAGGGGTCATGGCCACTAAAGGCTTTTAGATTCCTCATTGGCATGCCGCATGCCAGCCGAGAGCGAGCCGATGGGGCTTTCCAGGCAAGCTTGGTCATGCTCATCGATGCACAGGCCAAAGAGACTTATTTTCCGTCTGTGAAACTAATAGGCTACTCAACCACAAAATGCATTAATTTGAAATAGCGGTCCTCTTCTCCTTATTTGACTATGTTCTCCTGACTCTCTTTTTTTCATCATTTGGTCCGTGCAGATTTGTCTTTCTCCATTTTTACTGCTCCGTAATCGATTGTAATTGTAATGGGTTATTTATAATGACTTAATACCTAGAGGTTTCTAAGAGCCGACCGGGGCATCGAAACTCTGCATCGTCTTGCTTCCAAGACAAGCGCATTGCTCCTGAGCTATCCTCCCAAGATCAGTCACATCCTCTCCATATATCACACATTTCCGCATACAATAATCTCAATGGTGTGCTTGTTAACTCAAGATGAATAGCTATAATTGCTGTTCATTACTACACGTGACTGAAATCCATAATCTCGATCACCTGGCTCTGACTTAAACCTGGCTAGTAGAGTCTTCAGATCTATTTTCTTTGCCATCCCAGAAAATTGTAGAATTTCTTGTGAAAAGAGCGCAAATGATGGCAGTGTGACAGTAGCATACTGGGAGAACTTGCATTGTTCCCACCCTGACTCCCTGACTCCCAAAGTTTTAGCTCTTACGCCCTTTCGGATCATTTCCCAAACACAGTTTATTCTCTTTGTAATAGTTTAGAGACAGACTACTATTAATTCTACAGTCCTCCTCATTATGCAGTGGCATTGTGCAGTCATTTTAGAACAATCACCCCTGTGTTTGGTAGCATACAGGGCCGGTAATGGCCTGCCAGCCCAATCCTAACGTAGGCCCAAGTAAGCAAGAGCCTCATCGAGAGCTCATGGCCAATACCAACCTTCTAAGCCCCCAAACAAGGGGTTGATTGCTAGTCGCACCCCGAGCCTCCCCCAGGTTTTTAATAATTTAGAAGAATGTTTTGTATGATTGCGGATGTGCCCTTCATGTAGTGCCATGCCTAATATCCCCTCAAAAACAAAGACGGACAGCATGGAAACGAAAAAGGGACAAAGTCCCTTTTTTTATTTCCATGGCAGAGAGGACAGAGAGAAAGAGAGAGAGAGAGAGAGAGACATAGAGAGAGAGAGAGACAGAGAGAGGGAGGGAGGTCCCTGTGCCAGCAGGTAAGTAAAATGGGGGATTTGGATGGGGATAACATGTGTGGGATGTCAGATGCTGTGGCAGCCGGGGTAGTGTGCAGGCATAGGGAGGCAGCAGAGTATGAGGACGTTCTCTGTTTTCTGGATCTCAAAGAAATGTCAAAACATCAGTGTGTTTCCCAACAAGATCTGGGCCCGCTTCAATTAAGCGAAAGAATAGCATGCTGACAAGCCTATTCGCTGCTTCTTCTGCTTGGGACATTTGTCTTGTCCCTCAGCAGCCTCATTGTCTTTTCGTTTTCAGGGTCTTGAAGAAATTCATTGATGTTAGTGAGCCTTCCCACTAACTAACGACGGGTACGATCTCAATACTAGCTCAAAGTATATTAGAACGTCTTTAGTGATGTCACTGCTGTGGGACACCATAAGGGAGTCCAAATGAGGCTCCTATATGAAAAGAATCTGGATACTGTATTTTCTTCCAATTTATATGTCCTCGATCAAAATTTGGCATATCCATTTCTCATCAAGGCTTAAGTGTGCCTCAGTCCAAAGTTCAAAGTCAATAACCTATGTTGTGGCCTATGTATGCAATGTTTTTTCTTCACCCTGCAACTAGGATGCACGGAGTATCCATTTTAATGTCCTTATCCCTTTTTTGCTCAGAGGAAATGTCCAAAATTAAGCCACAACTTTGCACAAAAGTTCTTTGTCTTTGCTTTGCTGGTCATGTGTCCTTCTTCCTCGTCATGGATCTCGTCTGCACGTGCTGTGGTTCTTCTCCGTCGCCTGTAGTCTCTACGCGTTGGGGTGCGGGCAGGGGGACTTCTCCATTGTATGGCTTGATGTCACCCAGGAATGGCCAAGCTCTTCTTCCTTGTAGCTTGACTGCAGAGGGAGTGACGTCTTCCACTCTAAAGGGTCCGTTGAACGTTGGCTCGTCCCACTTTTTCCTCGTGTGATTTCTCACCATGACCGTGTCCCCAGGGAAAACTGGTGGTAGACGTGAACCTTGAATCAGGTCGCTGTAGTATCTCCTTCTTTGTTCTGTACTGGCCTGTGTCAAGATGGATTTCCGAACTCTGTCCTGGAGGTGCAGAGGTTCAGAAGGCCAGCCTAGTTTCTTGGAACAGGGTAACCTCTGGACAAGCCAGACCAATCAGGGTAGCGATGGCGGCGGTCAAGACTAGGTCTCAAGAAGGGTGAGGGTGACTGAAAGCCTGCAATGAGCACACAAAGCAAGGACGCTTACAAATTACTCCAGACAGGTGTTCTATTAAAAATATAGACACATTTATTACAAGGCCTTTGTAACATCGACCATAGTAAAGAATGACGGTAAAACTCCAATAAACGAACACATCACAAGCAATACAATATATATACAAGACCAAGGGGTCTAAAGAGTTATAAGAACGAAATATGCAGACCACCTAGATGGGGAGGAAAACAGGCAGTGCAAGTAATCGTTAGACCCAGTTCGACATCAGAGGCCACCTAACTAGAAGGAAGTCCGAGCCCTACAAAGAGTGGAGCCTTGTGCTCAAAAGTACCTGCACACGCGGGTGCCAACGGGCAAAGGAGAGTCTCTTCAGGGAGATCAGGCAGTTCAGAGAGGTGAACAAAACGATGATGAACAGTTCTCCCCTACTCAAGCGCGGCCTCCACTTGTGGGCAGAAGCAGGCCGCGAGTGCGGAAAAGGGTTGCTGTTTACGACAGCGGTGGAGAGCCACAAGCTCCTGTGGGAGGGCGACTGGTTAGGGTACTGACTACTCACCTGTCCCCAATGCAGGCAGACCCAGTCTTCTCTGGTTCCGTTTCGGTACTGGCAGGTTCAGATGCGATCAGCAGGATATCTCAACGCCATGTAGATTTCGCGACAGCAGGAGTCAGGGTCGAGGGCAGGGGAGTTGCTAGGTCTAGAAAAGACCCGGGGCTAAGCTGATGTTGGAACCGTTGGGACTGGGGGCTAGCTAGTCTTTTGGCTGTAGATCCTGAGATTCTATCCGGGGCTACAACCAAAAGATCAGGGGCTACAGCCCCCTTAGCCCCCCCCTAGCAACGCCCCTGGTCGAGGGTGTCCCAAAAGCAGCGAACATGCACAGGTTTGTTACCACAGCAGGGCAACTCAGCAACCGCATGTATTCCGGTCCCAAAGCACACGTCTCACTTCAGACCTGTGAATGCCAAGTGTACGAATCGTGTGAGAGTGCCGAGGACACAGGATTAGCAGTAAGCCAGATGGCAGTGACAGAGCAAGGTTCCTGTGTAGGCTGGTCAGTCCACTGGATGGCCCAGGGACGCTTCCGAAGGCTTACATACAGGATTTGGTGAAGATGCCCAGAATAGTTGTTCCCACTATTATAAAGAGCGAAGCGCCAGTACAGGCCTTCTCGTTCGAACAGAGGCAGAGGGGTCTCACAGGATGACAGCAGTGCAGGGTGCCAAAGCTTCAGCGGGTCACCAGCGATTCCTCGACTCAGCTTCTTAGTTGCAGGATACTTGGCTCCTTATCCTTTGTTCGACAGAACTCAGGAGATCGACCTGGTAGCAGTGTTTCAAGTCTCCTCTTATCCAGTTTCCCTTCTCACCAAAAAACGGAGAGGGTCCAATGGGAGATCTGCTCACAAAACACTCACACCATACATGGACCTATCACGGACCACGGTGGTCCCAGGCATTCAAGACACTCTAGACTCTCTGGCACTCAGGATGTGTATTGGGAACAGACATCCCAGCCCACATCCTGGAGGCACACACAAGGCATGCAGAAGCCTGCGAAAGCGTTGTGTTTCGCGGGAAAGTGCATGACCAAATAAGGACTGCCCCGGGTCAGCTGGACCTGGGGGAAGGTGAAGGGGCAAGACGGTCAGCGGACAGGACAAAGAACCTCATGGCATGGCCATTTTGGAGGCCAGGCCACCCATTTGGGCCAAACGCGGGAAGCACGGCTAACATGGCAAAAAGGGGTTCAAAACACAAAGAAACGATAGCTGCCACCAGTCCCATCCGTGATACACTTGCACATTTCATGATAAGTCCAGCGAGAGTTTCTAGGGCCATTGGAATGACTAGAGACCCAGGAGCGTGGTAATGTAAGTTACGGGGCACTCTTGTTTCCTGTTGCTCAAAAGCTGTAACATGAGGAAAGGACTAAGGGAAACAAAGTCTCCCGGTACTGACTGTCTTAAGGGCATGTCAGTTTCCCCGTAAGAATGGAGCGAAAGCCCAGAGGAGTGCGGTGGAAGGCTGCGCTTCTCCAGCAAAGTCTAGATCAGGGTGTAAAACAACAGCAAAAAGTTTGGGGGTTGCCACATGGAAGGAAAATTACCTACAATCATGAAATTACAGTAAGAAAAGATGTCATGCAATTCAAGTAATTTTGCATTTCTGATCCTAGAATTTCCACTGTCGGCTGAGCATCACTTCTAGCTCTGTCTCGGGGTATCAGTGGTGTGTGCATCCTTCTTCCTGTCGCTATCTCATGCGGCGTAAGATGGTGGTCAGAACCAGGCTGGTTTCTGAGTGCATACAGTGCCAGTGGAAGGCAGTGCAGCCACCCCTTCTTTAGAGTAAGCTTCTACTTGGCTATCCTTTCCTTTAACAAGCCATTGAGCTTCTCACATATCCCATTACCTTGAGGATGATACGCCCAAGAGAACTTGTGCTTTATATCAAGCAGCAAGCTAATCCGTTTGAATACTGCATTGACAAAGTGAGGACCATTATCTGACCTCATGACCTCACATACTCCCCATCTGGGAAATACCTCCCTCACCAAAAATGTGGCCGCACAGGTAGAGTCTTGGTGTGTACATGGACCTGCTTCTATCCATCTAGAGTATGGACACACCACAACAATTAGATACCAGTACCCGTTACATACTTGAATCATATCGATGTAATCGACATGCAAGTGCTGAAAAGGTCCATTGGGCTTTGGGATGACTCCTCTAATTACTTTTAGTGTATACCCAGCCGTGAAGTGTTGGCAGATTATACAGTTCACCATAAAAAATGCAACGTGCTCTGCTAAATTTGGTATAAACCAGTCTTCAGCAATCGTTGCTGCTAGATTCTCTTTTGCAATGTGCGCTGGATAATGTAACTTTTCCAATGCTATTTTCAATAGGGCTATAGGCATCACCAGTTTACCAGTGCTGTCTTGTCACGACAAGCTCTCAGAGGGGTTTAAAGAACACCCTCGCCGCTTCCACAGATTTTTCTCCTCCTGTGGGGCCTCCCTCCACTTTCAGTTCCATTAACTGGGTTTGCCCCATGTTACTATAACCCTCAGGTTCGCTTCCTGCAACAATCATTCTCTCATGCACATCAGTATTTCCACATTCATTATTGTTTCATCCTTGCATGCCACACGGTTGGTTTCCGTGTCTGCTGCTTGATTTCCATGTGAGAGCAAATCTGTCCCTTTCGTGTGGGCGGCGCATTTCACAACCGCTATGCCCACTGGGAGCTCTAGTGCCTTAATGGGCCTATCCAATAAGGCTGCGTGCTGCACTGGCGTGCCGTCCACTTGGAGGTAGCCCCACCTTTTCCAGCTCACTAGGCCTGCGTGCACTGTCTACGTCACATAGGCGGAGTCGCTGTACACTGTAACTTCCTGGTCTCTGTGTGATTCTCAATCGTGAGTATCAATGCCAATAATTCTGCAGCTTTCCCTGAATAATGAGATGGTAATCGTGCACTAATGAGCACTCGAAATTCTCCATTTGCCATATGCTTCATCACAGCCGTGCCTGTATATATTTGCCCGTCATTCTGATCGATTCTCGAAGAACCATGAACGAAGACGATTTCTCCTTTTGCCAATGCATTTTCTTTCACTCTGGGATCTCATCATAGAATTCTTCGTAGTTTGTGCAGTCATGGATTGGCTCTCCTTCAGTGACTGGCTCTGCTATAAACATAGCTGGGTTCACTATCTTTCATCGAATTATCTTAATCGATGGATTTGATATGATCACTTCATAAGCAGAAACTCTCTGAGATGTCAATGTGCCTTTTGGTTTCTCTAAACTAGCAAATAATGCATGCTCGACGAATAATGTCATTGAGCATCCCATCACAATGGTTGTGGCCTTCTCTATGGTGAACGCTGCGGCAGCTAAACTTTGTTCGCACGGGAAATTACCTCTCATCAGTGGGTCCAAATTCCCACTGTAGTATGCTAGGCGTTTGTACCCCAACGTGGTTCTCTGTGTGAGTACTCCTGTCATAACACTACCATTCATGTGTGAAAACAGGTAGAATTCCTATAAATAATTGGGAATCCCTAAAACTGGTGCTGTGCAAATGACCTTTTTGAGTTCAACAAAACCTTCTTCCATGGTTTCGGTCCATTCAATTTTTTCTTTCGTCACCGCTGCTTTCTTTAGGGCTTGTTACAAGGGCTTGGTGTAAGAGCTGTAGTCAAAGACCCATGCCCTGACATAATTGCATAATCCTAGAAAACTCTGCATCTGTTTTATCGTGTGTGGCTTGGCTGTGTTCAATATGGCCTCAGCCCTTTCAGGGGTAACTCTTTTCCCCTCATGTGAGATTAGCTGGCCTATGTAGAGCACTTCTTGCAGACAATATTGTAACTTTTCTTTGTCAACTTTATATCCTTTTTCAGCCAATATAGTCAATAACTGAATAGAATTGTGTCTGCACGTTTCCTTTGTCGTGCTGCAAATTAGGATGTCATCCACGTATTGCAAGACAACACTCTCTCATGCAATATTGCTTAAGTCCATCTGCAGGACTCTGTTAAAAATCGAAGGAGTCTCACAGTACCCCTGGGGTAACCTTGTGCTTTTCAGACGCATTTGCCTGAACGTGAATGACGTCAAATCTTGTGAGTCTTTGTGCAATGGAATTGAGAAAAATGCATTTTTCAAGTCAATCACTGTGAAATATTTTGCCTCAACAGGTATATTACATAGGATTGTGGATGGGTTAGGGACTAGAGGGAACTCGGTCTCTACAATATCATTTATTGGCCTTAGGTCCTGGATTAAATGCCAAGACCCTCCCTTTGATTTTTTGATAGGGCACACTGCGGTATTGCATGACGACTCTGACGTCACCAAAATACCCTACTCTATCATGGCAGAAATCGTCTTTAAAATCCCCTCATCTGCTTCCCTAGACATGGGTTACTGTTGTGCTTTTAACAAAAATTGCTCCTGGTTTCAATTTAATCCTCACTTCTCTGACTCCTTTCAACAAACCTACATCATAAGGGCCTGTAGTCCACACTGAGACAGGCACCTTTGGCATGTGGACATCAAAATATTCAGGATGGTTTTGTGCCAGCATCATTCTCTCAGGCACCTCTCTTTTGATCATTTTCACCCAAAAAATGAGATTAACCTCAACTGTTGTTTCATCTATACCTGTTTGCTCTTTAAACAGATCATCATCAGTGACGTCAGTCAATCTGTATCCTTCCTCAATGGTGATCACTGCACACCATTGTCTGCCTTCATCATCAAAACCATCGATCAAAGCCACCTTTCCTCGTACTGTAGCTGTGTGTATTGCCAAGGGGAACACTTGTCCCTTTTCCTCACGCATAGATATTCTTGGACTGATTAGAAACTCATCAGGGGTCCTCATGGTTTTGTCTGCAAGGCCTGGTAGTCCTGCCATTAGTATTCGCACTCCATACGTGAATTTTTCTGGTTCCAATGGAACAGCTCTCATAGCCGTTTGTCCTGCGTATGCTCTAATAATTTCGCATACGTTCAAATATTGCATTCATGGAGTTGAACACACTATGCCCTTCTCCGTGAACGAGATTGTCATGTTTAACTTCGTCATTAGGTCTCGCCCCAATATATTTACTGGGATCTGCCGTGAATACAGTAGTGGCACATTCATGTCACATTCTCCTATAGAAACTGGAAGTTAGTTCGTAAAAGGAACACAACTTGGTGCTTCTGTGAAGCCCTGAGTATTTATAGCATCACCAGACAAGGAAAACTTGCCTTCACGTTTATACAAGCGTGTTGCCCCCATGTCAACTAAGAAGGAATATTCTTTATCCCATATAATGACATCTAGCCTTGGTTCCTTGTGAGGGTTTGGTGTCACTGATAGGATAGAACACATCAGGTTTCCCAGTGAGCTGTCTTAATCCATATATAACTTTGTCCCATGCTGAGTGCATGGATTTCCTCCATCACCAGTGTTATTTCTCATTCCAAAATTCAGTACCTGTCCTGTACTTGTTATCTGTGACAGTTGCATAGGCGACTGTTGGGACTGTCCTTGCTGAAAATGTGTCATATTCTGAAGTTTTGCTGTGCTCTCGGCGCTTGCTGCTGCACTGTGTGATTCTGTGCAACTCCATTTCCACCCTGATGCAAAAATACAGGTGGATTCACCATCTCTGCTCTTGTTCCTTGGTTGTTTTGCACCATGCCTTGACTTCTGCATGTGCTTGCTAGATGCCATGTCATCCCACACGTCCATCATATTGGCGGTGGTCTGATTTGTCAATTTGACATGTCCTGATTGCCGTTTTGCATGTTTTGAAAACCTCCCTGACTACTTTGGAACCCTCCCTGATTACTCTGCCATCCTCTTCCTCGAAAGCCTCTCCCGCTTGGGTAGAACCCGTTATTGCCTTGATCACCCTGCTCTTGATTGTTGGCCTGCAGCATGTTTGATCCGTCTATGCTAGTTATCATTGACCATTCAATGGCATATTTTGACAATTATTTCTGCACTAACTTTGCCTCTTCAGCTTTTCGTGCAGCCTCTTTTTTTGCGATTTTTCTCTTGAAGCAGCCTGCAATAGTGTGCTATCGTCAACTGAATTTCAGACCATGGTTTGGCCTCAATTCCTACCAATTTCTTGAGCTGCTTCTGTACCTGATCTGGCAGACCTTGGCATAATATATGGTGAAACACGGTATGGATTTCCCCCAAGATTTGCGAGTTTCCTGCACCGAAGCGTCTTGGAAATTCTGAATGTAAAGCAATGGATCCTCTGACTCCTTCATTTTACGTGTCATTATAGCTCCCATGTCAGAAGTATCCAGGTATAGCAATCGTAATGCTTTCCACACCGCGGCTCTGCAATTGTTAAATGGCGCTCCATCATGCACAGTATTAACTGTAGTCATGCCAGGGTAACCTGCAAGTGTCCACACATCGTCAGCTCTATCACCAAGTATAGCGATTAAAAGACCCTTAATATCCCCGATAGCTAACGTGTTCCCTCCCATTATTTTCTCGATCCATGTGTGGCCAGGGTATACACTGTGGCCTTGTTCCTCCTTTTTCGAGCAACGGGAATTGTAACACATGGCACTCCTTTTCTTCTCTCATCATTTCCTATCCACTGCAGGGGTAATATTCCTGCATCACGCCTACCTGGCAATGTCCTTAGTCTGCCCACATAGGGTGGTGGAGACACCCCCTTCTGACTGTAAGATATTCCTTCGTGTCGATCTGATTGTGTGACTGACTCTGATGCCTTAGGTGCGGATCCACTAGAATCACAATACTGCCATCCCATTTAGGGTTCTGTGGACTGTAGTTCTGGAAGACATTATTTCAGCTTTCTCATACTTTGGCAAATTATGCCATTTGCCTTTTCCTTCGATGAGGCGATGAACATTTTCAGGCATCTCCAAGTTTTGATGCCTTATTTCGCTCCTTTTCGCTTCGAAATTGCAGGGGATCATTTCCATGTTAATTCAAGGCAGGCCTTTCATTTTGGGGAGCCCTCATACTGACTCCTGCCTGTATCTATGGCATTCAGGGCTATTTCACCCCACACTATACAAAAGCCTAAACTATATACTCTGTTAGTACTTGTTTTTCAATAGGATTTAACTGCAAGGAACAGATGCAGGAGAACACATCTGTTTTGCTTTAATTACATCAGCAGTGTATTTACATTCACAAAGGCATAAACTCTCAGAAGACTGCTGAAAAATAGAACCGACAGGTCCTATATAACACAAACTTTGATGTTACTTCCTGATACGCTATGCTTCACACTGATGAGTTCTTCACCCCTTTTCTCCTAATTTGAATGTTACACTTTGATTTGTGAATAAGAGATATTTTTCATACAATATGTCTCGGAATAATATTTCAGGATACTGTTTCCTTGTCATTACAGCTGACCTATTGCCATTTATACATGTCCTCATATGAAGCTGTGATTTGTCTACTTAGTACACCCGAGGGTCCACCCGATGGGTGGTCATGCGTTGCTATGTGTCACGGATGTTACTGTCAATCGTGCATGTTGATTTTGTGTTGTCATTGTGGTTGTGGTTTAGCATTAGGCATGCAGTGCGGCAAGGGGGGTTTTATGGTCCCAACAGGAGCATATTACTTCACTTGAATTCCTATTAGCCAAAGATCAAGCACACAGGACTCCGGACAGGCAAATGGATATTAAGGTATTGAGGTGGGGCGCCGGGGTGAGTGATTTTTCTCTAGAGCACTTGAGGTCTTGGAGTTTGTTGCTGTCATGGAGCGCAAAGCAGTATTTTCTATACAGATAGCTATGTATTACTGCCATCACATTTGCACTGCATATAAAAAAATTATATTGCAATAGTCAGATGGTAGAGAGAAGACATGCGTTGAATGGATCTTTGACACACATGGGAGTTGTGCATTTAATTTGCAAGTGACTGCATATTATTAATTGTGCATGTGTTCTGCATGTAAAGTATAGGAGAGCCCTCAACTGTAGACAGTTACCCTAGGGCTTGACAAACTATTTATAATACCCATTCTACCTCTTGCACTCCAGCCCGTAGAATGCAGCTGAGTCCCATGAAAAATGTGGTCCAGCTGTCACATAGTCACTGACACAGCAGTCACCTCTGCACCTGAAAACAATGTTCTGCAGAATTTTTTATAGTGTTTTAAACTAGACTCTGCTAGTAATTCGATAGTCACTGAATTCTAATTAATATTTGCACGTAATGTAATCTTCTTTTTATTTTCATGTTTGCAGAGTCTGCAGTCTTCCGAAGGGCCTTCTCATACCACACCACAGCACTTTGAAGATACAACAAAGGCAGTAGGCACTAAAAAAATATCAAAACAACATGACATAACATATGCTGATCTTTGTGAAAAAGTTAAATACTATACTGAGTGCATAGACTTAACCGACCACTGTGAAGTATTGTTTAGAGCCGATCACTTTGTAGAGAAGGTGCTTATTCAGCGCCAGACAGGGCGGCGCACCTACTAATTGTGGGAATAAGGGGGATAGGCTGGCACACTCTCTGGGGGAAGCAAGGGAGCCTGTGGGAACTGTAGCCACCCCCAAGGAAAAGGAATGGATGGGGAAAAATGGGGTGGTGCACTCTGTATGTAACATAATATGGACACAAAGGAACCTGTCACATAAAGGCGAGGGTGGCGAAACTGCATGTAAGCACACATCATGAGGGTATCACAGATGGGCCTCACACCGTGGGCCAGCTTTGAACACACAGCCCGTGCACCATGGATGAAGGAGGGGGGGGGGGCTGAACTCCAGATACTCGTCTCCAGCAAACTGTATTTGCTAGAAACGACATCAGGTGAGGTAATCAAGGTCGGCAAGCCAGTCCCACGACTACTCGTGGCAGCTGGGGAAATTGACCTAATCCAGAGAGGCACTCGCATGGCACCAATGCGGATTCAAATCACACCTTGACAAGCGGGTATGGGAACACGGATGTGGAATGGAGGGGCGCTCCAAGAAGAGCCAATCAGACGGTACGTTTTGGTGTCCCTGGAAAGTAACAAGCCAACAGAGTGTGCACAATACCGTTTGTGAGGGTTAACATCCTGCAGGTGCTTTGTGAATGTCTCCCTTCCCACTAGTTCAGGGTGTCTCGTGTTCCTTCCTTTCTGGTGCTGGCCAATGGCAGACGAATAAAGACCTGGAGATCAGCACAATTTTGTGATTACTAATTGCAAACTGTTTGCGAAGAGGAGCAAGAAGCAATGTGGTGCCGCATGGGGAGGGGTTGAGCCCAGGGAGGGCAGGTCTGTTTGCTCCAATCATGGTCTACATGGGGTAGGATGTAGTTTAACCTGTGAGCTTCTTGAAAACTGAGAAGATGCAAAGTCTTTCTAATCGTGCAAACATTGGATTAGCGGTATACAACTACTGTCCATTGTGAGTCCGTTTGTCAGCTCTCATCAATCAGTTCTGTTCCACTGTTCTGTTTGATTTGTGCTCACCCAGTTCTAATAAATAGTGTTACTTCTTGCCCGGTGTGCGCTCCTTTTTGGACTACTACTGTTTACTAATTTATTTCGAGCCTTAGAGGACCCATGATACAACTTTCTCAAATGAACATGAGGTCAAAGAGGATTGGGTGATCAAAGTTGGCCAAACTCAGGCAAATCTACGAATTTCAGCTAATGTGATACCCTTCTACAGAATTATCCGCTTACTAGCATTGGTGCATTTGTGGGGGGTGGAACTGGTCACTCACTTTACTTCCATCTAATGTTTCTTTTGGGACTTGACGGGTTCTTCTTGCCAACCGTGTTCTGCTCTAATATGCGAGCCAGGTTTTAAGTAGAATCAGCTCTACAGCTAATGCTCTTTCCCAGAATCAAACCTGAAATGTAAAGAGACCTTCATGATTGGTGAGAAGTGATTTTCCCAGAAGCCGCCAATGCTCACCGTCCGTTGCTACGCCACATTAAATGTAAATGGCCCACAATTTAAACATCCTAGAGTTAACAATTAAGAAAAGGCCTCTGGTCTGAGTGGGAGTGGGGAGCTGGACATGGATGTATACCTTCCAGAGCACTGGAGAACAGGTGGCAGGGGTAATTACCATAATAAAACCAAGAGACATGTAGAGTGGCTACACATAAGATAGTGCATTGGAAAAACTCTACACCGTCTAAAATGACTAAATATTGTATGCTATCCTGCCACAATGTGGCCTAGGACTGTAAATCCCAGAGTGCACTTGGCAAAATGATAGCCCAGACTGGTGTAGTACTTGAGTGGTGAGATTTACAGCAACTAGCCAAACCTGAACCCTGCAACAGATTTTTTAACAAACGTAACTGACTGCAAAGGAATACAGTTTTGTGCTGATACCTAACTAGTGTTCGAAGTGAGCGGGAACGATCAGGAGCAAGGTTCCACTACTTTTAATTTTTACTGTAAGCAGTTCAGCTACTTTTTGCAACCATTGTTCTCAATTCCGGAACTGTTCTTTGCGAAGTTAAACCACACTTCTACACTTTATCGCCCAATAGCAATTACAACTAAACTGAAAGCTGTTTCAGCTCAATTGGCTGTCAACCAGCATGGCTGCCACACTGGAAAAATGTGTTGCACGTTGCTTCTCTCCTGCCTCCCCTGCCCCCCACCGGGGTCACAGTTCTGCTACGTGTTTTGGTACATTTCTACCACTGTACCTAACCCTAAAGAAACATAGAGTAAAAGAGCATTGCTTCAAGAAAAGTGGTCAACCTTGGGAAATACACATAGACCTTTCAATCAGTGATACCCGTCTGCATCCCGAATCCCTAACAATGTGTGAAATAAATCGCTGACCAGGTTTTACGCGAGCATTGGTGAAGTACAGATTTATCATGGGAAAGATGTTTGGCCTGCTTGACCTCCCCACCCCGCCCCCTCCGCAAGTCCTCTAAAGCTTTGTCACCAATGCTCTGCCTATGATGTGCACCAGGATGCTTGGGTGACTGAGAATTGTGTGGACAGGATTTACAGGTGGAAGCTCTTCAACCCTTATGTGTGACAAGGAGAAACCTAGTGGCTGAATGATAAATAGCATCTCACGTGGCTGTATCGGCTGTGTATCCGAACTAACTTGGGGCCAAATCAGTGGCAAGATGTCAATGGCCATTTCAGTTCGAGAAAAAAATGTCACTATCAAGTACAGTACCTTTTTAAAGGGAAGCTGGTATTCTTTTCAAAGAGCTGTCTTTCACACACTGTGCTGCTTCATTGTGACAGTGGGAGAGAAGTGATTTTCTGACTATAGGTGAGATCTGATGGCACAATTAGATTCATATACTGTTGGCACGTGTCTTACGTTGGAGAGCAGCTCTATACATGCAAGGAACTGCAAGGTGTGAATAATCAAATTAAATATATTCCGATCTTTGAGGGTACCTCGGTTTTGTTTTGCCGAATGGCACTTTGCTGATTTTATTTTCGTCGAATTCTCCCAAAAATGTTATTGCAAAAAGCGGGGAGTCACTTCCGGGGGGTCTCTCGGGGGGGGGGGTCTCTCGTCTCGGGGGGGGGGGTCTCTCGGGGGGGTCCCTCCCTCTTCTTGGAGTACCCCCTCCCTCTTCTTGGAGTACCCCCTCCCTCTTCTTGGAGCCCCAAAACTCCCTCTATAAATCATACCCAACCCTACCACAAATAGATTTGTAGGTGGTACACAATGGGGACCAGAAAAATGGTGGCAAAAAAGAATTTGGTAAATTGCCACTTATATTATATTGCTGTATAAAGTGTTAGTACCACATTTTATTTTAAGGAAAACAGAATCCTTCGAGTAGCTTCTAGGAGTTCTTAACTCAAGAGACGTGTATCTCCCTCAGAGGGCCTCTCAGGACGTGTCTTCCATTTAGGGTGAATTTGAACCTGTTGCCTTAGAAATATATGCATTTCTAACGGATGTGCTGCCAGAAAAATGTGTCACACATTGAGACGGATTGAGTGAATTGCGGCATTTGCAGCCAGGGAGGTAGAAAAATGAGGGGTTTTTTGCAACTTGAGTCTTCCCTCTTGGACTTCTTTCTGAAACGAGCCCCCCAATCAGGGCCGGCCTTAAGGGCAGCAGCGCCCTGGGCGAACTGGCGCCCCCCTGGTTAACAGGGGGCGGGGCGGAAGGGGGCGGAGCCAGGATGGGAAACTTTTCTTTTTTTTTTAACCTCCTTGCTCTGGCGAGGAGGTTAAATAAATAGGTGCTGTTAGCACCCCATTGTCATTCAATGACAATGAGGCGTTTGACACACCTTCTGCCACCATGCTAGTTCCGGGGAGCGCTTGAAAGCCCCCTCCCCCCCCCCAGCTGGCGTGGTGGGAGGCTAATGGCACCTTTTCTTGTGAAAAGTGTCCACAGCAGAGGGGCGCATTCAAATGCACCCACCGCCGCGGGCACATTTTACACTGAAAGGCCGCCTGCTGCACCTTGTCCCACAACGCCAGCTCGGGGGAGCCCTTGAAAGACTCCCCCGAGATGGCGTGATAGGGTCAAAAGGCGCCCTGGGGGGCGTGGCACCCCGGGAGGTCGCCCGGCTCGCCCCCCCCTAAGGCCGACTCTGCCCCCAATACATATGAGGCGGCTGTAATCCTTCTAAAAGCCGTGAGCTGTTTTTGACTTACCACTCCTGCTTCCCACAGACCGGTAGATGGGACACCAAAGATTGCAGCCGCCTACCATGCGCGTCTGTCGCTTTCATCTCGTGCTCTGACATCACAACTCAAGGATTGTGTTACAATACTCACCAGTGCAATCTTCAAAACAGTCGGCCAGCAGTGATGCCACGAAGATAATCAACCAGCAGTGACGCCACACATATAATCAGCCAGCAGTGACGCCACACGGCATCCAGTTAAATTGTCGAATGCACATTTTCGAATGCCTTTTTTTCGAAAACAAATTTGCTTGCCGAAAAAAAAATCCAAATGTGTTTTTTTTTTAATTTTATGTTTTTTTCGGTTTAATTAGTAAAAAAAAGTGTAAATAAAAAAAACTGGGGTTGGGGGGAACCCCCCCAAATAAAAAAATAAAATAAAATAAAAACATTAAAAAAGAATTTCCAGCATATTTGTGTTGAGAAAAAGGCATTTGAAAATGTGACATTCGAAAAAGTCACTATAAACCTAGTAGTGATGCTACAAATATAATCAGCCAGCAGTGACGCCACACATATAATCAGCCAGCAGTGATGCCACAAATATAATCAGCCAGCATTGAAGTCACACATCTAATCAGCCAGCAAATATGACACACATATAATCAGCCAGCTGGAGCACAACAAATATAATCAGCCAGCAGTAAAGCCACACATATAATCAGCCAGCAGTGATGCCACAAATATAATCAGCCAGCTGGGGCACAACAAATATAATCAGCCAGCAGTGACGCCATGAATATAATCAGCCAGCTGGGATGCCATAAATATAATCAGCCAGCTGGGACATCACAAATATAATCAGCCAGCAGTGATGCCACAAATATAATCAGCCAGCAGTGACGGCACACATATAATCAGCCAGCAGTGACGCCACACATATAAACAGCCAGCACTGATGCCACAAATATAATCAGCCAGCAGTGACGCCACACATATAATCAGCCAGAAGTGATGCCACACATATAATCAGCCAGCAGTGACGCCACAAACATAATCAGCCAGCTGGGACATCACAAATATAATCAGCCAGCAGTGATGCCACAAATATAATCAGCCAGCAGTGACACCACAAATATTAATCAGCCAGCATTGATGCCACAAATATAATCATCCAGCAGTGACACCACACATATAATCAGCCAGCAGTGATGCCACAAATATAATCAGCCAGCAGTGACACCACACATATAATCAGCCAACAGTGATGCCACAAATATAATCAGCCAGCTGGGACACAACAAATATAATAATCCAGCAGTGACGCCTCAAATATAATCAGCCAGCTGGGATGCCACAAATATAATCAGCCAGCTGGGACATCACAAATATAATCAGCCAGCAGTGATGCCACACATATAATCAGCCAGCTGGGGCACAACAAATATAATCAGCCAGCAGTGATGCCACAGACATAATCAGCCAGCTGGGATGCCACAAAAATAATCAGCCAGCTGGGACATCACAAATATAATCAGCCAGCAGTGATGCCACAAATATAATCAGCCAGCAGTGACACCACACATATTAATCAGGCACCATTGATGCCACAAATATAATCATCCAGCTGTGACACCACACATATAATCAGCCAGCAGTGATGCCACAAATATAATCAGCCAGCAGTGACACCACACATATAATCAGCCAACAGTGATGCCACAAATATAATCAGCCAGCTGGGACACAACAAATATAATGAGCCAGCTGGGACATCACAAATATAATCAGCCAGCTGGGACACAACAAATATAATAATCCAGCAGTGACGCCTCAAATATAATCAGCCAACAGTGATGCCACAAATATAATCAGCCAGCTGGGACACAACAAATATAATAATCCAGCAGTGACGCCTGAAATATAATCAGCCAGCTGGGACGCCACAAATATAATCAGCCAGCTGGGACATCACAAATATAATCAGCCAGCAGTGACGCCACAGGGATAATCAGCCAGCAGTGATGTGACACATATAATCAGCTAGCAGCGATGCCACACATATAATCAGCCAGCAGTGATGCCACACATATAATCAGCCAGCTGGGGCACAACAAATATAATCAGCCAGCAGTGACGCCACAAACATAATCAGCCAGCTGGGACGCCACAAAAATAATCAGCCAGCTGAGACATCACAAATATAATCAGCCAGCAGTGATGCCACAAATATAATCAGCCAGCAGTGACACCACACATATTAATCAGGCACCATTGGTGCCACAAATATAATCATCCAGCAGTGACACCACACATATAATCAGCCAGCAGTGATGCCACAAATATAAACAGCCAGCAGTGACACCACACATATAATCAGCCAACAGTGATGCCACAAATATAATCAGCCAGCTGGGACACAACAAATATAATAATCCAGCAGTGACGCCTCAAATATAATCAGCCAGCTGGGACGCCACAAATATAATCAGCCAGCTGGGACATCACAAATATAATCAGCCAGCAGTGATGCCACAAATATAATCAGCCAGCAGTGATGGATAATCAGCCAGCAGTGATGCCACACATATAAACAGCTAGCAGCGATGCCACACATATAATCAGCCATCAGTGACGCCACACATATAATTAGCCAGCAGTGATGCCACAAATATAATCAGCCAGCAGTGACGCCACACATATAATCAGCCAGCACTGATGGCACAAATATAATCAGCCAGCTGGGACACCACAAATATAATCAGCCAACAGTGATGCCATAAATATAATCAGCCAGCTGGGACACAACAAATATAATAATCCAGCAGTGACGCCTCAAATATAATCAGCCAACAGTGATGCCACAAATATAATCAGCCAGCTGGGACACATCAAATATAATAATCCAGCAGTGACGCCTCAAATATAATCAGCCAGCTGGGACGCCACAAATATAATCAGCCAGCTGGGACATCACAAATATAATCAGCCAGCAGTGATGCCACAAATATAATCAGCCAGCAGTGATGCCACAGGGATAATCAGCCAGCAGTGATGCGACACATATAATCAGCTAGCAGCGATGCCACACATATAATCAGCCAGCAGTGACGCCACACATATAATTAGCCAGCAGTGATGCCACAAATATAATCAGCCAGCAGTAAAGCCACACATATAATCAGCCAGCAGTGATGCCACAAATATAATCAGCCAGCTGGGACACAACAAATATAATCAGACAGCAGTGACGCCACAAATATAATCAACCAGCTGGGACGCCACAAATATAATAAGCCAGCTGGGATATCACAAATATAATCAACCAGCAGTGATGCCACAAATATAATCAGCCAGCAGTGATGCCACAAATGTAATCAGCCAGCTGGGGCGCCACAAATATAATCAGCCAGCTGGGATATCACAAACATAATCAGCCAGCAGTGATGCCACAAATATAATCAGCCAGCAGTGATGCCAAAAATGTAATCAGCCAGCTGGGACACCACAAATATAATCAGCCAGCAGTGATGCCACACATATAATCAGCCAGCAGTGACACCACACATATAATCAGCCAGCTGTGACGCAACAAATATAATCAGCCAGCTGAGATGCCACGGGCGCAAAGAGTACATTCTGATCATGTTAATCTGGGTGTAATCTGATTTTTGTATTGTTTTTAGAATTTTTTTATTGCGATTTAGTTTAATAAAAAACGTTTTACACATTCCAGTTCCTCTGTGTTTCACATTCAATTGTGTCTATTTCTTGTCTATATCTCAATTCCCTTTTAGTCCCACGGTTTCGGCAATTTTGATAAAAATATTTTGTATTTCCATACATTTTATTATTATCTCTCTCCACCGTTTCCCCTCTTATTTACTTTCTTGTTGTTTCATCAGCTTTTCGAGCAGGTTTATTCCTGCACGTCATGTAATCTGATCAATATTTAAATGCAATTCCAGGTGCGTAATACTCAGTCCTCCGTTACCTCTGCGCTACTGCGAAAAATGGTCATAATTCCCTGTCATACATTTCAGTGAAAAAAAAAACATATATCAAGGAGGCAAATTCAGCATTTGACAAGACACATTGAAAAAAGAAAAACAGCCATTTCTTTATTTCCTGCTAAACAACATAGTTGTTAAAAGTCTTTGATTTTTAGATGTTTTGTTTTTTTATTCATTTGTTTATGTATTTATTTATTTGTTCATTTATAAAGCCCACTAAACCTAGGGGCATCAAGGCGTGGATGGCATGATTCAAATAAAACGTCAAAGTAGGTTTCATCTACATTCATATTCTTATGGTTAGTGTTATTTTTATTATTTTTACTATTGCTATTATTTTCAAAAACACAGAATCAATTATTACTAGAGAGGAACGCAATTGGCAGAGGGGTGGGCTCAGCCGCTAATGGCCTTCTAGCTAGGGTGACCAGATTTTCTTTTTTTAAAAACTGGGTCAGGTTATAGAAGTAGGACTAAAGTAAAAACAAATACAACGTTAGTCCTACTTCTATGTCGGTGGCCTGTTGTGAGGGTGAGGGGGTGAGGGGTGTGGAGAGTGCCTGGGAGGGGAAGCAGGAGGAAGAGTTGCGCCGAGACCTGGACCGTAGCCACCCACCCTTGGAAACCTGGGACGGGGTGTAATTTCCCCAGACTGTCTCAGGAAAACTGGGATGTCTGGTCACCCTACTTCTAGCGCTTTGTTCGGGCCCGCGCAACGTCTTCTGCCAAGCTTTCACTGCCTACGGGGCACCCTTCGGGGTGCTAATACATTGTTTTTTTAAGGAATCGGGTGCAGGATGACAAAGTAAGCCTGATTCCTTTTGAAAAAAAAGAAATGGCTTAAGTTCCTTTTCTATGTTGCTGGCAGCCACTGAGTGAGGTGGACTCAGGTGACAAGAGGCAGAGGAGGTGGAAATGCAGTTAAGTCGATGAAGGGGGGTGCCAGAGGTCAGCCTCTAAGCACGGGGCCGAGTATCAAACCCCTGCAGCTCAGTGTTATCTTGCGTTCAAGACAAGCACGTTGCCCCTCAGCTACAGACCCAGCACAAGGGCAAGGTGGGAGGGCAGTGGAGAAGGAGGGTGCAAGAGCTGCAGAGGGCAACAAAATGTGCGGCGCCCGGGCCATGGCGCAGAGGCTGCAAAGGAATGTGGGGTTATAGTGCAGGGGCAAGCCCACGTTCTAGCCTCCTGATTGGCTGGTGCCTCTCCCCCAGGTGCTAATATGTGTGAAAATAATAATAACAATCCCACTTCAAATGATGATAATAGTAATAATCAAGCCCTCGTGTTTAAAGTGGCATGTCTCGGACAGAGAATGCGAGACGTGTCAGCACCAGAAGGTATCATGGTAAAAAATTGATTCATATATTTGCAAACAGGCATTCCAATCAGAATATGCATCCGTGCAGTCGTGTTGTGCAGGGGGGTTGCACCTAAGCACACGATCAATAACAAAATGGCATTAACAGTGTTGGAAAGGTAGGTCTTTCTTTTTACGACAGATCAGAGTGCTTTCAAGACTGAACATTCTTCAGTTTCATGTGGAGTGTAAATGAAGCCGCGTCGCCGCCATTTTGCCTCCTTTCCCGCGCAGTTTTCTGTGCGTGGGAGACGCTGTTGATGCATGCTGGAAAGGAACATGCGTGAGAGGAAAAAAGGTGTGAAGCTCTGCACAGATCCACGCGTGAAATCCTTCAAGTGTTCAGAGATGTCCGGGCACAGGAAACACAAATGCCGGCGCCATGCGCGCCAAGGCCTCCTTTTCATATCGGTGCCCTCCACGCCAGGCTCTTGTGCGTGCGGTTGAGTCTCCCTGAACGGCAGAACTGGAGCCGAGGAAATCCAAGATGTTACGTGGCCGCCCGCTCTTCTCTCTAAAAGAAAAGAAACATTGTAAAATAAAAGAATCATATTATGTCCTTCAAAGGAAACGGCAACGTTTAGTTCTGACCAATGCACGGCGCCACAGAGGCGTAGTAGCAATGTATGTGGCCTAAATAAACACGCATTGGCAAAGCCAATAGTTCAGGCATTTATTGCTGTTCTTTGCATTCTGTCTTTATAGGCACCACGGTGCAAGGAGGAGGGTGCAACATTTCAACGAAGGATGAGATAAGGAGCAAAGGTTTGCAGGAGAAAGAGAAGGAAGGGGAACAGAGTGAGGGAAGAAACGATTGAGAGAGGGCGCTATCGGTGATGGGCAGGAGAAATGGGAGCGAGAATGGTTGAGAGTGAATGGGTAAGAAATAAAGCCAGAGTGTGGCAGGAAGGATGAGACTGGGTAGAGAGTTGGGCCGGGTGGGTAGGGGTAGAGAGAGTGGGCTTAGGGTGAGTGGGGTGGTGAGTGGGGGAGGTTGGATGGGTTAGAGAGAGTGGGGGTCGGGTGGGTGTAGGAAAAGACAGTGGGGGTAGGGTGGGTGGAGGTAGAGACAGTGTGGGTAGGCTGGGTGGGGGTAGAGAAAGTGGCGGTAGGGTGGGTGGAAGGGGGTAGAGAGAGTGGAGGTAGGGTGGGTGATTGGGGGTAAAGATAGTGGGGGTAAACAGAGCGGGGTAGGGTGGGTGGGGGCCAGAAACGGTGGAGGTTGAGCGAGCAGGGGTAGGATAGGAGGGTGGAGTTACAGTGGAGGGTGGGTGGGGTTAGAGAGAGTGGGTATAGGGCAGGTGAGTGGTGGTAGAGAGAGTGCAAGTAGAGTGGGTGATGGTAGAGCAAGTGGGGTAGGTTGGGTGGGCTATGGTAGAGAGCATGTGGGTAGGGTCGGCGGTAGTGTAAAGAGAGTGGGGTTTGGGTGGGTGTTTGGCGTAGAGATAGTGGGGGTAGGGTGGGTAGAGAGAGGGGGGTTTAAAGGTCTGGGTAGAGAAAGTGGCAGTAGGGTGGGTGAGTGGGATTAGATATAGAGGGGGTTGTGTGGGTGGGGTTAGAGCGAGTGGTTGGGTTAGCGAGGGCAGAGGTGGGGGTATGGTGGGTGGGGTAGATAGAGTGGGGATTGGTAGGTGGGGTAGAGAGAATTGAGTAGGGTAGTGTGGGTGAGAGTAGAGAGAGTGGGGGTAGGGTGGGTAGGTGGGAGTAGAGAAAATGGGGTTAGGGTGGGTGGGGTAGTAAGGGTGTGGGTAGGGTCGGTGCAGGTAGAGAGAGCAGGGGTAGCATTGGTGGAAGAGAGATCAGGGGTAGGGTGAGTGGGTTGGGTAGGAAAAGTGGGACTAGGGTGGGTAGGTGAGGGTAGAGAGTGGGGGCAGGGTGGGTAGGGGTCGAAGGAGTGGGCTTTGGGTGAGTGGGGTGGAGAGTGGGGAGGTTGAATGGGTTAGAGAGAGTGAGGGTAGAGTGGGTTGTTGTAGGAAAAGACAGTGGGGGTAGGATGGGTGGAGGTAGAGACAGTGGGGGTAGGGTCAGTGGGGTATAGAGAGTGGCAGTAGGGTGGGTGGAAGGGTAGAGAGAGTGGCGGTAGGGTGGGTGGTTTGGGGTAAAGATAGTGGGGGTAGAGTGAGTGGGGGTAGACATAATGGGGGTAGGCAGAGTGGTAGGTAGGTGGGTGAGGGTAGAGAGAGCAGGGGTAGGGTCGGTGAGGTAGAGAGAGTGGGAGTAGGGTAGGTGGTTGGGAATAGACAGAGTGGGGGTATGGTGGGTGGGGTTAGAGAGTGGGGGTATGGTGGGTGGGGATTGAGTGGGGCTACAGTGGGTGGCTGGGAGTAGAGAGTGGAGGAGGGTGGGGGTGGAGACAGTGGAGGTAAGGTGGGTGGGGTTAAAGAGCATGGAGGAAGGGGGTACGTGGGGGTAGAGAGAATGGGGGTATGCTGGGGTAGCGAGAGCAGGGGTAGGGTAGGGGGTGGGTTAGAGTGGGGGATGGGTGGGTGGGGTTAGAGAGAGTGCAGATAGGGTTGTTTGGTGGGGGTACAGAGAGTGGGTGTAGGGTGGGTGGGTGGTGGTAGAGAGAGTGGGAGTAGAATGGCTGGGTGGGCCGTGGTAGAGAGAGTGGGGGTAGGTTGGGTGGGCTATGGTAGAGAGTGTGGGGTAGGGTGGGTGGGTGGTGTAGAGAGAGTGGGGATTGGGTGGCTGGGTGTTTGGTGGTAGAGATAGTGGGGGTAGGTTGGATCGAGAGAGAGGGGTTTAGTGGGTCTGGAAGAAAGTGGTAGTAGGGGGTGTGAGTGGGTGAGTGGGAGTAGATACAGTGGGGATTGGGTGAGTGAGGTTAGAGGGAGTGGTTGGGGTAGAGAGGGCGGAGGTAGGGTAGGTGGGGATCGGGAGAATGGGGGTATGGTGGGTGGGGTAGAGAGAATTGAGTAGGGTAGTGTGGGTGGAGGTAGGGAGAGTAGGGATAGGGTGGATAAGTGCGGGTAGAGAGAATGGGGCTACGGTGGGTGGGGGCAGTGATGGTGGGGTTGGGTTGGGTGCAGGTAGAGAGAGCAGGGTTAGCGTTGGTGGTAGAGAGAGCAGGGGTAGGGTGAGTGGGCTGAGGGTATGGAAAGTGGGAGTAGGGTGGATGGGTTGGGGTAGAGAGAGTGGGAGCAGGGTGGCTGACTGGTGGTAGACAGGATGGGGATAGGGTGGGTAGGTGAGGGTAGAGAGAGTGGGGAGTGGGGGGGAGAGGCTAGAGAGGGTGGCCATTGGGTTGGTGAGGGTAGGTGGGATTAGAGATGGATGGGCTAGGTTGGGTGGGGGAAGAGAGTGGGGGTGGGGTGTGTGGTGGTAGAGAGAGTGGGGATTTTGGCAGTAGAGAAAGTTGGGGTAGGGTGGGTAGAGAGAGTGGGATTTAGTGGATCTGTGTAGAGAAAGTGACAGTAGGGTAGGTGGGTGGGAGTTGATAGAGTGGGGGTAGGGTGGGTGGGGTAGATAGAGTGGGGGTAGGATGTGTGGGGTACATAGAGGGGGTTTGGTAGGTGGGGTAGAGAGAATGGAGAAGGGTAGGATGGGTGGGGCAGAGATAGTGGGGGTAGGGTGGGTAGGTGGGGGTAGAAAGAATGGGCATAGGGTGTGTGGGGAAGAGCAAGTAGGGGTAGGGTGGATGCAGGCAGAGGGTGCAGGGGTAGGATTGGTGGTAGAGAGAGCAGGGGTATGGTGAGTGGGTTGGGGGTTGGGAAAGCAGGGGTAGAGTGGATGGGTTGGGGTAGAGAGAGTGGGGTTAGGGTGGGTGGGTGTTGGTAGACACAATGGTGGTAGGGTGGGTATGTGAGGGTAGGGAGAGTGGGAATTTGGTGAGGGTAGAGAGGGTAGGGGTTGGGTAGTGGGGGTAGGTGGGTGGGATTAGATATGGATGGGGGTAGGGTGGGCAGGGGAAGAGAGAGTGGGGGGTTGGTTCTTTGATGGTAGTTGGTTGGGGGCAAAAAACATGAAGAACAAAGCAGCCTCGGGCGGACTCAAAAGTAGCCCAAAATAATGCAAACAAAATACAAACAGGTTGGTTGGAGGTAGAGTTGGTGTTTAATAGAAAGGTAAACTCAGGAGGATAAAAATAGATCTGCCGTCAAATTAGCCCAAAAATACCCCACTTGTCTGCAAAGATGGCCCAAAATAGCCCAATATGAAATCTCCATATAGCTGGGAAAGGTAAAGCCGGCACCCGACTTGCTTCTTACAAAGCTGCGGATTGAAGCAAATATTGTTAGGGAACTTTTCATTGGGTAGTACGGTGGAGGAGTTTCAAAAAAGAGATTTTAGTGATTTGGTTGCTTGATACCATGGCATTGTCCATTGCTAAGCCAGCAAAATATTCTCTGTTCAGAACCACCATTCCCTCTTCTGCAACATTGGTTTGGCAATTTTGTGGTGCAAGTGGGTGAATATCTGTTTCTAAACCAGCAATCCGCCCCACACCTCTAGTACACCAGAATGGATCCAAACAGATTGGAATAACAAGTACATTATAAACCTGCTTGTCCAATGTTGGTAACGTGGATGGAACGGCAGGCTTATCCACAAAAGGTTGTGGATCGTTATTTAGTTGCCCTTCTCTTATCAATCAAAAGAAAGGTCATTAACACTCCGTACCACACATATGATCCCCTACTAAACACGAAGGACAGTGGCTATCTACCTTCAAACAAATACATGGAGATAGCACTGAGATTAAAATGTAGTCCCTTAGGTAAAACAAAAACACAATTTATTAAATACATCAACAGGTAAGTAGAACCACCTACTTCCTCATATCAAAATAACATCTTAAAACCACATTATATACAAAAAGATTTATTGTAATACATCAGTCATCAAGCAATAATGCAGATTCCAATCTAAATGTACGGGTTAGTAACAATGACAACCTAAGACAGTGATAGTTATTAACATCTATTTTACACTATGTACCACATTAGCATTAGTTAGTTGCAACACAGCGAAAATACAATTATTACCAAATGATAAAAGGAACTGTCCAGTCAAGGTTGTTTAAAAAATATCTAATTTATTTATAACACAACAGGCAGTCTAACAACACTACAAAATACAACCCACCCTGCAAGGGAATTCAGAGGACAGATAGTTTCAAAGAAGGAAATGGGATGCACTCTGGATATTGACAGGGGGGTAGTCAGTATGTTTAAGTTTACTTGGCTTCAGCACAAAGGGATATTTCAGGGATCTTCTGAGAAGGACCAAGGGGGCAGCATCACAATGTACCATGTGCTGTATGTGTTCTTGATGCTCAACAGGGTTGAGTCACCTTCAGGGCGCTTTGCAGGCTTCTATGACAGAGCTTGAGATGGAAGTCAGCTGCAGGTATCAGGTGGCAATACGGTTCCGCTATCGAAGCTGGATGAACGGCTGGAGGCTGGCCTACACGGCAGTTCGGTGTCAGGAATCGCTGTCTCAGTGCTAGTCAACGGTTCTTAAACACTGGTTGAAACATCTCGGATGTCTTTAAGCGGCGGTGGCTTGACAACAGTCAGTGTTGCCATTGGTTGCAGATTGAGAAACTCAACTGGCTCGAAAATGGCATTTAAGGCCAACATTGGTAGATACTAATCGAGGCACTTCTCCCAGCTTCTTCAATGGGATTGTGTCATCCTATAAGGCGGAAAGCCCACAGCTGTGGAGTGTGTTGCAGGCAGCAGCCTTGTCCTTGGTTGCAGCTTCAGAGACCTTCTGGCACTCCCTATCCAGGACGCTGCAGAGTTTATCAGTGCACGCTGTGTGCTGGCTGCGTACCAGTTCTGGAGTGGTTGGAGGGTCCTCTGAGTTTGGTTTCTCCTTCTGTTCCCTGGGAGAAGTTGAGAGGAGGGATCTGGCTTCCCTCTTTGGATAGGCTGGCCTTTCGTCACTGGCGGAAGAGGTAAGGCAGACTATACCTTCAGCCTGGATCCTAGGTTGAGTTCTTCTTTCTTACTTCTTGTGAAGTCTTCAAATGATCTGCCAAAAGAGGGTCTCTGCCATCTTTTAGAGCCAAGTGGGCCACCACAGGGATTGGTGTAGGCTATGCCTACCTAATGAACCAATCCTGGGATCCTTACCAACAATCTCCTGTATGCGTGAGGTCATAACCAGAGTGCTTTGCAACAGGAAAGGTAAATGGGTAAAAATGGAAACAAGAAGTGCCCCAGAAATGAAATGGCTGAACCCTTGTCTCGACAGACAGAGCTCTGGCCACACTCTGTGGTAGTACTAAGTCCCACCCATCTTCCTGTCTGTTGTTGATCAAATAGTTTCCATGGTTAATGGTCCTCGCTGTGGTCCCTGTTAAGGCGGCAAGTCTTCCTTGAAGATGGGGCGAGACCAGACTCTCTGGCTCCGGCAATCCACATTCTCGTACCTTATGAATGGGGTGCCCCTAGCGGGGTGGCCGACTGTAAACAACACACGCAGATATGACAGTTCACTGCCCTTGATACTGGGAGGTGGGAGCTGGCTTCAGGTTTACACAGTTGCATGTGAAAGGTTGTTGGGATTCTTGTTTCCATTGTTATCCTCTGCAGCCAGGTCCCTGGGGGCCTGTTTGAAGTACCCTCTATTGGTATGATAATTGCAGTCACCAGCTGCAGGCACTAACAAAAGAGCAGGGTGGATCCATGGAACCTTTGTCAGTTAATCTGTCTGACCATGGCAGTAGAATGGTTGGTGCATTCCTCAGCTGTCACATTCCAACTAAATATGACAGGGGTGATTGTTGCCTGTAGGTGTTGTCCAGCCGGGTACACAGTCCTATGCTTGGTCATGGTGTGAGCATATGAGCATAGGAAAATGTGTGTGGATTAGCCTCACACATTTTCCTAAGGTTGGTTTACCATCATTCCATTCTCTGACCTCTACAACTTATCCAGAACAGGACTGCCAGACTTGTCCTTGGCCTCAAGCCCAGGGATCGTATCTCTCCAGCTCTGATATCACTTCATTGGCTCCCAGTGGCGGCAAGGATCTCAAGTTTAAGACCCTCTGCATCATCCACAAGGCTTTCTTGGGCCTGGAGCTGCACTATCTCCATCTCTCTCTCCCTAAACTTCTCCCTTCTCGAGCTCTCCGCTCATCCACCTCCAACTCTCTGAGAGTCAGTCACTTTTCCAAGCAGAGAGTTGGAGGCAGATCTCTATCTTTGGCTGAGGCCTCCCTCTGGAACAGCCTCCTGCCTCTCTCAAACTTGAGCAGAACCACCTCTGTGTCCGGAAGCAACTCAAGACCTTCCTCTTTGCTTCCGTTTTTTTATCTTCCTCTCCCCTGCTGATGTTCCGACTGCTCAACGCACTGTTCTCCTGGCTACCCTCTAAACTCGGGCCGAGGCTCCTGCATGTCCAGTTGCACTTTGCACTTCCCGGTTCCCCTAGCACTTGTGATCTGTATCTGCAACCCTATAGCCCCTTCTCTCGGCACTTATGAGCCACCAGTTTGGCTGCACTTTTTGAATTACTTGCACTGAGCCACATGCTGGCTGCACTTTTGAGTTACCTGCACTTCTGCGCCCCCCTCAGCACTTCTCCCCTTCCACTTCCCGGCACTTGCGCGATCTGAATGCGACAGGGCCTAGTAAGATAATTATTTTGTTCTCCTTATGTTTCCCCCTCCTTGTCTTGTTACGCCTAGAAACACTTGTGTACAGGTGCATTATAAATGCCATATCATATCAATAAAAAAATTCAAAAAAGCCCAGGCAAGCTCACACTTAACATGCAGATGGTTGAATTCCTCCTATGCCCCCTAGCCTCAACATGTTGACCACCGCCCGTCTAGGTGAACGTACTGGCTGAGGCCATCTGGATTTCCATGCTGGGAGCCTGCTAGATCTCAATATCTAATCCCTGTGAGGATATGGCCCAGCGTAAAAGCTTGGGGTTCCCCCCTTCATAGCCATTAACCATCGAAGAGGCCGATGGTCTGTTTGGATGAAGTGCGACCCAAAAATGTAGGGTTTCAGCTTCTTCACCACCCACATGACTGCATAAGCTTCTTTTTCAACTATGGCCCAGTTCCTTTCTCTTTTCGTTAATCACCTGCTAATGTAGGCAATAGGTTGCTATACCTCTTGTAAGTTCAGCTGCGCTAACACTGCTCCAATCCCAGAATCACAGGTGTCTTTCTGGATAATGAACTCCTGACCATAGTCTGGCACTAAGAGATAGGTGGGGCAATGGGGGACCCTCTTTTTTGTTTAAGGGGGGCCTGACTCGAGAGGGTGTGTCATATAAGAGAGCAACAGGAGTCAGAAGCTACCCCTGTTTGAAGACGCAGTTAAGGATAGGTCCGAGTTGCAGAAAAAACTAGGTTTAACAAATACTAGCCAGGAAGCAATAATATTAACAATAATGGCGTACTACTATCATTAAGTAGTACAGAAATGTGCACAACTATTATTGCTACTAACCCTCACTACAATGTATAGTTTAACATATCATTGTGTGTTTTTGCCCTCATGGGCTCATGTATTTCTGTTTTAAGGCCTTTTTTTGAGTTACAGGCCTACCAAATTTTAGATGTTTGTCCAAAAATAAAAATTGAATACACTTTGCTCTTTGTTTGACCAGGTTTCCTGGCTAGTATTTATTAAACCTAGCTTTTTGCTGCAACTCGGACCTACCCTTAACTGCGTCTTCAAACAGGGGTAGCTTCTGACTCATTTTGCTCTCTTACATAGTCTGGCACTTTCAGAACTGAGGCCCTGCACAATTCATCCTTCAAATGCTAAAAGAAGGTTTTACAGGCAGGTTCCAAGTTACCTTCTTTGGCATTTTTGTAGAAGTTACATCACTCAGGGGCATGGCAATGGTCCCATAACCCTTGATGAATGACTGGTAGTACCTGCTGAGACCTAGGAATGCTAGCACCTGCGTCTATGTGGTGGGGATGTCCCAAACCTTCACAGCCTGTACTTAAGCTTCTAGGGGTTGTTTCTTACCGCCACTAACCAGGTGGCCTAAGTAAGCGACTATGCCCTCCGCTATCTGGCACTTGATGGCCTTGATAATCAGACCTGCATTCTACAGTTCCTGAAGTACTTGTTTCAGGTGGTATAAGTGATCCTCTCAGGTTTGGCTGAACACAGCAATGTCATCTAAATGGGCGATACTGAATTTTTCCAGTCCAGACAAAACCTATTTAACCATACTCTGAAAAGTGGAAGGGTCATTCTCCAATCCGAACGGCATCACAGGGAAATGATAATGTCCTTCTGGGGTTGAAAATGCTGACCTTTCTCTTGCTCGATCTGTCAAGCCGACCCTACCATGAGGTCAAAAGTATTAATGAAATTGGCAGCACCCAGATTGTCAATGAGCTCATTTACCCATGGAATGTGGCGAGCATCAGTTTTCGTGACAGAATTAAGCCCCTTGTAGTCCACAGAAAAGCAAACCTCTGTCTTCCCACCACTGTTTTCTTTGGGGACTTGTACCACTGGCCTAGCCCAGGGGCTTTGGGATGACTCTATCAGTCCTAGAGATAACATCTTGGAGACTTCCTCCTTGATGATGTCCCTGAACATATCGGACATCCGGTGAATCCTGCTCTTCACCGGCTTACTGTCTCCAGTGTCCAAATCATGGGTGGACCAATCTGCGTGACCTGGAGTCAATGAAAACAGGCCGACAAACTGTTACAGTAAACGTTGACAGTCTGTCAGTTGCTGTTCTGGCAGGTTACCTGCAAGGTTGCCACCTTCAACTGACCCATCTGTGGCTTTAATGTGCAGAAGTTCTGGGAGGGGATTGGTCTCCTCCTCAGTCTCTCTATCTATCACTACTGCCATGACCAAGTCATCCAGGCTATAATGGGGTTTTAGCCGGTTGACGTGAAAGACCCTGCACATCTGTTTAGGTCCTTTCACATCAATGAGATAATTCACCTCACTGACTTTTTCCAGAAGACAGTAAGGCCCAGTCCACTTGTCCTGAAGGGCACTGGGTTTGACAGGTTCTATAATCCACACCCACTGGCCTGCAGAATAGACTGTCACTGTGGCCTTTTGGTCGAGCAAATGCTTCATCAGATCCTGACTGGCCTTGAGAGTCTTTGTCGACTGTTCCATGTACTTTGTCAATCTACACCGAAGGCCAAGTACATAGTCCAGCACATCTTGTGTGGGTGATGAGGGGTTGCCCTACCATCCCCCTCTCACTAGATTGAAGGGACCTCGTATAGGGTGTCCAAACAGAAGCTCAAAGGCGGTAAACCCTACTCCGTTCTGTGGTGCTTCCATGTAGGCGAACAGAAGGTATAGCAGGAGAACATGCCATTTTCTCCTCAGGTGCTCTTCCAAACCACCTATCATTCATTTTGGGGTCTTGTGAACCGCTCAACAAGCCTGTCCGTTTGTGGATGGATGTAGAGAACCAGTAGGTGACCTCACACTCTCCCCAGATAGCCTTAATTTACGTGAATATGAAGTTTGTTCCCCTGCCAGAAACAACTTCCTTGGGGAAGCCAACAAAGAGGAAAATCCCAATCAGAGCCTGCATAAACATGGGGGCTTTGATGTTCTCAGAGGGACAGCTTCAGGGTGCCTAGTGGCGTGGTCTACCACCACCAAGAAGTATATGTTCCCTGAGCTGGTTTGGGGATCCAAAGAACCCACAATGACCGTGTCTGTTCTCTCGAAAGGCCTCCCAACCACAGATAGTGAAATTAAGGGTGCCTTTATGGCGCCGCTTGACTTGCCAGAAGCCTGACAAGTCAGGTTGGACCGGACAAATTCCTACACTTTTATGCCAAACCGGAGCCAGTAAAAGTGCACAGACAACTGGTCTGATGCCTTAGTAACTCCTAAGTGACCCGCTAAAGAAAATTGGTGAGCCAAATCCAAAAGGAACTTTCTGTGGCATTGGGGAATCACCAAACCTCTGGTGCCCTCGCCCTCAGTCTTTTCGCTCACTGTACAGTCCATCCTGCCAGTACACTTAGAACAGTCCAGGGGCCTCGCAATTAGCCTGCTCCTCCACCTGCTTCCACAGGCCCTCCAGAGTGAGACACTCTCTGGGGTTTGAAGATGTCAGTCTGATCTGTGCCCCCATGTGGTGCAAACTCATCCAGCTTGGCCAGGTGCTTCTGAACTTACCTGGTCCTCCACTTCAGGTTCCTGTGCTGCGCCAGGCAACTCTGAAGTCACTTAGTCCCCTGCTACCAAAGTATGGTCCTCAGAGGATACTGGCCCTCTCCTGAAGGAGTAGGCGACTCAGCAGTCTGTAGAACTGGACCAGGAGCTACCGGCCACAGCTGTCCCTCTAAAAATCCCTGTGGAAGCACTGCAGGCCCTCAGACGCTTAGAGCTTTCAATCTGGTGGCCTCTTCGGCCCTCTGTCTGGTAGCCGCCTCAACTATCTCAGGGTCACTAACATCATTACCCAACAGACACGGGACAGGGAATGAGTCTTTCACCGCTACATGGTGCTGGGTCGTTTCACCTCGCCAACTGAACTGTAGTATCACCAAGGGGCACTTACTCTTTCCTTCAAACTCCCTGTTGCTACAATCAGACCCATCAATATACTGGCCAGGCTGTACCCACTGCTGGGTGACAGTTGTGATGCTAGCTGCAGTGTCTCTGATCACAGGCTTATTGTGTCCATTGATATACACATGTTCTAAGAACAGTTGAGTATTATTGGGAACTGGGATCTCTTCTGGAGACCAGTACCGCTCCCACTCAGTGTAACCAGTCCACATTCAGCCAATCCTTGACCTAGTGGGAAATCCTCCTCTAGGAGGCCCACACTAATGATGGTTGTATACTAATTGACCTTTTCACAATTGACCTCAGGAGAATTGACCTCAGGAGAATTGACCTAATTTAGAAGGTCAACTAGGCCATATATGCGGGGGAAACCCCCTACAACCCCCACCCAATCCAAAACCCCTGCAACCTCCCACCCAATCCCCTTATAATATTATAATCTAAAACCAACCCAATACATATATAAAATAACTAAAGTAATATAAAGGTCAATTGTGCAGAAGGTCAATTAGGACCACTATAATTAGGTAATTTGTGCAAAAGGTCAATTGTAAAAGGTCAATTTGGGCAATAACCTAATGATAGCCTCATCCATTAGTCTAACATTCACTATGGCTTGCTTGGGTAAGTCCTTGCAAGCAGGATCCCCTTTCCTATGGCCCAGCTCCTTACACACAAAACAACCTTTGGGTTGGGAGAACGCAGGTGTCCCAGTGTTAGAGGTACCTGCGCTCTTCTTTTCGCTGTGTACGGCTGAATTAACATTTTTGGATTTCCCTCCATTCTTTTGGGGCCCTGATTTAGAAGAGGAGTGGGTTGGACCTTTGTCCAGACACCCAACAAGTGAACGCTTCAAATGTCTGTCCACTTTTCTTTCCGAGCTCTCTGAAGCCCTTGAGATAAGGCTCAGGATTTTACAGAACTCCCTGAGGAGGGCCGGCTTCATGCTCCCATAAACACAGGGACGTCTCTATGGGGGGGCAAACGGGACACGTGCCCCGGGCCCCCATCCTGGTGGCCCTGGAGGGGGCCCCCCATGGGCTTAGGACATGGGGGGATGGGGTGACAAATCCCCACCCACAATCTTAAGTGGGGGGGGGATACAATATCCCCCCAGTTTGTGTGTCCTGTGTCCGTCTGTGCACTGATGCTTGCAAACTTCAGACTCTGTCAGAAGATTGCACTCAGCAGGGGCGGGCCGATGCCCATGCCATGGCATGATTGATTCACTGTACAACAACAGTGGGGGAGGGGGAGGAGGATGACGCAGGACCACAAGCAAGAGTTGTTGACAACAACTCTTGCTCGTGCGTTACCCTCCTTCCCCACCCCCAGGGAATACGGCACATGGCAGTGCAGGCCGGGCTGGAGTGCGCAGTGCACTTCTCCACAGCTTGCCAGCCATCCTCGCTCATCTTCTGAAGCCAAGCCAGCCAGCAGGCAGCAACACATGCTGTGGAGGCTCGTGACGGTGACGAAGGATGGTGAGAAGAAGACTGATTGTCTGCTGCTCAGCTCTCTCTGTCTCAGGTAGGTTGGCAAAGGTGCTGTGTTGACCAGGACTCTGCCATTAGACTGTGACATGTCCTCATAGAAGATCATGTTATCAGCTGTCTCTGTGGCGCAATGTTGAGGGTTCAAGCCCACCCAGGAACGCATTTGTTTTCTTCATCTTCCATTTTGTTTGATGCTGGCTCTTCACCCCATTATATAGCCACCTCAGATGTCGAGAACAGAGATGGCCCACAAAGGCGGCAGCGGGCGCAGTCCCCACTATTAATAGCAGCAGGTTCCTCTGCTTCCTTCCCAAACACATTTAACAGCTAAAAGCGTCTTATTTGTACAGTGCATTTCTGTATACCCAGTGCATTTCTGTACACCCAGTGCATGCCCCTGTTGGCATGAGTGGGGTGGGGCTGTTTTCTGTGCGGGCCACAATGTGCCCTGACATAACAGCAAGTTTCCTCAACATGTAACGTGGCTGTTAGCAGCGCTGTGAACTCCCTCCTTTCCGCCGCCACTGTGTGCAGCAGGATTGCCCCAGGTGCACAAGAAAAACCATCAACCGTTGGACACTGGGGGGTCCTTCTCTGGGTGAACAGATAGGTTTATCAAACAGTTAAGGATTAACTCTGCGTCTTCTCTGCGCAGTATTTGGCAAAACGACCACAGGATTTAAAATAATGTTAATTTTAATCGCTCAAGAAATCGAGACTCACTTGACCCCGACATGATTTGAACACACAACCTTCTGATCTGGAGTCAGACGCGCTACCGTTGCGCCACGAGGTCCTGTGTATGGGATCTCTTGAGGATCTCATCTGTGGTCAGCTGTGGCAGTGAGGCAGGAGCCACTTCATGCAAAACGTACCTCTGATTTCATACATGCAAAACCTGCCTTTTAAACAGGGTAAAGGTAGAGTAAAGCATCAGGGGACGCAAAAAATGCAGGTAGTTGTCAAACGCAGAAGGTTTCTCACATGCGGCTTATCTGGGAAAATAACCCATCTTATAATCAATTTGTCTTTATCCATCCCAAACTCGTGTACATGCCCGGAAAAAGGCTCACACCTTTCAGTTGCTTTGAAAAAGATGCATTTGTTCTTCCATTCATTTTGAATCGTGTGCACATTTCCAATCACCTTTCTAATTGATAAATGAACACAGAGCAGCCAATATTCTTCCAAAAGTAATCCTTTAATCTGTCCCTGACACAGCCATAGGTTACGGAGGGGGGCGAGGGGTCTTTTCATGGGAGTCTCCGAAGTATCAGAAAAGCTGTTTGTTTTCTAATTGGTTACACAAAATCTCCCAAATCACTACCCAGCACGGTTAATGTGTAGGATTATGGGAGTTGTAGTCTGAACTCTGAAAAATATTGTGTGCCACCGGATTCAAACCATGCCCTCATTTCTGTTGGTATGGTTACGTCAGCATAAACTAGCAACTCACTCCCTGAAGATTAGCAATGTTCATTGATGTGACTTTCATTTTATGTTCTGCAGGTTTGTCCCCCCCCAGCCCCTGTAAAGAGCAGTTTGTTTTTGGCATCTTTGTTTGCAGATATTAATTCAAAAGGAAAGCATAATTAAATACGTATACAAAGAAAAATAACAGAATGCATGAATAAATTAATCTGTATTCATCAGGGGGTGTTTCTAAATAAGGTGGGTAGTCTTGTGGTTTGTAGGGTAGCGTCATTAGGTGTTGGCTTGATGAGGATGTGAGAGATACTTATTTTACTAAATGCGGTGGGGGAGGAAACAGGGCAGTGGGGCCACAGAAGTTACCATTCATTTTCGTGGTACATCAGCAAGAATGAGTTTGGCGTGTGATCCCCAGTAAATTGCACATGCAGAATGCAGAGTATTGTGGTCCTCACATTGCCTTGGTTTCCAGCCCATCAATGTTATACCAAATGTAAAACTGTTCAGGTGCTTGAACGCATCACTGATCATCTCACCCGGGGTGGTACATTTGAAACTGCTAACAATGTACTGCTCATTCTATGGGGGTAATATCTCACATTGGCAAATGGGCATTGGTGCAGTATGAGGTGGGTGCAATGGATCTGTGCTGCTGCCGAGATTAACCCGGTCAAGAGGTTGAAAAGAGGTGTGGGGTTTACTGGTGTTGTGATGGTGCGTGGGAACTGCCACTGGTGGACCTGTCAATCAAGGGGATAGGTTGCATGGCGGGGGACATGAAGGGGAACATGAAAGGAGCAACAGGCATGCCAGCGGTTGTCAAGGAGAGTATAGGCAGCACTGGGATGGTGGAGAAGTGTGTAAGGGGTGGCAATGCCAAGAGCACAGGGAGTGCCAGCTGAAGATGCTGGGATACAATTGATGGAATGCTATGGCGCATATCATTGTCTTTTGCTCTTTAAGCTCATGTTGTTCCTTGATGATATATTATAAATCTTTCACACGATAGAGACCAGTATTGTAGCTGGCCCTGTTCTGCAGCGTCCCAGGCTCCTTGTGCACCACCCCCCGGCCATTAACAGGCACACACTGTTTCTTATGAGGCACAATTGCCACTTCTGGCTCCACAGGTCTGAGGCAATCCTATGTATTCTGAAGTGCATGTGGCTGCCTTTTTTTGTGGGCACACAAATGTCCTCCTTCTTCGTTTAAATGGCATTCAAGCACGTGCTGAAGATAAGCGTCAACATCGGAGGCAAATTCTGGCTGCAGCTCCTTGCCCCACTACACGGTGTAATCTACTGGCTTGCCCAGCATTGCATATTTACCCTTTCACTGGGGTCACAGCCTCACAGGCAAGTTGTTGTGGCCCCTGAGCTTTCTCCCACTATATGCTGTAGTGCAGTCGGAATGCATGCCGCAGCACTATGCCCACCGCTGGTAGGAGCAGCTGAGGTGTAGATAAGCTTGGCATTGCATTCCCAAATCTAGAAATTGCATTAAGAATATTCCTCTCTATGATGGTGGCAAATTGCAGTGGGGAGCGTTCATTTTCAAAATTGAAGTTGATAAAAAGTGAGCTACAAAATCGCATGCTTCAAGCCAGGCTGAATTCTTTGGCTCTGTTAAGCATTGAATCTGAAATGGTTCAAAAGATAGAATTTTCAGACATAATTAATGATTTTGCAAAACGCAAATCTAGAAGGAAACACATAGTTAATGTTGGTGGTGTAGAAAGCATATCCTCACTGTCATCTCATTCTTTCTAGGATTACTTGAATTTGTTAGCCGTGTGGGCGTGAACTGAAATGCCAAGTGAATTTTGATGTTTTGTTATATGCTTTTGTCATTTCTGTACTGCCTTATTTATTTAATGTTTTTCCAAGTGCTTGTTCTTTGGACACATTCATACAGGCAAAAAAGTTCATGTTGAACTGTTAGGTTTTCATTTTGTTTAATAAATGCTTGCTTAAAATCCCTTTCCTTTATTTTCTTACAAAATATATTATTCGAAACAAAAACAAAGTGAAATGTCCTTAATATAGCATTCTCTTGAGGAATATAGCATCACAGATGAATAATGTTTATATTTTATTAACAACTAGATAATCCATTTAAAGCTTAGAGGAGTATCTGTTGAATTAGACTCGTGATATGGAGCGTGCATGGGTGTCGTGTTGCGGGGCGACATGGGTTTGGAGGGGGGTGGGAGTAGGACATGGGTTTTGGGGGGCTACATGGGTTTCGGGGGGGGGCAAGGCTGTCTGTGCCCCGGGCCTCCAAAACTGTTAAGATGGCGCTGCATAAACAGGCCTTTCCTCAGGAGTTAACTGAATAATTGCATCAGTCCCTGATGTTGTTAAGCGACTCATCAGGGCTGCATCCCACAGTACCTTGACCACCTCCTGTAGCCGAAAAGCAAGCTAGATGCGCTTCAAGCCAGTCAGAAATATCCTTGCCCACTTCATAACCCTGCACTAAATCTTTGGGGATGTTGTGCTGTGGATTATCCCAGGCACACTGGTTTGAGACACTACTGCTTTTTTCGCTAGAGGAGGATCAGTTGGCCTCCTTCTTCTCTTCGAGTGCCAGCTTGTGCAGCTCTATGGTAACCTTGTCCCACTGTTTTGTTCCTCCAGCACTAGTCTCTTCTCCTCCAGCAGGAGAGGAGTTTTCTAGCCTCTACCTGGGTAACAGCCAGAACAATTACTTGGCCAGTTAGAGGCTGTGCCGAGGCCTAGGACCTTCAGGATGCTGCACTAGCCCCTGACCTCAGTGACACTCTGGAGTGTTGAAAAACAATACTGTTTGAAGTATGTTCGATTGGTATGATAATTGCTGTCACCAGCTGCAGAGCCTAACAAAAGAGAAGGGTAGATCCATGGAGACTTTGTCAGTTAATCAAGCTGACCATGGCAGGGTGAAATTTCGTTCCCTTGCCCCCTTCCGTGTTAATGTCCCCCTGTCGCTGCGACTGGTGCCTGGTCCCTCCTGAGTCATACAGGGGCCAGACCACCCCTCACCAGTCTCCCCCAGCATCCCTCACCAGCACTTGGCCTCAGGCACCTTCCCGAACCAGCCAGAATCTGGACCACCCTGTCCCCCGCACATAATTTGCTGTACCCGTTTTTCCCCTTGCACTTGCCCTTGTTGGCCCACTTAAGCACTGCTCACTCCCCTGTTACCCCACTGCAGCCTTTACCCCCCCATCATGCATCCTGCACCCCACCACAGCCCTCCACTTGCACCTATCAACTTTGTTTGCACTTGCACAGTAGGACTGTCACAAGGCCATTAAAACTGTCATTGTTGTTTTCTTTCCTATGCACAACTCACCCATTTGTTGGCTTGTGGCCTCTGGACACACTTGTGTATAGGTGCCATACAAATGCCCAATAAATAAATAAATAAAGTTAGTCCTCCCCCTTCCTGGAGATGACCTTGTGCATTCCTCGGCTGTCACATTCCAGCTAAGTATGAGAGGAGTGGACAGTGCCTGTAGGCATTGTCCAGCCCAGAGTACACAGGTCTATGTTTGGTCATGGTTTGAGCATAGGAAAATGTGTGTGGATTAGCCCCACATATTTTCCTGAGGTTGGTCTACCATTATTCCATTTAATTAAACATGTCAAAAAAGCCCAGGCGAGCGCACACTGATCACGCAAATGGTCGAATTCTTCACAGGCACTGAGAGGCCAAGGGCAGCACTGCTCTTTAACAGTGTTCCAAGAAACAGAAACCCAGCTCCAGCACTGTCAGAGAGTAGCATTGAAATCAGCAGGTGGCATTTGTCAGAGGAAAGTGTCACTACCTAGGCCAATGTTGATTTTTCCTCCTTGCAAAGTCTTGAGATAAATCTCTCCAAGGTTGCTTGCAGATAACTTCATGTCTCACATCATGTGTACATTTCCTGAATCTCTCAAATGTCTCCATTGTCATATGCCTTCTTCATCCACTGCATCGATCATTAGGCATGTTTCGAATACTCAATGCATCCACATGAAATTTGGCATGCAGCTCTTTCTGGTGTGACCATTGTGCTCCTCTATAGCACACTAAATCACTACCTGCCAGGGATCTTCTTGGTCTCCTGCCCTACCTCGGTATCCCACGAGTCATTCTATGGTACAAATTCTTGCCTCACCGAGATGTGTCCTATCAGGGGTATAGTGCCGCGCCACACACTGAAACTCTTCTAGGTGCCTTCTGGCTGAGAAGATGGTGAACGATCATGGCTCAACTTTTCTTAGTGGACCAGAATGGGATGTCTGGAGGAGGGTTGATTACATATGGAAAGTATCCGACTCAAAACCCTAAAAGTGCATTTCAGGCCGTAACCGTGCAGCTCACTAGTGAGATATTCTGAAGCTACACTACCAAGGGCACTTTCTTTTCTATAACATGTTTATTAGCATCTTTCAACAGTACAGTCTGTCGTCTGAAACAAAAGTAGTCCGTTTATAAGCACACCGAATGGTCGCGCCTCACCCGTCCACCCACAAGAGATATATAGACCAACCAAAAAATCGTTAATCAAATGGCGGCTACTTATGGGTTGTGCAATCAGGTCTTTCAGTCAATGGAGGGTGTAGAGGGGGTAGGGGAAACAGAGAAAGGTGGGGGCATCACAGAGAACTGGCAGACAAACTAACATTATACGTATAGCTCATTGAATGACCCCCACAAGACTGTGGAACTGCTGCCCTGGAGAAGGATATTTTCTCCTTTGAGGAGGGCACTTTCTAAATGCTGATCATGCGCCATAGTCACCTGCTCGAACACAAACGCCAGAAAAGATTAGACCAATCTCTACAAATGTTATCTCTGCTGCCACACACGAGTAATCGGCTGATATCAGCAAAGGTGGGGCCACACCCTGGGAGTAGTAACACACCAACGTGCACATAATATCACTCCTTTTTGCAGCTGCTTTTTGTGACGACTTTAGGCTCCCTGGTGTCACCTAGGGGCATTCCCGAACGTTGGACTTGAGGACCTGTTAAGCTATGGTGCAGATTTATGTAGAATGAACCAAGCTTTGGGGAAGTGGGGGTGTCTGGCAAGGGAGCGGCCATAAAGGTACACGGATGACTGATTGACTTCAAGGGCCGCTTTTGGGAATCCCCTTCAATTTCCACCCAACTGCAATCCTTCCTGGAAGATTGCAATTTAACCATGCAATCAGGAAAATGGTCCACTCACTTAACGCTGCCCCACTGTGTTTCCTACACCCACAGTTGTTGGAAAGGTTCACTATACGTGGGATTGCCTTGCACCGATAAGTCAACTACACACGACAATAAATGGCTCTGAAATCATCACCCTAAGGAAAGCTTGACCCCCCCCCCTCCAAATCTAGCAACGGAGGGATTGTCTTTTCTACGAAGCGAAACACTAAAAAAATGCTAATTACATACCGGATGTGGCGAACCAACAAAACACGTGACACAAACGTATGTTTTCTACTCTGTCTATGGTTGTCTAAGTGAGGTTGGGATAGAAGCCCAGGTGACCAGGCATTTTTCTGCAATTAAAAAGGGTTTTCCTATTCAGGAAAGGTTCAAGCAAAGGGCATCAGGGTGGCTTAAACTATAGAGTGTCCAGGCACTTAGTCCTTAAAGGTTATGAAACTCCCACCGGATCAGAGGTCTTCCTCGTATGCACGAGGAATGATACCTAGTAGGACCCTCAGCACTTCTATTCTGATGAGGAGTGGGACCGAGACAAGCTACTCGTGGGTCCTATAACGTGTTTCTGTTGTGCAACAACCGTAGAAAAATGGGGCAGGAGGGGTTACATTATGAGGTGTCAGGGTTCTCACTCTAATAGGGAGACTGGCTCTCTACTCTAAGTATCGCCTCGGGGATAGAGTGCCCAGCACTCTTCTCTGCCCCAATGACAGTCTCGGGAATCGAACGGTCAGATTGCCACAATCAACGTGACAGCCTCATCACGAGTTGGGCCGTATCCCGACTGGGAAACCGCCCAACTTTACTTGCGTTAGCGCCCACCCGTCTGGCAGTATTACTGCCGGAACACAGGTTGGGCGGTAACCGTTACTCCCCATTGAGTCCATTGGACCCAATGGAGAATTTGTGACGCAATTACCGCACAGTAATGTCGCCGGTGGTAATTGAGCCTGAAATTGGCATTTTTCCGGTGTGTTTACCCCCGGCTCTGAGCTGGGGGTAGACACGGCAGGCTCGAGATTGGGCGGAGCGGTACATGTGGCGGTAACAACGTTACTGCCCCATTTAAGGGCTACCGCCCAACTCGTGATGAGGCCCACAGTGCCTTTCTTCCTCTTCCAATGATTACAGTGCCTAGCTCACTATTCAGGGATATAGTGTCAAGCTCACCCCTTCGGGATACAGTAAATTGCTCACTTAATAGCAATACAGGGCCCAGCCCACTCTTCAGGGATAAATTGTGCATCACCCACTCTTCAGTGATCTAGTGCCCAGCTCACTAGGTATGGATATAGTACCTAGCTCACGGTTAAGCAGGCCCCGGCTTTCTAGCCTCTCAGGCCTCTTAGAATACTCACAACCAAAAGTTTTGTCAGACTTCCAACTCTTTAATGGGACCTCAGTCCCTCAGCTCTAATAGTCTGCATAGTCAAGCCTTGTCCTTGCTCAGTCTCAGCTGTCCCTTCAGCTGTGCTAGCGCTCAGTGATGGTCATTGCTTCATTGGATGGCTGCTTCTCCCACTAGTCTGTCTCTGGCCATATCTAGACCTCACCCCTTGCAGCTCTGCATTGCTTGCCTTGTGCGGAGCCTTCAGCAAGGTTCCCTGCCACAAGTGTTGTGGGTTTGCAGCTTCTGGAGTTTTCCTAAGCCTGTGTGGGCATCATTATTCCACATGGAAGTCTCGCTTTCGCTGCTTGGCTCTGGGCCTGGCTACTCATGGCACCTCAGCAGCAACCTCGTGTGTCTTGGAAGTTCTGCTGCCATCCGTGCTGTGGATCTTCCCGTTGGTCTGCTAAGTGCTGTGGGATCTCTGCTGACACGTGGGATCCTGAAGCTGATATGGACACTGCACAGGTTTCTTTCCATGTTCCCTGTGTAGAGCTGTCTGCTTCATTTCTCTCCTAGGCTCCTTTCTAGTATAGAAGGTATCACGGCACCACAGCATTCTCCAGCTGCTCCTGCTACTTACCTACTGATCTCTCAGTTTGGGTTTCTGCGGTGGTCCCCAGTGACATATGGGACCCGGCAGGGAGGGCTTTTAGTATGCTGGATCCTCTTGTCTTGCCCAGGTGTCTGACTAATCTACCGTTACTGAGCTCTTACTTCAAAGTAGGCCGCCTTACTCAGAACTTGTATAGAGCTTAGTCTTGGGTATATGAGAGAGACATCAGAGCAAGCCCATTGAGATGTTTGTACTTGGAGAAGGTGGAGCCAGTCTTTCTAAGAGAAAGATAATCAGCGCAGGCATCTACATTGGAGCATGAAAACAGCATACGATATTGACAAAATACTGATATGTGAGCATAGAACAAACAGGCATACTGGAGCAGCAAGATAGTTAACATGAAACAATGAAGATTAACAGTCAGTGGGCGGAACTGTAGACGGCGTAATGAAAAGAAAGGTAGTCCTGATATTGTAGAACTACTAGAAAGTCACATATGAGTTCAGACGGAGAGTGACAGATAATTTGCTCCCAGAGTGTGCGCCGCGGGCATTCAGCTTGCTCGGATTGTGGGCTGAATTCCATGATACAAGCCTCCATGCTGAGCAAGCTTGGAGCTATGAGTGAGGTTACCCCTATATTCTTCCCTTCCCTCCAGTCTCTGCATCTTCACTCCCCACCACTCTCCACCCCACTTATCTGATTCCTCTAATTCTGCATCCTTGACCACAATGCAAATGGAAGAGGAGCTCTGCATGGGAATCCACCTTCCATTTTAATGGTGGCCATGTTATGTGCGGGTGGTAAAGGCACAAGGGCCCATTGTTAAAGTCCTTGCAATAACTTGGGCTCCAGGCCGCTACAACCCGATTGCGTCTGCCGGCAAGGGTGTTGTTGCTATGTTAGCAACCAATCTTCCAGAGCAGCCAATCAGGTTGCTCAGAATGTGGACCAGCCCTGCTATGCTCACTGAAATTAATTAAAAAGGACTGCAACTAAACCAGCGGCTATATCAAAGATGGTCGGGCAAAGGTGCCCATCCGGGTAGCTTGAAGGTACATGGTGCTATTGGAGCCTTTGACTGTGCAGGGTCCATGATTGTGCACTTCTGGGGTTGTGTCCATGTCATGCACTGGGTCAGGAGTGTAGAGAAGGAGCTAAGTACCCCCACCTCAATCACTTCGCCCATATTGCATATATCTTGGGAACCAAAGTGTGAGACACTTGCAGAACCATTGAAACTACAGCTACCTAAGAGCATCCTGTAAGCAAGTTTCTGTTGAGAAACCCGACCTGCACGCAAAACAGTACGATGGTCGTCTGAATGAAACTCCGGAAGAAACAGGACAAATGAAGGGAAGAGCAGATTGGTGACGTCACAAGAAGCAAGACTGATGTACATAGAAGAGATGCAGAAACTAGAGAATTCAGGCAATTCTATAAGGCATCAAGAAAGTATTGAAGATAAGTGACATTTCAGGCTCAGGATGAAGAGGCTTATGTTATAGAAAGGTTGAAGATATGAAGTCATTTACATGCGTAAATATGAAAGGAACCACAAGCAGACTAAGTATTCTTGAGGCTAGCTATTATAGTGAATAGATTGGGGCTTGCGCCAACATGTACATATATATTGGAGTAAGTAAAGAAAGGATGTTTCCACTACGTACAATAGCAGAGCTGAGAAAAAGAAGGAAGACCTCTTTTCCAGTATGTCGCAGTTAGAAAACAAGTGAATTAAAAGCAAATCTTAGAAATGTGATACTGGATGAGCCAAGAGGCCAAGGCCATATCAGGCTAGGGCGAGCTGACATTGGATACAAACCGTGTGAAAGAATTAAGCTTCTGTTCAGAAGGCATGGACAGAAAACAAGAAGATGTCTGAGGTCTATTAGAAATAGGATTTGAATACACTAGAAGCTCAATTTCTTGGTCTTCAGTCACGTGGGAAGAAGTTGGATGAGCATGGCAGTCACACATATGCATGAACGCAGAGCGTGCCTTCACTCTCTTGAATTCTTCAGAGCACAGAACACTTCCAAGGACAAGTTCAAAGTCCTAATTGACAGCAGACCTGTGAGGTGATGATGGATGAATATGCTAATTGGTGGGAAGCTATGGTTAAGACGAGCTCACCAGCACCTGGACACTCAGATTGCATGCTACTATACGTAGGTGGGAAGGTACTGACGGGGGTTAGAAGCCAACCAATGATAGAGGACCGCATGATTAAGCGTCATATAGTTGTGTAGCCAATAAAACCTTGTATATTTAGTGACATTTATAGTGAACTGTTTGAGGGGAGGGCTTAGTTGCCACACTTGATTTTAAGAAGCCTATCACATTATTCCACTGCCCTAGACAAGTATGGATTGTATACTTAGAGGATCCTCTTAGACTCTATGACACTCACCATTAGGTTTTTGTAGTTTGCCACGTAAAATGACGTTAGTAGTACGTGGGTTAACGTCACCTATGACAATTCTTTGTTATATAAGCAAGCTTTTTTTCAAAATGCATTGAGATCATGATGAGAGACATCTGTTGATGTCCGTTGTACTCCCTGTTTTAGATAATGGATATTAAAACAGTTTTCCTTTTGCCAACTAAATGAGTCGTTTTGATTATTGATGTTTATCTCAAGGGTATTGCTACCTAATCTTAAAGGGCTGGGAACTCCATTTCAGGGTTTATCAGGGAAAGTCTTGAACCCCCACAGGAATGAATGAAAAGGTCCATGAATGCTTGAAATGTGCTGCAGTTCACCTTTACAAGGGGACAGAACAGAGCTGGGGGAAAGATGGCGGCATGCTCCGAAATGCATCGGCCATTGCCTCTGCTCAGGTCTGTCGTTTTTATTGTATCATGATGTTTGAGATTCTAAAATGTCTGTGTTCTCGCTGATGAGTGGCTTATGAGTGTTTTTACCACATGGTTCCAAACGAATACATACAATTGTGTGGTGCCTCTATCGGCCTCGGTTGTGAGCACAGAGCAGTGAAGCAAGCTTGCTTCGATCTTTCTTTGGCGTCTTCAATGGAGTCATCAAAAGAGCCAGAGGAAAGGGGGGAGATTTACAAAAGCAACAGCAGAAGAGAAAAGGTGCAGATGTACCAAAGGGTGAAGGAAAACTAGCATTGCTATTACCGGTCAGAGAAAAGGGTACTCTTCTGACAGGGGACTGGAGTGCCAACTGGTGGACAGATCAGTAGATCAGTGGATCCAGGTGAATGAGTGGGATAGTTCAGTAAGAGACTTCAACATGCCCCAATCCTGGAATGGCTTTTTATGAGGTGGTGCACGTTATGCCACAGGTTACGTGGATAACTGGACGTTCTGCACGCATCAGGATTGCCAAGCACCTACTTCATAGGGGTATTCACATGGGGTTTCTGAATGTTGGCACTGCTGCTGCAGTGACACCACATGCCGACACCATCACATCTCACAGATTTGTTGTGCATTGAAGTGTTGCCCACATAGTGGTCACCACTATGAGTGACTTTGGGCTGAACTCCCATATTTTACCTTTTCTGCATCTCACGCGAACACCTGGATAGCCTTCGTAAAGGATGGTGTTAGTGCGTTGGATATGATATGATGGGTTATTTATAACGCACTTAATACCCAGAGGTTTCTATGCATGGACCCGGGGATCGAACCTGTGGTGCTCCACGTCGTCTTGCTTCCAAGGCGAGCACGTTGACCCTGAGCTATCCTCCCGAGATGGATGTTGCGCGTAATGGTGGAGAGATGTGGGCCAGGCTTCACCATGATAGTGGTCTGATTTGGAATGCCTGGGTGTCTAGGTAGACACACGTGCACGATGCATAATAGTCGTTTGAAGCTTTAACCACTGGCATTCACTGGAGGTCTTCTGGTACGAGTTTGATGTGGCCTGATCTCATGGCACCGGGCCCTAATCTGGCCCTGGCATCCTAGATGACCTCAAAGGGCGGGTGCCACCAAGACTATCCAATAGAGGCCTGAACCGGGGAGCTTTTTGCGCATGTGCACCTGTCTGGTACTACAGGTAGCATGGATGGCATGGGGCAAGGTGGTTCTGAACCAATACTGAAGTGGATGTGTCTCCTATGTAGGCCATTCAGAGGGTTGCGAAAAACAAGGGTTTGCCATGGCTGGGCCTGAGCGGACAGGACAGCGAGAAGTTTACGGATATACAAGATCGCCAGAAAGGGGCAAAGGGGCTCTTTATAGAGGGCCGTTTGAGCACGTAGAACTTTTCTAACTTTTGATCATCTCTTGTTCCAGGGAAGTTTCCGTCGGCTGCAAGGCACTCACGGCAAGAGGCACTTACATGACAAATGCCGGCTTTTTTAGGAAGGTGAACTTTTTTACCCCAACAACTGCAACTTCCTTCTTCTGCTGGCCTACAAATAACATGGTTAAATGTAGTGGCTTTCATACACATTTCTACGGCAAATTGAATGTCACAGATTTGTTGTGCATTGAAGTGTTGCCCACATAGTGGGCACACTAGAAGTGACTTTAGGGTGAACCCCCATCTTTTACCTATTCTGCATCCTACATTTGAACCTACTCTGAAGGCTGATGCCTGCGTGTTTGCCCCACCACTCATGTGCTTCTGTTTGATGACATGTGACTCTTTCTTGCAGTTTTACTTCACCTGGTGGACAGTGGTGGGCCTGCAATATACAGGCGTGGGACTATGGTAGGGTTCCCCATAATCAAGGGATCTGCAGTCTGTGGTTGTTCAGATGTTTGTACTATAATGCCCATGGTCCCTGACGATTCACCATGCTGGTTAAGGCTGATGGTTGTTGTAGTCCAAAACATCCGGAGAGCCACAGGTTTCAGACCCCTGCCATAATCTGAGGGAGCCATATTATTTACTATTATCTGAGTGTTCTCGTGTTCATGCTCCAGCAGGCCAGAGTGGTGCATATTACAGGACAGGAATCTGCAACTTTTGGATCACCAGATGTTGTGGACAAAAACTCCCATCAGCCCTGACAATCATACTCAGTGTCAAAGGATCATGGGACTTGTAGGGAGCAACTGGTTACAGAGCCCTGTTATAGGTCATTGTCATTGCATAGTTAATAGCACATCCTATTTATTACCCTAGCAAGAGCCTCATTCGAATTTTGGTGGTAACAATATGTATTTCACAAACCTCCAGTTTTAACTCCAAACATTTGAAAGAATACCACCAGCGGTATTCCAAAGAAATACAGTCAGTGCTAAATACCACAAGATTCCAAGCTGCAATATCACCTTTAACAAACAGTAAAATGTTACCTCTATCCCTATGGTGGTGGTGGTACACATTTGTTCTATTTATTTCTTATTTATAGAGTGCCCTATGGTTGAAATTCAACATTATACACTCCGCAAACATATCAAATCTGCAACATATATTTAAGTACAATTAATATGCAGTTGCATAATATAGAGAATAGTTCAAATAAAGCTATGATATACATCATTATAATACCGAATAGTATTAACAGTTCCTATATGCGTAGAGAGTAAGGGCATTCCACCTGCCATTAACTGTGTACAACAGTTAAAATTCACAAACATTTTTGCAAATGGACATTTCCCATTTGTGAAAGGTACAGTGAGCAAAAAGTGATGGCTGCGAACTCTCAAAGTGGGGAAAAAAAACACAGAACAGGTTATCATGCCATGTTCTTTCTGGAGAGGGGCGCCTGCTACCTTTTTTGAAAAATTCACAAGCACTTCATCCGTCTGCTTTCATTAGTTTCAAAGAAATATGTAGCCAAAAGCAGACCAAGGTCAAAGAAAGACCGAATTGGTTCCCTTCTCGACAGCGTGCCCAGAAAAGATCCCTTTTGCCCCCTTCTGTGCCATGCCTGCATTTTGTTGAAACGTGATTGTATCATTACACAGTGCTGAGTAGCCTGGAAATAAAGGTTTACCCGTCCCCAATTTCTAAGGGATTTTACAAAGAAGACATCTTCGCTCATGCCTGGAAATCCCTCTCCAAGCTCCTGGAATCTGGTGGTAAACATTGGAAAAGGTCCCCAGAATACGTATTTAATTCTTTGTTCCTGCGCAGGAGCGCGCAAGTGGATCGGTTCCTTACAGGAAAGTGAGTAATCTATCAGCCATTGTAAGGGGTGCATAATGGGTATCCAGTAATTTTACCGAATAGAAAACAGAGAATAACATTAATACCTAAAGAATAATAACGAAAAAATATCGAATTTTAAATATATATATATATATTGTGGTGAGGAAAGGGGTTAAAACGCTTGTAGATGAGGTTGGGGTGGGTTTAAAAGCATGGGGAAATGGGAGGTTTAGGGGATCTCCCAAATTAAAAAAATGATATTTTTTCATTATAAAAGTGTAGTTGTTATTTCACTGTCTCTTTATTAATTTGTTAAAATCACATAGATCCGAAAAATGTGCATCTCGGATTTTCACCTTTTCACCAGCGATCCGACGTAATACATAAAAGGGTCAGATTTGACCCTTGTGTTGGTAAAAACAAAATGCACTGTAGTGGTATGTTCCGATACTGTACATAATCAATTTCCATCTTCAAAAAGAGGCTGGGAATGGGGTTTAAAAAAAGGTGTATGACGTTGAGTACCACTGGGCACTACTATCAGAGAATGCACCCAGTAACTGGCATTATAGTGCAAATGCAGCAAGAGGGAGCATTTTCAGGTTTGCGACCAGCGGAAATATTAATTACCACCGTCTGGAATCCACTGTGAAAATCCACACTACTTATATTGAGGACCTAATTCGTACTCATTTTACTGGCTGCGTAAGGATGAAAGGTAGACTGGTCCCAGCCAGAACCTGAACGCATGTAGGCAGGTGGCGCCAAGCTCTCTGGAGATCTACATGTATGTGTACCTGGCCCCAAGAGATGTGTCCACTTAATTCAGAGGTCAAACTCTTCTGTCACACACCAGTATCTGCATGCAACGATGTATACAAAATGTGAAGCGCGTAATGTGGACAAACTAATGCTCTCTTCGCAGGCACCACACAATGCCCTCTGTGCCGCCCTTAACATTCCCAGGCGTGAGCAAATATCGGCTGCCAGAAAAGCTGCACGCGGGCTCCCAATACAAGATCGCATAATATTCAAAAAGTCTATCACCCACAAGTGCCTTTCTAACTCTGCCCCCCATACCTTGTACAGAAAGTCACAAAAGCCCAGGCTTTGAGACCAACAAGATCCCACTACACTCACCGCCTCATCACCCCAAGATTTCGACGAGCTAGAGCTGGGTGATCTAGCTTCCCTGTCATCGCAGCGAAACGCTGGAACGAACTACCCGCCAGCGCTAAGAGCTGAGCAATCCTATTGGACCTTCTGTAGACAGCTGAAAACCTGACTTCTCACACCTATGTGAACCTGAGCCCATGAACACTCGCTGCCATTTACCTACTATGACCTATGACTGTACATACAATGACTTCCTTCATAATGCTACTGTAACTAGCATACCCAAGGATTTAGAGCGCTGCTATAAATGTAAAAATAAAAAATAAATAAATAATGGCAATTTTTCTTAGCAACCTCCTTCATTCACACTTTTGTTTCTTAAAATGAGACTGAAATAGGTTCCTCAAATCATGCCATGAAACTCCTAGCATTTTAGTGCACGTCATGTTGTGTTCCTGTACAGGTTATAAATCTAGGACTACAAATACAAAAATACACTTTGATGTGAGCCAACAAGCATGTTAAATTCTTGTACAGATTATAAATCAAAGACTACAAAACCCAAAATAGACTTTGATGTGAACCGAAAACTCAGGACTGGTTGATCCTTCCTGCACCCGAATTGGGCCAGCTTGACATGCTGTGATCTCGGTTATGCTAGTTGCACGACTTATACACACTACAGATAAGAGTGTGTGATCAGCAGAGAAAGGATGGAGCTTGTCCTTTCTAGGTAACAAGGAAGCAGTCATGTTTAAAGTGACCGATCGCAGTGGATCAGGAGACATCAGGACCACACTTAAGCAAAGCCAAGAGAATGAAAGACACGAAAGCGGGTCAGGAAGCCAGATATTGAAGAAAAAAGGGATGGGAAACGAGATTGTAAGATGAAGATAACAAAAGAAGGATAGAGAAAATAAGAGGAAGAAAGAAGGAACGCACAAGGGGAAGATAGCTCGTGGGTGAGCGTGGCAGAGAAATAGAATCTACAGTATTTTATTTTAATGTTTTTATTGTGTCATTTGTTTATTAAAACTTTAACACGTTTATAAAAATGTACACATTACTTCATATTACATTTATCTTTATAATAACATCGCCATTCAATTTCTGTCATTCACATTCTTATCTATAAATTCATTTCATTAATAATTTTACATGTAAACATTTTCTCCTAAAATGTCATGAATATAAATTAAAATTGTAATTAAAAACCGTATTAGTGTGATTGTCAGTAAAGTATTTCGCCCTCCCACCGAATTGGTGCCAAAACCAATCGCTTTCAGGCCTTTCTTCCAGAACCACAAATCTACCTAAAATTGCACCCTATGGGATTTAATTGCAGGACAACAGGAGACCAAATGCTTCAGTGATATCAAGAGTTCTTTCCGCACATTCTACATATCCACTCAGATTCTGGTAGACCCCAATTTCGATCCCATCTCTCTAGTGTTCCCAATACATTAAATTGAAATCTCATGAACACAGAACAATATTTATAATTTGGAAATGTTTCAATGTATTCTGGAAATTTCCGATAGTGTCTATATTGATTAGCTAATTATGAGTGCAGTTTGTACTTGTGCAGTAAATCTTGGTCACCACTCCATTGGTCCAACTGAATTTTTGGGGAAACTTTCTCAGAATTTTTTATAAAGCTGTTCCTGTTGAATCCTGCACTATCCAATACGTGTATTTATTTTTTTTTATTTTATTTAAAGTGCATTAGCCACAATTTGACTTTTAACACATTTCACAGACAAAATATTACATAAACAATAAAAACAAACCTTTACAGCTTTTAAGTACACATATCTCATAATAAAAAAAATCAAGATAAAAAGACAAGATGAAAGAAAATCTAACAACCAACTTTTTTACAAAAGAGAATTCAAGTTATTACTAGCTTCCATTCCTTTAAAACTCTACCCACTTCAATTGATAAAGCCATCTCAATGCCCGACGATAACCTCGCCCAGAAATCATCAGAATTTAAATGAGACTCATTATGAACAAATCTGCCAAAAGAACTAGCCCTGACACTCCAAGTCCGAGGGCACTTAGAAAGTAAATGCTTAGTGGTCTGAACTTCCATAGTTAAGCATCTATCGCAGATTGGAGCAGTACCCCCTTCTTTATCCCTTATAGCAAGTAATTCCAGGGTAGGGAGTAGATTTAAATGAAATCTCAAAAAAGCAGATCTAAACCAAAAGCTAGGGGACTTCTTAAGATAAGCCGGAAGGAACGATAAACGCTTATCTAAGAGTGTGAGGGAAGCTGATCTTTTAGTTTCCCGCATCTCCTCAATCGTATGAATCCATCAGCCAGTTTCAATTTCTTCTTCACTTTTAAAGGGTTCTGTAGGAGGGACTCAGCATCAGAATCACAACGGGATAACAATTCCAAACATGTTGATTCTAACCTACATAGAAAAACATTATTGCCATGTACCCGCTCTACATCAGAATATTTGAAAAGTGAATTCTTAGGGGGATCAAGAATTGACCTATAAAGAGTAAGCCACTTCCAGGCTAGCCATGATCTGAGTGAAGACAGACCAAACTCATATCGTAGGGAGACGATCGGAACACAATCAGGGAGTCCCAAAGTACGTTTCCAAATCTTTGATTCGAAAACATCCCAGTCTAAGTCAAAGGCTATCCAATACGAGGTCACACTCCCCGCAAAACTCTGGAACAGGCCTAAAGGATGTTGAGTCAAGTACTGACTTAAGGTCCTCAAATAAGTATCTAATTGGTGGTACCAGAATCAAACTGTAGATCCTCACCGTTGCAATTTGGGCTAATCTCTGCCAAGACACCGGCCCTAATTCTTGTCTAATCAACACATACGGCGTGGCCATGGGTAGCTTTATCAGCTTTTCCCAAAAGGTACTCTCCCTACGTTCATGCTTCTTTCAGTCCAGCTTGTAACGTTCTTGACCATACAATAACATTGGTAACACCTTCCATTTATAGTAACTAATCACTTGCTTTCATGCATATTTACAATACTTCCCCCAGTGGTTCTTGCATTGAGCAAGCAATGCGAGTTGTTTTTGGTTTAGTATGACCAACAGAGAACAGTATTTGACCTTATTCAAAATCATAAACCCCAAGTACTTCATTTAATTTACTATTTCCAGTTTCTGGTTTTCTAGAAACAAAGATGCTTTTTGTCTAGACTTTGTTTTTATTAGAAACTACCATTATAGCAGTGTTTTGGGAGTTTGTGATTACATTGTACTCTCTTAAATAGTGGGCTAGTGCGTTTATCGCACTATTACAGCATCGTCGAAAAGGAGAAGATCATCAGCAAATAGTAACATTGGTATAATCAAGTTTCCTAGCCTTGGTGGGAAGTTCCTACAGCGCTCCAGACTTTCTACAATATCCAATAGATATAAATGAATCTACATTAACACCTGGGATGGGGGGCACAGCCAATCATGTTCCGCGGATCACTGGCTGAAATCTCTGATCTCAGCCCGCGTTCCATGGAGCCCACCAGCTGCCTCTCCTGCCTTAGAGCACCACCTTCACCCCATCCTCCTGTTTCTTTTTTTTACCAATTCTCAATGCCCCTCCCCTGCCCCACTACCCTGATAGTTGTGCAGCAACTCCCCTCCTCTTTGCTTTGCCAACCACCACGAAAATGGAAGAGGAGCTCCGTATGGAGCCCTGCCTTCCACAACCATGGTGGCCATCTTGGCAAAGTATTTTCATTAATTGAACAGGACATGTGCAGCATCCCGTTCAATAAATGAAAATACTTTTTCTTTTGCAGGCCCGGTACCGCTTTTGTAACCCGGGGAGATAATGGCATTAGTAACCCGTTCCACAGGCTACACCGTAGGTAACGTCCCGGGGCCCTCATTAACCACCCTCGCTTTGCTCGGGCCACTACCTCGGGTTGCGGGCCATTACCCTCCAGGGAAGACTCTGGAACGTGTTACTAATATCACAGTATAAAGAGTGTCACTTAATCTACAGGTAAATTAATCTACAGAATAAAGATTCTAATAGAGAGACAGTACGAGGGGGTTAATAGACAGAAGAAAGAAAGAGAGTGACAGAAGAAAAAGAGTGTGCCAGGAAAGAGAGGCAATCAGCATTTAATGTCAAAAGGAGGTAGAGGAGATGGGGCCGCTGCGACTTGTAACAGAGGAGAAATGGAAATAAAACAGGGAGCCATGTAAAAAACACTGTCAATAGCACAGTAAACCCCTCCATCACTCCAGCTGTGCTGTGAAATATAAACAGGAAAGCAGAGTGCCTCTGCAAGCGTCGGCGGAAGAAGGGCTTCATCAGCTCACATCAGCCTTGTGACACTTCATTGAGCTATCACAACAGGCAGAGGTGTCAGGCTGGGCCATGGGGAAGTGAGGGTGGGCCTTGCCCCTCTGGCCACACCCTGTCTATGCTATTGCCTGTTGCAAAACAAAAAGGTGATGGCTTCAAGGCTTTGAATTAATCATAACCACAGGCACAGCTCTGCTCAATGCTCCAGACCATCGTTTTTCAGCCTGCCCAGCTATTACAGAAGGGGAAATACCATACGGAAATCAGGCAAGGTCCCACCCCAAAAGGGGCAATCCAGCGCAAAATACTAGGTCACATCCCTTCTGCATGAGACCACAAGCATCCCCAGAATTGTTTCAGCCTTGTTGGGCATCATCAGTGAGGAGTAGCTTGGGTCTCTAGGCCCAGCAGGGTCGTGACCCATGTCTGGGCATACCCGTCCCACTCGGGGTGACTTACGAAAAACAAAAAGGTGATGCTGGAAGGTTTTGAATTAATCAGAACCATTGAAACAGCTCTAGGCAACCCACCAGACCCTTGCTTTTCAGCCTGCCAAGCCATTACAGAAGGTGAAAGATCATATGCAAGTCAGGCTTAGTCCCACCCCAAAAGGGGCAGCCCTTCTGCACAAGACCACAAGCATCCCCAGACATGTTTCAGCCTTGGGGTTGCTTGTTTTTTCCATGAAGAGAGGACTTGTCCTAGCAGTTCGGGCGTAGAAGGTTGCCCAGAGCAGGGCCAGTGGTTCAGATTTATTCGAAACCTTCCCCCCACCCCTTTTTTCGGTTGTAGTATGCTCAGAAAATGTAACCATGCCATTTAGTATGGGTGGGCGCAGGACCAGACTGACTTTCACAATTGTGCAACACCTGGAGTGAAGAAAATACCTCTACGAGGACAGTAGTGACTCTTCTGTACATGCCATACTGTCAGCTACACAGAAGGTAGATGTCTACAAGACGATGTTTGACTATTAACATCCAAACAGGCATGAGGTCACAAGAATGAGGCCGGAAGGATAGCTCAGGGGCAACACATCAACGCATAGCAACACAGGTTCGAATCCCGGTCTCGTGCTTAGAAACTGGTCTCTGGTATTAAGCGTGTTATAAAAGACCAAGTATAATTATAAATTATAATATCCAGATTACGTTGGCAACCACATGTATAATTACTCCATTCATTTCTGAATAGCACCTCTAAATATGGATTCACAGTGTTATACATTTTCAGAAAAGTGACTTTTTTTGAGTTATATATAAATTGTTCTGTTCTCTTGACACTTGGCCCTTGGCATTAGTATGTTAGTCCATGCCATTGACAGCTGGACTAATCTTAGTAAAATCTTCTCTCCTTGGTGAAGCAGCAGCTGTTTTCTAAGAAGTCAGAACATTCTCCCATAACTTTCCAAGTATCCCTAAGTAACAGTATAAAGACACTTAGTTTAAAGCATAGCACACCTTGGCCTACTCTCAGCCCTCTGCATGCCCTGCAAAGGTGTGGTATAGCTAGGAGCAAGGGTGTTGCTAGGTCTGGAAAAGATCCGGGGCTACACTAATTTTGGGACTGTCGGGACTGGGGGCTAGCTAGCCTTTTTGGTTGTAACCCCTTAGCTTCTATCCGGGCTACAACCAAACGACCCGGGGCTATAGCCCCTCGGGCCCCCCAAGTAACGCCTCTGGGAAGGAGAACAAAGAGTGTCTGTGTACACAGGAAGGGCTGCAAAAGCCATTTGGCTGGTTAGTTTCCCTGCTGGAAACCAAGTCTCATGTGATTTTGCGTTTGCCAGATTACTGTAAATATGGGATAATGTCTGTTAGTGGATTTGTGAATTAGGGGATCTTGAAAATTAGCAAATCTAGAAGTCCCAATAAATTATCCATGACCAACCTGGAGGCCATATGTTTTTGCATTTTGGAGGAGCCTATACCTTTACTGCCAAGTAGAGCTGGCATCAACTTTCCAGCACCAATTGTTATCTACCAGGTTTGGAACCAGTCGAAGTTTGGGATACCCTTGCAATGCCAGTTGAGGAGTCGCTCTGCCTAGCTTCCATTCTGCCAGGAAGCGCCTGAATATTCTTATCTGAAGCCTTTGGCGGCTCTGGAAGAGAGAGAATAAGATTTGGGGCCAAGTCAAGTGGCTTGTGTGCCAGCATTACCTCTTCTGAGTTAGAGCTGTGTAGCCGTGCCAGTTGGAATCGGCAGGACTACTAATGCCCTGGGAGGGTGCTGGTGCATGGAATTTCAGGAATGCCCAGGAAGGTCTTCGAGGAAAGAATACAAAGGATTTTTATTGTTTTTAAATCTTGAAATCTGAAGAGGATTTATCTCATCATTTGGAAAACCACAAAAAGAGAGAACCTCCGCGGCCAACATCTGAACTGAGAGCCAGAAGGGAAATTGTTTTTAAGAGGTGGCATATGCTCACTGAGTTCACGCAGCCGGTTTTCCTGGTTATTTTTTGTGCATATTCCTTTTACCTGTTTTGAAAGGAAGAAGTGTGTGAATTTGTATCTTAGAGAGACCCTTTTGATGCTCTTTCTTTTGAGACGTCTTAGTCAATTTTGTTCATGCTTTTCTATCTCTGTTCTTTAAGTATTAACTGTATTGACAGGTTTAAGCCTTTGTGCTCAGCTTGCCTACCAAAAGGTCAGCTATAAGGTGCATAAAGGAGCGCTGCAACCTTGCCTTCCCCTGGAAACCCTGCAATAGGTCAATTTAAGGCATTAACCCTCTGGCCACTTTCCCCAACAGGTTCTTTCAGAAACATTTCTTACAACCATTTACTTATTTAAGCTTCAGAAAACATACATTATGTTTTTGGTTTACTTCTGATAAATAATATGCAAGCATGTTCTATAGTTTAAGATGTCATAACTAGATCCTGTATGACAGGAATGTGAAAATACTGCTAAGACAAAAAGTAAAAAAGAGGCAGGGCTAACTTGTCTGATTTGGAGTCAATGCATATTTAACATGAATGAAAAACAAACCTCTAGCTGCTCGTGGATCCAGTCCAAGAAGGCGGTGGTGCGGGTATAGACACCTGGCTTATTCTTCACCGCACAGCCCAAACCCCAGCTGGTGACACCCGTCAGCTTCCAGGTCTTCACATCTTCACAGGCCAAGGGTCCACCACTGTCGCCCTGGGTATCCATGGAGACAATGCATCCGTTACATATTGTTCACAACAGAAGGAAGAGGTACAGGTGCTCATGGATTTGGTCCATTGACAATTCTTGCTTAAGGCAAAGTAGATCAAAGAAGTTGAAAAAGTGTCAATCTAGTACATCTCAAAAAGAACTATGAAGTGTAGAAAGTAGGTGGCACTGAAGATAGTTATAGGATCATTGTGATAATTCGATTAGGAAGCATGGAAAAAAGACTAGACGACATATCGTACATGTTGTACCAGTCCCTATATTGGGCCAGTGGGATTACCCTGCAAGGAATGCAATGCAGTTGTTTGCCCACCACTAAGTGTGAGCTCACTGGTGCAAAACTAGCATAACTCTCTGCTTTATGCCGTATCGAAGCGAAGAGAAAGTGAGTGTGTGCTGCAAGCTCGTGCCGCGTTCACAATGCCGGTGATCTTCTTGAGTGCCAGTCTTACTCTTCCGCACAGTACTTCCACATGAAGGCAGCATGTTCCCTCGCCGAGATTCCAGTAATCCACTCCTTCACTTCCTTTAAGCCCCGCAGACCAATTCTTGATTACCACATCATTGCAGATGCTATCTCCCAGGCAGAAAGGGGGGCATAGGAACTGGGAGGAGGAATAGTGGGCCTCGGAGTGATGGAGATTACCTTCATGTCCCACTTCCTTGCCCCAGTAATTACACATGACGCATACCCAAAATGAAGATCAATTCGACCTCCCAAATAATACTGCATTGCCTACTGCACACCAATTGAACTTTAATCAAACCATGAACATTCCCATGATGGCACACCCAATATCACATGGGCATAATCTCCTCCCTGACCTGGTCGCTGCAACCGGTAGTAGTGAGCGAAGGCTGAGCGGGAGGCCCATCTGACCACATTCAGCTCCTTGACTCAAGTCAACCAAACTGAGCAGGCCCAGAAAAAGACAACATGATGACATCATTAACCAGCGGATGAGCCATCGCAGTCTAAGCCAATCAATCTAAGCACCTCCAACATAAGGATCTCCTCCCTCCTACCATCACTTTACTAAAACTCTCTATGTCACTGCGAACTCGCCACACAACTGCCAAATACAAAACCAACACTGGACTACCACAACATCGACTCCAAAATCCGACAGCAAATACCTCCTTCTAGAACGTGCTCAATGACAACATGCTCAGACTCCAACACTGCAACACAGGCACCCACCCAAACACCCACCAACCCATACCATCTGGAAGCAAACCCAATACACAGTGACCAGTTTTTCCGAACTGAAGCTACCAACAGAACAGCACAACGCAGTCTTGCTCTCTCTCCCTCTCCTCCCACTAAAAAACCCTCTCCTCTTTCTTTTCAGATCTGACAGAGCACCTGGAGACCATGAGATGGTGTAAGTTGCATAAACATAACATAACATGTGTTCATGAAATGCTTGTCTGTTGGGGCATGAATTTATTTATTTATTTGGATTTATCAAGCGCCCAGCGGCCCTGAGGCATCGTGGCGCCGTTACAGAATATTAGGCTTGGTACATATTATCAGCAGTGGTAACAGGTAGGTTCCGTGGTTACAGTGGAACAGTATTGACGCAGGCATAGTAGGTACACTTTAGTTGAACAACTTGGTTTTCAGTGTTTTTCTGAAAGCAGAGAGGGATGCATGGATGTGGGTGCACTTAAAAAGGTTATTCATGGCTGATGAACCAACAGCCTGACCATGAATGATAAGTGTGTTGTTTTGTCAAGTGGAGCTGCCGCGTGACCAAACGTAAATGAGCAATGTATGTGATTTCCATGTGTTGCATATGGGAGCCGTTCTGTGACACATCATGGTGAGACTGAGCACCGAGTGAGTGACTCAGCAAAAGGACACAACATAAACCGCACCTTACATAGAATGTCATCTCTAGGCGCATCTTGGCGGTGCCGTTAACATTCACTGACTAAATTAGTTCAAACTTGCACCTTCCTCTCAGGAACTCCTCCAGGTGTATTGCTCTTTACCTAATGAACCCTGCTACATCTCTATCAGAGCAAATCCGTACAAATAAACTAATACAAAAAAAAGAATGAGAAATGACCTCATTTATTTGACCGAAAATAGTAGATATTTTGGTATATGTATGGTAAATAATAGGTGGGGGTGGGGTAAGGATATGAGTTAGCGTAGGGGGTTGTGAGGAGGGTGCGGGGGGACACCCCCTGCATTACACAAAAAAAGTTAAAAAAGCAAAAAGTAATTTTCTTTTATGTGAAAAAAATGTGGTCATTTCTCAATTTGTTTTTTTTCCTGAAAATATCACAGATATCCCTTTCATAGTCCCGCAACAGACTGCCCATGATTTAGTGAACGAGGAAAAGTTGTGGTTACCTTCTTAATGCCAAACCGCTCTTCTATGAGGCTGTAAGACTGTTGTCCACTATTTATTTTTACAAGCCTACTGCCAATGATGTGCCCCAAAAAAGCCAATATATTCCGGCATAGGGCCACCGCCCAGTGGCTGCAGTGAAGGTGAACCAAAGGCAAGCCTGTCTTTGCACCTATAGTGGCCTGAGGGCGCAGGACTTTACTTATTCTCATACTGACCCTATATATAACATCAGTGTATTACTCTACTGGTTGACATGTGAGTATCCCTCCCTGAACAGTATGAAACTCAAACGTCAAGCAGAAAACCTCTATCATTGAGTACCTCTCACAAAACATGTCTGCCTTGGCAAACCCATGCACCTTCTGAACCAGTCCGCATCGACTTTGATTTAAAAGCCTTGAAATAGATGCTTCTAAATGCCAGGACAGTGATAAGAATGTGCTACTTCATTGACAACTTAATTACAGATATTACTCTGTGCCAGCTGTGTCTCTCTGAGGTATGGCTTTCTGATAGTACTCTTCATATGATAACTAACATGTGGTCCTCCAATCATAGAATTTCCACCCAATCACGACGAGGTAAACGGTGTGTTGGGGTACTAATTATTCAAAGTTAGAACCTATATATAAGGGAACAAACAGCCCCCAGTATACTAGATACAGGATTAGTATTGGTGACATCACAAACTATACCTCCTTCAGTGGCATATTTATAGCAAAGGTCTCGGAGGATAGTTCAGGGGCAACATGCTCGTCTTGGAAGCAAAACCATGCGGAGCAACACAGGTTCGATCCCCGCGTCCATGCTTAGAAACCTCTCAGTATTAAGCATGTAATAAATAACCCATTACAATTACAAAGGACACCATAGGCAAGATTGACATAGCACCCTGGGTTGGTGGAGTTTAGGGCAGAAGGTGTTAATAGCTCTCACAAGTGCGACATTTATAAACTTTAGGGGACAACTGTCCCATGCATTGTAACCTGTTCACATTGCAAATAACGTCCCATTGTTAATGGAGTGCTTGATGAGCCTTTTAAAGGTATAAGCTCTCAGTGGGAGGCCCTGTGCTGCCCTGCCTGTTTGCCTTTAATGTGAGAAAGTCAGAGCAGGGGGGACCGGTGGGCATGTGTCCCTTGTCCGAGTGTTAAATCAGCCTCTGAGTCCTCCTTCAGTTTTGTTGATTTACAGAGCCGCCCCAATGTAAAAAAAAAGGTGTTTGTGCATCAACTCGCAGAAGCAGTAGCTGACCTGCAGCTGCCAACACCAAATTTAATAGTTTTGGGGTGACATGAACTTCTGGTTTGAACACTCCAAATACACAAGCATTTCATTTTGAACCAGCAATCTCGATAACCTACACGTTGCACTGTTAGTGACCTTTCCCACTCAGGGCCGGTCACACATTACACCAGATGTGTAACTCTTTTAATGATTTCAAGATCTATGACCCATATCTGATGACCTGGTTGAAATCATATAGGGATTCCATCCACGCAAATCTCAAGCAACAACCAAATAGTATTACCAATGACAAGATTGCGAGCGAGCCATGGAAACTGGTCACAAAAGAATGTGTACAATCTAGATGCTGGGTAGGTAGCAGACCCAAGACAGACCAGGGGTAGTGTTACTAATACACAATAACTGATCCCGATACTACCAAAAATGTAGAGATTGTCACTAACCTGATCGAGCCTTGACGTGACGGAAACAGCAACTGCAGAAAGGAAAGATCACCCTGAAGTCCCTGCCCGCCCTTATCACCGGGAAATATAGACCAGTGAAGGGTAGCACGAACCCCAGGGAAACCCTCTGGGGTATAAAACCCTGTATGCTGGGGAACGGTCTTCTTGGATGGGTGACGCGGGAGACCCTGGACAATCCCTCTTAGAAGATGGATTCTTCTCAAGCCGAAGCGGGAGGAAGGAATTCTGCAGGGCGAGAGAATAAGAGGTAAGTGGGAAAAGGATAAGAAGTTTGAAAGTAAAGCTTAAAGGGAAAGAGAATGCTCACTAGTAACAGCGGTTCTGAGAACGGTACCCTTCGCCTTGAAACATCCGGGTGGCTATGAGCGTCAGACTCCCCAGGAGGACGAATGCACTTAACAAGGAAAGAAGGGTGAGTAATTGCGCAAGAAGGAATGAACGGGAATTGAATTAAAGGCTTGGAACTCACTTCCGCACAGCTGACTCTGGTCTTGAATCGGGTCGGGTGTGTGGAACAACTTCCGACCCGTAGTAACGGGAGAATCAATGGGAGAACCTGAGGGCACCAAGGCGGGAAACAAAGGACGGGGTTTGGTACTACGAGGGAAGAAAAGTGGTTTAGACAAAAGAGTGAACAAGCATGTCAAAGAAGTAGAATGTCCTAAGTAAACCCTTCCGAACTTATGGAGCATCACATTCAGCAGAAGTGACGCCTCGACGCGTTGTTCTGCTTCCCTTAAGAGATGTCATGTGGTCAATCACGTGTTTCTGCCGGCAACGTGAAACCACTAGACCGTTGCAATGGTTCCCTACAACCCTATTGGGAGGACCCAGGAGCAGACTTCTACACAGTAACCAACGATGTCGGACTTGCCAATGCCGAAAAGGTGTAACAGTATGCCCCCTCCTGGGGAACTCGGTTTACCTGGGTGCAGGCGGAAAAATCGTCGAACCAACCGGGGGGCATGAACCCCCGAGCCGGTTCCCAAGTTCGATCCGCAGGTGAGTAACCTTTCCAATCAACGAGGAACTGGAGACGTCCTCGATGATATCTCGAATCACATATCCCCGCAACCTCGTATTCGGCTCCTGAAGAAGTCATAACTGGAGGTGGCCGTGGCCTGACTGATCGAGGGAATCGATCTTGCACCATAGGTCTAATTTGGGACACATGGAACACTGGATGGATACGAGACCAGGAAGGAGGTAATGATAAACGGACTGCTGCTGATCCTACTCGTTCTAAAACAGTAAAAGGACCAAAATATCTCGGAGACAGTTTTGAGGGAGCCAGATGCTTAGGAAGGAAACAAGAGGCCAGCCAAACTTTGTCTCCTTGGTTGAGGTCCGGGGTATTTTGACGATGTTTATCAGCATTTCTTTTGGCCCTATCTTGGGCCAATTGTAGTGCAAGACGTGCAGTTCTGTGACCCTCTAGAACGTCCGCAAGTAAACAGTCCACTCCGGGTATCTTGGAAGAAGTAGAAAGACCATTAGGTACAAAAGAAGGATGATAACCATACAAGCAGAAGAAGGGGCTTGTCTTCAGTGCGGAGTGTTTGGCATTGTTATACGCAAATTCTGCAAAAGGCAAGAGATCCGTCCAGTTGTCTTGGGCAGCTGAAACAAAGCATCTCAGGTAGCTTTCTAAGGTCTGGTTGAGACGTTCTGTCTGTCCATTGGTCTCGGGATGATACCCTGAGCTTAGGGCTCTTTTGATGCCTAATACTTGGCACACTCCCTTCCAGAACTTAGAGGTATATTGTGGACCTCGGTCGGATATTATCTTGTCTGGTAGACCATGCCTCACAAAAATTTCGGTAAGGAATATCGTTGACATCTGATCAGTTCCCGGAATCTTGGGTAACGGAGGGAAGTGGGCCAGTTTGGTGAAGTAATCAATGGTTACCATGATAGTGGTGTTATTTGAAGAAAGAGGGAGTTCCACAATAAAATCGGTAGCTATGATTTGCCAAGGGCGTTCAGGTATGGGCATTCGGGCTAGTAATCCAAAGGGAAGAGAACGTGGTGTCTTTGATTGGATGCATATACTGCATGCTTTTACATAATCAGAAATGTCTGATTGAAGAGTAGGCCACCAGAAATGACGTCTGATCAAATCTAGAGTTGTTTGAACGCCCCGATGTCCGGCTGCTCGGGAGTCATGGCACATCTGAAGGACCTCTATTTGCAAAGATTGAGTTGGTACAAGTACTTTATCTTCATAATAATATAACCCTTGATCTCTTGTAAGGTGATAAGATGCCGCTAGTTCTTCGCACCATTGTTGTTGCTTTGAAGTCTCTGATTTTAAGACTTGAAGAAAATCGGAGATGACTGAAACAAAACGTGATTGAGAGAACATTTTTTCTGGACAAAAGCAGGTGGATTGAGGGTCCTTGCGAGATAGCGCATCTGCGCGTAGGTTTTGTTTCCCCGGTAGGAAGGTGAATTCTATTCGATATGGAAGAAAAAAGTGTGCCCATCGTGCCTGTCTGCTATTGGTGGTTTGTGCTTCTTGGAGAACCTTCAGGTTTTGGTGGTCTGTTCGCACTTTGATCGGGTAGCGGGAGCCCAGTAAGAGATGTCTCCATTCTTCGAAGGCTTTCTTTATTGCTAGCAGTTCCTTTTCAAGCACTGAATAGTGTTTTTCGGAAGCAGAGAAGGTTTTAGAGAGATAAGCTACCGGTCTTTCATCCCCTAGTCTAGACTGTTGAAGTAGAACTGCTCCTAAAGCATGGTGGGAAACGTCAGTCTCTACAATGAAAGGACGGTTTTTATCCGGAGTGACCAGAATGGATGCCGAAGTAAACAGATTCTTCAAAGTGTCAAAGGCGTGTTGGGCTTTGTCGTTCCATGCGAAATGGACTTGTTTCTTTAGTAGTGAAGTGATAGGTAGGATCATTTCACAATAACAGGGGATGAACTTCCGATAGAATTTCGCAAATCCCAAAAAACGTTGAATCTCCTTCACTGACGTGGGGGATGGCCATGGATATGCCCTGTGCTGATAAAACGAACCCAGGTAAGTGATTTGTGTTTGGTGGAACTCACACTTTTCTACTTTGCAGTACAATTGATTCTTCTGGAGACGTTCCAGTACGATATTTACATGGCGGATATGATCATTTTGATTAGCCGAGTATACCAGAATATCATCTAGGTATATAATAACAAAATGAAGGAGGATGTCTGCAAACAGATGGTCCATGAACCTTTGAAACACTGCAGGTGCATTCACCAGTCCGAATGGCATCACCTGGTACTGGAAGTGGCCCAAAGGGGTACGGAAGGCTGTCTTCCACTCATCACCGGGGGGCGATTCGGTACGCCCCTCGAAGGTCCAGTTTAGTGTAAATAGCTGCTCCTTGAACCACTTCCAGGATATCCTTAATCAGGGGCATCGGGTACATGTCTGGGACCGTAATTTTATTGAGTCCCAAATAATCAATACAAGGACGCAATTTCTCTGTGTCTTTTTTGGGAATAAAAAAGAGAGACGCTCCGGCAGGAGATATAGATTCGGTTATCAAGCCGTTCTGTAGGTTACAATAAAGATATTCCTTGAGAGCCTCTTTTTCCTTGATCGATAGCACATACATGCGTCCAAATGGAATGGGTTGGTCGGGAAGCAATTTGAGATGACAATCATCTCGACGATGTGGTGGTAACGTGGGAAAAAGAGGTTTAGAGAACACCTTATAGTACTGCTGGTGACAGAGGGGCACAGTCTTTAACTGACTGATAGATGAAGACCCAGGAAGGTTAACTTCTCCAGACGGAATCTGAATCCCGACTGCTTCTTGTGCTACACAATGGGTCAAACAGTACTCTGAACCTAAAAAGAGAGTCCCTGCTGTCCAGTTTATGAATGGGTTGTGAGTGCGAAGCCAAGGGAGACCTAATATCACAGGAAAGTGAGCAGCCCTTATCAGGTCGAACACTAGGCTCTCCTTATATGAAGCGATCAGGCAGGTGATCGGTTTGGTTTGCTCTCGAATAGGCCCGGAGGATAACGGACTGCCATCTACTCCTTGAATGGATGTGGAGCAGGACTTAGGAATTCTTGGGATCCCGTGGGCGGCAGCCCACTGATCATCTAGGAAATTCCCTGCTGCCCCGCAATCGAGAAAAGCAGGAATGCCTTGGAGTATTCTATCTGGTAGGAAAAAGGTCAGCGAAAGTACTACCATGGATGAGTTAAGAATGGGTTGGTCAAGAGATAATCCTAAATTCGGTGGGGAACCTAGTTTCGCTTTCCCTACCGCGGTTCCCTCTACGGTAGGGACTTGGCGTTTCCCGGCATCGGGGCTTGTGTTCTGCACGGGGGTACTACTGGACAGTACCGTAGTATGTGAGAGGAGGATCCGCAATACATGCAGAGACCCAAAGTTTTTCTCCTTTCTCTTTCGGCAGACGTTAAGGGACCCTTAACTGATCCTATTTGCATAGGTTCCTCAACAATAGAAGACTTAGGCACATGTTGGGGAGGATCAAAATGAGAGCGGTTCCCCTTGGGTCTCCTTTTCTCATGGGCCCTTTCCTGAAGCCGGTAGTCGATTTGCATTGTAAGAGTTATCATTTCCGCCAGGTTGGCCGGTCGAGGGACCTTGGAGAGCTCATCCTTCAGGTCCTCTGAAAGACCCCGACGGAACAAGGTCAATAGACCGTCATCCGGCCACCCTATGTCTGCAGACAATTGTTTGAATTGGGTAATGTAAGATAAGAGATCCTTACTCCCCTGGCATAAATCCAATAGCTTCTCTTAGGTAGAGACAGTAATTTCTTGTCGACTAAACATAGACTTTAAACTATTTACAAACGCTGGGTATGAGTCTAACACTACATTTCCTGAGGTAACTAAAGGGGTAGCCCATGCTAATGCAGGGCCTGCCAAGTGTGATATTAAGAATCCCACCTTATCCTTATCTGTTGGGAAAAAACGGGACTTAAACGTGAACTGCACAGTGCAACTGTCCAAAAACTCCATGAGCTTGTGTGGATCCCCATCAAATCTGCCTGTGCTTAGAGTAATGGGAGGAGTCTCAGAGAACGCTCTGGTAACTTGTTGCTTTAATTGAGCGTTGTCCTGTTTGATTGCCTGCATATCTAGGGACATAGCCTGCATAGCAGCCATCAGCTGCTGCATTTGCTGTTCCATCCTGCCACAGCTCGATCCTGTCTGTCTTTTAGTTGGCGTCACTTACTGTTACTAATACACTATAACTGATCCCGATACTACCAAAAATGTAGAGATTGTCACTAACCTGATCGAGCCTTGACGTGACGGAAACAGCAACTGCAGAAAGGAAAGATCACCCTGAAGTCCCTGCCCGCCCTTATCACCGGGAAATATAGACCAGTGAAGGGTAGCACGAACCCCAGGGAAACCCTCTGGGGTAAAAAACCCTGTATGCCGGGGAACGGTCTTCTTGGATGGGTGACGCGGGAGACACTGGACAATCCCTCTTGGAAGATGGATTCTTCTGAAGCCGAAGCGGGAGGAAGGAATTCTGCAGGGCGAGAGAATAAGAGGTAAGTGGGAAAAGGATAAGAAGTTTGAAAGTAATGCTTAAAGGGAAAGAGAATGCTCGCTAGTAACAGCGGTTCTGAGAACGGTACCCTTCGCCTTGAACCATCGGGTGGCTGTGAGCGTCGTACTCCCCGGGAGGACGAATGCACTTAAAAAGGAAAGAAGGGTGAGTAATTGCGCAAGAAGGAATGAACGGGAATTGAATTAAAGGCTTGGAACTCACTTCCGCACAGCGGACTCTCTTCTTGAATCGTGTCGGGTGTGTGGAACAACTTCTGACCCGGAGTAACGGGAGAATCAATGGGAGAACCTGAGAGCACCAAGGCGGGAAACAAAGGACGGGGTTTGGTACTACGAGGGAAGAAAAGAGGTTTAGACAAAAGAGTGAACAAGCATGTCAAAGAAGTAGAATGTCCTAAGTAGACCCTTCCGAACTTACGGAGCATCACATTCAGCAGAAGCGACGCCTCGACGCGTTGTTCTGCTTCCCTTAAGAGATGTCATGTGGTCAATCACGTGTTTCTGCCGGCAACGTGAAACCACTAGACCGTTGCAATGGTTCCCTACAACCCTATTGCGAGGACCCAGGAGCAGACTTCTACACAGTGACCAACGATGTCGGACTTGCCAATGCCGAAAAGGTGTAACAGGTAGGCCCATGGCAATTCCTTTTTTTAGGGGAGCTACCTACAATACCAAATGAGAAAGCCCCTATTAGGACAATTCTACAAAACAATGAGGAAACCAAACATGGGTGGTTCTCAAGACACTATAAGAAACCACGAGAACTTTAGGGGAAATGGATGGCATCAGTTGCATGGTCCAACTCTGGAACTTTTATTCAGGTGGCGGCGAAGACTACGCAAAAACTTCATCTCATAGGCAACCAAACTAAACTTGTTTACGGAAGGTAATCATTTAGTAAAGCACTAGAAAGAGACGTTTTCCGTACGCCATGATTTTAGGCATGCCTCATGCCCCTATGATTGTTCCCTCTCAAGATATGGTGTGTATGCTACCAGAATTCTTTCGTGAAAAAATGCATAAATTCAGAGGTAAGATCGCCGTTAGTCCCACCGCAATAATGAAGAATTGCCTACATTGGATCACCAGGGTGTGTCTGTCAGGGCTTGCGCTACTTTATGAGGACGTTTTAACAGTGCAACCTCAGACGAAATAGACAAATTGTTATCGTCTGCCAGATTCTAAGGATCACCACTTTACATAATTCTGTCAGAAAAGGCTAAGGACATCTTCCCGCTCCTCAACTCCTAGATAAGGGCTCTAGATAACATCCCACCATTGTCTGGCCAATTCCCAGAACACCGGGAGAAAGAAGTGGTCGGGCAACTACTAAAAACACTGACTCTTGATTCAAAGGATCCCAATAATTTCCAGCTGATATCACTGCTTTCCTTTTGGATTAGGCAGCTGGAATCAATAGTAACAAAAAACGGACAATATTCATCTAGGAAATGACCTCTGGGAGCTGGGAGATTCCATCAATGGATTTTCCATCAAAGGAGAATTCATCGCATTATTTCCATCGAGTTTTGCTGCAAATGTACATGGAGGTGGGTTAGGGTAGTAAGAAAGTTAGAGGGGTTTGGGCAAGGGGCTGTGGGGGGTCTCGCTGTGCATACATTTGGGGTAAAATGTCATAAAATAAAATAAAATGATGAATTCTCTTTCAATGTATAAAAACTCAAGGGAGTCACATAGAACTGTAATACCAATGTGGTTAAAACTACTTTGCTGAACCTGTTGAAAGAGAAAGTTGATGAGTGTCGCTCTGGGACATTTGGACTACCAAACCTATCTGCAGTGTTTGTAACCATGAACCATGAGACTGTTAGACCATATGAAATCCTATGCTTCAAGAGGCACAGTAAATAATTGGTTAACAACCTTTCCCTTAGGTTAAACCCACTAGGTACAGGTCAGGCCTTTTAGATAAGAGTTTACACCATTTATCATGTGGCATACCTCAGGGTTTGTAAATATCACCTTTTGCTTTTTAATCTTTACATAAGACCCCAGGCTTAACAGAGCAAACAGGCTGTTGTTTCTTTCTTTCTATGCAGGCAATACTCAGATCCTTGTGAAATTGTCCAGTGATAGAGCCATGTTGTTGCGCAAGTTGAAGGAATGCCATACAGCAATACAAATCTGGATTGGCACAGACCACCTAAAGATTAATTCTCATAAAACCAAAGCGTTGTTGGCCAACGCAATCATATACTCTTGGAGCTTGTTATTTTGGCCTATAGGCCCAGCTCACTTACCAGATATGAGGAATCAGGGAATCCTTATCAATCCAATCTTAGCCGGGAATCTCAGGTTGCTGATGTAGTCTTATTGCCACCAACTCAAGAGATTAAGATGTATTCGGCACTGCTAGCCGTACCCACCAGCTTATGGTGGTAAATGCTTTTGATTTCATTCGCTTGGGTTTTGGAAATAGCATCTACTGAGGCTCACCAGAGAGACCCATGGTTTCATTTCAGAGATTCCAGAACTGCTTCTTGGTGAAAACCTACCTTTCCAATGCACTGCTTCATGCGTTACCAACCCAATAGACTATTGTGATCCAATGGAAGATCATTACTGACTGTTCCTAAATTAAATAGACAAAGAGTTGGTGGTCGGCCTTTCTCTTACCAAGCGGCAGTAAAATGGAATCTGCTGCCACTAGACTTAAGGGAGGAAACTGACCTTTTACGTTTCACCAAGAACCTGACAACTTGGCTTTTAAGGGAATTAAGATGTTTATGGAAATATAGGGTGTTATTGCATCAACAGCATTATGATGCATCACAGGTGAATATGTGGCACGCTACAAAACCCAACTAGATACATTCAAGTGGAGGGTGTTTGGTAAGGCTATGTGCATGTGACTGCGGCTTTGTGATGGTGGACTCCTCTGTGGTGGAGTAGATGGACCCTTTATGGTGTGATTACGGACCAGCTGGTGAGGCACTAACTTCAAATGAGTCAAGAAATTGAAGAGCGATGGGTGTTGATGGCACAACATGTTCACAGCATTAATGAAAAAAGATAGGGAGCAGCAGAGAAGGGCATGGGCATTGAATGTGTTCAGCCCATAACTGGCCATGAAAGATGCTCAGACAGCTTTATGGCACAGAGCAGGGGTGTGTGGAGGACACTTGCACAAATAAGAAATGAGGAACGATGGGAGGCAAAGATGAGATAGTTTTGCACAGAGGAAAAATACTTGAAAGATTTTCAGGAATTCGGGTAGTGTGCAGTACACATCTAGCATCTGTGGTTTCAAATATTTTGCACAAAGTGAAAGTTGAAACAAAGATGTCAACTCTTGTGAAGAATCTAATCAGACTATTGCAGCTGGCGAATATTTTTAATTGAAGGGGGATAAATGTTTCCCAGAAATATGTGGAAGCAGCAGCGCATAGCAAGGCAGCCCAAACTAACCAAGGAGTTTTCATGGTGTTGTCCCCCTGGGACAAGCTTTCATACTAGTATATATGACAAACCAACAGATGGTAATAATCTGCTACACCGTCTTAACTTTCACCCGCCTACCACACTAAGGAGTCTCCCATATAGTCAACTATTGAGGGTCAAGCGTATAGTCAATAACGAAGAGGCATGTCATCAGGAATTTGCTAGAATGAGAAACAGATTTCTAGAGAGAGAGGTTACTCCACTGAAGAACTTGAAGAAGAAGCACGGGCCAAAATCAATTCCAAAACTCAAACCAAACTACTAAGTCCTAGGAAAGATAAAACACAATGGGCCTCATTACGACCCTGGCGGAATGGGTTAACGGGTGTCGCAAATGGATGCGGACCCGTTAAACCCATTCCGCCTGATTACGAGGTTCCCTCGTGGGACCCGGTAAGGACGCCTGGTAAAAACCAGGCGTCCTTACCGGGTCCCACGAGGGGACCAGGGAGCTAACAACGGGCCGTCATAATCGGCCCGTTGTTAGCTCCCTGCACCCATTCCCATTGGGCACTATGGGGGCTCGAATGGGGAAGGTCCGGGCCCGGGTTCCCTGAGGGAGGAATTACCGGGCCCTCCAAACTCGGAATGTCCCGGTAATTCCCCATTCAGGGAACCCGGACTCGGACCCGGTTTTGGAGGCAGCCATGCCGCCAATAGCGGCATGGCTACCGCCAAAGCCGTAATGAGGCTCAATGTCTACCACTTGAATTTGTAAGTAAATACTGCACCCAATCATCAAGGAGTAAAAAGAGTATAATGAAAAACTGGACAATGTTCATGTGTGATAACAGATTACATAATCTCTTTAGTGATAAACCAGTGTTTACGTATTGTGATATGTCAGAATCAGGAATCGGACACAAAGGTGGCATTTTGGCTATAGCCTTTTATTTTAAATAACATAACATCTCATTAGTGATAAACCAGTGTTTGCATACCAAAGGAGTAGTAACCTGAGAGATTTGCTCGTCAGCACTCAACCAAATAACACTTCCACAATTAAAGCAAAGAAGACAGGTACTCTTCCATGTCTAAGCTGTTGAAACTGTAACAGCATCCTTAAGAGAAACGTCATATTACACCCCCACACAGGAGAAAAGATTACCCTACACCATTATGCAACCTGTGCCACAGCCAATGTGGTGTACACAATAACATTTCCATGCAGACTTTACTATGTAAGGCAAACTTGTCACAAGGCCAAGACAAGGTGGAACAAACACGTTGTGCAATCCTAACTCAGTGGTAGTCAGGCATACGAAAGGTCATAAGTACAAGGAATTTGAACAAGAACATCAGCAAGAAACTTGAGCAAAAGGAAGCATTCTTGATAGACTTGACTTTGTTTTACCTAATGGGATGAATGAAGAACTATGCCCAAACTGTTTTTTGTAGTCCACGTGCAATGCATAACCTGAAATGTACACCCTGTTCTCATATGTAATTGGTCTTGTATCAAACCATTAATACTCTATGTGGATCCAGTCACAGCCTTGCCTTAGTGGATCAGATGCATTTTCATTCTCTTAAATTCTTATGTGGTTCTTGATAAACAGAGACAGGAATACAGTGTAAGGAACAATAATGTTATACATTGAGCATTATGGCCAAATGCTGTATCATTCTTCAACTCGAGAATCGTTGTGGACAGACAGTCACAAGATGTTGTATGTGTACCCTATATGTTGTGCAGTGATGTGCATGAATTGGCTCAGGTAAACAACCACAGGAACAGGTAATCGCATACATCACTCGCAGCTTGTGTGTGATTTTGTTTATGCTTCTTCTTTTTTCCTTGGTATTACTTTGACGGAACTTATGAACATAATATCCACTTTATGGATGATTGTTAATGTGCTCATCTTGTCTGATGAATTGGAAGTCATTCTTCAACGTTATGACAACACAATGTACCAGTAGTATTATTATTATTATGGTATTTATTGAGCGCTGACCTAGTTTCGAGAAGCAATGGAGCGCTTTACAGAGGTATACAACAATACAGATACACAACCGAGTGCTTTTCAGTGGTAACAACAGAACAGATATACAGTGGGGGGGTGCATGGGGAGGGATTAGGATACAGAGGGGCACAGAGGAGGGATACAGCTGTACCAGGTGGCAGGGAGGAGAGGGAAGAGCGGCATCCAGCAAGTCAGGTGGTGCGAGAGGCGAGATGATGCCTCATTGTTGCAATGTCTGTTCCTATTGCAGAACTATCTATGCACTATAACCTATACTCACTGTTATAACTGCATGAACTCTGAGAACACTATCAGTGGCCTCAATCACTCAGAAGATGTCATTGAACATACTGTACATTGTTCAGACTATGATCTGCCATCATATTTCGATTATACTAGATACTGTTACGTGTATATGTTTGATTTTGACGGCTATGTATGGAATAGACAGGGTGTGTTTACACAATTGAGTTGTCCACATGAATGCCTGATTGACCACAATACGGCGGAAAAGACCAGCGTGATGACATGTTCACGGTCCATTACGACACGTGCACGGCTATCTCGCCGATAGACACACCCAGACATTGACATCATAGCCCACGGAACCCTCATTTCGAATGCGGGTTCTCCACTTGTCGCGTGTTGGATGAACCGTTCATTGGCTTAGAAGATGAGCTTCACAAAGAGATGCTTGTACATACCCAGCCATATTTTGAGGGTATCTTCCTCTCTATACTCAGCATCTTTTATGGCACTGGAGTACTTTTCCCTACAAATTCATTTCGCCACTCGATCACTCCAAACACAAACAAGAAGGTAATTGATTTCTTTTGCAATGTTGTACATTCTCTCTATGTTTAATGACTGGAGGGGGGGGGTCTGTACTCCTGCTCTCTATATGGTAGAGGAGAGGCACAGAGGACCCCAGTCAAGATTCTCTATTACGGTAGCAATGGACGAGCAATCAAGCCTAATTTCTCAGGAGGTGATGCAGGCTGGTTCCTAGGTACAGTGTAGTCCCCAAGCACCCACAAAGGAATGTCCACACCCTGTATTAGGTAAAACACAGTCTTTATATAATTAATGTTCAAGGTTATGTACAATATCACGATAACTCACTTTGTACTTGGTTAGCTATAATGGCAACTATATACAGTTCTACGTGGTACCACAATCACTATTCGATCTCTTTAAATTGCATCAAATGAACGGTTAAATGAAACCAACAATAGAAATAAGAGGGAATCAGTTGGTTAGAACAATTGGCAGAATACTGGCCCCTACCACTAGACATCCCCCCACCTGGGCAACCTGTAGAATAAAGATATATCACATGCCCAGTCCATATATTGTTCACAAGAGTTTTTCCAATAGTTCAGCAACCTTAAAGTAGCTGGTGTTGTAGAATCGACGGCCCTTCTTGAGTGCACTCCCTTTAAGGCAGGAGCCACGGGTCGTCGAACGTCAGGCGATGAACAGGGTGAACTACGGCAGTGAAGTGGCAGCTTCGTCCCTAGTGGTGCTCGTCGACGACGGAGCGTAGATGTCCTGCAAGGAAGAAGCGTGCGGGGCACCTCAATGTCGATAGTTCAGGACCGCAAAGAGTTTGAAGAACTGTGACCCAGCAAGAGCGTCGAGTCATCCGGCGTCTCTGTGGTGTTTAGGTTGCAGGAAACCCACCGGCGGATGCTCCTCGGCGCATCAACGGCCTTGACTTTCTCCGGCGAGACAAAGTGGACGATGCAGATGAAAGTGTTCTTGGATAAAATGATCTTAGGCAATGGGAGCACTGCTGCTCCGGTCAGCGACGGCGGTCGTCGACGATGACAGACAACAGTCCGGGTGCTTCTCCTTGAGATTCAGCGCCAGTCCCTGTCTCCAGTCGGCAGCCTTTTCGTACGTCTGTCTACTAGGGAGATTTGGGAGAGGTCTCCTTACCAGGTTCTCTCTTGGATCAGTTCTTGGAGACACAACTGCTTTCAGATCAGCGGAGTAGAGCAACAGCAATTCTTCTCTTCCAGCAGGGCTTCAAGGTTAAGCTTCCGTTTCAACTCCAGTTTCCCTTCAGCTTCTGAATGACTTCTAGCAGTGAGAGGCCCCCAGATATACTGTTGATCTCCCATTCAATCTGTTGGGTCACACTCAGGCAACCAATCACTCAGAAGGGCATTCAACAGTCAGTCAGCCAAATCAGGCGCATGGTGCATTCAGCCATTCTTCTCAATCCAGACACTGACAACACAGAATGTAGATTCGGACAAGTACCACACCATTAAACACTACACACTGCATTCATACCAGTTTCGAGCAGGGCTGTCTCAGCCATTGTGTCGAACACCAGATACCAGACATCCACAACAAGAAGTGTATATTTGTCACACACTCCATTCACCCAGGTCCCACCCAAAGGGTGTACCCACAACATACGGTCATTGGGAAGGCTCCAGCCAGTCTGTCAGCACTTCCCCACACTACCATATATGGAACTTCCACCCAACAGCCAGTCAGGGGGAAGGGCCAGAGTCAGGGCTTCCCAGGACTTTAGGAAGATCAAGGTAACAGGCGATGGAAGGAGAGACGCCACAGGGTCCATCTTGTTTCCATCAGGAATCTACCGATTCCAAGGACATGGTCTGGGCATCCCAAAATGGAGGATGCTCAGGGCGCCTGTCAATTCAGAACAGATCTGCCACCAGCCCGTACTCTGCTCTATGTGCCACCCACAGGTGCCCAAAAACATACACTAGGGGCACAGGGTTGTACCCCCACCCATGGGTGCCATATGGGTATCCCATGGGTCCATACACCAAACCAAAAGTTAGAGCTGCACCGCCAGGAGTCCCACATTAATTCCTGCGTGGAAAACACGACAGAACATACGATAAAAACAGTAAAGGACAAGGATACGGAGGCCCTGCCCCCCCAATGCATTTCCAGCATCACACTATGCTTGCTGGCTTTTGCACACTGTATGATTTTTGCCTATAACATTGTAAACTGCACAAAAAGATATATTTTTTAACTTTCTGCATTATAGGTATTCCTCCGCTGGTGACACGTGTTCAGGCAGGCAGGTTTGAAATGATAGCCAGCTATATAGATTTGCTAATTATGGAATAAATCAACAGAGTGAATTTGTAAAAATGCATATATATCTGTATTATTACATACATAAGATATAGAGTGGTCCTGATGAGGGCCGACCAGTCCGAAACGCATCGGCCTTTGATTCCGCCATCTCAGTTGTAAAGAAGGCACAGCACATGTCAATACAGAAAAGTCACCAAGAAGACGACAGAATTCTGCTGGATTGTTGCTACTTATACATGTGCATAATGCAGTAGTAGGAACTGCAAGGGGTGTCCCCAGAACTGTTGATGACTGTCATCACTCTTAAGTCTGACTGGTGCATTCCCTGGAATAGGTTCATTGCAGGTCTCTGGCAGACCCGCTATATCAAGCAGGCAGTTTATGGTATATTTGTGAACCGCAGTGGTGCCCGCTCACTCCCTCAACTGCATAATGTTTCTTTCGTAACAGACTCTTTGAGTAGTATCCAAGAGGGGAGTTCCTTTAGTAATGTGTTGCAGACGTTGCACATTTTGTCAGTAACACTGGTCACAAGTGCTAGATGCGCAGTGAAGTACCTCAACCAATTGGCCCGTTTTGGCTAACCGTCTCGCCTACTTTGGGTGAAAACAAAATGGCCCATGGTAGCCTGGTGGGCAAGGACCTGGGGCATTGCCCAATGCACCATTAAAAGCCTGGGGTGGTCACAGAAGGCACAGGGGAGTAGGTGATCACAGAGACAACAGGAGTTCTATAAAAGTGACCATAAAAGGCATACGAGCACAGGGGGGCTGAAGGAGACAAAGGACAGTAGAGTCTCCACAGGAGGTTCGGAGGTACAGGGGGGCCAGCGAAGAAACAGGAGAGAAGACAACAGCAAGAGGCACAGAACAGACTGATCACACACTGTGTAGATTATTAGAATACTCACTGGGGATCCTATAGAAAAGCCGCGTTGATGAAGGAGGCGTGGCTAAAACACACAAAAGCCACACGAGAGGAGGGTAGCCATCAAAGGCAAAAGAGAGGAGGGCGAGCACAGAAGGCACAGGTGACCACGGAGGGCAAGGGGGAGCGGGCGGTCTGAAGATCTTTAGATGAGTATGGTTCACATAGAAGGCTAGGAGAGTAGGATGCACACAGAAAACCAAGGAAACCAGGAGGATCACAAATGGCACAGAAGGACAGGGTGATCACAGAAGCCATATGAGAGAATGAATGTTGCAGAAGGTCGCGGTAGCAGAGCAATACCAGAGGGCATATGAGAGAATGCATGTTGCAGAAGGTAGCAGTAGCAGGGCAATAGCAGAGGGCATATGAGAGAATGCATATTGCAGAAGGTAGCGGTAGCAGGGCAATAACAGAGGGCATATGAGAGGATGAATATTGACAAGGTAGCGGTAGCAGGGCAATAACAGAGGGCATATGAGAGAATGCATGTTGCAGAAGGTAGCAGTAGCAGGGCAATAACAGAGGGCATATGAGAGAATGCACGTTGGAGAAGGTAGCGGTAGTAGGGCAATAACAGAGGGCATATGAGAGAATGCATATTGCAGAAGGTAGCAGTAGCATGGCAATAACAGAGGGCATATGAGGGAAGGTAAAATGAGCAGGGTTATCAGGAAGGCATTTGGGAGGATGCATATTGCAGAAGGTAGCGGTAGCAGGGCAATAACAGAGGCCATATGAGAGGATTAATATTGAGAAGGTAGCGGTAGCAGGGCAATACCAGAGGGCATATGGGAGAATGCATGTGGCAGGAGGTAGGAGTAGCAGGGCAATGACAGAGGGCATATGAGATAATGTATGTGGCAAGACGTTGGAGTAGCAGGATGGTAGCAGAGGGCAGCTGGGTTATCACAATGGGCATGGGAGAGAATGAATGTGGCAAGAGGTAGGAGTAGCAGGGTGATAGCAGAGGGCAGCAGGGTTACCACAGTGGGCATATGGGAGAATGCAAGAGGTAGGAGTAGCAGGGTGATAGCAGAGGGCAGCAGAGTGATCACAGAGGGCATATGGGAGAATGCAAGAGGTAAGAGTAGCAGGGTGATAGCAGAGGACAGCAGAGTGATCACAGAGGGCATATGGGAGCATGCAAGAGGTAAAAGTAGCAGGGTGATAGCAGAGGGCAGCAGAGTGATCACAGAGGGCATATGGGAGAATGCAAGAGGTAGGAGTAGCAGGGTGATAGCAGAGGGCAGCAGAGTGATCACAGAGGGCATGTGGGAGAATGCAAGAGGTAAGAGTAGCAGGGTGATAGCAGAGGGCAGCAGAGTGATCACAGAGGGCATGTGGGAGAATGCAAGAGGTAAGAGTAGCAGGGTGATAGCAGAGGACAGCAGAGTGATCACAGAGGGCATATGGGATAATGCAAGAGGTAAGAGTAGCAGGGTGATAGCAGAGGACAGCAGAGTGATCACAGAGGGCATATGGGAGAATGCAAGAGGTAGGAGTAGCAGGGTGATAGCAGAGGGCAGCAGAGTGATCACAGAGGGCATGTGGGAGAATGCAAGAGGTAAGAGTAGCAGGGTGATAGCAGAGGGCAGCAGAGTGATCACAGAGGGCATGTGGGAGAATGCAAGAGGTAAGAGTAGCAGGGTGATAGCAGAGGGCAGCAGAGTGATCACAGAGGGCATGTGGGAGAATGCAAGAGGTAAGAGTAGCAGGGTGATAGCAGAGGACGGCGGGTTATCTCAGAGGGCATGTGGGAGAATGCAAGAGATAAGAGTAGCAGGGTGATAGCAGAGGGCGGCGGGTTATCTCAGAGGGCATACGTGAGAATGCATATGGCACGAGGCAGGGGCAACAGGATGACCACAGAGGGCATTTGTGGGAATGCATGTGGCAAGAGGTCGGAGTAGAACGAGGATCGCAGAGGGCACAGGAGAGAATACATACCAGAGAAGGCAGGGGCAGCAGGGTGACCACAGAGGCACTGGACAAGAGGGTGACCACAGGAGGCTTGAGTAAACAGGGTGATGAGAAGAGGCAGAGTTGGGCAGGGTGTTCTCTGATGGGATAGGAGCACAGGAGAGCAGCGCTTTCACAGAAGGAATAGGACAGCCGCGTGATCAGGAAATGTAAACAAGGTGTGGGTATATATGTATCGTGTAGCAGCATTCTTCCAGGGTGTAAAGAACAGCACAGGATGCATAGGGGAGCAGAGAAGTTCCATGCTGCCGAACAACCAAGAACCTGCTGCCAATTTCAGATGTGGTAATGCCTGCAGGCAGTGATTATTGAACAGATGTGATGGCATGAGGGCTGGAAATGCACAGGCATGGACGTCATTAAGGGGTACCCAGGCCTAACAGCTGCTAGCCATTATATTTGGTTATCACTTTCCTTAGTTGTTTATATATGTTTGTGCTTCCATGTTCCGTCTGTATAATGCTTCAAACGGGGGGCCACAACCTTTCATGTTTTGAAGCGAGGATTTATTTCTTTATTTATTTATTTTTGCATTTTTAAAGCACTCACACAGCCCGGGGGCATCAATGCGCTGTTACCGGAAAATGTCTTAGGTGCATATTTATAACGTGCTTAATACCCAGAGGTTTCAAAGCGCTGACCTGGGGATCGAACCAGTGTTGTTTTGTGTCGTCTTCTTTCCAAGGTGAGCACGTTGCCGCTGAACTATCCTCCTGGGATACCTTTGCTCTTGGTGACCCCACCTAGCATGGGGATGTTGTGGCGGGCAGGGGTGTTTATATGGGCATTGTACCATGCATGTGATGGCTCGCCTTGAGCCTTTAAAACTGTACCATGCATATGGTTGCCATACCTGGCATATGAGTCTTTAGCTGGCATAAAATGGCAATGCTTGGGCCAGTGATAAGATAATTACACTTGGATTATGAGGCCTTTTCTGGCATATCACGGAATAAGCACTTGCCTCCATGTGGCATCTCTGCACCATGCACATTCGATTCCTCATCCTCCTTAGATTGATACATTGGGCCAGATTCATGGAATTTTTAGCGTGGTGCAAAGGGACTTGCCACTGTTATGTTATGTTAATTACACATATACCACGCACGTTCACCCGAGGGCATCTTGGTGCTAAGACTAGATCAACATACTTGGTGGCTCGGGAGTTAGAATAACAGAGTTTTCAGCAGGCGTCAGTTTTGCAAATGATTCACAGTACACCTAAGGGCTATCGGAAATTCATTCCATAGTTTGCAGGCAGCAACGGTGAAAGCCCGACCCTACATAGCTGTGTAGAGGAGGTGCCAAGCTCGATTCACACTCCAACCATCCATTTTGAAGTACCAGGAATGTTCACGCCAATATTTGGGATGTATGATGAGCAAATAAACCAGCAGAGAGCCGCAGTTGGGCTCTGTCCAGTACCTATCAGAAGAACAGCACCTGTTGAAGTACCGACACCTAAGAAAACCTGGACAGTAAGGTACCCATTGAGAAAACCATATCGACAAATGAAACAGAATGACGATTGTCAGAATGCAATCCTTGAAGAGGCTAAAAAGATACTAAAGGAAGACGAATGGAGACGTCACAAGAACCTGGAATGACTCACATATAGAAGATATAACAACCTGAGAATGATGCAAAGAGACGAAACACCATCGCTAAGTGACATCCTGAGCCTAAAGTGAAATAATTAATGTAAAAGATATCAGAAATTATGCCACATGCGCATTGAAGATATTCAGTTAATTTAAACGTCTACATATGCAAGGAACCGCAAGAAGCAAGAATTCATGAGGCTTGCTTATGCTCAGTAGTGAGATAGATTGTGGCAAGTGCCACCTATACATATCTACCTCAATAGGAGCACTTTATAGAAGTATACTTCCACTATGCACAAAAGAAGAATCAACTAAAGGTTACTAAAGGTCTCAAGAGGAGAGTTTTGCAATGAACAAAATCAAGAATTAAAGACAGAGAGAAACTCAGACGAAGGCAAATCGTGCCAAGAAGCCAAGGCCGTGTCAGCTGAAATAGACCAACAATGGATACAATTTATGAAAAGAAGAACAGAGTATCCTGTTCAGAAAGGTTAAGATAAGCCGCAGATAGCTGGCAGAATTAAATCAAATACACAAATTGCATGAAGAATAAGGTGATTTCACGGTGTCGGAATCACGTGACCAGACGAGCGAGAAGGGATGAAACTTTCACACCTAGTCATGGACCTGTGCCATGCAAAGATGTCTTAACTTTTCCAGACCAAGAAGCAGACTCGAGGCCAGCCACAAAGAAATAATTGACACATGACCACTGAGGTGATGATTGATTGTAGCAATAATCAGAGGGAAGCTGGGGGTGCAGACGAACTCCCTGCACCTGGCCGGCTATTCTGTACGCTGATAAGCAAGTGGAAAAGTATGAGTGGGGTTGATGCCAACCCAATCATAGTGGACCAAGTAATCTAGGGTCCTATAGTAAATACAATCAAGGAGACGTCGTACTTTTAGTGACGTTTACAGTAGCCATTTTGAAGGAAGGGCTTGATAGTGTTTATCAAAACCCCAATCCCCGTTACCATATACAGATATAGTACCTATATTAAAGTTACCTTCCTAGAACCAATAGAATTGCATTCCAAAGTTTAAAGCATTGCACGTCAGTGATGACGAGTTTTTAGTATAAATGATGTGTTTTTTCTGAAATTATTTGGAGTTGAAGCGAGAAGGAAGATTGAGCGATTGCTGATATTCATGAACTCCCCGTTTTTGTATTTGTCATTAAACGGACTCCCTTTGCCAAACTATCGAGCTGTCATTATTGATTTGATGCGAGAGAATTAATCTGCATCCCCATCCATCTCAAGGATGCTGTTGCTCATTTTAAAGTTCTATTAGGAAACCCCCAGCTATGGGCCGGCTGGGGTCCTACTGCACAGAGGGAATTTAGGAATCACAACAAGACAAGCATTGCTGGAGCAGAGAGACCGCCCCCCGGAACATAAGACAAACACTTGTCTTGGGGGAAGTTCACTCCCTGGCGATAAAGTCACCGGTGGACCAAACAAAGGGATTTAAACTTAATCCTTTTGACCACTGGAAGCCAGTGAAGAGAACAAAGTACTGGGCCAATATGTAAGCCATAGGGAGTGGACATGGCAACTCGAGCAGCAAAATCCTGCAGCCAGTGTATTAGGCCAAGAGGCTGGCCCAAAAATGCATTGCAATGGTCCAAGCGGTTTGTCACCAATGAGAGGACTACCGCAGGGTGCAAGCGAGCAGTCATTAAAAGGTAAATCCTTCCGAAGAATCTTAAGCAAGAAGTGGCCTGTTTTGCATACTGCACTCACCTGGGGAGCCATCGACAGTGACGAAGAGAGATAAACTCCCAGATTCTTGACTACCGTCACTGGGATGGGAGGAGCACCAAGCACACTTGGCCAGAAAGAAGTGCCCAGGAAATAGAGTAAGAAGTTCCCACCACCAGAACCTCTGTCTTATCACCAGTGCAAAGTAAGTGCAAAGTCACTTTATACTAAATAAATATGCTTTGACCGCTCTGTGAATCACGGTGTTTGTTGGCAGTGCAAAGTCACTTTTCACCAGTGCAAAGTCACTTTGCGCAGCATCAAACATTCTATGAATCTGGCTCATTAAGTTCTATTAAACTAGAGAATAATTGTAGCTATTGTTTTAGAAATTTAGAATTGGAAATAATGTTACTAAAGCTCTATCTGACAAATTGATAATACTATTTGGGCACCAATGTCGCACTTGGCATATATTGGAAGTACCTGGGCATATAAAATGCTGATAGTGCATGTGCCAGTGAGGCTGTACCTTGAATATAATGACTTAAACAGGTGTAAAATGTTAGTATTTTGACATTTGAAGCTGCACCTGTCGTATGATAACAGCACTTGAGTACATGAATCTGTACCTTGCCTGTGATGAGTAAGCCTGGCCAGTGACACTACAGCTAGAATCCAATGCCAATAAGTGGCGTCTATTGGCATTTGAAGGTAGTGTCTATGTCACATGCTTCTTGTTAGATGTTGACTAAAATAACCATTTGTCTGCATAAGTATTTTTTTTATTTTGTCAACTTTACACAATTTATTGATTTGTTTACATCCGTGATGTCACTTCCTGTGTAGTTTCAGGGGTCAAAAGCCTTGTGACATCACACCCTGTAAAACCATCAGGTTCAAATGTTCATGTTTGGACTCCTCCTGTGATGTTATCAGGTGTGTGATGTCATATACGCTACCCTTTGTATATTTGTGAAAGGACATCCCTCTGCACATTTCATCAGGGAGGACACAGAATGTGACACAGAGTTCAGCGGCAACATGCTGGCCTTGGAAGCAAGACGACACTGAGCAACACAGGTTCGATCCCCGGGTCAGCGCTTAGAATTCTGGGTATTAAGCGCATTTTAAGTAACCTATCATATCATATCTACAGATCAATGTGGGGGTCGATGAATTCGGGAAGCTGTGTGGGAATCTCAAAATCTACTTTGCAGCCTGGGGTGACAGAGCGGGAGTCGAGATTTATACTGATTGCGTCAAATAGCGAGGTAGCCACGGAAGGCAAAGCTCATGGTGGGGGAATGATAACTGCTAAAGCGTAGAACACGAGAGTTGTGGGAAAGGCCTAGAACCACCGGAAGGTGCTCAGTGAGGACGTAGGACTACAGGGTAGTCACAAAAGGCATATTCAATAAAATAATGTGTGTTCTTATATAGCACTTCATGCAGGATTCTTCCCACTTCGAAACGCTGTAATAACAGGTTCACTATTACCCCATTTCATGGTACTCAATTTATCAACCTCATGAAGATTTGTGTCAGCCCTGCCGCAGGATTTGAACTGGCAAAGTTCAGACTGGCCACATGTGAGAGGCGAGCACTAAACATGTGAGCTATCCACCAGATTGCATAAGGTAGCAGGTTGGTTGAAGAAGGGTTGGGGGATGAGAGAGGTCAGAAGGAAGCTAACTGAGGATGTGGGGAATGAGTAAGAATTCAGAATGCCTTTCACAGACTGGTGGTCACAGAAGGCGCAGGACCGGTGTTGGTTTCAGAAGGTCTAAGAAGGAAGGGTTCTCTCAGCCTCTCAGCCTACCTATACTCCCCTTGACCCTTTGCCGCCTTCTCTCATTTCTTTGGTGCAGCCTAATTTTCTCCCTTTACTGGCCTGTAATTCCTCACTCGTCTGGTCATTTCCACTTTCTTTTAAGACCAAAGCTATTCTGCCTATTCTCAATTCACCTTTTCTTGTCCAACCTTTTCTTTCCAACTATCACCCATTTCTCTTCTTCCTTCCCTTTTCGAAACTTTGTTTAACTTGCTGTTCATTCTCAGCTATCTTTCTACCTGAACTCTCCTTCACACCTTCCATCCCTTCAATCTGGAGATCTCCCTGCTCACTCAACTGAAACTGCTCCCCTGCACCCTCCAGTTGCCTTCCCTCTTCTCGCCACTCTTGGCAGTCGCACCTTCTCATTCTTTTGGTTTTATCTGGTGCTTCTGCCATGGTGGATCACTCTAGCCTTACTTCTTCACTTTCCTATCTGGGTATTTCTGGTCTTTCCTGGTTTTCTTCCCACCTTTCTAGCCGTGCCTATTCCATGCCTCAGGCCAGCAAGTCATCTCTGGTCCTAGTATGATAGCAACCTCGTCTGTCTCCTCCCACCTCCCCTTACGTCACCCTTACTGTCACCACCACACCCCACCCCCCATCCAGCACTATCTGAAATGTTGTCAGGCCTAGTACGATAGTCGCTGGTTTGTTCCTCCCCTCCCTTTTCTGCACCCCTCTCCCTCACCTTTTGTTTTTCTCCGGCTCTACCAGAAATGTCATCAGGCCTAGTACGGTAGTCACCTGTCTGTTTCCATTTTCTTCCCACTCTCCCACTCTCCCCATCCCTTCCTTATCTATGTCTTAGCTTGTCGTCAGGCCAAATACGATAGTTAATTTCACATCCTTACTGTTCATGGCCTGTAAGAAAGTCATTGTTTTTTCCCTGTTCCCTTCCCTTCCCTTGAAGCGCTTTGAAACACATTGTGTGTAGGTGTAAAGACCGGAGGGGGGTCTGTACTTCCGCTCTCTATATGGTTGAGGGGAGGCACATAGACCCCTGCCAAGATTCTCTATTATTGGTAACGTAGTCGAGCAATCAAAGCCTAGCTTCTCAGGAGGTGATGCAAGCTGGTTCTTAAGTACAGTGTAGTCCCCAAGCACCCACAAAGGAATGTCCACACACTGTATCGGTTAAAACACAGTCTTTATATAATTAATATTCAAGGTCATATACACGATCACGATAACTCACTTTGTACTCCGAAAATCCAAATGACAAATATGTACAATTCCAAAGTGGTACCACTAACGTTTTTAGATCTCATTAAAGTGCATACGGTCAGAATGACACACAGATCAAAATAAAGAGGAAACCAGCAGTAGAGAGAGGAAGGAAAGCAAGATGGTTGAGCAATAGGCAGAATACTGGTTACTACCGTTAAACACAGTTCTGTGTGGAGATCCCCCACCTGGGCAACCTGTAGAAGAAATATACAAGTCCAGTCCATATATTGTTCACACTAGACTTTCCAATAGTTCTACAACCCCAAAGTACCTGGCGTTGTAGCGTTCCTCGTCGGGGAATCGACGGCCCTTCTTGAGTGTCCTCCCTTTCAGGCAGGAGTCACGGGTCATTGAACGTCCGACGGAGAAAAGGTCGAGCTACGACGGTGAAGTGACTGCGTCGTTCCTAGCGGTGCTCATTGACGGGGAAGTGTAAGCATCCTGCAAGGAAGAGGCGTGCGGGGCACCTCGGTGTCAATAGTTCTGGACCGCAAAGAGTTGAAGAACTGTGGCCCAGCAAGGGCATCGAGTCGTCGGCATCTCTGTGGTCTTAGGGTGGCAGGAAACCCACCGGTGGATGCTCCTCGGCGTGTCGACGGTCAGGCCTTCTCCAGCAGGATACAGCAGTGACGATGCGGACAAGAGCGTCCCTGGATCATTGAAGTTCTTAGGCAATGGGAGCACGGCGGCTCCAGTCAGCGACGGCAGTCGGCGACAGTGGCGGACAACAGTCCGGGCTCTTCTCCTTGGATTTCCGCAGCAATCCCCGCATCGGGTTGGCAGCCTGTCGAAGGTCTGTCTACCAGGGAGCTTAGGCAAAGATCAGCTGTGCACGATGGTCCCTCGTAGCTCGGGAAGATGGCACCTTACCAGGTCCTCTCTGGGTCAGTCCTTGAGGCACCGCAGCTTTCAGATTGCGAAGGAGACCAACAGCAATTCTTCTCATCCAGCAGGGCTTCAAGATTAAGTTTCAGTTACTCCAGTTACTCGTCATAGTGGACTTCAGCTTCTGAACACGATTCCTAGCAGTGAGAGGTCCCCAGATATACTGTTGATCTCCCATTCATTCCACTGGGTCACACTCAAGCATCCAGTCACGACTAAGGTCATTCATGCAGGCAGGCAGCCAATCAGGCACATAGGGCATTCAGGACATTCACTTCTCTCCAGACACTCACAACAAGTAATGCGTATTGGGACAAGTACCGAGCCATTCAACACTACAAGCTGCATTCATACCGGTTTCGGGCAGGGCTGTCTCAGCCATTGTGTCAAACACCAGATACTAGACAGCCACAACATAGAATGCATATTCGTCACACACTCCATTCACCCAGGTCCCATCCTCAGGCGTACCCACAACATACGCTCATTGAGAAGGCTCCAGCCAGTCTGGTTGGCACTTCTCCAAACTACCATATATGGAACTTCCATCCAACAGCCAGTCAGGGGGAAGGGACAGAGGCAGGGCTTCCCGGGACTTCGGGAAGATCAAGGTAACAGGTGATGGAAGGCAAGAGGCCATGGGGGCCATTTTGTCTCCATTAGGAATCTACTGATTCCAATGACAGGGCCTGGGCATCCCAAAATGGAGTACACACAGGGCACCAGTCATTTCAGCACGGAGCTGCCACCAGCCCAAACCCTGCTCTGTGGGTCACACACAGGTGCCCAAAAACATACACTGGGGGCACACGGTTGTACCCCTACCCATGGGTGCCATAAGGGTATGCCATGGGTCTGTTCACCAAACCAAGAGAGAGAGCTGCACCGCCAGGGTCCCACATGAACTCCTGCGTGGAAAACACAACAGAACACACGATAAAAAGCAGTAAAGGTAAAGGGAAAAAGTAAAGGGAAAGGAAAAAAAATAAATACATTTTTTTTTAAAAAGCAGTAAAGGACAAGGATCCGGAGGCCCTGTCCCTCCGATGCATTTTCAGCATCACAATAGGCACTAAAATATAAAAAAAAGAAACAATCATATCACATATCTAGTAGTCCTCCTTTTCATTATGGTGATCTTCTTTGCTTAGTTCTGGGTCCTTTATTCTTTCGCCTCCATACTGTCCCCCTTTTATCCGTTCATTTTGCTATCAATTCTGCAATATTCCTAAAAGTCTTCCTCTTCCTTACTTTTTCTGCCAGGAATGCTACTGTTCTGACTCTAATTTCTGCCATTGCGACTATGGTCCCTCGCTTCTCCTTGGCCTCCAATGCCCTAGCTCCCTTCTCTCTGTCTTTAACACTATCCTCCCTCTTCCCATATCTCTCGCTTTACAGAGCACATCACCCAACCGAAATTGGTACTCATTTATCGACCTCGGAAGGATGAAAGGCTGTGTTGGCCTTGCCGGGATTCGAACCTGCGACCTGCAGATCACGCTCAGATCGCAGCAGCGTGCGCTCAACCCGCTGAGCTATCTTTACTCGCCCCCCACACATATTTACAGCCAAATTCAAGCAATAAATGTTGAAGTCGTATTCGATTCATTCTTCTATGATGTAACCTACCATTCCCCTTTAAATGTGTCCATGGCCTTGTCCTTACTTATTTCTCCTCCAGTGCATCTATGCATTCCCCAAAGACATGCCCTTCGTTCCTCATCCCTTTTTCTATTGATGTTTCCTCTCCCTCCTTGTGCTCCATTCAGTGTGCATGCATTCTCCCTTCTTGCCCCTAGACTATGGAATGCTCTCCTCTACCCTTTATCCTCCCTGGCATTTTCTTCTCCTCTCTCCCATCCCGCGACTAGAATCACTTGTGCACAGGCGCGTTATAAATGTCATATCATATACTATCATATCTCATCTTCTCCTCTCTGTCATCATTAAGAAGGTAACACTATACTGTTTGCCCCACATGTAACTTTGCTGCCATTTTCTTTGTAATTATGTACAGCCCTTAAACGTCAGCATGTAATGAATTCAAATAATAAGAAAAAAGGTGCTATGAATCCGCATGACCTTGCACACATGCATGCATGCATCCAGAACCAGTCCTGCGACAGCAGGGTACTCCAAACCTAAACACAACTAGGGGCCATTGTATTCGCTCATTTTGATGACATGTAATATAATGCAATATGGCATTTGTATAGCACCTATTCCCATTGGTATGGCCTCAAAGCACTGTAGGTGAACGCCCTCGTGGGACCGAAGTCCGTGGTATGGGGGATTCTTCTGAGGGTCTTAGAATGTGTTGTGCATTTAGCCCATATGGAGGTAGGTAGGGGTGGCCAAGTCCCTGCTAGCAGCCATGTTGTGCCTTCTTGTGGATGGGTGCTGTGGGGCCGTCGGGAGAGCAGGAAGGTCCAGGAGACTGCAGTTTGCTAGTTGTGTCTTTTAAGTGGAGCTGTAAGGACTGCCCATAATTCAGAACCATTGTCATGGGAAGTGAAGCTAGGAGAGAGGTGGAATGTGAGGAGGAATAAACAGCCTCAGGGGATTGTTTGGGTTTTCACCCACCGATCGCCCGCCCATGGCCATTCCCACCCTTTAAGCTAACTACGCTCTGTTAAAGGGACGCCAAACCTATTTCGAAGCATTGTTCTGAAAAGTCAAGGCACGTGGAAATGAGGTCCTTGTGTAATCAAAAAATATTGACAAGTGTGCCTTCAGCCACTTGCTTTATGAGCAATATATATGTGTGCCCCTGTATCTGTTCCTGGCACTAGATTCCTGTTTAAAATAAGCATTTTCACAGCCAGGAGCTCTAGCTATTCTATAGGCATTAGCAACGCATTTCTCAGGCACTGCCATGAGATACCCAGGAACTAGCGCCATTTGCTAGCTGTTACCATTATACAGTCAAATAGAACCAATAGGTCAGTCCCACGAAAATGCCTACCCAATGCCTACACAAAAGCCAAAACTGTAAGATTTGCCATTCCTTTTTCTTAAAACGTGATAGTTGCACCCTTCATTATTGTCTGGTGTCATGCGCCCCCTACTGTCCATGGTTGAAACATGTCTGGATCTATCAGTGAAAGTGATGTATTTTACTATTCTCATGTATTTAGACCTTGAACTTTCTTTTTGACACGTCTGCTAGGGGTTGTTCTATCCGGCAAGTATGTAATCATAACTGCACACTGGTTTCTAATGCTTCAATGCTTATCCTTGCTACCAGCAATGGGTAGCCTCATTGTGAGGTCTGTGAACACGTAGATCCACCAATAGCACTGAACCGGAGAGCAAAACAAACTTACGTTCTCAGTTTGAAACCTATTCGGATCGCTCAGGCAAACATACACAGGACTATTTCAAATAAGTAACATTCAGTTAAAGCGATTTGGCTGCACTTGAAAATGCCTTCGGACACTTGGGCTTTCCCAGGCTTCGCCTACAGCTATCACTTTGCTGGAGCACATGTGCATGTAGGAGGCAACAAATGTTTTCAGTGAACGTGTTTACCTAACACTGTACAGGTATCCACCCCAAAGAGAGATAAGGCACATGTAATAAGGAAGGGCGGCTGTTTCTCTGCAGTGAGTCAGGATTGCTGGGTCCTCCATATCGTGAAGGCCTCACATATGACTGGTTCCATATCACACATACAAATATTTGCCAAGGTGGGTCTGGGGTAACTCCCTCTCTGTGTGCATTGGTCATCGCCGCAGCTGGTTAATGAATGCAATGCATTAAGAAGAGGGAAACAGCCTTCCCTTACCTGGCAGGTGTCTACGCCTCCTTCTAAGTAGCCGGCGCAAAGCATGGACGATTTGATGTTTCCGGCATAGACCGGCTTGGAATTGCAAACTTTGCTCGGAATCAAGCGGACACCGGCATAGTTCATATTCAGACTGGATTCGCCTGTGGAGGAAGAACAAAACATTTGTATTTTGTATTTATTTGAAGAACAAGCTGTCAACTGCGATCAGAAATGGCTTACTATGTAACACATTTAAAGATGGTGCAGGCCCTCCCACAAAGGGTGCCTGTGCAGTAGCACAAAGATGAGCACAAGTGGTGAGCCACTTTATGAGGGTGAAAAAAGTGAGACATATTCAAGGGACAAAACAATACAAACATAAAAAAATATATAGCAAACATGTGACTTACAAAGGTAACATAAACCTAAAAGGGCAAGTGCTTCAAACTAAAGAGGAGTACGAGAGCTGCAGCACGCTACGACCGAATGAACCATCAGCCTAACCAGGCCAGTTACCCAGCCCAGTCAGACACAGGGCAGACAACCCTTACTACGGCCTATGCAGGAACCTATCAACCCAGGAACCATTCGGGCAACAATTACCTACACAATAGCTTTGATAAAGACCCTAGAGGTTGAAACACGTGTGGGCGGACCACACTCGACTATATGTCTTTCACTTAAATAAAAACCATTGGATTTCACTCAAACAATTGTGCGGATATTCATCCTTCTCCTAAAAATAAGTGTGAGGTATCTGGGACCATGTCTATTACCCTTTAAAAAGGAGGTGAGGGCACCACCTCCTACAACCCGTGACCTTGCAGCTACCCAACCAATTCATCCTATCTCAGAGCGAAGCGCTGGAAGTTTTCCAAAACTAGGGGCCAGCGTTTTCCTTATACTATTTAAATATACACAATGACATTGTTTCTGCATCTTCCTTGCAAGGATGTCTGTGCTTGATGCATGGAGATGCCATGCACTCATCCAAACAAGACTACTGCACAGACTATTGAGACACCCATTGGAAAAGCCAAGAGTTTTGGCTTTGATAAAGGTTACTCTTCGTTCAGGCCACCCCAGCACCCACCAAGTCCCAGGCAGTGACGGAGCACCACCACGGGGAGTCGGGGGGTAGCATCCCTGTACCTACCCAGCACCCACCTGCCTGGTTGGCAGTCTCAGGGCATTTCACTCTGGGCACTGACTGTTGCATGTCGTGTTCTGCACATGCATAACAATAGCCTTGGTGCTAAAATGCAACATATGTGAGAAAAAACGAATGCTGGTGCTAAAGAGCCTAAGGACACCTGCAGACTGTTTTGGCTTCACAATGCTATCCCTCCAACTACCCAATGTACAACAGTAGTTTTACATCATTGGCTAAAGAAAGTGAAGCAATTTACTGTGGCTGCCGCTGGACCCGGAATGAATTTACTGCCTCCGGACTTGCCGGACTTATCGGGTCATTACAGCGCCGTTGGTCCGGTAATTCTGGAGGTCGGAACAACATGACTCCCCATTCCCATGCAGTCCCATAGGACTCCATGGGGACCATGGAAACACCGGCACCCTCATTAAAGGTGCCAATGTTTCCGTTTCCGTCTGTAGGCAGGTGGTGTTACTCCTGCCACGTCAGACCTGGCGGGATTACGGCCACCCACCTGCAGAACTCGTAGTGTGCCGGTCCGGAAACAACGGTGGCGGCGGGTTTACCGCCACCGTTGTTTCCAGACCAGCAGAGTCATAATGAGGCCCAATGTCTTGGTACATGCATGTAAGGATGACACGTAATTCTAACTCTATACTTATAAACCCGCTATGTGGGGCCAGTACCTGCGCAAGAGCCTCACAAGGTCTCAGAGATGTTACCTGCCTTGTCCCATACTGGGTGTGATCCCTATTAACATCCTAAGGCTCACTATGGGATTCTAAAAGGATTATTTTTAAGGGCAATTGGGGCCGTGACATTTGCACCTCAACAATTTCCCTTTAAAGAAATACAAGCCAAGATGGCTACCATAGAAAACGCTGAAGGGAACTAGTCCATTTTCTATTTCCATGGCAGCCATGAAAGCTGGAGCATGAGGCAGGGGAGAAAAATTAAGTGTGGGAAGGGATAGATGGTAAAGGGGGTTGGGATGGGCCTGCATTGGGGATGAGGTGGTGGGGTTGCGGACTATTGGTTTGGGGAAGGATTAAGAGGTAAAGGAGCTGGGGCATTCATGGAAGTAGAGGGGGAATGGCAGACAGCCTAGGGGAGGAGCGCAGGTGGCTGAGAGAACGCAGGCCGTCAGTGATTGATTGTGCCCCCCTTCCAGGTGACCCAATTGGCTGGGCACTCTCACCCAGATGCTAACATCCAAAAAGGACTAGCCTTTCACCCGCATTGTGCTGTAAACTCTCAAGGTTTGATAAAGCTAGACTGGTATTTACAGTGTCCAAAGAAAACCTTCCATTTTGACATTGGAAAAAAACTTCTCCCATAACTTCCAACGGTACTTAGAAGCTTCTTTTCAAGTAGGAACAAGGAAGGTGTCATTGCCAGTAATGGAAGCCTTCTGTGGATTGGGAAACACGCAAACATGTCTGGCATTTCTTATGGATGATTAAAACATAGCCTTGACTCCTATTGGAGGATCTAGACCAATCCAAATGGAGTACCCCTACCTTCCACTAGTAGAATAGCATCCCATGAGGGTTGAGCCATTCATTACAGAGAGTAAACAGGAACAGGAAGTCAGCCCTGTGCTTGTCTTTGAGAACAGGAAACCACGTACCGCAGTGCAAGGCAGTTGGATTTGTAAATAACTGGCTCAGAATTGTGGTTCACGTGGTCATGTGATCAAAAAGGCGAGGCAGCGGCTAGCAGATATTTTGCAGACATGCCATGGTGTGCCCTGCTCAGAACGAAGATCCACACATTTCTAACACAACGAATAAGCCCTTTCTTTTGTTATCGTGGAACTGCCCAACCTCAATCCTAGGCTTTCCCTTCACCGGTCTCGGTTTGCCGAGCACTTGCACGCACTTCGGTGACTCTATAGTGAGTCAATTCTTGACTAACCCCTGGTTTAAGCTGGCGGTAAATATTGAAATCTGCTTCTCATGCCCGTGCAATAGTCCTTGGTGGCCACATGCATTATTGCTGCATGTGTGAGATAGTGCCACATACAGGGCTTATCAAACAATATGGTCAAATCGCAAAATACAGCGATGCAGTATTTATGGGGGCTATTAGTATTTGCTGTACGCTTGCCACTGTGCATAGACATGGTTGGCGGCATGAGAAGGAAAACCTTGAATCCTCTCGTCGATCGGAGCAAAATAAGGTACACTGTAGCATTTCCATAAGGGCAGCTCATTGTCACATTAGCAATCAGATTAAGCCCAGGGAGTGTGTGGACGACAGGCTGGAGTAGGGTAAAAGCATGTACTGGTTGATTCCAGGGTGCCAGGGCTGCGAACATTGCGGACACTTGGAGTGGGGTTGGATTCTTGGTGGGGGAACTAGCATTCATAGATTCACCCAAAATGACTTTAAATTTGACATTTTTGACAAGTCATTGTAAATGACCATTTGACTATTTTTCCGACTATGTTATGCTGCTTTTTATGTAATCTTCATGTATGAATAACTATATATCTTTGTTTGACGTATATTGTGTGACCTGTATAAATCATATGCATTGTATTGTATTTTCTCATTGTGAAACTAAGCTGAAAGTTGTCTTATGCTATGCGCCCTGATGCCCACGGGTCGGGTGCGCGATACAAATAATAAAAACAAACCAACAAGGGAAAAGGCTTTCTGTGCCTTTTTCCACATCCACCCTTGTGGCAGAATGCCACCTGTGACGCTGCACTCTTCTGTTTCTTTTTCTAGTGTGTAAGAACAAAGTGAAGGGGGATTCTGCAAGCATGTGTGCTTTGCCACACATGCACACCTCTCTGTGGTTAAAAAGTGGTGGTTACAACTGGGCTGGCCTCTGGCCAAAGGAGCAGGCAACGTAATAAGGGACACATACAGGGGGCACACGCATACTTCAACTTATGCCAACGGCATGCAACCTGCAGATCCCGTGACCCCTAACCATTAACTACGCTGGCTAAGGCTTGTGGTAGTTGTAGTTTAAAATCTCTGCAAGGACCCCTGCTGTATGCACACACCAGTAGCTGTGAGGCAAAGTGTCAACATTCCAGACATAAAGTTGCAAACACCATTCATTGAGGCTCCAGTGACACTAGGAAAAACGTCTCACATTTTGCAGTATTAATCAGAAAAGTCTGCTAAAGCCCAAAACTGCCTGGCAGCAGGTAGGTTGTAGAAAAATGCATACATCAATTTCTTAAAAATGCTTCTCCAATGTCTTGTCCTACCTGGGGCATTGCCCTAGCAGCCTACCAGACCTGAAAGAAAGTTATAGCCTTCTCAGTTTTAAAAGAAAAATGTTTCCTAAACATTTGTGCTCACAAGTGACATTTTCACACTTCAACTGTTCATTAGCAGGGACTATAAGAGGTTGGAGTGAACGTGAAACCGATCCTTCTTTCTAAATCTGCCTGCCTCTACTCTCCGCCCTCTGCAACTCATCCAAAACAGGATTTTGAGACTTGTCCTTGGCCTCAAGCCCAGGGATCGTATCTCTCCAGGACTGAAATCTCTACACTGGCTCCCAGTGGCAGCGAAGATTAAGTTCAAAACCCTCTGCATTATCCACAAGGCCTTCTGGGGCCTCGGGCGTCAATACCTTCAACTCTCTCTTCCTAAATATCTTACTTCTCGAGCTCTTCCCTCATCCGCCTCCAACACCCTCAGGGTTAGTCGCTTCTACAAGCAGCGAGTTGGTGGTAGATCTCTTTCTTCTGCTGGGGCCTCCCTCTGGAACAGCCTCCCTGCCTCACTGAAACTTGAGGAGAACCATCTCCGGTTCCAGAAGCACCTCAAGACCTTCCTTTTTGCTTCTGCTTTCTCTCCTCTCCCCTGCTTATCTCCTGGCGGAATCTGATACTGCACTGGTTACATGACTACCCTCTGATCTCGGGCCCAGGTCCCCTCCCTGCCAGCTGCACACCACACTGCAACCCTTGCACTCTGCGACTGTTTCGGTATCCCTACAGCCCCTACTAGCAGTTGACTTCTGATGTCTGCACTTACCCCTTGCACTTGCCTCCAGCTGGCTGCACTTTTATTCATTATTTATTGTCATTATTTGATTGTTATCCTATGTAATGTACTGCCCCCTCCCGTTCCCACCACACTTTTTCCCGTTCCCCCCTCGGCTGCACTTGCGCAATCTCAATGTCACCTGGCCTAGTAGGATTGCTGTCTCTGCCTTCTCTCTGTTTCCCCTCCTTTGCCTTGCCGCGCCTTGAAACACTTGTGTATGGACGCGTTATAAATGCCATATCATATCATATCTTTGTAACCTGGACACTATGGTGTGATTAAGGAATAGAGATTAATAATTTCATTCAGGATCCTTTGTTCTTTGGGAGGGATACAGTGGCCGAAGCTGGAGCAACATGGGAGCACAGCAACAGGGAGGGTCTCTTTCACCACTTTAAAACGCCCAGAATACTTAACATGCCATCCAGTGAATCCACCAGGAGCAGGGCACCCTGGATATTGCTGCAAAAAGGGAGGGCACTCCACAAAACACAATGTACCCATTGGATCCTAGAGGGAGGCCTAGAAACCGCCAATGACCTACTATGATTAAGGTCTGAATGGAGTGGGAATGCTGCACTCCTTTGCTTACTGTTGGTGTGTTGATGAAACCAAGCCTCCTTCCACAGGGGTGGAGGCAGAAAATCAAAGAAGGGAGAGTGACTGTTCTTTAAACATCCCTGGAGAACAAAGGGAACATTTACAGGCATAACTAGGAGATTGCCACCAGCTGAGGAGGACCAAGGACCAGAAAACACAGATACCCAGAGAGAAACAGTGTACCCTGGGGTACCTTAGACCACTTCAGTGCCTGGGGGAAGAAGGTGATGAATGCGCCAATTCTGGTGATGTCATGTAGAAGAACCCCCAGCAACGCAGGGCCCTTACTCCAGACAACTGTTGTTGCTCAGAAGTCCCAACATAAAATTGGAGGCAGTTTCAACCCATCAAGTAGCCACCAAACTGCCTTTACACAATAGGCCACCACCTGAGCCTTGGAACATCCTTCACATCTTTAAACTGCCCATCGAGCTAAGTGAGCCTACCTGCTTCAGAGATATCATCGCCGTGACCGAGCCCCGTCAAGCCGCCTCACAGTCATTGGGACAGCCGGACAGAATCCCAGATTCAGACCATTGAGAGGCTGATGGATGCCAAGGAGGTTCCAGTGTGGATGTTGGAGTGCCCAGGCACTAGTCTGCCTTCCAGCCACCTTCTCCGAAACAATTCCAGAGTAACCAAGTGCCTTCAAGCCAACTCAAAGCAATTACAATCAGAGCTCGAACCCTTGCAAAGAGCAGGGAAGTTCCACTGGACCCTAACAAGCCATCAGCAGACTAAGGAAGTGACTATTGGACTAGGCGACAGTTGAGGGCGAACTCAGTACTCTGAGCCTGGGCTTCACCATGGTCCTTGGAGATTGGTTAGATCCCCTTTGGGAACCTTAGTCCCAAAGAAAATTTCAAGACAGTTTCTGTATACTTTTCAGATTTTCTCAAAATATTCCCTTTTTTTATATCTCTGCTGCAGTACAATTCCCAGTTAATCATTCTAAAATTGCTAATCAGATTGTATTGATTGTTATGTTCACATGCAGGAGTGAGTGGGGAGTGATCTTAGTGTTTAATGTGTCTTTTAGTAAAGCATGCTTTTTTTTGGAGACACACTTGCAAATTCCTTTTATTTTAATGCCATATCGTAGTTTTTTGAGCGCATCTGTTGATAGCCAACCTCTCTGGGGAGTATAACAAATAGCTTGCCCTCTGCCCACATTACCAAAGGCGTAGGAGGGATATTATCTCCTTTTCTTAGTTTAACTTTCACATTGGCAAACCTCTGAGCCAACATGGGGCACAAGTTTTGGCACAGCACATAGATGCTTTTGTACCCCACCTTGTATTTCTTCTGGCCAGAAATTGATTTTGTCTCAATCCTATTCTCCAAGGATATCCCCGAAAACTCAAAACTGTAGTTATGATATGATATGACATTTATAACGCGCCTATACACGAGTGTTTCAAGGTGCGATATTCCTGCAGGGCTGACTACATTTGCCTGAAATCCTGAAGCCTCGTATCTCTGGGGTGTGGGAAGGTCACTGTTATAGTCCCTGTGGAGAGGCTGACTGTGCCTTTTTTGTGACTACAATGTATGTAAGGATCCCTTTTAATGGCCCCTGTATGCTTTTATGTTTGTTTGTTTATTTATTTATAGCGCGCGCCAGACCTGAGGGTATCCGGGCGCGTGTTCAAGAATACTTTAAGCTTGCATCTTACAGTTACATATTTCAGGAAGGTTACAGGGTGCATTAATAGTAAATAGTACTTTTAATGATGGCAGCCATTGTTTAACCCCCGCAATGCGTGCACGTAGGGTTCCATGTCTTTACAACGACACCCAAAATAACGACATACCGTAAAAACGACACCTAAATAATGAAAAAAGTCGAATTCTTTTTATTTTATTTTGTTTGGGGGTCCCCCCAAGCCCCTCCTTGTACTGCCTTTCTACCCCCATCCCACTACCCACTTCCTTTTTAATCCCATAACCCTCCTCCATATATACTTTTACTTTAAAATTTGATATTTATTTCGTTATTTAGGTGTCGTTTAAAAGGTTTGTCGTTATTTCTTTTCCGTTATAAACACTGAATACCGCTCGGAGATCCACATGGATACTCTGCATGGAATAGTGCCCAACCCGGTATCAAATGTCAATCAGGAGAATTCGGCAGAGATGTCCTATCCCGCGTTATCAGGTGCTGTTGCGCTCTTTTTGCCAGATTGTGTGTTAATTAATGTGGGCAACGGCATTGTGTTATATAAAGCCTGAATTAGTTGCCTGTGATGCAACGTAGATATTGCAAAACGCAGATGAATATAGGGTCTCTCTACATTTCACTTTAGGAATTAGGCCTCCATCCTCCAATATAATGGTTTCCTACTTGACCAAGCCGATTATAAAATAATGGTCCTCGCTTATAAATGTCTTTCAGGTTCAACCACAGGAGTCTTGAAGAAACTGATATCGCAATGTTACTCAGTGAGAAATCTCCATTATTATTGCTTAAGAAATGTTCAGTAAGTAGGGAAAGTCCTTTTTAACAATTTGTTTAATGTAATTTATTTTATTGGCAGGCACATAAAAAGTGTTGGAAATGTGTGCCACTGAAATGATGAACAGAGCAAAGTCTGCAGAGATCTGCAGTTGTCAGCAGGACACTTTGTTTGGCAGTGGATTTGTTGGAGGACCTACTTGATGTTAAATGTTAAATGTTAAAGGTATTTGTAGCGCGCACTGTCACCAACGGAGTTGGTCGCCAGGCGTTCTGGCGGATCTGCAAATGAGAAGGTGGGATGGGTTAGTAGATGAAGCGGGAATAGGATAGTGAGAGGAGTGGTGTTCTGTTGGCAGCTTCAACTCGGTATACACCGGGTGCTGAACTTCAGTGCGAGTATCGGATCGATGTCAGACCTCGTGTGCTGTTGGTGTTGCTTATGTGTTGTTGCGGTGTTGTGAAGTGCGTGAGGGTTGTAGTGCGAGAGATGGTTGTGTGAGGTTTTTGAGTCAGATAAGTCTGCAGAAATGCTGATTTTTTTGTTAGTTGGTTGTATGAAGTTTAACACAAGTTCAGAAGTCTGTCCGAGAGTGGCGCTCGCCAATCCTCCCAATCTCATCAGGGTGAGCAAAAGGGGTTAACCCTGGCAGGGTTTGGTTTGTGTGGGGCGCTCCCTGTGCTGTTCTAACGCGCAGTGTAAGTGTTCTGATTGCTCCTCACCGTTCTATTCTAGCGAGCTCTGTAGGTGTTCTAATGCTGATGGATTGATTAATGTGGGTTGGGTGTCTTTTCCCCTCCTTGGGTGCTGAGCTGGTGTAATGGACTCTTCTGACAAACTTCCTATCTAAATGCATCTGCCGGTTTGGATTTGGTGCGTCAGATACGTAAGAGTGGATGAGTCACTTCAGGGCTTTCGTCTGGGTCTAAATATGTGATCAGTCTCACTGATGTGAGAGTGGCCGAGCTTGGAGTTATTTTCATTGTTGTTTTAATGGCTGGGCATTCTAGTGCGTCGCTGTTGTGGTTACGCTGTGAAGAGCCATGACTTGAGGAGTTTCCTAAATGCTCGGTGGTTTGTTGTGTTCCGTATATTCTTCGATAGGTCATTCCAGGTTTTAGGTGCCTGGTGAGAGAAAGACGATCCTCCGAGTTTTTTTCTGTTCTACGTTTTTGTTTTGGTTCCAGGCGTATGTCGGTGCTTGAGCTCATTGATCTTGTCGGTTGATGTAGGCGTAGTTTATCGCTTAGGAATTCTGCACCTTGTTTGTGTATTGCTCTGTGCGTGATGCACATGGACTTGAACTTTATTCACTGTTTTAGTGGTAGCCAGTGTAGTATTTGTAGTGTGGGTGTGATGTGTTCTCTTCTTGGCAGCCTGAGGAGGAGTCTGGCTGCTGCATTTTGTATGTGTTGCAGTTTTTTTAGAAGTCATTCGGGCATGCCCAGGTATAGACTATTGGCGTAGTCTACTCTGGACATGATCAGAGCGATGATGGTAAGTGTTTTGTTGGCGAACGACAGGAACGGTAGGATCCTTTTTGCTGCTCGCAGGAGGAAGAAACATTTCTTGAGTAGAGAGTTTACTTGTGGCTCTGGAGTGAGGTTTTTATCCATCAGGACCCCTAGGTTTTTTACAGTTGATGATGGTTCTGGTGTGGTGCCGAACTCTCTTGGCCAGGGGATGTAGTTGATGTCTCCTCTCTTTTTTGAAACAATCATTATCTCTGTTTTGCCTGGGTTGATTTTGAGATGGCTGAGGTTCATCCAGTTGAATATGTCACGAAGGCAATTCTCGAGTGTAGTGTTTTCCTCTCGGGTGTCTTTTATGTTGAAGATTATTTGAGTATCGTCGGCGTAGTTGTAGCATGTGAGGCCGTGTTTTTTGATGAGTTGATTAATAGGTACATGCAGATGTTGAATAGAAGCGGGGAGAAGGATGATCCTTGTTGTACTCTGCACGTGGAGTCTCTAGGTTTGGATTTAAAAGGTTTCATCCATATGGTTCCTGTTCTGTTTGTTAGGAAGGATTTGATCCATAGTAGGGCATTGTCTGTTATCCCTAGTCCTGCTAGTCTCTTTATGAGGATGGTGTGGTTGACAGTGTCGAAAGCTGTGGACAGATCAAGGAGAATCAGGGCGGTACTGTTGTCTGAGTCTGCGTTAGTTTTTAGGTCGTCCCATATTGAGAGGAGAGCTGATTCTGTTCCTCTCATTGGTCTGAAACCAACTTGTGCCTGGTCTAGTAGGCAGTGCTCTTCTAGGAATTCTTGAGTTATTTTGTAGACGTAAGTTTCTAACTTGAGAGCAACACTTACACGTTTCAAAACCTCTGTGCACAAGCAAAGCACTGCAGAGGTCTGTAGAGGTCTGTAGGGGTCTGCAGTGGTCGGCAGTTGGCGGCATCTCGAGGCTGACGTCTCTGAAGCCGGAGGAAGGATAGCCCTATGCTGTTTATGGCCGGTAAGGGCCCATACCTACTCTGTAGCATCTCTGTGCCCATTAAGCCGCCAATGGGACAGACTGAGTCTGCGACTATTTTTGAGGGTTCATGGGATTCGAGGGAAGAGATTGCAGCGTCGGAAATGTCCTCAGTGTAGGAGGACTTTGTTTCCAAAAGCAAATCTGTTGCTGGGAAAGGTAACGGGAATCTTACAGATATAGAGGTTATTCCCATAGCACCAATAGCGGGGCATACAATTATGGACTTTTTCTCCTGCCTCTAGCGCTAGTGGTTACCAGACATTTGGTCGAAAAAAATTGGTCGAATTTTTTATTTTTTTATTTTCACCTTTTCTTTTTGGGGGGGTCCCCCCCAACCCCTTTTTTTTCTAAAAAACCCTTTTTTTAAAAAAACGAAAACCTGAAAAATAAATATATAATTAAAAAAACAAATTCGACCATTTGGTTTTCGACAAAATTGCGTCGACCAAATGTCTTTCGACCAGTTTTCGGTCGACCAAATGTCTGGACACCGCGCTAGCACTGGGACACGGCCTGTCACGTTCAGGTACCCCTTCCATGCTAACAGAGTTGCTGTCTGTTAATAGCTCGAGCTTGTCTTTTTCTTCGAACGAGGAAGGCTGCGCTCCTCTGCATCACAACCTTAGCGAAGCAGATGAATGAATACAACTCTTGGCTCCAATGCTATCTGCTTTAAACTCGGTTCTAAGTGCCTTCGTAGAACTGTATGATAATATACGAAATGAAGTCAGGACACACACAATCACCCTGCGTGAAATGAATGTGAAGTTGGAATTGATGAACACCTCTGCTCAATGGGGAAAACTTAACTTCGTGATGGGATTCCTACGGATGCTATAATCTCGAATGCGCCAGGGCAATTGCAAGAGGTTAAGGATGGATTTAAGGAAGCTGCGCCTAAAAGTATTGGCTGCCCCACTGAAAGCTGGAGCACCAATAGCAAAACATTGAAGGTTTTTGTTTGTTTGTTTGTTTCATTCACTTATAATGCGCACAAAACCCGAAGCTAACAGGGCGTAACAGTACAGAATATGAGAGGCTTGAAGTTACATGGTTACAGATTACAAGCAAAACAACATATTTACAGGCAATAGAGGGTCAGTTACAGATTACAGGCAAGACAGAGTATATACAGGCAGTAGAAGGCCACAAATATGGACAAAAGGGAAAGTGTACAAATGGGCAGCAGGATGGTGAGTACATATATATATATAAACAAGGTGGTATCAGGAGTCTTGCAAGAGCTAGTGAGGAACTAGTCGTCAGCAGACTTCAACAGATTGATATAGTTGGATCTGAATTTGAGATAGGGCTGCCCATCACGTAGAGGATGTGGCAAAGGAGCAGCAGGAATGTGGTATGCCATCCAAGGAGAAATCTTAAAATGTCAAAAAGTGCAGCACTAATAAGAGGAACTCGCTTATCTCTTTTGGTATCACATCCCCGAACGTGGGATGCATGTGTCCCCCGCACCCCATATTCAGAAAATTGTCAGTACAATTGCAATAAGGGCAGGAAGACTTACTTGTCAGGCACGATTTCTGTTTCGTAGATGAGGCGAGGAAAATTAGAAGAAAGGAGCTTGGTGTGTGATAACACACAAGGATGCATTTGAAGTACCAAGAAGTGGAGGAACAGGGAATAGAAGCAGCAGTGTCCACGTAATGTAAAGCCAAACCCGAAAGGCAGCAAACAAAATGTTCGATATCCAAACCTTTCAGCGCCAGAGTGTTGTAACTCGGTCTTTTCGTCTTTGAACATTTAACATAGATCCGTGATCAAATGACGCGAACGTCATCAGCAAATGGCTTAACTAGTGACAATCACAAAGAATCTATATTTGGAGTACCTCCAGCTGTCACTTCCCCTTTCTTAGCAGGGCCTTCCTAATGTGGGGGTTTTAATGGCACCTGAGAATGATAAGCTTGCACAATGTGGAAGAAACATGGGCAAGTTAGATCATAAGAGTTTGAGTGTTCCTAATACATCTAGTAGATGTATCTAATGGTCTTGGGATTGTGAACTGGGGAACACAGCATGTTTGCTAAGTTATCCTAATACGGCATTGGCTCAGTTTCATGAACGTAATAATTGTCTGACTTCCACTTGTGGCTGTATGCCATCGCCCGTGTCTAACTCATTGCAAGTTGCTGCTCTAAGCTGGTCATTCACCATGCCTGATTGTAGAATTCGTATTATGTATAGATAAGCAGCTCTTGCTAAATCGTTCAAATATCTCAACTATATTTAGGAAATCCCCATCTAAAACTCATTTCAACAAAGGATATTGAAGTGGTGGACTTCTTCGATGATTCAAGAACTGATATTGTAGCCAAAAAGGTTCTGTCTAGGGCAGTTTATGCACTACCTTTAGAAGAAGCGGAGATGCTAACAGCCATGTGTTATGATCTGCACCCTAGATCTCTGAATACTGTGCCGTATATTTCTTGTGGGAAATTAAAACCTGTCCTAGCTAAAAGACTGAATGCTTTTATGGATCCTGGAGCAGAGATGAAAATATTATATTTTAATGGGAACAACACTAGATTTCCTTTTTATGGACAACCAAGCCACAGGTCCAGCAAGAGGAGGATTGGACATGATTCCCTGTGATTTTGTCAATACAAAATGAATTAAAGGTGGGGGAAGGGATTGTTTTTAACAGTGTTGAATTTATAATTAAATGTTTTACTGGGATAACCCTCCTATCATGGAATGTGGGGGGTATAATACATTTCTGCGTGATTGTAAGCCACTCTCAGGATGGAAGACCGTCCGGAGATCTCAGCATAGCAATTAATCCTAATCCTAGCCATAAAAGCTACATTGTTTTGAAAAGCATTAAGGGGATACTTGCTGTTAGAATGATTATTAGAGGAGATGGGGACAAGTTGTGTGTATACCTTTTAGTTTATATCTACTAGCACCCCTTGCACTCCATGATCGATGATTTTATAGATTGTTTGAGGAATTATTTGGGTGTGTTTAAGGTTGAATCACTGGATGGGGAGATCATTTTGGCAGGTGATTGGAATCCCATTTGTATTTTGGATCAAAGGAGTGCAAGGGGGGATCTAGTTTGGGGGATGGAATATCAAAGGCGGGAACAAGAATCTGGTAGAAATTGGCTTGATGTATGTGGTGAATGGGACCTTCGTATCCTCAATGGTAATATTACTGGGGATGTCCCAGCAAGCAAACATGACACAAACACGCTATTGGATCGATTATGTGTGCTCACCTGATCATTTTCCTTACAGATGTACACAGCTAGTAATTTAGGATCATCCTCAAAGTGATCATTGCATGCTGGTAGAAACCATTTGGTGTGTTACAAGGGCATGTCATTCTAATACGCATAGAAACCTGGAGGTTAGTCAAAGGAAGACTTGAATTGTTTAGCATCCTAGGCGGGTTGATATTTTTAACTAAAAGTGTGTCGATTTTGGTGCTCAACTATGCTAGGTAAAGGTCCATTGCTTCTTTCCCCAGATATATTCTCCTGCTTCATTCTTAACAGGTGTGACAGAAATTAATAGACAAGGGAATCGTAATAATTCCAGTTTTCGTGCTCATACATATGATGAGACCTTACAGAGTCGGAAAAAGCTTTTGAGGCAGGGGATTACATTTATTAATAGCAGGCACTTAGACTCTGGGCTGATTGAGGGTACAATTAGGAAACTGAAACAAAGTTACAAAAACTGGGTCAACGCTCATAGATACTTGTTGGTGCAGAAGGATGGAGAGTGTTTTGTTAGAGGCCATCTTGAACAACAATGGGAAGAACCTTTGGACATGCCTCCAGAACAAGAACAGCTTCCAAGCGGTGGATAACCTTCTTTACAAAATTGTATAAAGGGAATCAGCACATTTCCCCTGAGGGCCTGGGTGAGGGTGATTGGTCTTTACCTGTTTCCGAAGACATGATTCTGGAAATAGTAAAGACCATCTCTTATCCACGGGCGCCCGGTCCTAATGGGTTAAATGGAAGGGTGATGAAGGCTGCCCCAAAATTCTGGGCATCAGCACTTTTCTTACTTTTTAAAAACATCTTGGAGACAAGAAAAACACCAGTGACGTGGAAAACGTCTACCATCATTCCCATTTTTAAAAAGGGAGGCCGCACCAGTCCAGCAAGCTACCGTCCCATTGCACTCCTGGACGCAGCAACCTCTTTTCCACCCTCAATCTTGAAGTCTGGCTGTTGGAAACAAATCGTCTCTCGAAGTTCCAGACTGGCCTAATTAAAAATGCACTCGTTGAAAGCACCTGTAAGAAGGGTGCCCCGCCTGTATATCTTGACTGCATATACTGCAGGCTTTCAATATGGTGGCTAGATCCTGCCTGGGGGACAAATTGAAAGAATTGGATTTTACAGAACCACTATCAGCCATTTTGACTCACCTCCATGCTAATACATCTTTGAGAGTGATGTCAGATATGAATGGTACTATCAGAGCAGATTCCAGCTAGCAGGAGGCTTAGGCAGGGTTGTGTGCTGGTCCCCTGCTTGTTTAACTTGTACCTACCTGACCTGGGGGATTGCTTGAACCCGATCATTGTTTTTTGTCCTTCCTAAAATTGCTGGGTAACAAATAGCATGGTTAAGCTATACAGATGACAACCTGTTAGTAGACTAGAGCCAAATAGGGCTGCTGAGGCTCTTTACTTGCTTCAATAATTATACAACTATGAATGCCTTAAAAATGTATTCTACAAAAACGAATGTTATGTGTTATAAGGGACCCGGATTAAGCCGGCTAGTTTTTGTTTGGCAGAGGGGATGTAAAACTGGAGGTAAAGCTTTGAAATATTTGGGCTTTGTATTGGCAAATGTGTCCCTACGCACAGTTCTATATGCTAAGATTTATGATAAAGGTGCCCAGTTTGTACTTATTGCCTGAAAGTACCACAGGTTTACGTTACTTCCCCCTTGTTAAATTCTATAAACTTAAAGTGACTTCTGCTGTTTTATACCGTCTAACGGTCAGCTGCCTCGCAGACGATTTTGATTTTGTTAAATTGGAGGGGAAAATCTGGCGCAATGTGCTACATCTCCCTAATTGCATCCAAGCTGCGTTCATAGGGTACGAATTTGGATTGCTTTCAATGTACACGATGGTCATTCGGAAGGCAATTAGTATGTATAAGAGCATACGGGAACGGAAAGTAGCATATACTATACTCTACTATCGCAACTGGGCCAATTGGATTCTGGCTGCATCGCAAACTTTAAAGACAAGTTTCTTAAAGTCCTGACTGCGTTAAATATGAGGAGCCAAGAAATTGTGACGAATCCGGAGGTGGTGAAAAAGAAATGTGGGCAAGACTGGATTAAAACGTGCACCAGCAGGGTTTGCTATTAGTTATTTCAGGATTTAGGTCTGGAAAACAAGAAAACAAGAGACATGGGACTATTCCTCCTTCTGTTAGCAAATGTCCAGACAGATGTTATTTGAGAACTTGTTTGAGACTTAGGTTTCATCTGTTAAAGACACAGGAAATCCTGTTCTATAGGAAACGTAGTGCTAGTTATAACGGCATATTTTTCACCCTGGACATTGAATCTTTGAAGCATATTTTTATTCATTGTCCGGCTTTGCAATCAACCAGGTTGATGAAGATTGGCTTAACAAGGATGAATTTATGTGTAAGATTTCAATTGGAAATTAACTGAAGATTTTTAGAAGAAACTGATATATGCACATGTCTACTATTTATGATAACGGATTGTGGTATAAATTGTTGTGATTTGAGGTATTATCTAATTTGATTGTTTTATCGTGACTATTGATTTTATACCTATGTGTTTATGCAATTGTTTTGTATAAGATTTTAATGAACCAATACAATAATATATATATATATATATATATATATAGATGAACTAAATTAAATTCGTTTCAGGAGATATATCAATTGATGACAACATGCAGTATTGATGAAGATGTGAACAATGCGATTAGGATAATAATAATAATAACAGGTACAATAATAATAACAATGACAGTGAGCCTTACCTCCTTCCTCAATGGCACCCCATCCTGATATCCAGCAGAGTTTCCCATCTGGAAATTCTTCACCATAATTGGGCAGACAGATGGGTTGAATGTTACCTATTTGTGAAAAAGAGACATCATTTGTGAAGATAATGCAAGTCTACTAACTTATGCTGTATGCTTATATTTCTATAAATACTGTGGACATTGGGTGGATGCAAACAAGAGTGTTCCGTATTCTATTGTCCAGACTAATCTATGGTTATTAATTACATGGCCCTGCCAATATTTTATTCCAAGCAACCTTCAACCTGAAACTCCACTGCTCCCCTGAAAAAGTACAATTCCTTGACACCAACATAACAATAAAAGATGATCAACTACAGACCACAGTATATCGCAAACCAAAAGCCTGGGCCAGCTATTTGGAGCTTCCATCCTTTGCACACAAGGTATGCTACAATATTCAGCCAAGCACTAAACTATACTGGGACATGCGCACAAAGAAGGAAGTGGGATAAGAACAATCCGGCTTAATAAGCCATGGATACAACTGCACAATTGTGGGCACCCTGATTCACATGGCAACAAGGATCCTCCGGAGCAACCTCCTACACTACAGAGTGAAAGAGGAGCAAACCAGGGTACCACTGGTAGTCACATACAGTCCTACATTGGAGGCCTTTTGTAAGATGGCTAAGGGCCTAACAGACCGTTCTTTAACAAGATGAACAACTCTGAGAGGTTTTCTGACAACCAGCCAATCTTAAAGAAATCATGGGTAAGAAGCAAGCTACATTCAACTAGCACAGAACATTGAATGATGTCTTGCAAAAATACATGTCTAATCTAGCCACATAACCGCATAACTACATGTCTAAAAACATGTCTAATCTGTCCACATAACCACATAACTACATGTCTAAAAACATTTCTAATCTGTCCACATAACCACATAACTACATGTCTAAAAACATTTCTAATCTGTCCACATAACCACATAACTACATGTCTAAAAACATGTCTAATCTATCCACATATCCACATAACTACAGTTTGTTTGAAATCAAGATACCCAACACGAGGCAGGACTAAATTATTTCGGTGAATTTGACATGTGCATCTAAAAATATTATGTACTTGATTAGGGGCATTCAATTCCCCAGGGAAATTCTTTGTAGGGGAAACTATCCAACAACTACATAAGTACATCCATCTCTACCAGCAAAGCATCAAGAAACATATTAAAGACAGCCCAGTTGGTGAACGTTTTTTTAACCAAGTCGTACCAATAAGGATCTTAAAATTGTGGTGCTCAAGGGTAATCTCAGGGCCCCCTAGTGGGCATTTTAAGAGAAGGGCAGCGCAGGCAATCATTTGTGAAAAAAGAACAGGCTTTGCAGAAGAATGGACCATGCATGCCTGGGGATTTGCACATGCGTGGGAGAGGCACTGAGAGATGGGCCGAGAGCAGAAGTGGAAACTGGGTGGGGTCATGTGGGATGGAATGTGGAAGGCTCGGGGGTTCTATGGGTGGCCGTCAAAGTACAAAGGGTGACAGAAGAGAGAGCCGGTAAGGGGGAGTGCAGAGAGAAGGCCAGTGGGAAAGGGTGAGCGTGGGATGAGGATTCCAGAGGTGTTCCCCTGGATAGGAAGAGCAGCAGTGGAAAGTCACAGGCGCTCTGCGGGGGGCGCAGAAGATGCACATTTCAAGGATGTCTCTGCACATTGACATACGTGTGCAGGATTCATTACACAAAGAATACATAACACCAATTACATGACTGTAAAAGCCAGGAAGACCTATGAATTCAAATGCATGCAGCTTTTTACCATACACTGAACATACATTCTGGCTTCATGAGTCACTGTCCCAACTAACAGACTCTGACACTTTCCACCCATAGTTCCTATCAATTTCTCTGCCACCGGACTGACAATGGACTAGTCCCACAAGGCTCTCTCAGTCAATGGGCCATTCCCAAACTCACTATAACTTAGCCCCTAAAGGTCCCAGCCACACAAGCTTCCCGAAGGCCTGTGAGTGCCTCTGTTTCATCTCAGATTTTGGCCTTTCCGCATCGGGTGCAGAGAAAATCTCTAAATGATATCTTACTGCAGCCTTACCATACAAGACTCCACGTCAAAGGCCTAACACATGAAGGGCTGTGCCTGCTCCCTATTTGCCTTTTTGAGGCACAAGTCTGATATGCGGATGACTGTGCAACTACCTATCTTGCAAAGGGCCCAACCTGACAGATACCAGCCTTCAACAGGACTATGCCTTTCATAACTAACACTATTCCATCCCTTCACACCTTCCTGAGAGCATCCGAACATTGTTTTTGTCTCAACCCTCGCCCCACAAAGGTTGCAGCATTCCATTCAAACCTTGCAGGCTGCAACATGTGGGGTTTTAACATCCGAAATGCATATCTAGCTGAAGAAACAAAAAATCAGGGACACAGGCAGAACAGATTAGGAATTCCAGAAGGGACTGGGTCATTTGTAATGTTTTTCCTATCAATTCTTCATTCCTTCACTCCCTGAAAGTGATCGCAAGGTCACAAAAGCTTGCAAACACATTTCCTTGTTAGCCTAATTTAGATATCAGCCTACTGTTTTCTTTTGGATCAGCAAATTGTGCAAGCAAACTGAACTCTCTCTAAATATATATATATATATATATATATATATATATATATATATATATACATATATATATATATATATATATATATATATATATATATATATATATATATATATATATATTCTAGGATGACTGATGGTCATCGCCCTATAGTTATGGTGAAACCTAAAATCCATTGACTTTGTAGAAATTCTATTGCTAATAGTTTTGGTCTCATTTGACGTAGGAAATTTTCCAGAAATGTTTTCTGGCCCAGGCTTCTACTACTGGAATGTTTGAATGGTAATTCATGAAACGGTTTAAAAGATAAAAGAGTTGAAAAAAGAAAGGGGTGTGGCTCACCTTTTGCATTGAATCTGAATGGAAAATGTTTATCCATTTACTAGACACTGGGCGGATTTGCTTCACATTTTAAACAAGTTGGTCACAACGCGGTGCAGATGTGTCTTTAAGTGGTTTGGCGCTAATCCGCGTTTTTTTCGTCTTCTCGCGAGGATCTAAGATGTATTTGTGCGAAGCCTGGGCATATGGTTGTCGTGCTGACAACACTTATTTCTCACAAGCAGCATTCTTGCAACAAGTGGAAAACCAAAAACTTGTGAGAAAATCTGGCGAGATCAAACAAATACCTTTATGAAACGTCCGTAAATAACACACACATTTCTGACCCAGTCCCTAATTACTGTAAATTGGCCACGGTCTTGTAATGGTGGGACAGTGCATATATTAGGGTGCACATGTATCCTGAGGACAAAGTCTCAAGGCCTGATTCACAGAAGTGTTTTATAATGGAACAATCCCAGAGGGAAACGCTCTGTGAATCAGGCCCTTACGTCAGGGATGCCAGCCGTGGTAAGTTAGGGATATAGGCTTTCCATTGCTGTGTCATTTATTTATTTTTGTTAAGAATACCTAATGTTCTTGATTTCCTTTTTACTTTGTTGGTATTATATGTAAGCCTTATTATATCTCTTATTGCTTCTTCCTCGTTTATGGATATGTTTTTGCCGCATTTTCAGGTTTGTCCTGATTTTTTCATTCAAATTAAGTGATTATCATTTTGTAGGATCACCTTTGATGTGCACCTGCTATATTATTTTGTGTTTCTTTATTGTAGTGGGTACTTTATTTGGTTTAAATATTGCCAGGTCAGAAACAGAAGATGGCGAGTGGGGGTAGTGGTTGTGGTCCAGCAGCACGTAGTGAACTTGACTAGGGCAAAGAGAATGTGGATGTTTAAATGCCTGCCTTCCACTTACGTTCTAAAGAGGTGGAGACAGAGCTATACAACCTTTTGAATGTGGCAAAGAACACACAGGGGGTCATTACGACCCAGGCGCTAAGTAGGCCAACTTTACCACCATGGTGTAAACTATGTTTACACCATGGTGGATGGCGGATTTACCGCTCCATTCCAGGGTGAGTGGGGTGGTAAATCCCCATTTCCCATTTTCCCCATTCCCATGTTTGCCCCATAGGGCATAATGGGAGTGGGGAAGGCGCTAATTACGCCACCGTAAATTACGGTGGCGTAATTAGCATCATGGCAGGTTAGCGCCATGGAATTTAACGGCTGCTAAAAGCAGCCGTTAAAATCAGAATCAGGCGTTAAAGGTTAACGACGGCGTTAACCCTTAACGCCTGGGTCGTAATGAGGCTGACAGACTGTGACTCGAGGTTTGACAGATCTTGCTTCCCGGGATTGTCAGTGAGACTGGCAGGAATAATGAGATGGGGGTGATGAAGGCATCTGAGAAGGTAGTGGAGAAGCCTAAGGGGGAAGAGGACTTTGAAGATGCCTGGGCGGGAGACACTATGCCGAAGAAGAGGGCAAGGCAGACCTGCAAGTGCCCTGGAACATTTGACAAAGGCTCCCTTTGCCATGAGCCTCTAGTGCCTGGCATTATTATTTGAATTTACTGCTAGGATTTCCACAGCAGAGGAAGGAATGATGGGCTGTGCCAAGTACCAGGTCACCATCAGATGAGGGGAGAAATCTTCCAACCTTCCACTTGGTACCTCCAGAACCACCTCTGACTATGGCACCAGGGACTGCATGATAGCAGAAGGGTGCTCATCTCTAGCAATCAACTTAGATTTTCTCATGATATACATATCCAATAATCAAACCTGCTAGTCCGGTGCTCTCCTGGGATTCCTGGATCTCAACAACGATCTGAAAAGGTATAAGCACTATAAGTGATATTTGAAGTTCTACAGAACTTTTTGTCTTTCAAGAAAATACAGGCTCCCTTTAACATTCCCCTGGGAGAGATGGACTTATATGTTCAGCACACAAATGTGCTTTCCAGGTGAATTAGGAACTCTAATAGTAATTTCCGTCATTCTTCCATTTTTATTACCATAACACTAAAGGTGTTTGCTAATCATACCTCAATGCTCCAACCACAAGTACCTATAACATATCTCTGCCCTATCAGAAAAAGAACATTTTCTGTAGAGGGAAGCATGATTTGAGCTAATTTACATACCCACAATGCATTGCTGTGTGGCTCTGAACTGTTTTTTTAAACTGCTTTTTTAAACTCAGCATAACAATAATGGGTCAGTGATTGATTGTTGGAAGCAGCTATTTGCGTATGGAAGCAGAGCAGAGTGGCGTGGCTTGACAATTTAGACATTCTTCTCCTGCAGAGACACTGTGAGGGTGTCTAGAGGTGCTTTCCTCTAGTGGATTTGGCTTTGGAGGTTGTACGATGCGAGAGCGCCGTAGGGGGAGAACTCACGACTTGCAGTGGAAGGACCTGAATTGCCCGGTGTACATCCTGCCTGCTATAAGAAGGGGGAGCACAGCAGGAGTTGGGGGTGTCTCGCCCAGTGAGTGTGGCCCCAGAGTACTGTTCTCACCTGTCAAAGGGGAGAGTGGGCTGCTTGAGCCGCGGTGGCTGGGCACTATTAAGTTGGCGAAGTGGGAAGATAAAGTGTTTCTGGTGTTGTTGGAGGCTTTGGAGCTGCGTAACTGGGCTGGGAGCTCCTATATCCGCAGCAAAGTATATCAAGGCCTTGTCCATTGCAGAAACCATTGTGATTAGGTTTAATGCGTAATTTAGCATCCTCCCATTAATCTGTTGTGTCTGTGCAAGCAGTGCGCTTTGAAGGGGTGTGGATTGGAACAGTGTGTTTGTAGAGACTGCTCCTGAAAAATAAGGAAGGCGGAGGGGAAGGAGTCGTTAGAGAAAGATTATGAGAGGTAAACACAAGGATTAGACATGAGGGCGGTCCAAGAAGGATGGCAAATGTGGGGGCTGCTGAAGCAATTGTAGATTTAACTAAAGGGGTTGCAAACAACTTGCCCAAAATGACCTGGCCTGCTCTACCATATATCATGACTCCAGACTGTTCGGGAGCATTATCAACCGGTCTAGTACATCCCCTTCCTTGTTGAACGGAGTATCCCAAGCTGCTTGGGTTATGCAGATTTCTCCGACCATCAGCTGTAGATGTCCTGAACACTGATTGATCTGAACAGGCGAGGCTGGACCTACTCATTGTAAACATGTGAGATTGCTCGCATTATCATGAGTCTTCCTGAGCCCCTGGTCCTCAACAAATTTTGCAACCAACTCTTGAAAAACAACTCTTACTGCTTGGCCAGAATTCTCCATGGACTTTTCACAGTAATAAGCAATGCCAATATTCTCAGCAATACATGGACCGATTGCAATATATTTCTGGTTTACAGAAAAGGCGCACGTACTGATCCACGTAATTATCGGATATTGGCAATGTTAGACGTCCCAGCAAAAATATTTGCACGTGTCTTATTAAACGAGCCGAATACCTGGTTCAATGCTGATAACATCACCCCTCTCAACAAGACTGGTTTTAGTAAGAATTGCAGCATCATAGGTAATATCCTTCCACTAACTGCCATTATCCAGCAGGCATGGAATACACAACACCAATCGGTCTACGCAGTGTTTGTTAACTTCAGTGTAGCATTTGATATGGTAAGGAGATATTTGATATGGAATAAGCTTGTGGGATGGGACATTCCCCCTTGTCTATTGGAAATGATCATAGATTTGGAAAGATCCACCAGACAACGGGTCAGGCTGGGAGAGGTTACTGAGTGGATATCCCTCTTTAACCTCTATCTTTCTGACTTGCCTTGAGCTCGTTCCTCATCTGGTTCCTGCCCTTCTAGATTGGGTCACACTCGGATAAACTGGCTAGGTTACGCTGATAATCTAGTCTTACCGGACAACCCTCAAAAGGGACGGCACACCCAATTATGCCTACCTGAGGATTATTTTAATCTTAATGGACTTCAAATTAACATCAATAAGAGTAGGATCATGTCCTTTCATCCCACCCAAACTAAGAAGAGAACTGGTTACACCTGATGACTAAATGAGCAAATTACAGAAGTTGTGACGCAATTTCAATACTTGGGAATCATCATTAACGACCAACGAAATTGGAGTCAGCACCTGAACAGCACTAAAATCACAGTTGCAAAGCATTGTGGTGCAATCGGAGCTTTCGCTCCAAAACACGGCAGCTATTCTGTTGATGCAACAAGGCCAACCACAATTCTTATGTATGGCGCAGAAACCTGAGGTCCTAAATTGCATTCATATAATCCAGTAATGCCATCTAATGGTTCATATGATTGCTATAGTGACCACATTTCCGATAAAGCCTTGCATATGCAGATGCTGCCATCATATGATAAATACAGTCCCAAATTGCACAGTGATGTCATCTAATGTCATATAATTCCCACCTGTAACTATAGCCTTGAAGGTGTTGCCATCATATGGCAAGTACCGCCTCAATTGGCTCCGCAATGCCAGCAAATGTCTGGTCTGCTTGGTATAATTGCAATGTATAAGGCAAAGCATTATATGTGCAGGTGCTGCTATTCTATTCAAAGTGCAAACCAAAATGCCCCAGTTGTGCCAACCAGTGTCCGCTATTGCCTCAAATGCATGGTATAGTTGAATGTGTAAGGAACAGTCTCACAAGTGCAAGTGCAGTAATCATATGACAGGTGAAGACACACATTGCCCAAATGGCTTGTGTGCATGGCATGGACCCCATATCTGAGGCAAAGTCTTACATATGCAGGTGCTGCCACCAAATGCCAAGGGTAGCCTAGAAGGACAGTGTAATGCAATATAATGCATTGACAGCATCACATGCATGGTACAGTCACTGTATGAAATGTCCTGCCTCACATGCGTTGGTGCGGACGTCACATGCCAAGTGCAGCTTCAAATCCCCCAGGACTTCAGTTCATACCTCACATGATTGGCATAGTCACCAGGTTTAAGCTACAGCCTCCCATGTGCAGATCCTGTCATTCTTTGCTCAAAGCAGTCCCAAACAACTCAGCAATGCCATCCAATGTCAGATTGGCACTACATTTAAATTCAAGGCTCAACCAGACATGCAGCAGGTGCCATCATAAGCTCAGAAATGTCAGTGTCAAATCCACATGTGTTTTGGATATATACTGGGATCAACATAACACAAATGCCAGTTCAGAATATATATTCGGGGTGGGCATAGGTTGCATTGAAATAATGTATAGGAATTGGGCACAGCTCCTTTTTAAACCCTAGTTTACCTCCTACAACTAGAAAGGAGAGAATTCTCAGAGGAAGTGGTTTTGGGGTCTCAACCAGTTTGAAGGTCCCTCCTTCCGGGTTGACTAATGACAAGTCGACATAAATACAGAATTGCTTCTCCATGGTTACTAAAAAAAAACGACTTTGGGTACACATAAATGTTCTCCTGATGGCCACAGGTTAACAAACGACAAGGTAACTTGAACACAGGATGGCTTCTCCTTGGGTTCCAATAATGCAAAGGTCTCTGATGATTAAAAAACCTCTCCTGATTCAACATAAATGGCCTCATTACGAGGTTGGAGGTAGCCTTGCCGGTTTTACCGGCAAGGCTACCTCCATACCTGCAAAAAAATCCGACACCCACGAATGGGAAATTACTGGGGTATTCCAGCCCTGCCGGACCCTGTAATTGCCCTCATGCGGGTGCAGGTGCTGGTTGATCCCCATTCCCATTGAGCCCCATAGGGCTCAATGGGAATGGGGATGCCTGTAGCACCGGCACCGCTCATAACGGTGTCTGTGCTACAGGCATGCTGTGCTCGCGGTGCCTTTCATTCCGCCAGACCTGGCGGAATGAAAGGCACCCACGAGCACAACTCAGAGTTTCCCGGTCCGGTAACAATGGTATCGGCAAGCATACCGGAACAGTTGTTACCGGACCACCGAACCATCAACCTCGTAATGAGGCCCAAAGTCTCTCCAACTCAAGGTCCCATCCCAGATATGTCTTACTCACTCACTGTGACTGAGGAACAGCCCCCAGCTTCTATTCCCGAGAGGAAGTCTCCATTTTCCATCTTTTCATGGAACACCCGAAGCCATTCACATTATTTTTAATAACTCTTCAGTAGGTTTGGGATTTGGGTCCCACACATTTGTTTGTTTACAGGAATCCCCGCTACACTATCCCCCTTCAATTGACGGTTTGGTGGTGATTTTCCAGGCTGCTAGACAAGGTGACATGGGTCGCCCGTATGGGGGTCTTTTAACCCTTGTTAAATCGGGAAAGGATTTCTTGTTAAATCATCCACGGATTCCTGTTTCGGTGTTCTAGTAACTCATGTCCAATTCTCTGAAAGTCCATCAATTGAGAATCTATTTATTTATTTTAATTTTTGGTTGGTTGATAAAAATCAACCTTTCAAATATATAACAAAATTACATACATCATAGTTTTCATTTCAAATTATTTACATCTCAAAAACAGAATCAGAAAAGGGCAATTAATAAAATGCACAGAAAATAGCTTTCTTTTACCAAATGCTTCAAGCATCCAATCTCATGGATCATATTTTGCATTTTTGGGATATATTGCATTCAGAAATTGGACTATTGCCACTTTGACTGCCAATTTAGTGCTGCTAAAAATACATTGCCATATTTCTTTTGGTTCTAATTCACAATATTTGGCAATCAAATTCTTGAAAAAGATTTTCCGTTTGCTAGTTAACATCGGGCATGCTATTATGCAATGTTCTAATGTCTCACTTTGCGATCTATCCAAACAAAAGCGACAAAAATTAATTTCTTTTGGAATGTTCCTTCTTCTGGCCATCACCTCCTTTGAAGGCCATAAATTTAGTCTAAAACGTTAGTAGTGATCACGTATGTATGGCACGGAACACTTGCTCAGGTAGTCGGCCATTTCACAAAATGGGCCTCATTAGGACTCTGGCGCTAAACCATGGTGCTATTAGCACCATGGTCCATGCCAGAGTCCGCCATGGCGGAATGGGGAATTACCACCCCATTCCGAGGTTGGTGGGGCGGTAATTCCCCATGCCGCCATGGCCCTTCCCCATTCTCATTATTGCCCCATACGGCTCAATGGGAATGGGGAAGGCGCTAATTACGGTACCGCAAATTGCGGTACCGTAATTAGCACCAAGGTCCCTTTGCGGGTCGGTACTTTAACGGCTGGTAAAACCAGCCATTAAGGTCGGGTGCCACAAGGGACCTCGTAATTAGGCACTAAGGGCCTCATTACACGGTAGGCGGTGAGCCATGGCGCTATTAGCCGGTAAAATACCGGCACCGCCGTGACGGAAAGGGGATTTACCGCCCCATTCCAAGGCTGGAGGGGCGGTAAATCCCCCTTCCACCATTGCCCTTCCCCATTCCCATTTCTGCCCTATAGGGCTCCATGGGAATGGGGAAGGCTGCAATTTTGCGGTGCCGTAATTAGCTCTGAGGTCCCTTAGCGGGTTGGATTTTAATGCCTGCAAAAAGCAGGCGTTAAATCCCCCAACCCGCAAAGGGACCTCGTAGTAAGGCGGTAAGGATTTACCGGTACCAGTATTTTACCGGTACCGGTAAATCCCTACCGCCATCCATGTAATGAGGCCCTTCATGTTTAAGGACGCCGCAGCCTTTTACGGCGCCGTTAAACACTTAGCGCCTGGGTCATAATGAGGCCCAATGTCTTATGTCCAAACGATTGCACATCAAAGTCTCTATATCGCAAACAGCTGTTTCGATTTTCAATCCAGTCAAGTTGATGTATTTTAACTTTAGATTGTGCTGAATTTTGTAACAACAATTCTAAAGAGACCGAAGCATCGGCCAGAGCATCAAAAGTACATTAACACCACAATTTAGTAAACTCATGTTCACGTGCAAGTAGGTGTTGTGCCATGATACTCAAAGTATTGCATATATACAACCACATGGCAGACTTTCTTAGTAGTGCACACATTTTCCACACAGTTTGTGAATATAAGGATAATAGCCCTAGTTCAAATCTAATAATTGGTAGGGGCGTGGAATTTGGTAGGTGGAGCATTTGCCTCCAGAATCGTGCTTCGAGTTTGTCCCACCACTTACGCTGTTTTGGTCTCTAGGCTTCAACGCCATAAGTCAAAATAGGAATCACTTTTTATTGATAAAATTGCATAATATGCTGTAATGAGAATTTACCATATTTACCTCTGAGTACTTTCGCTTGAGAAGTGAGTGTCTGCAATCCACGTAACATCTCAAGTTCATAAACATCGTTGGACATAGATCCTGTTATCGTGCTTCATAGGTACTTCTAATGTTGAACTTTTAACATATCTGCATTCTGCAGCTTCCAATCAAATGATCTTACTTTTGTTCTAGTTTTCGCTTTAGACACCATTATTTGTGTTTTTTCTGTATTGATCACTAAGTTGCTTGCAATTACATAGCGGTCAAGTTCATTCAACAATTTTCTTAAGTCCTGCCGAGGTCTGTGACATGAGCACAAGATCAGCTGCATATAGCAGATAACAGATTTCTTGGGCAACTAATTTTGGAGGATCACATAACACCTTTCGCAGTGCTATACCCAAATCAAACAGGAACATATTATAGATTGTAGATGCTAAAATACATCCCTGAATCTGCGATCTGTAGCAATGGAGGAAGATAAATTTCCCGCGAGCGTTAATTTAATTTGTATTGATGTATCTGTGTGCAATAGCATGATTAGTGCAAATGTCGATACCGGACAGTTATACCCCAGTAGTTTATGATAGAGTAGAGTGTGATCAACGGAGTCAAACGCACCTCAGAAATCAATAAATGCTAGATATAAATCGATTGATTCCACTTTGCATATTTTGATCTTATCATGTTTAACATAATCAAATTAGGAATAGTGCCCAGGCCCGCCACAAACCCTGACTGAAAAGGATCTCAAAGATGTGTTTTAAGGGTCCACTCGTTAATTCTTTCAGTATAATCTTCAAAAAGATTTTACCGGGAGCGTCCAGAAGTGCTATAGGTCTGTAGCTACTAGGTGAGCCCTGGTCACCTTTTTTATAAATCAGAACAAGAATGGAATGCTTCCATGTAGCAGGCACGGTTTGGGATTGATTTATTATTGAAAAAATATTAAAAAATATATTGGCCCACAATTCAGGATGACTTTTCAAAGTTCGATTGGACAGGCCATCGGGGCCATACGCTCCTGACTGGCTGGATTTCTTTATGTAATGGCGAATGTCATCTAAATCGAACTTGAGGAAGAAGCATTTGGGAGCATCTAATAATTCTAAACTCACAGAGTTTCTCACGTTGAGATTTTAATTATTCATTTGTATTGGCATGAGGGTATGTCCGGGTTGACTGCTATTTTAGAGTACCTTGCAGGATCCATTAATGATTGGCGTGAAATATTCTTGGGTGGTCATGTTATTCTATTCGGTGACTTGAACTCGGATTGTATTAATGTGAGCTCTCGTGATGTTCGGGGTTCATGAAGTGTTGGCACCGCTTATAAGCACCGTAATGGGAGATCATGGCTGGGCACCTTTGAGAGGGTTAGCCTTGTTTGTATTAAATGAGACCTTTCAGGAAGGCATCCTGTACCGCCCCCACATGGTCTGATGGGAAAGTGTATTGTACCATAGACTACATTTTTGTGGGTTGGTGGTTGTATTAAATGGGACTGTTCAGGAAGGCATCCTGTACCGCCCCCACGTGGTCTGATGGGAAAGTGTATTGTACCATAGACTACATTTTTGTGGGTTGGTGGTTGTATTAAATGGGACTGTTCAGGAAGGCATCCTGTACCGCCCCCTCGTGGTCTGATGGGAAAGTGTATTGTACCATAGACTACATTTTTGTGGGTTGGTGGTTTTATTGGAATTGTACATGCCTGAACATTACATCAACTCCTCTTAGTGAACATTCGATGTTGGTGGCTTATTTTGCCATACGTACTAAAAATTATGAATTGGGTCCGTGTGACTCATTGACTAATTTGGCTGGCAATGAAATCTTTTGGAATGTAGCTTCGAGGGTGAATTATTCCATGGAAAAGTTGCTAAATTCTACCACTCCTGAATGGCAATATCTCACTTTTTTTTAACGATGAGTAACTTTGAGAACTTTATTGATGTTTTAATTAACTCAAACGGAGGTCCTGGGAAGGGTAGGAATGTAGTACAAAATCCTAAGCATCCCCATGTTTATAATCAGGAGGTTGCCTCAAAAAAGCAGGATATGAGAAAGGCAATTTGGCTGTTAATGAGATGGTACGATCTATCATTGGCTTAAAGGGATGCCGTAACATAGGAGTTACGACAGTCCTATCTGGACCTGCTCAGGCAGTGTCGCGCTAGAAGGTGCCAAGCTGATGCAGAAGTTATGTTCTCAATTTTGGTTATTAAAAATACCCTAGCTATTTGAGGCCTAATGAATGATGCTGAAGCCTTTCAGCATTGCAATCAACTTAATGCTGTCGCAGAGTGTGACTGGGTGTCCCACTTTCATGAAGTGTTTGCCCGACCGCCCAGTGAGTCTGCTGTTTTCTTCCTCTGATTGGAGGTGTGATGAAAATATGACAAGATCTGTCACAGTTTATTACACGGCACACGCAAGTCAGAGACCTCCTTCCCCTACTAGAAATGCTTTTTATTTCTACAATACAGATGCTTTCTTAAGAAGGCCTCCAACCCATCTCGCACCCAACCTCCACAAACACCCTGTGTCAAAATGGACTAGAACCATGCCGGTGCATATCAATGAGATATTTATTAATGTATTATTTAATGTCAAATTAGAACCAGCAAATTACAACAGCCACCAATGTTGTGGCAACACAAAATGCAATGACTTCTGTAAAGCGACCAGGTTAAGATATACTGGGCCTCATTACGACCAGGGCGGTAAGGGATTACTGGTACTGGTAAGGGCACTGGTGCCGGTAATCCCTTACCGCCCAATTCCGAGGTCCCTTTGCGGGTCCTCCCTCAACAGCTGGTTTTACCAGCCGTTAAGGACGAGACCCGCAAAGGGACCTTGGAGGTAATTACGGTACTGCAATTTGCGGTACTGTAATTACCGCCTTCCCCATTTCCACTGAGCCCTATGGGGGCAAAAATGGGAATGGGGAAGGGCCAATGGTGAATGGGGAATTACCGCCCCGCCAACCTTGGAATGGGGCGGTAATTCCGCCATTCACCATGGCGGAATCCTTAAGGTACCGGCGTCAACCATGCCGCTAATAGCGGCATGGTTAATGCCTGGGTCGTAATGAGGCCCACTGTCACAAATCCTTCCTTTTTAATAACAAAACAGAAGAAGGACAATTCAACACACAACGATAGCACAAGGGTTAAGCACTCCCACTGTGACCCTCAACCCCCCAACATCAATTGGACTTGATTCCTTTGAATGGAAGGCAGTGGCAGGGAGTAGGAATACAAGGGGAAAATCAATTTTGGTGTGGTGCCCACAGAAACAAAATGGGAGACAGAAAGGAAAGGGGAACATTTGTTTGGCACAACACAATGAAAGAATGGGGTTCTTAATTATTTTTCACCACTGCTAAGGGAAATAATAGAAAGACAAGGAATTTGTTTTGCTGATAATTAAGAAGACAGGCAGAACTTTTAGAGAATACTAGTCAGCATACAAGGGGAAAATCGGTTTTGGGATGTTCAACACGTGGGCAACGTGAAAGAAATGCACATGGAAATGTGTTTTTACCCCACAATGGGGAAAGAGGAACAGAATAGGAAAATCATGTTTTTGGAATGTTGAACACAATTTCAATGGGAAAGAACATGCAAATGTTATTTGTTTTACTTATGCTTAAAATGACAGGCAAGCTCTGGGAAATGGGGTAGCTCACAAGAGGAAAATCGGTTTTGGGTTAGGATGACAGATGCAATGGGAAAATACAGCTGCAAATGGAAATTCGTTTAGCAGGGCACAATTAAAACACAGGAACAAATTTGTTTCTGAGATCACAATGGGATTCATTCTTTTGGGCAACACTTTATGACTATACCAGTTCACAATGCACTGGGAAAACATGGTTGGTTTCAAATTCCAACCATACAAATCTCATGAAATAAATAGGGAAATTAATTACACTAAGGATTTACACGGCCAAATAAGGGATGTTTTCAATGGGGAATTGCTCACATACACAGGCAAAACAGGAGAGGGGATTTCAATGGGAAATTGCTTACATACACAGGCAAATAAGAGGTTTTTCAATGGGGACTTGCTAACATACACAGGCAAATAAGGGGCTCTTCAATGGGGACTTGCTAACATACACAAGCAAGTAAGGGGTTCATCAATGGAAAATTGACTGAAATGCACTGGCAAATAAGGGATCCTTCAATGGGAATTTGACTGAAATACACTGGCAAATGGAGATTTTGCAATGGGGAGAGGACTGAAATAGACAGACAAACAGGGGATGGGATTTTCAATTTTTCAATGGGGAAAATATTAAAGGCAATGCTGAAAGAATATAGTATTTATACAATCTATGGCTTGGGGTATTTCTACTCACAGCAGAGGTCTGGACTGGATATCAGGGAGCGTCAGAGCACCACTGCTGGGACAGCCAATGGGATCAGTCAAGGATTCCCTCTTTCCTCCAAGGGGTCCCAAGTCAGATACTAAGATTCCTGGCTGCACTGCAGGCTAGGCCTCATTGTGCTGGGATGGTTCTCCAGAATTCGGCATCAGCTCACCTCAAGGTTTAGTGGTTAAAAGTGCTGATCTGAGGCAGGGTGAGTTGTTTATAGGGCAAATGACATCACTAATGTGTCATAGTTCCTGCAGAAGTGATTGGTCAATACTCCAGAACTCCACTCCCATCTGTGCACTGATAGGTGCAGGAAATGTAAGAGTGCTTTAGACTGGTGTTGGGAGGAGAGCACTCCATCATCTTACTTCAACAGGATGCTTGGTCTGGTTTGGGGAGATAGAAATCTCACTGCATGAAAAGTGCCCTTAATCTCCATGTTTTGACATATATGAATGCAGTTTTGAAACCTATATTTTGCAGTGAATCACATAAGTCTCGTCAGGTATCATTCCTGTGCAAAGATACAGTTTTTCTTCATTTACTCTAGCATATCAGTGAAAAATATGTCCCTTGGTAGGAAGCATATGAATAATATTTTATATGTTTTAATCAACTTTTCATATTTTTCACATTCGCACGGAGGGCCACATTACGTTTCCCAAATAACTTGGGTTGTGTAGGTCCCACAAAAATCATTTTGGGATGCCCGTAAGGGGTTAGCAGACACTCCCAGAAATCCCACAACTATTAGTGTGGGGTAAATGTTATTGATTTTACATGAAAACCATGTATCCCATTTCACACAATGGGCAGTCAAATCCCTCCTTCACTCTGGTCCCACCCTTGCAATTTTTCTGTTCCTGGCTGTGACTTCAAGAGGGGTCCTGTGTTTGGATTAGCCTGCTCATTTCAAGGGCTAATGACCAGATAGTGCATGTTTTATTGCAGCTTGTGTGACCTGGATCATAAAAGCTGGGGAACAGATCTGTTTTATTTTGTCCAGCCAGTGGATTTGATCTCCGAGCCTCCTATTCTTTGTATTTATAAGGGAAATCACTCATGTTTGAAGGAAGGCAGGCCTAAATCCCCATGACAACAGGGGCTTTGAAATCCAATTTCACCTCTTGGAGAACTGACTGGCAACAACCCTAAATGCATTTAAAATGACATCTTGTAACATACACAGTTTCAAACTATGCAAGTTTCTTGAACATTGTCCATTTTGTGAGCTTGTGCACGGCAGAAACCCTATTCACTTTTGGAATGTCTGACAAGCATTTTGCAGTACATATTATTTTAAAGGGAAAAAGAAGTTACATGCATGTGTTTATTTCCAAGTAGAAAAAAAGGCTTTGTTGCACTGTGATGGCTTGAAACACAATCTTGGCATTCTGCTTTAATATTCTGTGCACTATGATTCCTGGAAATATCAGTGCAGATGTCCATGTGTGTTTTTGTTCCTTCATGACCAGTAGTTCACATAATTAGGTTGGTTAACACCTTAGGTCCATGTGTGTTTTTGTTCCTTCATGAAGGGCAGTTTGCTTCCCTCCATTTTTTGCCATTTCAGCACCTTTCCTTTCCTTTTGCATTGAAAGTACAAGACCTTATGTTCCACATTGTTCCTGCGCGGGCCTCTCATTTTTGGGGAGCCCTCATAACTGACTCCCGCCTTTAATTATGGCATACAGGGCTATTTCACCCCACACATCCTTGTTTGATAATGACACGGTTCTGGACGTAATCAAGAGGATTAGTTCCTCTCATGCTCCGGGACCTAACCAGTTATCTAACTTTCTCTTTAAACAAGAACCTGTGGACGGAGTGGCGATTCTGCCCACCCTGTTTAAAAGTATTGTGTGTACAAATCTTTTTCCTCCTGCCTGGTCTACTGCCTTCATAGTTCCTATATAAAAAAAGGGTGCAAGCTCTAACCCAATAAATTATAGACCATTTCTATACTGGATGCAGACAGTAACGTTTTTCCATCTATATTAAGGTCACACCTGGAGCTATGGGCACATGAGGCAGGGAGGTTGGAGAAATGGCAAGTTGGGTCAAGGCAGAAAATGGAAACATCCCTTAATGCTCTCATTGTGAAATGTATACAACATCTTGCATTGAATGGGTTTATGAGGCAGTCTATATGGCACCTGTTTGTATGTATTGTATGACAAATATGAAATACTTGAATTGTGTTTTGAATGAAATAAGCTTAGTTAGATTTCCTTTTTTATATAGATGACTGTGTACTTCATATTGAAGTAATCTTTACTAACATTTTAGTAATATTTTAGTGTCTTCTTTCCATATGTATTGTTTTTTTCTCTTTTCATTTTCTTTTTCATGCATTTTTCTGTTTCAAATTTGTTAAAGGTTACGTTTTCTTATCCATATAACAATACATTTTTTTAATTCACTTTGTGGGTGTTGTTGAAAGAGGCCCTGCAGGTCTTTCTTGCCTCTTTGGTTTTCCAGATACATTCTGCTTCTTCCCATCCTGATTTTCTGGTTCTCACGAAACCCCTTCACCTGGGTTGCAGAGGCTGGGTGCACCTGCACATCAGTCCTGAGCAGCAGCAAGGAGCAGGGCTGAGGGCCTCCAGTCCAGACCCCAGAGTTTTTCCCAGACTCTAGGCTACATAGACTGACCAGTAGGATCGGTTTGCTAGTTGTTTGCCTCTTCCTGTTTTGGAGATCTAGCTCTTCTTCTTAACTCCCCAACTTCTACCTCATCAGTAATTTAGGACAATCTCTTTCCTAAGTGGGTCTTCACTCTCTCTCCTCTCCTCTGATCTACCATGTGCTCCTCTCTTGTCCGCTCTACTAACACCTCGACACTCTGCACATGCTCATTCCTCCTCCCCTTCTCATGTCCGTCCTCTCAACCTTGTAGCATGCCCGCTTCTCTGCTTTATCTGTTCTATCTCATCCTGGGTGACCTCTCTCCACCTCTCCTCCTTTTACATAATTCACAGGCTCTTCCACTCCTCTCTGTGGCCTCCCTGTTCATCTTCCTCTCCTCCCTCTGGTCGCTCGCTTCCTCTTGCTTATCAACTTCCTGAATGTTAGTCAATCTTCATGTTGCTCTCCCTCATTCTTTCCTCTCTTCTCATTTTCCTGGGCATTCCTTGAGTCCTTCACATCCTTCTCCATATTTGTCACCTTTCTCTCACCCTTTCCCTCCTCCACTCTCTCCTTCCTTCTCCAGCATTCTGGGCCACACCCCCGCTGTCTCCAAATGCCAACTCTACTCACAGCACATGGACCTTCGGCGGGCCACTGGCCGCACCTCTGGGAATCACTCTTGCTTAACTCGACCAAGTGTGTGGAGATTTGCATTGGGTAATGTGATTGGTTGCTACCCGGTGAACACTAGCACTCCTTGCGATGCTGGCCCACAGACCGCACCATATACTTGCTCTCCACCAAACAGGATTCTGAGTTAACGCAGACACACATGCACCTCCCTATTCTACCAAGTTTTTGCCACCAGATTATGACCATGAAAGAGGGGATACATTGAGGTTTATCACACTTAGGGAGGGTTGTGATTTCCACCAAATACAAAATGATCCCCTTACAAGCTGAAAACTTGCATTATAAAAAAATATGTATATGTACAATGAGAATAAAAAGAGAATACGCTTATCCTAATATACTAAGATGCTGATTCTTGGATTTTTATGCGTGGTGTAAAGTGATTTAGCACTATACCAACAAACACCCTGATTCACAGAGCGGTGCAAAGTGTATTTTTGCAGTGCAAAGTGACTTTGAACTGCAAAAATACATTTTGCACCATTCTGTGTGTGAATCAAGGGGTTTGTTGGCAGTGCAAAGTGACTTTGCACGGGTGCAGAGTCATTTTGCAGCGCACTAAAAATTCCATGAATCGGGCCCTAAGGGCCTAATTCACAGACATTTTATGATGGCAAAACCCCATGGGAAAACGCTTTGTGAATTAGGCCCTAAGGGCCAGATTCATGGAATAATTGCCCGGTTCAAAGTGAATTTGCACTGCTGAAAAGTAAGTTTGCACTGCCGACACAAACCCTGATTCATGGAACCGTGCAAAGTGGATTTTTTCCGTGCAAAATCCAGGCAAAGTCATTTTGTACTGCAAAAATGACTTTGCACTGACTTTGCTCAGACTTTGCACGGCAAACATACACTTTGCACGGTTCCATGAATCAGGGTTTGTGTCAGTAGTGCAAAGTCACATTTCAGCAGTGCAACGTCACTTTGAACCGGGAAAACATTCCATGAATCGGCCCCTAAGTATTTCTGGCGGTGTTTTGATTGTGGAGCTACCCCTCCTATCGAACGCGCGCACCAGTAGACAGCACAGCAAAACCAATATGACACATGCACCAAGACCCCAATCCCTTATCACAATAAATGGGTTGCATCGCTGACTGTTAGACTGTGTCATGTACAGCTTGGCTGGGAAGCAACATGAAGCAAGTGACACAACATGAAATGACATGAAAGGCGGCAAGAACTTACTGCTGAAGGCAAGGGGCACTGCCAGCTTCATGAGTGCAATGTCATTGCCCAGGGAGTTTCCTCTGTATTTGCTGTGGTATATAATTTTTTCCACAGGAACTTGTATATCTGACTGGATCACCTGGCCGACTTGCACACTCCATGAGTCAGGATAGAACAACCTGCAACAAAAAAACACAACACAAACATGAAAAGGCCTCAGAGAACAACCCGCCCAAACACAGAAGGCATCATTAATTTAGTCGGCGCAAAAGGGCGTGTGCCATTGTTTTCATGTGTGTTGATGCATTATTGAATTGTGGCAGTGGACGGCGCAACACTAGTACTTTCATCAGAATTTGTCGCATTTGTTGTGGCGTCGCTAGGCGGGGTTCTGGGGGGGCCAGGGCCCCCCCCCCTGTGAAACCCTGTGCCCCCCTTTTTCCCCCCCACCTAAAATGAGCAGTGACCATGTTCTCCCCCTACATTTGTCTGTGCCCCCCCTACTTTTGTCTTTGGCCACCTCTGTGCCCCTCCTAAATTTGATTCCTGGTGACGCCACTGCTTGTGGTTTCACTTTAATTTCTCAGGGTATGCTATATTTTGGCAGATTGGCTGAATAATCTGACAATAGATTTTCGACCCACAAAAACCTATTAAAAGGGAACATGCAATTTTGTCAATAAGGTTGTATGCTATAACCATTAACGCTTTATCATGCATTCCTAACTTTGAAATACGTATTTAAAATATGCACATATAAAATGATAAACGTATTCAATCAGGTTAAAAACAATTAGACCAATGTCTTATTGAACCACAGTAGAATTTTAATTGTAAACGTCGGTTGTACGTGTTTTAAGCGATGTCAGTATCCTCGATGGCACATTTATTCGTGCATTTTTCTGTAATCGTTTTCATCGATTTTATTGTTTAAATGGTGGTGGAGAGGATCCCTCCGAACACCCATTTAATCACCGCCACCACCTCACCCTGCCACCCACTACCCCCCAAGTCCCTTACCCCAAACACACATTTTTTTAAATCGACGAAAACAACTTGGGAAAAATTGGCAAATGAGGAAAGTGGCTTGGTTAAGAACACAGAATACGGTAATATTTGTTGCCGCAGATATAAAATGTACACCAGCAGGGAATAAAAATAATCTTTTAAGACAGATATAATATACATTGCTAATCAGAATTTTCTAACAGCATATGTCTTAAATAACTGAACAAGAAAAAATGTCCCAGGCCAGAGTAAAATGAGCAGGCTCTGCTCTGCTGTAGTTGCACCCAAATTCTTCTCTCTCAGGCACCTACACAAATGATTCCTTTACACTACTTGAAATGTTCCACACTATTCAGGCATGGATGGCCTCCCACCTACCCTGCCTGAATGATGAAAAGACTGAAATCCTCCTTCTGGAGTCCCCAGCCATGTTAAAAACCTTGACCATCGTTACAGCTCCTTCACTATCAACAGCATCTTGATCCCTGTGAAGAGGGAAAATGGGATGATCCCTTCCCCCGATTCCCATCCAGACCATGGCCTATGACATCACAACCTAAGCACCAACCGCGGGAATTAGTTCAGCCCTCTGACTGCTGCCCCTGACGTCCAGATCCACCGTTGCCACACCCCGCACACCCAGACCAGCTGCGCATCACCCAAAGCACGTGGTGGGACCTCAGGTGGAGCTGAGACCGACCATATGGACCAACTCGATTAAACGTCAACCACCAATATCACCATCGTTGGAGATGACATGACATAGCCAACGGACAAGAACACATGTGCCACCAAGCACCTGGATCAGACACACACCAGCCCACATTAAGAACATACTCAGTGCTATGACGTAGAGGACCGCTCACGCTCACAGACATGCATCATTGTTATTTTTCACATAGGCTTACTACTGCACCGCAGAAACGCAAGACGTCAGAGGAGCTCGTGTATATGCTTGCAGACACTTCTTTGCTACTAAAACCATGGAGATGTCAACCTGTAGATGGACTAATGTAGAAGGACCCAAGTCGCCGCTCGCAACCCCGTGTTATGGACTGTATGCCGCCACCCATAAACTAGGCCGAGGTAGGCCGCAAACCAGAGTCCCCAGGCCCGCAGCAGCTCAGACAGAGCTGCAAGGTGCTGGTCATGTAGAACAAACCCTGACGAGAGCCTCACAGCCAAGGCCAAGAAATTGCAATCTACATGCCGCGCTCCCTGCGCCAAAGTTACACCTGCCACTGCTAAACACTCCTCGGAGCTGAAATACAAATCAAATACCCGCAATTCTGCTTCAGCCACGGTCTCCCAACACGTGATCAGGCTGACCTGATACGATGCCAAGCTCCAAGGACCAGAGAAGCTCTTGGGTCTCACGGCTGGGACCCAGACTGCAACAACGAAGTTACAAGTTGGACACGGGCAGTGATGGGAAAGGGACACTCAACAGCCAGTAGTAAGGCCAGTACATTGTCCGTCACTGACACATAGTCACACATCGTTGCCAACACCAGGTACATTGCGAGCTGGGAACAGCGATGGTCCCAGGCTTGGTGCTCGCGGATGAACTAATCAGAATACGAGGGGCTAATCACTGACGACACTATAGTTCAGCCAATCACTAACTTTCCCCATGTAACTATTTTCATGTAGCAACTCTTAGGGACGACCCAAGCGTACCACCGGCCCCTTCTCTACCAATAACATTTCCTTCTACATGGGTCTATACTGACCCTACCACTCGGGGAGCCAACCCGAAATAGCGTTAGGTTTAGGGGCTAGTTTTCCCAGGTGACGCACGTAGTTGCGTCATCCGGGGAAAAAAAGGGCCTGCGAGCCTATCACCACTGAGAGATGTTCCTTGGGTACCTATGCTCCGAGAACCTGTCCCTGTCTGTTTTGTGCAATAAACAACAGTAACTCTTTGCTCTTGTGTGTGCCTCATACTCCTTTGGGACGCGGGAGGAGTTGGGGCCTCCCCAACCCCGGAGGCCCGTGGACAGCCCTGCCGACCCCCGGGAAATTACCCCGACAAGTTGGAGATGCTGCTGAGATGGTGAGATAGACCACAGCAAGACTGTTTGTGTCAAGGTGGCTTGGCCACGCGGCCCCCTCTGCCGTTGCCCCCTTTGGAGGACTGCAGGAAAATCGCAGAACTGCGAGAAGACCAGACAGTGCAATCCGGAGATTGGCCGTCGTGAGCCGACTTCAGAAATATCCTGCCCGCGGTTGGCGAGCGTCCAGACGTTCGTCCAGATGAGGGGAGGCGGCGAGCTGATTGGGAGAGGTGCCCGCAGCTGAGCGGCACCGGCAGGTGAGAGCCCGATGTGAGTATGGCACAAGCAACCAGCAGTGTAATGTTGTGCGGGTGGCGGGAGGACTTGTGAACAGGGTGGCGGGTGGTTTTACAGTGTGTTAAGAAAAGATTGAAGAGATGAAGAAAGAAACGGAAAGTTTGTATCCACTGAGGGGCAATCGATGTATAAGGTGTAGGGGGGAACGGATTGAAAGCCGTCCCTTCTGGTGTTACGGAGAGTGCTGGGGGGGGGGACATTGAGCTCTTACGTGTTGACTGGTGGATCACGCTGATTGGTCTAGATTGCTGACACCTGTACAGGTGGTGTAGCATTCCTATGAGTTGGCGTTGTAGGTCGATGAATAGATGAGGAATCCTATTAATTGAGTGTTTTAGCTCGGTGATTAGATGACCTATTCCCGCAAGAGGTAGCTAGATTGTTTCTCAGTGCGGAAGACAGTTGGCTGGTTAAAACCCCCTAGGGAGGGGGCCTATTACACGCGAGCCGACGCAGCGGGTGCAGAACAATTATAATAACGAAAGTGATTAATGAATACTCCACTCCGGGTGCGGTGGGAAGACAGCTGTGGGGATTGTGGGAAAATAACATTGTCAAAATTGGCGCGCATTTTATGTTGCAACTGCACGTACCAGTAACACATTGTACTAGATGGTGACGCCACCCATAGGGCTTGCATAGGACACCACGGTCTTCTTCAGCGTAATTGGAGCAACGGTGCGCGGTTAACGAGGGGTGAAGGGGGACAGGTGGCCGCGCACAGAGAATGCCGGCATGTCCTCGACCAAAGGGGTCGCACTGAGCAGCGGTGCGATCAGTGGGAGGGGAAGAGACGGGCATATACTGCGCAGGCAGTGAGGACAGAGAGAAAGGAGGAGGGGTTAGAAGAATACCGCAGGCGTGCCGATGAGCAGCCGTTCTGAGAAGGTGGGGCGGCCCAAAAGCACGCTGTGCAGGGCTCGAGGACGCAGGGGGCCTCGCGCGCCACAGGTCGAAAGGTGCCCTAGCTCCGAAAGGAGGAGTGTGAAGGGGGTGATAGCATTGTGAAAAATAAGAGAGCGGTGGTGACCAGGACGAAAGTAATGTAATAACAACATTGCTTTTCCTTGCAGCGGAAAGTCGTAAGTCCCCAAATTACGGGGCCAGGTAACGGCGGTAAACAAAATTTGCAAATTTCAAAATGTCTGTGTATTATGGGATAGGGGCAGGATATAGGGCCAGCACATTAACAACACCACTTCAGCACATCTGTGCAACACTAATGCCGCACAGAGATAAAAATAGTAAAGTACAGCATTGAATGGACTCAAGGGACAGATAACAGGATTCGGATACCGTGGCCGCCCAACGGCAGCTTTGACATGACCACTCAACATTCACTGCTAGCATACCTACATAACACCTATAAGGGATAGACGTTAGCAGGCCACCTAGAATTTTTTGACCTCTGGAGAATGTTTCAGGGGTATACACCGGGGATGTTGAACATGCAGGAGGTAAAGATGGAGGAGGTGAGCGAGGGCGACGGGTGCAGCGCGCCCCAAGCTTCTCCCAGTGCTGAGGAGAGCGACGAAGAGGTAGAAGGATCATACGCCGTTGCAGAAATAAAAAAGGAAAGTGAGGGCGAGACACCCCCAATTGAAGAGGTGAAGAAAGAAACGGAAGGTTTGTATCCACTAAGGGAATTAAGAGAAGCAACACAACCGCAATTAACAGCTGCTGAGGGATACTCCAACCCAGCATACAGCCCACCACCATACGCGCCAGAAGACCACTACCAAAAGGGACTGAGTATAGGGCTTACAGAAGACACCAAACAGACACGGGTAAGCTCTGGTAGAATAAAAAACACCCAAATAGATTTGGCGAGTATAGGACCAGACGAATGGATAGCAGAACAGGTATTATTGAAGCTTCGGGGGACGGTAACAGGAGAAGAGGAGGAGGTGATAAAAAGCTAGATAAGGAAGAGGTAGGACACTTAGAAAGGGAGCGAGGTAAGTACCAGGGAAGAGGGAAACATGACGAAGGAAGAGGAGGTGGTGTTGGGGGCGAAACTAGCAGAGCTGAGGGAGGCGCGAAGCGTATTGATTAGACAGCTCAAACAAAAAGAGCGGGAGAGGAAGGTGAAGACGCAAGAAGGAAAGGGGGTGCGAGTGGGTTTAAACCAGCAAGAGGAAGAGAGAAGGAAAAGGGAAGAGAACTGCATAAGGGGGATTGCAGAAAGAGTAGCAAGTATGGCGCAACGGGAGATCAGGAGGAAAGAAGAGGAACGGGAAGAGAACGACAAGGAGATGACACTATGGAAGAAGAAGTTTATATCAGAGAGCGCACGGAAGTATGAGGAAGGGAGAATAATAGAGAATATACTGGCAAAAGAGGGCGGGATGAGGAACGACAAGGACAGAGACGCAAGGGTGCTAGGACAGGTAAGTGACGCCATACGGGGAGACGCGAGGGTGCTAGGACAGGTAAGTGACGCGATAATGAATGAACTTTGCAGGGCGAGAACAGAGTTAGAGAATGAAGGAGACCAACGAAGCAATCAAGGGCTAAGAGGAATAAGCCAAGCACCCAGGAGTAAGATCAATGCATGTAGTAGTAAAGAGGTAGCGATACCACAAGTACGGGGAGACACGAAGGAGACAGGTGAGCACACAGATATAAATTTGGCAACTGTAACATTGGGAGGAGCACGCCCACACGCAAAATTGACAGCTATTGTAGTGAGGAGGAGGAGGGATCCTGTGGAGGCCAGAATGATGGGAGTGGAGAAGAGCTAAGTAAACTATATATCACACGCACAGGCTGCGGGTCGTCATGGGAATGTAGGACACTAGAAGGAGAAACAACAAGATGGGAGGGCAAAAACGCACAAGGGGAAGGGACACTACAAACAATGACGCCACCAGCACAGCACACGCCATATGTCAACAGGCTTAGAGACCTCCTAGGTCGCAGAATGGAGGAATCAGCAACAACACACAACAAGGACCAGGCGGACAACGGAGAGGTCATAAGGGCATAGGGGACACATGGCTTGCACAATACCTTACTGAAGTTATCGAGGAATTTTCTGACATGGAAGAGGAGAGTGAATACACACACACATCACCACATTGACGCACGCCAGAGGAGAAAAAAGAATACACACATATGCCATTATTAGAGAGGGGGGGGGCAAGGCAACAATATGTCCCATGGACGCATGCAGACAAGAGAATATTAAATGCAGACTAACATCTTTGAGCGGAGGGGCGGGAAAATGGATATATGAAATGGAGAAGCTAACTGCAGGACACAAGTTAGATGTCAAGGGGTTATTAATTTCCATATTTGGTGACGCATCAGATCATGTTTGGAAGAGGGTGGGATTCCCAGGGGTGACAATCAGTGACATTTCACATGACAGGGCACCATTTGCAAATTGCTGACACGCACTATGGGAAGCGCTGAGGGTACAATATCCGGACACCTCAAACATAAGGGCAATAACGTTACGCAAAATGCGTGAGAACGAGGACCCTGTTAATTACATCCAGGAAATTCAGGAGAAGTGGCATTGGAAATGCGGTAGCCATGGGACAAAACATTAGCAATTTTTACCACATACTGATACAGGGGCTCCCAGAACCAGTACAGAGGCAGTTAAAACAATGGGTAGGGATGGAAGCAAAAGCATGGCCATAAACACAGTTAACAATAGTACACCATTGTAGGTTTCGGCAAGAAAAGATGAAACAGAAAGAGGAAGATTGGAAGGGAGATGAGGCAAAACTGGTCCAGAAGAAACTGTCAAAATATGCCATGGAAGGTGCACTGATAACAAGCCCCGCCCCACCGACACCAGCCACTGCACAGCAGTCACAACCACCAGCAACACTGTCAGAGCAATTACCAATTACAACACAGCAATTGCCACCACCACCCCCATACACAGCACAACACATATACACACCACCGATGGGGGGTGGATACACACCAATGGGTAATGGCTGCAATACTAACTACAGAGGGAAGGGTGGGTTAACAAGAGGGAGGGGAGTAGGTCCAACGGGACACATGCCAGGGGGAGGGTTCCAAGGGTATAAACAATACGGACAGCAGGAGTATTTAGACAACACTGGAGGATACGCGTGGCAAGCATGAGAGCCGCCAACATTCTGGACTTGTGGCCTAGTAGGACACGTACCACGCACATGCAGGGCAAGGCCGACACAAGCAGGATGGGGAGAGCAAGGGCAACAGGGTTACAACGGGGGACAAAATTACTACCAACAACCACAGCTACAACAAATGGGTGAAACACCCATGCAACAGCAAGAGGGCCTGGCACAACAAGTGCCACAACAAACAAAGCAGCAAACATACGTGACGCCCACCACACAACAAATACAGCACCAACCAGCCCAACACCAAGCACAACAACAAATGAAGACAGCACAACAACAACACATCCAAACGGTACAACAGCTCACACAAATTGAGGACAATACACAACTTCCTACGGACACGCCAATACCCCAGACACAATTGGAAAAGGTGACGATACTGGGTCACAACCCATACACAAGGAACAGACAATCACTATACCCCCAATAGGACAGCCCACAGACGTCCTTGTAGTGTCCCATCCTGTTGGTAAAAATTAACCCTGCAGAGGAATCACGCATAAAGGTGGCGATAGGTGACAAAACATTTTCTTTCCTAGTTGACACAGGTGCCACTAGATCCTGTATTAGGGAAGGGAAGTTCAACTTGTCAGGCGATGCCATGCACACTCAAGGATTCTCTGGGGCTCAAGGGCTGGTTCCTTTTACTGATAACATCTCCTTATCTGTCGGAGATCACGACCTATCTCTGCCACTGCTATACTCAAAACAATCACCAGTAAATATACTAGGGAGAGACGTCATGAGCAGATTGAACATGACTATATCCTTCACGGACAAGGGAATAGTATGCTCAACACCAGGCATACACATGCACACCGCACAGCAAATACTTCAGGCTTACTGTGGCAAGACAGTTGCAAGGGCAGAACCAGTGGACGGGGACATCTTTCAATATGGAACAGACATGGCAATAACATGGCTACCGGGGATTGAGGGCAAGGTGTGGAGGAGGCCGGCAGCATACCTTTTCAGACTGGAAACGCCCACTAGTGAGAAAGAAGGGGCAATAATATCAGTGGACATCGAGAGTATTGTGGCAACCAAAGACTACATTGCAGTTCACGCTCAGGATGGGAAAGGGAAAGCATAGAGGGCAGTAATAGCATTGGCTGAAGGATGCAGGCTGATGCAGGTGTCAGACGAGGAACTGTTCTCAGACGAAGTAGGAGATGGGGAGATAGTGTTCCAGATGAACATCTGCGTATGGTTGAGAGTGACGGACAAGGATGTAGCACAGAAAATGGCAATGGCACTAGAAACACCCGTCCCCACACCATCAGTCTTGTACAAGGAAGACTTAGCAGCTTTGCCCACCTCACTATGGACCACTAGTCCCTAAGATGTGGGATGCATAAAAAGCAATGGAGGAGTAAAAATAAAGCTAAAAAAGGGAGCAATGCTGCCCTGGGTGAAGCAGTACCTACTATCAAAAGAAGCTGATATAGGGATTTATGAAACAATAAAGGCCCTAGTGGAAAGAGGAATATTGGTACAATCAGAATCCCTGTGCAACACTGCGGTAAACCCAGTGTGCAAGGCAAAGCGAGAGTCTTGGTGTTTCATACAAGATTTGAGACCTCTTAACCACATTGTGGAGGCAGAGTACCCGATGGCAGCTAACCCAGCCACCATACGGTGCGGAATACCAGCAGAGGTGTCACAGTTCACCGTGATCAACCTCAAAAATGCATTTTTCTCAATACCACTGCACCCTGACTCACAAGACTTAACAGGTTTCACATACCACAACACAAAGTGGAAACACACTAGACTACACCAAGGGTACTGCGAGTCACCATCCATCTTTAAAAGAGTAATACAAATGGACCTAGGGAACATTGACCTGGAAAGCACGGTGCTGCAATATGTGGATGATATTATCATCTGCAGCTCCACTGAGGAAAAGTGCAGGAGGGACAAGGTTGACAAGGAGAAACTGCAGTACTGTCAGGAGCAAGTACTATACATCGGGCAGATCATTTCACAAAAAGGAAGGAACATTGCACCACAAAAGGCACAAGCAATAAAGAACACACCACAGCCACAAACGATAAGGGAACTGCAACAATTTCTTGGCCTATGCAACTATTGCAGAGCATGGGTTTTCGACTACAGCACATACATAGGACCCCTATTAGAGGCTCTCAAAGAGGCACAGAGGGGGGGAAAAAGTTGGGCTGGACAAGAGAGATGACTGATGCATTCAATGAACTTAAAGAGGCCATTTCAACCGCACCAGGTCTGGGTACCCCTAACTATGTTATTGAGTTCTACATATTCTCACATTGCGATGGTGCAGTAATGAAAGCAGTGCTAACACAAAAGACAAGGATGGGACACAAACCAGTAGCATTTTACAGCACCCATTGGGATCCAGTAATGATGGGACACTTTCCGTGCGAACAACACTTGGCTGCTGAAGCTTTCGCAGTAGAAAAATCATCATCCATTACTATGGGGTGCTCCACCACACTGTTTGTGGAACACGCCCTCTTCACGATATTAAACAAACCAAAATCCACACTGACTACTCAGAGAGCAACAGGGTATGAGATTATTCTCTCTAGACCTGAATTGAAAATACTAAGGTGTAGCAATCTCAACCCAGCGCAGTTCATAGCAGAGGAAGTGGCAGAAGGAGAATATGTACATGACTGTACAAATGCAATTGAATTTTTCTCATCCACTAGAAAAGTAGATGAAAATGCCCTAGAGGGGAGTGAGGTGTTAAACATTGATGGGTCATCAACAATTGACCAAAGTGATGGTGTGAGGAGAACTGGAGCTGCTGTAGTACGATTGAGGGAGGATTGGACACACGTTCCGTTCAAATGTGTTAGATTACCCCAACAATACCCAGCACAAGCAGCACTGATCATAGCTTTAGAAGAAAGCAACGGGAAAAAAGTAACAATATACTCTGATAGTGCATATGTCACCTCAACAGTACATTCAGGATTAATAAAGTGGCAAAGAAGAGGATTCAGGAGAGCAGATGGTACTCCAGTGCAACATGCTCTCCTTCTGGGTGAACTAATAGAAGTAATAACATACCCAGCAGAGGTAGCCCTGGGAAAGTGTCAGGCACACACAAATGGAGAAGATCGAATATCAAGAGGTAATTAAACAGCAGACGCACATGCAAAATATGCTGCATACTTTGGCGAGATATGGGACCTCCAAGAAAAACAAAAAGATAAGGGGAGGCTAAGACAGATGATAATGAAGGATGGGTACACACACATCCCAGAGACCCAGATTATAGAACTGCAGGTGGCAGCCACAATGGCAGAAAAGGAACTGTGGGTTAAAAGAGGATGCACCATGTCCCCCACAGATGCAGTATGGCGACAGAATAATGCAGGGAAAGTTGTGATGCCCCTGGCCCTATTGAAAACAGCTTTGGCCCAACTACACCACCCCACTCATACAGGGAAAGAGTAATTGCAGCACAAATAAAAGAATCCTGGTTTTGCCCAGAGCTAAACTCACACGTTGCAAATTTCATTAGCAATTGCCTCACATGGCAACAATTCACAGCCGGTCACTCTCTACAATTGATCAAAGGTAAAATCCCCCAGCCTGAAGGACTCTTTTTGCACCTACACATTGACGTCAACATGATCAACGTATGTCAAAGATACAGATACATGAGTGTAGTAGTATGCCCATTTTCAAGCTGGATTGAGGCCGGCCCGTGCTCTCATGCAGACGCATTTAGAGCAGCTACATTTTTAGTAAGGGAGGTCTTCCCGAGGTGGGAAGTTTGCAAAGTTTTGAGGTAAAGAGACAACGATCCCCACTTTGCCAATGAATTATTTCAGCACGTAACTGCCCTTCTGGGGATCAAGCATAAATTTGCCTGTGCATATCACCCACAAGCTAGTGGCATCTGTGAACACCTCAACGGCCTCCTGAAAGAAGCAATAGCAAAAACCAAACAAACAACCAAAAAGAGCTGGCTCTATTGACTTCCTCTGGCTTTGTTTGAATTGAGGAATAAACCAGGTTCAGACCACCACCTCACACCACATGAGGTGGTGACCGGACACCAGATATAACTTCCCCTCACACCACAATCAATGGCAATGTGTGACTGTCATGGAGCAAGTTCTGTTTTTGGTGAAGAAATGCATGAGTATGTCTCTTCCCTGTTTACTAGTGCTGCTTTTATCTCTCAACAGATTCAATGGATGACCAACAGGAAACAGCAACCAGCGAGGAACAGCAGCTAACTGGACAGTGGACAGTGAAAGAAGGAGACGAAGTTCTCCTCAAAAACTATCGAAGAAAGTGGAACACCGCTAGATTTACAGGGCCCCACACAGTCCAGAAAGTGGCCTATAGGGCCTTCAAATTGTTCGATAAGGGCGTTTGGACACACATTCACCACATCAAGCACTACAAAGCACAGACCTGCCCCCATCTCTACAGCAACAGGGCCAACGCTTCAGCAACGATGACTAACAACAACACAGCACCAGATACCTCAAAAGACACAAACGACCAACCACCCATACCTCATCCCATGATCATGAGGTCACAGACCAAATACGCCCCCACGCCAGAACAATACAATTATTTTAATTAGGAAACTGCCTATAGAACTGGAAAAATAAGTTTAACTAAAAAGCACCCGCCAACAGCAAAAGAAGAACATTGTCAAAGAGATCTGTACTATACACCACAGTGGGTAAACACATGCATGCTCTCTTCTCTTTTTTGTCTCGCACATGCAGGTATCGCGCATTGTTATTATTATATGCAAATAGCTCATAACAAACATACGCCACTGCCCAGGGGCAAATGCTACCCCCAGACGATATCCCAGAATCACTGTCACACCAATTTGTATACATTATAATAAGGCCAAAGTACTTAAGGCCCAGGAGAATAAGCATCTATTATAACGCTTTTCTCATGCTAATAGTACGATCATTTCTGCACCTCCAAGCAGCACTACCTTCCTTGAGAGATAGGACGGTGAGGAAAGCGTGGGAGGAGCTTTTCGCCTGGGCCTTGAACAACCACTTGATACATAGGGCTTGAATAACAAACACTAACAGTAATAACGCAAATTTCTAGAGATTTTCAGGCAGGCACCTATATCATCTAAAGTAAAGTAGCTGCAGGACGGCAGCACAGGTAAGATAGAAATGCCAGTGGTAATAGCAAATGTAATGAAGATGTTGGGGATATTTCTCACCACTGGTCTGATAACTGCCGCTGTCTGGTAGGCATACTACGCTTTTCATGTGACCGCAACTCCCACTACTAACATTTACCCTACCACAGCTGCAGGGAGAACAGAAAGTAACACTTGACCCAACGTAAAAGGAGGTAAACGTAGTGTTTCTATAGATGTACATGGGGTGGACACATATCTTACAGAATCCGCACACGTCTCCAACAACATGTGGTATAAACACATGTTCAAAATTGGTAAGGACATGACAAAGGACAACTGGTATGTGTGCTCCTTGATCCCATACGCCATGAGGGCCTCCAGAACATTTGTGGCTACTGATGTACCAGCAGCAACATCAGAATGCCTTCTATATTTAGCATTATTTCAAACATGAAGGTGATTTCAAGGTACACAGGCAACACTAAGATGGAAGTCAAGGTCAACATACCCCTTCGAAGACAACTTCATCAAGACCCTACCAATGTATGACAATTCTTGGCAGCAGATGGAAGGACTTCAATACATAACTGACGGACCGGACAAAGGAGACACAAAAGAGGTCACACTGAACTACCTTCCATGCAAATGGAATGCAAGAGAGGTTGGAGGTGAACCAGGGTGCTGGGAGAGACCACTAATAATAGTCTATGGCAAAGTATATACAAAGAACGGATGGGTGGATGGAGTAGTAGGAAGCAAGGTAATGACATTGGCAAAATTATCAGTGATGAGAGTACAAGAGGAAAATGACAAATGGTACAAGGAGTGGACAAAGAGTGCAGCGCTGCTAACTTGGTTGGACAAAGAAGAGGAACCTGTTCCGATAATACCCATTGCAGCACCTACACTATGTTACCAGCACAATGGTGAGGTTGATGTTGGAGTAAACGAAGGATGTAAAAGAACAATAAAGATTCCTGAGGGGGGAGCAGGAACAGCAGTACTGATGGACCACTATTGGGCCTGTGGAACAAAAGCTTATAACAGCTTACCACAGTCATGGAATGGGGGATGTACTATGGTACACGTCAACGTACCATCCCAGGTAGTACCGCAAAACACATCAACCTGGAGAATTTCCCTGAGATGGACGAAGGCAACAAAAGGAAGAGAAGGTCCCTGGAAAAAGCAGGAACCACCTCAAGGAGTGACATTACTACAGACAATAAAGTATCCAGAGTAAAAAGACAAGGAGAACCACTGACTGGAAATTACCTGTGGGGAAGGTCAGAGACAGCACTAAGTGATATTCCACCAGCACACAGACTATTTTGCAAAGCAGCAACTTTTCCTCTGTGATACACCCAGGAGTGCAGGCGTATGCGAATGCAAAATGGCTACAGATAACAAGATGGGAGCTAATGATGACGATTAACTCAACCGTTAACAGATTCAACACTATCAAAGAGGAACTGAGGGCAAAACAGATGGTGGCCCTACAGAATAGGTATGTGCTAGACCTTCTAACAGCAATGGAAGGAGGTGTTTGTGCAAACATTGGAAGTTCATGCTGCACGTTCATTCCTGCAAACGACGAGGACAACGGCACCCTATCTGCAGCAGTATCCCAGCTGGCCAAGATGCATGCCAAGATGGAAGAAGAAGCAAAGGGAGTAAAGAAGGATGGTAGCTGGTTTTCCTATATCTGGTCCTGGATGCCATCACGGCTGTTGGATGGCCTCAAGGTTGTGGCAGGATGCATGATCCTGGGAATGGCTTCACTGATGGGGATAAAGTTATGGATGGCAAGGTCAAAGTATACTGCAGAGGAAATGATAGGCATGCATGTATTAATGCCCGCTGAAGACGACAAACATGTAGATATAATCATCAAGGAACGTGAGAGACTGCGACAACAGATAGTGGAAGCAGACTTGTACCCGCCATCGATAAAAGTTGAGAATCCATGAAACCCAAAGAGCTATGTTGGAAAATGGGTTTATTGCAAGCCCAGTGGTGGATGTGTATACATGTACTGGTGCTTTGAAGATCACGTGGACCGATACAGACACCTGGCAGGAATAACAAAGGTATGGCGAGTAAGGGGAGATAAATGAGTGGATAATTTTGTGGTTGACAAGTCGACCAGAGGGGGGACTGAAGAGGGAAAATTGGATGATCCCTTCCCCCAATTCCCGTCCAGACCATGGCCTATGACGTCACGACCTAAGCACCCACCGGGGGATGAGTTCAGCCCTCTGACTGCTGCCCTGGATGTCGAGATCCACCATGGCCACACCCCGCACACCCAGGCCAGCTGCGCATCAACCAAAGCACATGGTGGGACCTCGGGTGGAGCTGAGACTGACCATATGGACCAACTCGATTAGATGTCACCCACCAATATCGCCATCGTTAGAGATGACATGACGACCTAGCCAACGGACAAGAACACACATGCCACCAAGCACCTGGATCAGACACACACAAGCCCACATGAAGAACATACTCAGTGCTATGACGTAGAGGACCGCTCACGCTCACAAACATGCATCATTGTTATTTTTCACATAGGCTAGCTACTGCGCGGCAGAAACGCAAGATGCCAGAAGAGCTCGTGTGTATGCTTGCAGACGCTTCTTTGCTACTAAAACCATGAAGATGTCACCCTGTAAATGGACTAATGTATAAGAACCCAAGTCACCCCTCGCGACCCCCATGTTATGGACTGTATGCTGCCACCCATAAACTAGGCCAAGTTAGGCCGAAACCAGAGTCCCCAGGCCCGGGCCAGCTCAGACGGAGCTGCAAGGTGCTGATCATGCAGAACAAAGCCTGACGACAGCCTCACAGCTAAGGCCACAAAATTGCAATCTACATGCCGCGCTCCCTGCGCCAAGATTACACCTGCCACTGCTAAACACTCCTCGGAGCCAAAATACAAATCAAATACCCGTAATTCTGCTTCAGCCACGGTTTCCCAACACGTGACCAGGCCAACCTGATATGATGCCAAGCTCCAAGGACCAGAGAAGCTCTGGGGTCTCACCTCTGGGACCCAGACTGCAACAATGAAGTTACAAGTTGGACACCGGCAGCGATGGGAAAGGGACACTCAACAGCCAGTAATAAGACCTGTCCATTGTCCGCCACTGCACATAGTCACACATTGTTGCCAACACCAGGTACATCACGAGCTGGGCATAGCGATGGTCCCAGGCTTGGGGGCTCATGTATGAACTAATCAGAATAGAAGGGGCTAACCACTGACGACACTATAGTTCAACCAATCACTAACTTTCCCCATGTAACTATTTTCATGTAGCAACTCTTAGGTATGACCCAAGCGTACCACCTGACCCCTTCTCTAGCAATAACATTTCCTTCTATACGGGTCTATACTGACCCTACCACTCGGGGAGCAAACCCGAGATAGCATTAGGTTTAGGGGCTAGTTTTCGCAGGTGACGCACGTAGTTGCGTCATCCGGTTAGAAAAAGGGCCTGCGAGCCCATCACCACTGAGAGAAGTTCCTTGGGTACTTAGGCTCTGAGAACCTGTCCCTGTCTGTTTTGTGCAATAAACAGCAGTAACTCTTTGCTCTTGTTTGTGCCTCATACTCTTTTGGGACGCAGGAGGAGTTGGGGCCTCCCCAACCCCGGTGGTCCGCAGACGGCCCTGCCGACCCCCAGGAAATTACCCCGACACCTGTCTCCTTGACCGTAAAGACCCTGGGAGTCCACCTTGACACCTCCTTCTTCCTAATTCGTCATGTCAATGCCATCATGTCTTCCACCACCCACAACACAAAAATCATTAATGCCTGCATGCCATTCCTCTCCGCTGACAGCTGTCTCACCATTGCCCGGGCGACATTAGACTATTGTAATGCTCTCTTCTTAGGCACATCAAAGTGAAACATCCACAAAATGCAGGTTATTCAGAACAATGCACCCTGTGCCGCCCTTAACATCCCAAGACATCACCCATAAGTGCCTCTTAACCTCTGCTCCACCATACCTCCGTCAGAAATTCACTAAATTACAATTAATGAAACCTACCAGAACTGCCGATGCACACTGCCTCATGACTCCAAGATTTAGACGGGCTAGAGCAGGCGGATCTAGCTTCCCAGTCTTGGCAGCAAATCATTTGAACTCACTACCACTGGCCCTGAGATCTGAGCAATCCTGCTCTGTCTTCCGTAGACAATTGAAAACATGGCTCTTTACCATGGGGCTAAGATGCTGAAATGCACTTGCACACTAAATTGTTAATGACAATTAAAGACAGATCTTTTATAATGTTTAATGATAAACAACTTCAGACAAGAATTTGAGGTGCAGGGGAGAAAAACTCAGCCTTGGTATCTAGGCTGGAATATACTAGAGAACAGAAGAAATCCAAATCTTGGAAAGCTGCGTCTCTTGCACACTGTCAATGAGGCAATAAGCCTAAGGAGATGTAAAAACAGGTCCTACTGGTTTCAAGAAGACTTTTTGTGTATTTTACACACATACAGTGTATACAATTTTTAAAATGACAGTGATATGTAGTTCAATACATCCAAAGAATGATATACAATGATTCTGTTCGTTTTTAGAGGAAAAGATGTCTTCTCCTTTTTTATTATTTTCAGGTTGGCCCAACGCGTTTCAAGATTCATATTCTTTTCATCAGGGGCATAAATCTTCAATAATTCTTTCACTTTAATCTACAAATAATTGATCAAGCATTAATTACATTTTACAGAAGGTCAAAAGAAGAATAATTAACCAAGTTAAATTACTTGTTATAAAAAAACAGACAATTCTTAAAGGGGGCATCCCCTTACAAGTTCCTCAATGAACCTGACCTTGCTAGTGTACCATTGTTAAGAGTGCAATGATATGATTCATGTTGTACATTTGGTACCAAAATATTACGTCATGTGTGACCAAGATTGAGAATAATGTAGTTTTAACAAGATTTCTACACATTAAGAACCTTTAATATACATGGATATACTATCTTGAGACATAATAATGCCTAGAAAAAATTCAAATAAATAAATGGAGCCTGAATATTAAGCAGGGAAGAGATGGGGAGAAGTAGAACTCACTCTTCTTCTGGTAAGATAGTGGATAGAAGTCCACGGAGAGAGCAGTGGTTGCTGGTTCTCCTATGGGAGAATAAGAGCATAAGTGCCTGCAGTCCGTCTAGGCTTAAGTAATAGCCCTGTGATGTAAAAGAGAACTTACTTTCAATTAGATGATAGAAGAAGCAACAGTCTATGGCAGGATTGCGGTCAGGAAGCACAGCTCTCAGACTGCATCTGCCACGGACTGTTTATTTATACTCAATGATGGAGCCGTGATGCTACTCGCGCATGCGCGAGCGGCGTCACAACAACCATGACGTCACTTGCGCGCGTCCGAGCGGCATAATGTCAGGGATACGTATGCGCGGGCGGCGTCAGTGACATGTCATCCGACTCCCTGTAATTCATATGTAGGTAAGTAAACGAGACGTGACAACATAACTTGTCACGCGCTATTCAGGTCCGTGCGGGTAGAATGTTATAAAGGCTCGCTATTTGCTGTGCGTCTATGAAAAAAAGAGAAGAGAAGTAATCTAAAAGGTATTATGTTGCATGTCAAACATAAACAGCCTACTGCCAGAAAATAATGGTGTAAACGGCTCAAGTTGCATTAATGAACAAGATAAGAACAATGGTTTGATCATTGCAATAAAAACAATCCAAGTACACTGGAGAGCATTGTTGTGATTCAATGTTGACTATCCAGAATATCCAACTTTTACATATCAACATTTCAAAGAAAAAGAAGAACAGACACCTGTACAAATTGTCTAACCCAAAAATGGAAGGGTGTACAATCTATTGTCAATACCATCCTAAAAGGTATTATAATCAGGGAATCCTAGAAACAATTTATCAGTTATTAAGGCAAGCATTGTGTGAATGTGAAAAATAGCCATGTTTACAGAAATGGAACTAAATAATAGTCCTCATTAAGGCCCAGTGGGGTCATTGCATCAAGTTTATTTATCCAGAACAGTTCTCTCTGGGCCAATAGTTTAGGTAGATTACCTCCCCTGCTGAGGGGATGTAGAACCTCCAGAATCACTAATCGCATTTGACAGACATTGTGTCTTGAGTCACGGAAATGTCTGAAGACTGGTGATTTTATGTTCTGTGTCCTGATGCACGATTTGTGTTCGGTTCATCTCCTTTGCCCTTCTGTTTGTCTTGCCGACATAGTATTACATAGTAATAGCCCTTTACATCACAGGGCTATTACTTAAGCCTAGACGGACTGCAGGCACTTATGCTCTTATTCTCCCATAGGAGAACGGAGTTTCCTGACTAGACTACCTTCAGCAACCACTGCTCTCTCTGTGGACTTCTATCCACTATCTTACCGGAAGAAGAGTGAGTTCTCCTTCTCCCCATCTCTTCCCTGCTTAATATTCAGGCTCTATTTATTTATTTGAATTTTTCTAGGCATTATTATGTCTCAAGATAGTATATCCATGTATATTAAAGGTTCTTAATGTGTAGAAATCTTGTTAAAACTACATTATTCTCAATCTTGGTCTCACATGACATAATATTTCGGTACCAAATGTACAACATGAATCATACCATTGCACTCTTAACAATGGTACACTAGCAAGGTCAGGTTCATTGAGGAACTTGTAAGGGGATGCCCCTCTTTAAGAATTGTCTGTTTTTTTATAACAAGTAATTTAACTTGGTTAATTATTCTTCTTTTGACCTTCTGTAAAAAGTAATTAATGCTTGATCAATTATTTGTAGATTAAAGTGAAAGAATTATTGAAGATTTATGCCCCTGATGAAGAGAATATGAATCTCGAAACGCGTTGGGCCAACCTGAAAATAATAAAAAAGGAGAAGACATCTTTTCCACTAAAAACGAACAGAATCATTGTATGTCATTCTTTGGATGTATTGAACTACATATCACTGTCATTCTAAAAATTGTATACACTGTATGTGTGTAGAATACACAAAAAGTCTTCTTGAAACCAGTCAGACCTGTTTTTACATCTCCTTGGGCTTATTGCCTCATTGACAGTGTGCAGGGGACGCAGCTTTCCAAGTTTTGGATTTCTTCTGTTCTCTTTACCATGGGGCTGCCAGAATGCTCAACCGCCGGACTCCCCACTTGTTACCCCCATGACTGCCGACTAATGACCACACTGTCAATTTCTTTTGTAATCACTAAGGACGTACTGTCAATCACTAAGGACGTACTGTTAATCACTAAGGACGTACTGTCAATGTCTATTGTAATGCAACTCAGGCCTGAATGCCTTCACGCTTAGGCACTGCTGTAAATGGTAACATAAATAAATACATTTGTGGCCCACATTGACCCCTTAGACACATCACACTGTTAGGTGGAAGAAAAAATACCTTAGCCTAAATCTTGCTAAAAGCATTCTATGCCAATCATGTCCAACAAGGAATGCCACATAATGGCACCAAAGCAGGTATTTCTTTACAACAGGTTTCCTGGTACTCCAAGTACTTGGCAAAAGAAATTACTCCGAACATTCTGGATACATTGAAGAGACACATAGCCCCTAATTCGTGTTCTATATGTGGCTATAGCTACTGTTTTGATATAATTCAGGATTTGGTCTACTGGTGTAAATTCAATGACTGACAGAGAAAAAATGCTTCCATTTGCCTGGTCCGACTTGGTAGCTAAATTAGTAAGAGTTTCCCATTTCGCCTTATAGTTGAAATGTATGCCTAAATATACCTAAATAATCATAAACTTTGCATGAATGTATTATGCAGCCAGCCGATCTCATTGGCCTAGAAGGCTAGCTCTTTTTAAGGCTGAAATGCATTGCCATTTATTTATCAGTGTTAACGTGGAGCCTGCTCATTGCATAAAGGTGGTGAATGCACAAAGTGTGAGCTATCCTTTCAGTCCGGAATCATCACTGTATATCAATATCGAGGCCGCTATGGCTCCAAATGTATATCACTATCGCAGTACGTATGGCTCCAAAACAAGGAAGCAGCCTAGGTTACCGCCAGTACCATACGCACCAAGGAGTATGTATATTGTATTGTAGCGGTCATTTATATAGCATCTTTTACCATTATTATAGTCTCATTGCTCTGTTGGTGGAAACTCCCTCAAAGGACCAAAGTCCAGATTTTTGGAGGTCACGGAGTTGGATTAGAATGCGTGTGTGCATTTGGCAAATAAGGTGTAAAGGTATACCAGAGGACCGGGGTTTGTGCTACGCAACCACTGTACAACAGAGTACCCAGGGCCCAACAAACCCCCCCCCCCAACCCGGTAAAAGACAGAGGTCTCAGCCAAAGGCAAGTTAGAACCGTCCTTTATCTTCCATAACAGACAAGGGTCATACAGGAAACAAGAAATCTCCAGCAATCACAACTCCTGAGCCCGTGTCAGGAGTTTTTGTTAGCATGTGTTGTCACAAGTTGCGGCTCTTCCCTAAAAACCTAAGAGTTTACACTATTGGGTGGCTGGGGTGGTAGTGCCTATAGACGGCACCTATAGAGGCACCTATTGCATGTCAGGTGGCTCAGCCTGAGCCTTCCCCAAAAACTATCGATTACATTGTTGCAGGGTCGCAGGATTAGCATTGGCCGATGCCCTTTGCCATCCACCCCTGGATTTGTGTTCCCTGATTGGCTGGAGCGGGTCTCCTGAGACCTGGGACCCAGCTCTGTTCTCAGCGCTCTATGTACCTTAACATGGTGATGAGAAAGACTGTGTGTCCCCATTGTTGTCACTGGTATAACCACCTCGCCTTAGAGAGTGCCTGCAGGTTGCAACATAGTAAAACAACACATGTATCAGTTCTTGTCTGCTTCGCTGGCAACTTCTCCTCTTCCCACCGCAGGTAAATGGCTTGTTCAACTCGGCCAGATGACGTTGGTAAAGACCACGAAATTGAGCTTTCATGTCTTCAATTAGTGAGGGTTTAGTCTGTTATTTTGCAGGTGGCTCCCTGTCCCTGGAGCCAGGAATGTTCTGCTCTTCTCTGACCTTGGCTGCGAGCACCATCCCTGGACAGTGTGCCACAAAATCTGTTTTCCTTCGTCCCTCAGTATGAGACCTGTGGCTTCATGTAATTCTACTATAGTTATGCTATGATTTCTATATGTCTATATTGGAATAATTTCCTTATGGTTTAGTGGTACTTGGTTCTTCCAGGTTCCTTATACGACCCTGTAGTTCCATATGGTTAGTTGCCATAAGCAGCTGCAAGCTTGCTCTGCATCTCTTGCTTGCTTGCATTTCTGCGTTTCTGCATTTCTGCATTTTGCTAATGAAAAGGAAAGGCTTCTGACAGTATGTATATGTATCTGTCCTCTATCTACAGAACAGTGTAAGCATGTGCTTCGTGTGTGCACTTGTGTGTTCGTGTAACTCTTCGTGCAGGGATGCAAGTTTTCTTTGTGGCTAACGGTACTATGTCGTGGTGTCTCTTATGATGTCGGCACAGCTGGATATTATCATTAGTCAACCAGGTCCAGTGTTGAGGCACCTGTATCCATGATCAGTGTTGAGGCACTTGTATGCATGATCAGTGTTGAGGCACCTGTATCCATGAAGACGTCAGCTGTATACGGTTTGAATGCTTATCTGAGAGAATAGTTGTTTGCATATGTAGATGTCACTGGCCATCCTGTGGGCTGGCCAAACAGTGACTGGCATCTTGCATTTCTGGCTCTTCGGGCTGCCATGCTTATAGGGTCAAGAGGGGCATTCCAGGTACACTTTCTTCAAAGGCTGTGCAGGGCTGGCCATGCTCTGGTAGAGAGCAAACCATGAGGTCAGCCTTGCGGATGGGTGCACAGAGGAGTTGGGAGATGGCGTGAGTGCTAGAGACTTGCTCTGTGTTCAGCGTGCCCGAATATGTCATAGGTCTTCATTGCATACTGATGTCAGAGGTGTTGAGGCATAGACTGGTGTAAGGATATGTTAAGGAGAAGTGGAACCAGCACGCATCCTGTGTGCACGTCCTTCTCTATCATCAAGGAGTCGGTCAGCTAATCATCCTTGCCATGTCTTCATTTGGCACAGGCTTCCTTGTGTGGTGACCCCAGTATAGCCTTTGGGATTCCAATGTTCTCTATGCTTTATCACGGTGGGTGTTAGTGGGCAAAGTCAAAGGCGAAGGCTAAACGAACTGACCATTTCCCACCACCCCCCACCACATACAAGGAAATAATTAAGTGCAAATTGAAGCATTGCAGTTCCGTGCCTAGCTCCACTTTGCACAAATAATAAGAACTCTGCAGTAGCCAGACGTTGGGAAGAAAAGAAACACAACATCAACCAAATCAGGATTCAAGTCCTGGAAGTAATCATACCGAGAGACAGACATGAGGATGTGTCCAGGAAACTTAATCAAAAAGAATCCTATTGGATAGATAGATTGGACTCATTGAAACCTGGTGGAATTAATGAAGAAATTAACTATACATGCTTTTTGTAAAAATATCGGTTGCTTATTGATCTAAGGATGACACTATGTGAACTTTGAACAATGATATTAATTGTCTAGTCACTCATATATTGGTATGGTACAAGCTGAGAATGATGGAATAATGATGCAGTGGTCACAGTGAGGGTCATTCCCGTTCAGTATGACGTATTGAGCGGGACCCAAGACAGGAATCTTCCTGTCGTGGACTCCCACATTAGTGGTCACTGTAAGGACTGTGGTTTGTGCATGTACATATTTATGCTAATATTAATCACATCTTTGAAGTATTAGCTTTGGGTACAGTTAATATTGAGATTGAACTCATAATGGGGAACTGTTATGATATTCATGAGATATTCATGTGGTTCTTGTAGCAATATTGTCCTTACAAATTTAGTAATCTAATTATAATGGAACTACTGTAAGTATTTAAAGAATGGAACTCACAACTATTTCAGGTCAGTCGCAACATGCAGTACATAATACAAGCACGTTGAGCTTATAATATGAACATTTATGTACGTATTGATACTGTCACTTTAAAAGACTGGAATCAGGAGAGCCGACGTGAGCACGGCACAAGAAAGTAAACACCTGCGATTCCTTTACGCACGCGCAGGTTGCGTAGCAACATACCTAAACACTAGAAACCGGCGTTTTACGAGAACACGGGTCTTCGTAATTGCAAAATGCAGTATATAACATAAGCATGTTGAGTTTACAATAAGAACATTTATGTGCACATTGTTATTGTCACTTTAAGAGACTGGGATCAGGAGAGCCGGCGCGAGTGAGGCACAAGTAAGTAAACACCGGCGATGCTTTCACGCACGCGCGGGTTGCATAGCAACACAATAGAAACATAGAAAACCGGTGTCTGACGAGGACGCAGGTTTTCGCGAAAGTGAACAAAGGGATAGCTGACGGCGGTCAGAGGTAAGTAATGGAGGTCAGATGCTATATATTAACACACTTAAACCTAGACATAGGGGTATACTAAATGATACGATAACTCTTTTCAGATCTATTATATACGGAGAAGGACGAGGCATCACCGAGTATCAAAAGGGAGGTTGTTACAGCAATCTACGAGGTACATGATATACCCAGAAAGCTATTATGTTAAACAATTAGACACCTGGTTCTAATACTCATATGCTATTATGTATTATTTTTTTTGCTCACTAATGATGATGCACAACTGGCGAACCACAACAACAAGGGTATGTGACTATAATTTTGTATATTTTTAATATGATTTAACTTATTTAATAATTGTGACAAATCTGACCTTAACATTTGGATAAAACGTTTCATGATGTTGATGTTTCTTTCTGTAAATAATTGTGGAATTTATTTGTGAACTATGTAATATTGAATTGAATTGAATGTTGATGACTTAATGCCATATATACATATGACGACTGGGTATGATATATATCAATTTCATTTGGGCAAATGTGAATTAATATTCAAAATATATGGACATAATATTTATATTATGCTTCCCGTTATATACAATGTGTTCTATATATAACATATTTGATGTTTAACTGTAAAGAAAGCGCTAAGAGCCCTGATGACGGACTGAAGTCCGAAATGCATTGGTATACAAAGTTGTAGGCGCTGATTGATTGCATGATGCCCAAGCCTCAGCAATAAAACAGAAGAGAACGACAATCTTCAAGATTTTATAAATTGACTACAGAGTGGTTTTTGAAAGTTAAGGAACAATTTCGGAAATGAACTTGAGCAGCTCCTAGTGGAGACCATGGGGCAGCACACCTAGGATCAGATTAGGTTCTGAATCCTTCTTATTCATAGCTCCACTTCAAAGCCATAATTCAAGGTCGCAAAAAATAATGAGTATTCGTAAGACCGTGTAACATGGTGAGGTGGATTATCTTGCCAAAGAGTTCCAAGGCCCCATCCAGGATCGATATCGATCTATATGATGGAGGTTTCCCTTGTGTCCTCTTTTTAGTTTTTTTTCGAATAGCGGCACTAAAGAAACTGCATTGGAGTACAGCTATGAGGGAGATGCCATGTGAGGAGGGACACACAGCTTCTGAGTATTGTTTGGTTATTTACCCAACCACTCACTGCCCAAGGCCATGCTAATTCCTATGGCCAGACCCACCCACTACCTGACCCTTCCCACCCAAAGCACAACCTCCTGTGATCGATTTGAGCTCGCTCCATCAAGCAGTAACATCAACATTTGGCCTGACAGGGTTATTTTCGCTGAAGGTAAATGGCTTAATTGCAGTCTCAAATGTGCTGTCTTTGCCAAGTTTGCCTTCAGCCACGTAATGTATATGTTTCTTGCACTTAAGTCCTTCTAATAAACAAGTAGTGGCAGAGCCAACGGTTTTGGTTTGTGTATAGCCATTGGCAAAGCTCTGCTCTCATATGCCCAGATAGACACTCAGTTTTCCAGCTGTTGCCATTTTATGGCCAGGTAGTGCCTATATGACTTTCCCATGCCCATACCAAGGCCATTGGTGCAATAACACCCAATCGCCAACACCTGGAATGAGGCCTATTTTAATAACACTGCAAAACCACAACGCCAATATCAATGTCTGTATGGGATGCAGTGTTATGAAAAAGTCGGCTAAAAATGTGTCTAGAAGCCAGACTTTTAAAGGCCTTCTACTACTTTAACCGGGGTCAAGTCCGAAAAAGAAAAGTGGAGGGACTCATTAGCATACCAACTGAATGTGGTGTGACCAGTAATTAGCATATCAAGGTGCCCTGTGAAAAAAGGGGGGGCTTCTGAAAAAAGTGGGGGACTCCATCCACCTGTGTGTACTTGACTTGAGCCGCAGGGCCCCTCTGGTGGTCCTTCCCACCGTACATCTTCTGTACATCTGACACTCAAACACCAACATGATTCATAGCCATCAGCAGTTTGAGGCCTGCAAAACATCCAGGATTTGTTGTAATAATTTGGTTACTGCTGGTTTAGTAACCAGGAACGCAACACATCAAAACATCTCAATCAATTTCTGTCTTTACGAAACATGTGAAGACTCTGTTCTTCAATGTACCTGAATAGATTTGACTAATTTTCTACTCATCTCTCCCATCTTTCTCTTGAAGCAGTCTGAGGCCTATGGGCATGCAGCGCATTATAAGAATTTAAATAAATAAATAAATCCCTGTTCAGCAGGGTTAATGAAGGGTACTTACTCATAGACGCAATGTGCAGCTGTTACAACCCACTGGGAGGTTATGAGAGATCCGCCGCACAATTGGTGGCCCTTGAAGTTCAGGCTGACCTGCCAGGGCCACTGCCCCGCTGCAGAGGCGTTCCCGCCAACGATGCGCGACGTGAACTGGGGGCGCGTGCCGCACGCTGCAGGGTGAAGAGAGCAAAACGCATCAATTATTTGACATGTACATGAGTTCAGAATCACCACCCTTAGCCGTTTATGCTACAGGGGCCAGACGCCATTTACAGTCCACTGAAATACGTTTGTCAACCGTCATCCAGACTCACAATCTGATTACTTTCTTAAGTGCCAAGTACGAGTATGCTCGTCCTTTTTACATAGACTTGCATAATAGCCGGGCACTTAAGATCAAAAGTAGCTGATTACTTTGTTATTGTTCCACATTTATATTGCAAAGTTAAAAATTACTTTCACTTTCCATCACACGTGTTTAATCAAAATCTATGAGGATTCCTCTTGTATTGTGTACCTGCAATAGAACAATCCAAAATGTGTACACCAATTGCTTTTGTGCTCTGATAAATTGCAATTCAATTATTTTCACACGTGGCTACAACAACCTGCTCTCAACCACTGGTGGATCCCAGACAGACAACCTGTGTCCAGAGTGTCTGGTCCCTTCAAAGCCAAGGCTCCAGTGAGTAAAACAGCGGCGAGCCCTTCATTAAGCTCAATGTCTTTCCAGGGGACTAATACTAACATAGTGCCTAATCAGGTGCCTAGGCGCTACTAAAGAACGCATGAACATGCACAAAGAGCGTAGCTGAACCCTTAGACGCACAGAAAGGCAAGGTTGGACAAGGGTCTAAAATAGGGGCACCCCAAAACATTGAGCATTCATGTGCATCCCAATGTGGGACCTTTCAATGGAAACCGTTTGAGTGGTACTTTCACTGCATTTTGAGGGGAACACGTGCATTTTATAGTGTTCCGGTAACACAGGTCAAAACTATGCTATAAGGGGATCCAACTGGCAAACATTGGCCCATAAAAGTGGCCTGAGGCGGCCTGTGGGGGTTTCCATTAGACTATTGCCCTATTGCCCGATAGGTTAATCCAGGACCGAGGAAGAGAGAACACTTCAAGTAATGGGAGCAGCCAGGAGTCCACGGATATTCTCTCTACTGACCTTTCACCCACACGCTGTCTGATTGGCCACTTTAAGACTCGTGTTATGGCCTAAAAGCAGAATAGCTGCTAGGGGCAGTGCTACTGAAGTTTAGGCCTACCCAGGATTGTCTAACCAGTGGGGCCTGAAGCTAAGGTAGTTCGGCCCAACGCAGTGACATTAACATCTGCGAATGCCCACACAGTGCTACTGAGTGGGCATTGACAGATTTTGGGTGGGCCTTGCCCGCTCAGGCCCTACCCTCTCTACGCCCCGGCATTTTAAAAGCCATTTCCAAGTGCCCTGTGTCAATGGTCAATACCGGACATTGAACAGGGCAAGTCCATAATTTGGGGGGAAATGGCTATTGAGGTCAATAAACGCTTGACAATCAACATAGCGAGTTATTCTCGTGCCAAAACGATGTTGCTAATATACATTTTTTTTTCATTATGCAGCAGTTTGCCAAGGGGGGAGCACCTGATCCCTTTTTATTTTATAAATGCTGCTGTTTTCCTAATGTTTATCATAACTGAGGGGAGGAGTGGCGTGTCCAGACTCTTTTGACTGGGGTGGCTGAAGTGGGGCACTGACTTATGCAGGGGTGGCATTAAGTACGAGCGCACACACACATAATGATCAAAGTTTAGGACCATGGGGTGGCACCTGGGGTGGCCAATCAGATTCCAGGGTTTAGCACGCCTCTGGGGGAGGGGCTTCGAGGTGGCAGGAAGGAGCCTGTAGAATGACTTCATAGAAAACCCACAGGAAGAAACAAAGAGCCAGTTTCCGTATCCACCGAGCTTTACTTTTGCAGAAAATGTAGAAATGCTTATCATTTCAACTGTCACACGACGGACACCGATTCAAGCGTATTAGTAGGGGCAACTTTCTCCACAGCCATCCCCAGTCCTGGTGTTAATAGCCTCTTGGCCTGATTTGCAAAAGTGATTTACAATGGCGCAGTCGCAGTTGGAAACGCTTTGTACATGAGGCCCACTGAGTTAGATGGACCATTATAAGATCTGGCTCAACTCCTTGTCGCATGGGATCACAAATATGCTGAAAGATTAGCACCGGTGGAAAGGTCCTGCAAAATGCACAGGTTGCCTGTATGTTTTTAGAATCACGAAAGTAAAACAATATGTATCGGGTCCAAAAGTCGTCTTCAAAATGGGAATGCATGTAGTGACACTTTCAAATGAACAACATCCATATTTTTCAAACTTAACAGCCAACTTTTCCACAGGAAATTCACATACTCAACACTAGATGGCAGTGCAGATAAACAAATGAATAGTTCAAAATTCAAAATAGAATAAATTGTGTAAATAAAAAACACTTTCCAACAATGATAGTATGTAATAATGAATATTAATAGTAATATTTTTAAAATGCAGTCATTTAAAAAAAAAAGAATATTTTTATAACGCTAATAGCACAATGAGTTTATTAGTAGTAATAATGTTAATAATAATAATAGTGGTAAGTTTAATTTTGTAATTAAGAGCAACTCACTAGCAAACAACCAGGAATAAGGGAGAGGATGGAGGGTGGGATGTTTGGAAAGGGAGCACTATTAACAGGACTTATCAGGTAGTCAAATAAGGGTATAGAAAAGGGTGAAAGACCCCTCATGGTGACATAGGGTCAGGTCGAATTCCAAAAACATCCTAACATCATTACCCGCAACAATAGACTAGGTTGCAGACTTCTCACCCTACCTAGTAAAATACCTACTACTCCCACAATCAAAAACACCAATGAAAAGACCAATGTAAACACCGGGTCACTCAAAGGAGCCCTACTCAATGTCAGATCCCTTGTTGCTCACCCCACTGAAATCGCTGACATCACCCGTTCAGAAGATCTGGACTTCCTTGCCACACAGAAACCTGGCTTCACGCTGCAGCAGGTCCCCATCTAACCCTTACGGTTCCCGACAACTACTCTATCCTCAGGGCCGACAGACCTAATGCTCGCGGAGGAGGTGTAGCGCTCATATTTAAATCCTCGCTTGACATTAGATCTGTTACCTCCCCTCTACTAACCTCTTTTGAACACCTTTCCGTTAAAATACAAACCACCCCTAATAATACTATCACCTTGGAACTAATATACAGACCCCCTGGACCCACAGGTACCTTTGAGGAAGATATAACTTCCCTCATAGCAGAGAAATCCAAACCTCTCTCACAAAATATTATTCTAGGTGACTTCAACCTGGGATATAATGACCCTCACGACACCCCTGCAGCCTCCCTTGCCAACGCCCTCTGCGAACACAACTACACTCAACTGAACACCTTACCTACACATCAGAAAGGCAAAACCCTAGACTGGCTTGTTGCACATAATTGCAACATCATCTGCAAAGACCCCCAACCACTGATATGGACCGACCACGACCTACTATTATTTGACATCAGCACCAACAACCCACACTACATACACTCCCCCCCCACACCAGCATGTCTGACTAGAAATAAGTGCAACATTACCGTAGAAGCCCTCATTCCATTGGTTCTACCTACCCTCAACTCGATCCCTGACACATCGGACCCAAACCTACTAGTAGACACCTACAACAACGCTCTGTCTAAAGCTATTGACACCATTGCCCCCCTTAAACTACGTAAAGGTAAACCTAGAGCCTATCTTAATTCGTGGTACACGCCAGAATTTAAAATACTAAGAAACAAGAAAACCAAAATGGAAACCCTTTGGAAAACAAATCCCTCAGAGGAACATAAAATTAATCTTATGAATGCATCCTCCCTATATAAAAAAGAAATAATTCGTACAAAAAAGGAAGCCTACAATGTAAGAATAAGTAATGCTAGCTCCAGCGCTAAAGAACTATTCACTATCTTGAAGGAGTTAGAAAACCCCAATCCACCGACAGACATGTCCGTGAAGGACCATCTATGGTGCACAAATATCCAAAATGCCCTTGCAAACAAAATCACCAGCCTGCATATGAAAATTGAAAACAAAAGATTACAACTTTCCAACACCCCCACCCCCAACTTACCCACCACCGCCAATACTAACCTTGGCTTCACCTTCAAAAAGGTAACCGCACTTGAAGTGCAAAAAATTATAACTTCTCTCAAACCGTCAAATTGCAAAGGGGATAGTTGCCCTGCACGGATTATAAAAGATGCAGCTAGAGACCTCTCCCCATTCATTTCCAAACTTATAAATGCATCATTCACCACTAACTCAGTACCCAACAATTTGAAACAGTCATGGTTCCTCCCTCTCCTGAAAAAACAGACCCTGGACCCAGCCATTCCTACTAATTATAGGCCCATTACCACCGTTCCCGGCCTGTTAAAAATCCTTGACAGAGTTGCTTACCTGCAAATTCAGAATTACTTAGAGTCCAACCAACTCCTCGGTCTGCGTCAATCTGGCTTTCGACCTCAACATGGAACAGAATCTGCCCTTGTTGACCTCAAAAGTCAGATTGACGACATTACAGACAAGGGTAAGGCCGCCATCCTACTCCTCCTAGACCTCTCAGCAGCTTTTGACCTGGTTGACCATAAAATACTCTGTAACCACCTCTCTTCTGCCGCCCATTTCTCCCCCTCTGCTGTCACGTGGATACAGTCCTTCTTGGCCAACAGAACAATGAGGGTCTTCTCCCCTGTGGCAGCAGCAGATCCCATCCCCATCACTTGTGGTGTCTCACAAGGTTCATGTGTTTCCCCTACCCTATATAATATCTCTACAAAGCCGCTCTTTGATAAACTGGATCGTCTGGGTGTCACCTACACAAACTACACGGATGACACGCAGATACTCATTACGATCTCAGGCAATCACAACACTGATGTTAACATGATCAATGAAATCTTCTCTATCATTCAGGCATGGATGGCCACACATGGCCTATGCCTGAATGACGAGAAGACTGAATTGCTCATTGTTGCCTCACCGAATAACTTACAAAAACTGAGCCCCAACTATTCCAAAATCATCATTGATGGCAACACCATCCCTGTCGCCAAAAATGTGAAAACACTTGGCTTTTATCTCGATGCCAATATCAACCTCACTAAACAAGTCAATTCGACTGCCTCAGCTACTGCCTATACAGGAAAATTAATTAGAGCCGGCAGACCATTTCTATCTACTGACAGCTGCATTACGTTAGCTAGAGCTCTAATACAATCTAAGTATACAATCTAAATTAGACTACTGTAATAGCCTTTACCTAGGGGCCAACCAAGCTATTATCAGCAAACTCCAAGTCCTTCAAAACAATGCGCTACGAGCAGCATTAAACATCCCACGGCGAGAGCATATCTCTGCTACCAGAATAACATGCAAATGGCTATCCATTCAACAAAAAATCGATCTAAAAACTCTCTGCCTCACTTATAAAGCCATCCACCACCTAGCCCCCCCTTACCTAACTAACAAATGTACTATGAAGCCCTCCATCAGAACTACCAGATCATCCAACACTTTATGTCTCGTGGTGCCCAGATTCACCTCCAAAAGAGCCGGGGGCTCGAGCTTCACTGTCCTCGCCTCCCAACCTTGGAACTCCTTGCCATTGAACATTAAGTCGGCCAAATCCTGCCAGTCTTTCAGGAAACTTGCCATTGGTTGGCTATTGACCAAAAGTCTACCTCCAAGCCAGACCTAGTTATATTCTGCATATTTTGTACTTGCAATTATGTCACTTCTGGATGTTCTGTACTGTCATTGCCTGTACCTGCTGTATATAACCCATGTTAAAGTATTTCTGCTAACTTTCATGTACTGTGCCTTGTAACTTGTACTAGCGCCCTTTTACTCCCGGGTCCGGAGCGCTATATAAATAAATAAACAAACAAACAAGATTCAATGTAAATAGCACTCTGGACAGTAGGCACAAAGTTGACTTTCAGACAAGCAAGCCCTGGCATGCTCACGTTGCATCTCTTCAATTGAGGATTCGAATTTTGGACGTGGAGTCAAAAAATACCCCCTATACTTCATTATCTGTGCCTCTTGCTGGAAAATTAATTTGAGGCCGAGCCATTTTTCACTGCAGAGGAGGTAAGATTTCCAAAATGATGAGGGCATGGTAACCACGTGAGTGCACATGCTGCTACCGCGATACACATTTCCCTTTAGGCAGCTCACATTCATGATATGACCTTGATTGTGTGTCTGGCAACTTCCTTTAGTCCTCATCACGAGTTCAGCCTTGTGGTAAAAAGGTGGTGGTAATTCCATTACCGCCACTTTTCTTTGGCAGTAATGGAATTGCCTCTGTTTTCACTGCACCGCCGAGTTCTGAGTTTGACCTTAACATGAAGGATTTACCCCCAAAATCATGCTGAAGGTAAACCCTCAGGTAAAAAAAAGTGCAGCCTTACCGCTCGTGGTAATTCCAGCAAAATCCCCATGGATTCCTCTGTACACCCATAACACCAAGTGGCGGTAACAGTAAACGAGTTTGGTGGTAATTTAGCGGATCTACTGCCTAATTACCACCAAACCCGTGAAGAGGCCCTTTATGGCCTGTCTGAGGGTTTTAGCCATACCATTGTCTGCAATTATCAGAAGGAAAGGTTCATGGCCATCTGGCAAATCTTTGGTTCTCATTCGTCTTAGTGGGGGAAAGCTGATCCCGTGCCTCCATCCTACACACCATGCCTGTACCGCTATCATCTTGAGGGTCTTATGTTTAATTGGGACAAGTGTCCACCAGCATGTGATTGTATCCCTCTGTAATTCCAGTTTCTGTTTTCCAGTCTAGCGCCTTCATGCCTTTGGTGATTAGCTGTGCTATACAAGTGCAATGAGGAAGATGTCATGAGGGGTATGCATAATCCCTAGTTCCATATTAGACCTGCCATTAACAAGCCTGCCGAGATGCATGTGATTTTACTCCATTATGCTCTGTCGCCCGCCTTGCAGTCCAAGGAAGAGTAGTGGAAGCTGAGCACGTGTGGCTTGAATGGGCGAGTGTGGATCACACCTAAGCAGGCAAGCATTAGTCAAGTGTAGAAATCTCAGGGTTTTTTACTCCAGCATTGGCCATGGATGCAGTGTGACTGTTGCGACTGCTCAGACTAATTAACGCCCCTCCCCCCCTGGTTCGTAGTTCATAGTTCACAGCTCTTAGTTCCTGATGTGTCCTTCTTCTGACTTTCCTGAATATTGAACTTGTTGGGCCTGCAGTGTTTTCTTGGACATGCCCTGTGGCGCTTCTTACTCCAGAGCCAGCATTAATCCAGTGTGAATCTGCTCCTGAATAGTGCAGCTTTTCTGTGCATTCTAATTCTCTGCACTGTTCTGTGACAAGGTCTTGTTTACTGAGCTTGCTCAACTGGGTGAGTTACCTGTTCCTAGTTCCACTTCCCAACCCCTTCATTTTCTGGGTGTGACAGGGAGGTTGTGAGGTCGTTTTTTTGCGTGTTCCCCTCCTCCTGTTCTTTGATGGAATTACCACCGGCATTTTTACTGTGCCACAATACTTGGACTTTGGTGGTAATCCAGAGAAGTTAACTCCAGCACTTGGCTGGAAGTCATTCCTCGACATGAATGCAAGGAATTGGAGAAATTATAACCACAGTCTTTCCACTTGCAGTAATTACTCCACAATCACCATGGAGTACCACAGAGTCTGAAAGTAGGTCTCCATGCTGCCATTCTGCATCTTCTAATCAAGAGGACTTTGACCAATCTCAAGCTGCGGTAGTGCTAAATTCTTAGTTTAATGGACATTGGTGTTGGGAGTATAGCTCAGGGGCAACGTGCTTGCCTTGGAAGTAACACGACATGGAGCAACACAGGTTCAATCCCTGGGTCCAGGCTTAGAAACCTCTGGGTATTAAGAGTGTTATAAATAACCTATCATATCATTCCTGTAGGATTACCCTCTAAATCCAAATGAGGCCCATTTTTAACATCGACATTAAACGAGGAAGAGAAACTGTGTTTTGTCAAAGAGTCTGATCTAAATACAGCTCTATTAGGATGTGTTATGGGGTGACTGGGTCCTGAAACATTTTGCCCTCCATCTGAACCACGCCATGTATTCCTCAAGAGAATGGACTGTTTACCGCTCACCTCGTTTGGACTCCACTTTTGTTGAATCCTTTCTTGAACTGGCTGCTAATTTGCAGCTCCAGTACCCCAACTTACTAGTGGAAGATTTTCATCTCAAGCCTACTAGTCCATCTAATTATTTAGCTTGGCATTTTATTACTGCTAGGGGCAAGCTTGGCCTTCATCGGCTTGTTACAGAGCCAACAGACCGGTTAGGAAAAACGCTAGATCTTGGTCTTTCTTCAGAAACATTCAAATCCATTTCTCCTGCTTTCCGTGTCATTTCAACAAACCATTTTATCGTCCCCTTTTCCTCAGGGCTTGAGTCCCGCCCCTTTACCCTTTGCACCTGTGGGGTTGTGAAGCGAGACTGGCGCTTAATTGCCACTACAGATATTTCGACTCATGTCAATGAATGTTGTGCCGCTTCTCAAGTTTCTGATTTGTCAACACTTGTACCGGCTTTTTACCACCATGGCTGACTCATTGGTCCCATTGAAAATCTTTTAGCTCCGTGGCCGTCCTTCGGAACCCTGGTTTAATGAGGACCGCGAGTCACTTCGGCTCAAACGTGGACAGGCTAAATTGAAATGGCTGTTAACCTACTGCTTGGCTGATAAAATACTATTGCACCAAGCCACTACTTTTTACCATAAAGCTATTTGTAGGGAAAATCATGTTGAGACGGCTCTTAATCAACCTAAGGAGCTTTTTGGTCTTGGATGCTCAGTTTCATCTAATTTGGCTTCCCATGAAGCAGTTTCCATCACAGATGCTTTGTGATCACCGCCCAGTTACTTTACACACAAGATTATCCATTTCTGTGAAAGAAATCTCTCTTTCTGGCCTGAAGACTGGAGGATTTGCTACTGATGTCATGGCCCCTAACTTGCGCCACTCCTGGTCTTGTTTTCCTTCTTTCACCGCAGCTGACATAGTTGCTGACACTTACAAGATGAAGTCTGCTTCCCCTTGTGACCCGATCTCTCTGGCAATACTGAAGAATGTTAGGCCTTCTATAGCACCGAGGATTGTGAGGGCGGTGAATCACTGTTGTTTAGCTGGCTCTATTTCCTCGGCTTTGAAGCTTGCCTTGGTGATCCTTCTATTAAAGAACCCTCACTGGACCCTACTGTTCTGCCGAACTTTCACCCTATATCTCTTTTACCTTTCTTAATAAAGCTCCTCAAATCCTTGATAACTCACTTGGTCAGTGTGTTTCTCGAGGCATCTCATTTCTTGGATTTCTTCGAATCAGGGTTTCACCCTGGCCGCGATAGTGAAAGCGTGCTCATCTCTGTTGTAGATGGCTTGGGCCGTCTTTCCGATCGCGGTTGTGTAGGCGCGCTGATTTTATTAGACCTATCAGCCACATTTGACACCATCGATCGCTCCATGCTGCACAACCGCTTGGCAGGGATGGGCCTTTCAGGTATGGTTTAGTCCTGGTTGAAATCTTTCCTGACTGATTGTGTTTAATCTCTTTCTCTGTCTTCCTTTTGCCCTGGCCCTGCTCCTTTGACATGTGGGCTCCCTCAGGGCTCGGCCCTATCCCCATTCTGCTCAACGTGTACATCCAACCTCTGGTCAAACGTATCCACTCAAACAGCCTCTTTTGCTATGCGGAGGACACACAGATTATCATCTGGCTTAATCATTCTCAGCATAATACTGAGACCAGCTAAGGAGTCGCTTGTTTTCATTAATAAATAATGTACCTGGCCAGGCATCTCCAGGAAATTTCTAAATTAATTATCTAGGATTTCTTTTGCCACTAATTGAAGAATTATACACGTTTTGATGTATTAACTTGGTTGATATTTGATCACAATACAAGGCTTTGTGTGTTTTATGAAGGAGTTGCTTGGAGGCAGTGGGATGTTGAATGAGCGACAATTGGCTCAAGTTGAATGGAGATAAAATGGAGGTGATGGTAATCGGCCCTCCATCAGCTGCCTCCCTTTGGATGCCAGCTCTTTGGCCTTCTGTGATTGGCCCTTTTCCAACTGTGGTTCCTGTAGTTAAGGATCTAGGTTTTAAGATCTCTGCCTCTCTCTCGACCAAAGCCCAAATTGGAAGTCTGGTCATTTTCAACTTAGGGTGCTTCGGAAAGTCCTTCACTTTCGTCAATTTCATCTACGAGCACCTGTTGTTGCCTCTCTGGTCCTTAGTATTATGGACTATTGTAATTCCTTATACCTGACTCAGCAGGTTGTTTGGTTCATCCTCTTCAAATACTACAGAATCTGGCCGCGCGTGTGGTGACTCAATCCCCTTTTGAAACCCACACTTCCCTTATTCTGTGCTCCCTTCACTGGCTTCCTGTGCCCAAACGGATCCAGTGAAAATTGCGCTGCATAGTTCTCCATGCCTTCTACGGTGTTGGTGCGTGCTGAATATCTTCAGTTAAAATGTTGTCCCTCTGTTCCTCAGTGATCGATTCGATCACAAGATGCTCATCTCATTCAGTTCCTGCGTTTTAAATAGCCTTGGGTAGGGGGTCGTGCTTTCTCAGTGGCTGCAGCCAAGTTCTGGAATTCAATCCCTCGTGCTCTCCATGCATCTCTGTTTGATCCGACCAGGTAGGAGTACCTCTAACCCTCCTGCATGGCTCTTAAACGTATCCCCTGACACGCGAGGGACCTTCCAATAAGGGCCGTAAGAGCTCTGGGGGGGGTCAACCATATCCCTTCTATATGAGCACCAACACTGAGCGGTTGGCTCTCCCGGCCCCCAGAGACTCCCAGCCATCCATCAGGCGTACTAAAGAGGTCACCTTGTCATAGCGACGAGACCTGCACAGAGAACAAGCCATATTAGGGGCTCCCTAACCATAAGAGGGCAAGAGTCTGTCAGGGGCACATGCAGGATTCACGTCCCTGAGGAGACCTGGCATGAGAGCTCATTTAGGGGAAAGTTGGGTTAACCGGAATCAAAAGCACAAAGTCCGGGGCCTCTCGCCAGAGGTGCAGTGTAGGATTTCTAACGTCACGCATTGCTTGCATCGTGTGCAAAATGTCATGTTTGCATGTGGGAAACAACATCAATGTAACCACAATTATGTGCGTGCAGGATAACTCTCTTCATATTATGTCTGTGGGGAATGAATGTAGGATAATACCACTATAACAGTTATTAGGGCAAGACTATTACCAATTATTATACCTATGTTCATTCTACATTTATTTGGAATGAAATTGGTCTCTCCACACATGATGATAATGTTAAAGATGTCCGTCCAATAAATAACCTTGGTTGGCGTAGCGTCAAGGCTTCATGAATACAGGTTGTGATGGAACTGTTGGTGTAACTGCTCCCAAGGAGCCAGTTCTGCAGGTGCACCAGGAAACACAATGGGCCTCATTACGAGTGCGGCGGTAAGGGGTTAACGGCACCGGTAAGGATGCCGGTGCCGTTAGCCCCTTACCGCCTCATTCCGAGGGCCCTTAGCGGGTCCCACTAAGGCCAGCTGGTTTTACCAGCCGCCCTTAGCTGGAGCCGCTAAGGGACCAGGGAGCTAATATGGGCCCACTATTTGCGGGCCCGTTATTAGCTCCTTCCCCTTTCCCATCGAGCCCTATGGGGGCTCGAATGGGAATGGAGAATGGTTTTCAGAATGGGGACTTACCGGGTCCTCCAAGGTTGGAATGACCCGGTAAGTCCCCATTCTGAGAACCCGGACAGGAGTTTGGAGGCAGCCATGGTGCTAATAGCGCCATGGCTGCCTCCAAACTCGTAATGACCCCCAATAACTTACATAGAATATAAGACATACGGTAACTCCCTGTATACCCGAATAATAACATAGTTAGTGTGAATGGGGATCTAGGATTAATGAAATTAGAAAGCAACATAAAGCAAGTGCAAGACACTGCTTTCTGAAAAGGAGTTAACGGACTATAATTGTGGGTTAAAATCCATACAAAAGTGGGCATACATGAAAAAATGGGAGAATACGCGTGGCAGGGAAATCCCCACAATGCACTGGGAGAACCTGCAGCGAAACATCCCCAAATTGACAAGATCTATAAAGCTCAGGGAAACCTGGTATAAGATGATGATGCAGTGGCATTACACGCCTGTGGCGCTGCATAATATATACCCATGGGTATCATAGGAATGCTGGAGGGGATGCCAGGGGAAGGGGGACAGGACCCATGTATGGTGGGGATGCCCAGCAATAGCCCCCTTCTGGGAGGAAGGGGGCTCATGGATGCAGGCGATGATTGCCTATGATGTGCCCCTGGGAGCGCGGGAGTGGATGTGCAGGCTGTTTGACCTCGGAATTCAGCTGCCCACCAAAGCCCAGAGGAAGGCCTTCATGATGATGCTAGTGGCAGCCTGGTTGGTACTGGGGAAAAGGTGGAAACAGAGGCAGCTGCCAGCAGCGGTGGAATGGCTCCAAAGGCTTTGGAAAATGATGCTATGAAGTGGGTCACGTATTGACTTCAAGAGGAAGCGGAGAGATTTCAAGGGGAGGGATGAGCATGGTCTTGGACTATCTACGAAGTGACTTTATGAAGCAGTGTTGCCCACACAATCTGCATATAATCAATATGGTGTAAAGGAGGAGGAACGGGAGGTATGAGGAAAGTGGATCAGTACGATGTATCGACAGCTGCCGTCACTAGGGGGGAGCGAATGAGAGGGGAGGAGGAACGGGAATTATGAGGAAAGTGGATCAGTACGATGTATGGACAGCTGCCGTCACTAGGGGGGAGCGAATGAGAGGGGAGGAGGAACGGGAATTATGAGGAAAGTGGATCAGTACGATGTATGGACAGCTGCCGTCACTAGGGGGGAGCGAATGAGAGGGGAGGAAGAACGGGAATTATGAGGAAAGTGGATCAGTACGATGTATCGACAGCTGCCGTCACTAGGGGGGAGCGAATGAGAGGGGAGGAGGAACGGGAATTATGAGGAAAGTGGATCAGTACGATGTATCGACAGCTGCCGTCACTAGGGGGGAGCGAATGAGGGGGGAGGAAGAACGGGAGGTGAGGAAGGTAGATCAGCACGATGTATCGACACGTGCTGTCACTAGGGGGAGCAAATGAGAGGGGAAGAGGAACGGGAGGTATGAGGAAAGTAGATGAGTACGATGTATCGACAGCTGCTGTCACTAAGGGGGAGCGAATGGGGGGAGGAGGAATGGGAGGTATGAGGAAAGTGCATCAGTCAATGGGCCTCATTACACGGTGGCAGTAAGGATTTACCGGTACCAGTATTTTACCGGTACCGGTAAATCCTTACCGCCTTACTACGAGGTCCCTTTGCGGGTTGGAGAATTTAACACCTGCTTTTTGCAGGCGTTAAAAACCAACCCGCAAAGGGACCCAGGGAGCTAATTACGGTAGCGCAATTTGCAGTACCGTAATTAGCGCCTTCCCCATTCCCATTATGCCCTATGGGGCAAAAATGGGAATGGGGAAGGGCAATGGTGGAAGGGGGAATTACCGCCCCGCCAACCTTGGAATGGGGCAGTAATTCCCCTTTCCGCCAAGGCGGTGCCGGTATTTTACCGGCATGAACCATGGCGCTAATAGCGCCATGGTCCACCGCCATCCGTGTAATGAGGCCCAATATATCGACAGCTGCTGTCACTAGGGGGAGCATATGAGGGGGAGGAGGAACGGGAGGTATGAGGAAAGTGCATCAGTCAATGTATCGACAGCTGCTGTCACTAGGGGGAGCATATGAGGGGGAGGAGGAACGGGAGGTATGAGGAAAGTGCATCAGTCAATGTATCGACAGCTGCTGTCACTAGGGGGGAGCATTTAAGGGGGAGGAGGAACGGGAGGTATGAGGACAGTGCATCAGTCAATGTATCGACAGCTGCTGTCACTAGGGGGAGCGAATGAGGGGGAGGAGCAACGGGAGGTATGAGGACAGTGCATCAGTCAATGTATCGACAGCTGCTGTCACTAGGGGGAGCGAATGAGGGGGAGGAGCAACGGGAGGTATGAGGACAGTGCATCAGTCAATGTATCGACAGCTGCTGTCACTAGGTGGAGCGAATGAGGGGGGAGGAAGAAAGGAGGGAGCAGTGAGTTGTTTGTTTATCGTGTTTAAATATGTAAAGAAAATAATAATATTACATTCACTGATATAGTTATTAAATGTAGGCATACTTCTTTAGTGCATTCTGAACTTACCCACACACTTCAGGGTAGTAACACTGCCCGAGGTACAGTGTTCTCTGAAAAGAAAAAGACAAATGATTAACTTGCAATAATCTCATTTTTTTTCTAGATCCATACAGAAAAACTTGAATTACCATTATTTGTCCTAGAAAGAAATATTTAAGATGTAAATAGCATTGGGTTTCTCTATCTACGGGCCCATTCTCCAAGGGGGAGTAGCACAGAGCCTGAACTGAGTCCCAAATGGCTGTGTTTATGTATGTACAGGCATATGTAGCAAGCAACTGAGCGCTGTTCAAGTAGGGGAGTAAGCTAAGCTCCTAGGAGAGGGGTGGTCGGTTATAGGGTTAGGGGGTACAGGAAATTAGGCCAAGTCATTGGAGAGGAGGTGGCCAGCGTTCGACAAGGTGTAATTCAAAGAGTAGGGTCTTCAGCTCCTTCTGGAAGTGCAGGATGGAGGCAGCCTGAAGTCTTGGCCTCTTCCCTGGCAGTCAATGCTGGTTGTGCCTCCCCTCTTTTTGTGACTGCCCTTCTTCTCGCGTCCTTTTTGTGTCATATGGCTCAGGTCCCTGTCAGTCTCCTTTCATGCCTGAGCTTGCCCATTCTCTTTTCCTGTTCCTTTGCTGTTTCCACGCTGTACTCTATCTTTTTCCTGTTTGCGGCACTCTAGGGTCTCTCCCCTCCACCAGGCCTTCGAGCATTCTTTCGCTCTCACCTTGCTGCTTCTTTTTCCTTTGCTCTCTTATTGAGTTACTCTCACTGACTGTGACCGAATTCCATCTGCAAGGGCGCTATTGCCTGAGCTTCTTTTGCTTTGTATTGATCTAATGATGTGGTTAATTTGCCTGCAGCAGCAAATGCTCATGGGGGTGTCGGCCTCCTGAGACAAGACAACAATAAGTACACAATGAACAATTGGAGTGCCAATTGCTTACGACGAGTCTTCCAATTAAGTGTGGTTGCTTCAGCGAATCGCATGGAATTGGGTGCATCTGGGTTCAGAGACCCTTCCACGTAGACATCTAATCTTTTGCAACAAAAATCACAAAGTAAACCCTCTTCCTTTTTAAACTACTTAGTTGATTCCCTTAATTTATGCTTGTTAGACATTCAAAAACTGTTTTTGTAACAGTTATTTTTCTGTTTCTTTGTCAAATCACACACGACAAGCTGCATTCCCATGTTAAACCATGACTAGAAACCGATGCCTTTATTAGATTGTTTGTTTGTTTGTTTGTTTGTTTATTCATTTCTAATGCGCACCAGACCCAGGGGTATCAGGGCACAACAGTCAAAAGATATGCAAAGTGTATTTTGTTGTATTCTATAGCCCAACCTGGGGCCTTAGGAGTAATTATGCCATGTGTTACGGCCCTCTCTCCCCAACTTCGCCGCCCTGAAACGCAAGTGCCGGAGGGCCGAGAGGAAGTGGAGGGCTTCAGGAGCATCCTCTGACAAATTGCCCTACAAAGGCAATACAGACTCTTTGTCCTGTCCAAGAAGAGAATCCACATCCAAGCCTGCATCTCTGCGGCCTCTAACAACACAGCCAAACTCTTTAAAATCTGCAAGGAGCTGGCCAATCCTTCTGCGGTCTCCTCCTCTTGTTGGTGAGGTATGGTATTCCAGAGGTCTGAAGGTTACTATGAGCATACCCGTCCCACCAGAATAAATGGAGGACTCCGCCAAGGGCACGTTAGACCGTCATTTATCACAAAAACTGACAGGGATCACAGAGGACATTAAAAATCTCCAGCATCACTGCTCACAAACCTGTGTCAAGCCTTTTTGTTGCAGAGCATCATCACAACATAGGCCCTTAAGCGGAAAACCTATCCCACTTTCTTGTTGGGGCTTCGGAGTGGTATACAGTGTAGATTGCCCCTATGGATCTTAGTTAATTGGCCCTCTCATGTGAGGTGGATGGCCTGCCCCTTCCCTAAGAAACTATCTATTACAGTGTTGCAGGGTCGCAGGATTACCATTGGCACTTGCCCCCTTCCATCCACCCCTAGATTTCTGGCCCCTGATTGGTTGGAACTGGTCTCTCAAGGCCTGGGACCCAGCTCTGTTCTCAGCGCTATGTACACCTCTTCAAGGAGATTAGAATGACTATGTGTTCCCAATATAACTGTTAGCAGTACCACTTTTATCTTTGGGTGTGTGCTCCACGTTGCAATGTGCTTAACTTGTTCATGTTGCACTTCATGTCTGTGTTGCTGAGAACTGTTTGTCCTCCCACCACTGTGGGTGAATAACCATTGTCTAGCTCGGCCGCATCACATGGTTGAGGACCATGGAATCGAGCTCTTCTGGTCTGTAATTTATGAGGATGTATTCAGTTTTCTGCAGATGGGGCCCCTTGTCATTTTACGTTTGGAATGTACTGGTTCTGCTTTCCCTCGTCTCTCGTCCTGCAGCGTGTGGCCTTATGCGATCCTCGGTATACTTATACTATGATTTCTGCACATCTATATGGTGCTATGTTTCCTATAGGTTAGTCCTATATGGTCCTGCCAGGCTCCTTATGCGATCCTGTAGTTCCATGGGCTTAGTTGACATAAACATCCGCAAGCTTGCTCTGCATCTCTTTGTTGCCTTGCATTAAGCATAACTTCTGTACTTAGCTAATGAGGAGAATAATAAAAGCTTTTAACAGTGTGTATATGTATCTGTCCTCTATCTACAGAAATGTGTAAGCATGTTCTTCGTTTATACAAGTGTGTGTTTGTGTAACTTCGTGCGTGGCTGTGAATGTCCTTCGTGACTAACGTGGATATGTCAGGGTGTCATTAATGACATCAGCACAGTGGTTTCTCAGCATTAGTCAACATCATCCATTGAAGCATTTGGGTCCATGACCAATGTTGAAGCACCTGTATCCATAAAGACATTGATTGGATAGGTTTTGACTCTTTGGGCCGTCATATTCATGGGGGTGAGGAGGGGCTTTCCAGGGACCATTTCTTCACTCTCCTGCTCTCTCCCAGCCCTCTGTACCGCTCTGGCTTCTCATTTCACCACTACAACTCAGGGCATCCTGTCCTTGCTCTCCTCCTCCTCTCCCTCCACCTCTCTTGGCCCCTTCTAGCCGCTCCTCCCTATACTCCTACATTCTCCTCTTTCTCTCCGACTACACCTGACAACATTTCTAGACAGGTCCGATCCATGAAAGTGTCATCAAAACAGGTGCTCCCCTGCTCCCCCAGACCCATATAGGACCACATTGACACCCTTGTTTCAGCCTTAGCCGATTTCTGCAATTATTCTGTCACCACTGGATCTTTCCCCTCTCTCCTCAACACTCTCTTGACGTTTGTGGTTCAGAAGTTTGGACAGGTGTTTGTAGGATGCTTAAGTCTGAGGAACTTGTAAGCTCAGGGTGCAGAGTAATACCTAGTGTTTTTACAGACTTGACAACTTTCATTTTCTTAGCAGCTATAAAAAAGCTCTCATAGTCGGGACCCAATATTTTGATTTTATTTCCAGACGCAATGATAAGGAGTGCAGTTTTTTCAGCGTTAAGTGCAAGCGACTTGGTAATCATCCAAGCCTCGATGGCCTGATATGTAGAGTTGACAGTATTGGTGTCCCTGGCATAGTACCCTGATAATTCCATTATGACCTGTGTGTCGTCTGGACAGTTGGTAAATTGGACACCCAGGTCATCCAGGAGAGCGAGAAGAGGCATGATGTATACGTTGTAACAATGTTGGCGAAATACAGGAGGCCTGAGGTACCCGGTAGGTGACTAAACCGGGAGTAGAGCGAACATTGTCCACGGACACTCTGGCATATCTAGGTCCAAGGAAGGATGCGATCCACTGAGCCGCAGCAGAAGAACAGAGCACCTGATCCACTAACCTAGCGACCAGCCAGGAATTATACAGTGATAAAGTAAGCATAAATTAGGAAGAGCACTGGTGACCACACACTGAAATATGAGTGAAAGCGCAGGTTCCATACATGAGCCACACTGCTGCCATCTTTATGTTTTGTTTTAGCAGGATCTGTGCAGAGTGCTGAGCCTGCGGCTTCAGTCACTGAGGGTTTGTGTCCCTCGCCTACTGCTAGCTTGCACTATTCTAACCCAAGCACACAGGTTCTCCTGGCTGAGGCACAGCGAAGGAGCTAGTTTGAACCAACCAAGGTGTTTTTTGCTGGATTCGTGGATAGTTTTGAGTGAAGAGTACAAACATCTTGTCTTTCACTTTTTGTAGCAATTACCGGAGACGAGTCTCCAAAATTCCTCGTAGGAGTTACATCTAAACTGAAATCTGTTTTGATCAAAGTGAAAAATAAATGTAAACAATTGTGCATGGGGATGCCTTTTTTGGCCCATCCCTTGACTCGACCATATACTCTCCCCACCCAAACCCACCTTCTACCAACGAATGCAAGAGCACCCTCTGGAGGCGCAATGAGGCCTTGCTCCAGAATGAGATGCCAGTGGTACATGGGAACTTCAGCCTATTCTATTTCTTGAGGCCAGCGGCAGCTTCCGGAGAGATTTCTGATGTGGTCCAGATTTTTTCAAACATGAAGCGTACACTGGGTTCTCCACTCGGCACTCTCTGCAATGTATACATTTCTTGGTAAATGAAATGTGTTCCGGGTTGCTCTGTTGCTGCCCATTCGTCTTGGGGTTGTTCCGCTGTTGCTCCTAAATCCCTTCAGGGAAGACTGGCGTGCCCTTGTTTTTTCCATGCTTACCCTACTTGGCTGACCCCTGATCCTTCTTGAACTTGGGGAACCAGCCGTTAATGTACTGCTCGTTGGGATAGCTCGCTTCTAACGCAGGACGGGTGGGTTGCCCTGGAGGTCTGATTATGAACTCGGTGCTCACAGTAAAGGCGTGTGGACTTCTAAAAGGGCAGAGATCTCAAGTTTCCTCATTCCAAACATACATTGGTCATCCAATCCCAATACTATTATTTTCATCCTGGAGCCTATAGTTTTGCTTCTCCCATTTTTAGTTCAGGACTAATAGCCCCAGCATTGAAGAATAAAAAACAGGACTGGATAACCTACACTTGAATTGAATAGGGAACATGGATCACTCTGAATCTTCAGCTATTGATTTGCTCTTAAGGGGATGCCCATATTACTCTAAGCAGTTTTTGGAAATGTAAAGTCTTCGTTGCAGCTGTAAACCAGCTTTTCTCTAGTAATAAAAATATAATTAAAGGGTACTTTCAGTCACTTTGTTTAAAGGCAATATGTGCATCCTGGCATGTGTTCCTTGCACTGAATTCCTTAAAAAAAACAAGCATTGACAAAGGCAAGAATGCTGTCTCCTTTATGGGCATTAGATAGGTATGTGCCAGTCACTGACATAATATAATAGCTGAGGTATTAACGCTTTTGTCCGGCTATTGCCATTTTATGGCTAGGTAGTATCATTATGGCAGTGCTTGGAAAATGCCCATCCCATGCCTTCTTATAAGCTAAAACTGTTGGCCTTGATAATACTTGTCGAATCTCTAGCCCAATCAGGGCCCACCTAGATCAGGCTTACATAAGGTATTGATACTTGTAAGAAAGAAGAAAAACACACACCACATTGGTTAACAAACGCAGTTGAGGTAAGGCGAAATGTGCCAGTGCTTTGATACACTTTGCTATGCCTCTTGAGGGGAGGTCTCAGAATGTCAGGGTGGAGACAATGTTTGAGGGTTCCCCTCTAAGGGGTGTGGGAGCGAAACCCCAGGCACTGTGAGCAGGCCTCCAGGAAGACCGACCAACCAGAAGGGCATCAGCCGGCACCTGCATTTGTGACAGCTTAGGGCGGGCATTGTAGATCCTGAGAGTGCTGAGGTGGATTGGCACCCGAGCAGAGGGACTTGTCTCACCACCCCACCTATGTAAGTCAGAGCTGGGATGTGCACAGTGGAGGAGCGAGACTGCCCTGGGCTGGAAAGCCACAGGGCTGACCAGAAGGAGACAGTGCTTGACACACGCCACGCGGCCCCGGGACAGCGGCAGAAGTCATCCGTTGCCAAAGAAGTCTATGCTCAAGTAGCTTGTGTGGATCCTGGACTGTTGTACCTATCAACTCACCAGCTTTTGGCAGGTGTCACCTGCCACTTTGGCAGCTCTCTCACCCGCTGCTCCCTACACGGCCATATCAATCAATGGACTAAATACACAATTGGGTGTTTTCACCCGTCCAGGGGACATGAAAGATTGAGAGCTACGGTAGTGGGTGGCCATAGCATGACTTCAGCCCAGTGGTGGCACTTAGAAAGCTTTGTGGTATGCATCCTCATCCATGAAAACACGAAAAAAGTGTGCTAATTTGAGGTGTAAAACAGGGAGACCTGCAACTGTGAAATACTAATAAAGAGTTTGTTTTTAGTTTGGCCTATAAGGTGTTGCTTTCAACGCCTCATAGCCCAAACTATTGCATTAGAGTACATATAGGGAGAAATGGCATATGAGGAGGGACACATAGCTTGCAGGTGTTGTTTGGTTATTTGCCCACCCATTGACTGCCCAGAGCCATGTTAATCCCTATGGCCATTCCCACACAGTTTCTGCCTCTCCCCACCCAAAACATCTCCTTATGGGAACTCCTTGAGCTCGCTTTAATCCAGATTTATCATCAAACTTTGCACTGGCAGGTGCCTGTCAGTGTTTTATCAAAGCAGTCTTCTGACAGTTAATGACTTAATTGGAGTTGTACACATCAAACTGGTGTAATAAAAATGTCTTAGCCAGGTCTGCCTTCAGCCGCACTGTGCGCATCCTTCGCCGAAGTCTGTTTATGAACAGGCATTGGCAAAGCCAGCAGTTTTGGCTTGTGTATAATTATTAGGCATTTTCCAGGCACTGCTTTTCGATGCCCAGGTACTCTCACCATTTTGCACCTGCTACCATCAATGGCCAGTTAATACCAGTACAGCAGTGCCTGGCAAGTGCCTTTCCCATGCCTACACTAAAGCCCACACTATTGGCTTTGCCAATGCTTATGGTGTACTGCAGGCTGACGCCCATGAAAGACTTTGACATAATGTTATGTTAAAGTCATAGCACGGCGTTCTTTCACGTCTTATCTTCTATTACTGGACTGGGGCAGACACAAGTGTGCAATGGAGAGTGCTAATGGCCCCCTTCTCTGTGACGTCACAGCTCACTGAGGAGGGGCCATTAGCATACCGAAGCCTGTCACCCTGTTTATACTCCACAGTAAATACCTCCCCCTCATAAGCCTGTTTTTACAAATGATGACTAGTATGTGATCTATTCACAAGATGCTTGTGTGAAACAGTGACTTTTGTATTGTGAAGTCAATGAGGCAGTACACAGAGACGGCTGATTGTCTCTTGAAAGGTAGGAAAGGTTCAAGCATAAGGGTGACGTAATTGTTTTACTGACGCCTTGATTTCAGGAATAAGGAATGTTTAAAATCAATGTCAGAAACAGGAAAAGGGGCTGTTTCAAAATGCAGACGAGCTTTGGTAGAACTTTAGACTGAGAGTGCCACCACCAGGCACTTCAGCAGCTCCTCCTGGTTGGTGGAGCAGCACCTGAGCGGGCCTCGAAAGGAAGACGCCATCCTTCACACGCTCTTCAAGCCAAGCTGAGTAGGGGGCAGTCAGCGGTGGGCCCTCTGCGACAGCTCTGCTCAGACACTCATTGTGAAGAGAGGTTCCTGCATTGAGAGGTGCCTGCCCTGAGCGTCGAGGAGCAGACGGCGCTGGAGGAGGCATGGGGGAAAGGGAGTGCCTGGTCTCCCCCCCCCCCGAAGATGATAAAGTGAAGGTTCTGTTCCCCTAATGGCTTTATAAACAAGGTAGCAACAAGCCAAGGTAATGGGACCCAATGTTATGTCATGATTATGTGTCAGGAACTGAATGGAACCACGGCAAGGCCAGGTATAATGTAGAAGTTCATCATACAACATGGTTTGCCCAGGTATGCAAAGTATGTAGTGTGTGGGATGGCCTGCCGTAGGAACTGCATGCAGACTGTCTCCCGGGACGTCATTTGGGGGGTGCCAGGGGTGGCAGCTGTGACCCATGCTGTCTCCCTTGCTACCCCGGGCCAAAAAAAGAGTTTTAAAAAAAAAATGTTTTTTAAACTGGCTGCAACCAGTAGCTAGTGCATATTTGGCAAGGTCCATTGGGCAGGGGAACATGGTACCATCCCATTTGGTGGTCACACAACTAAAAGATCTTGCTAATATGGGCCTGCACACACTGATACTGAACGCTTCGTATGATGATGAAATGTATTTCATATTACAGTGATGATATCATAACCATATTTTTCTTAGTGTACTGAGGAACAATGCCATGTGATGACACTGCCTGTTTTGTTAAGGGGTGAAAGGTTGTGTGTCATCACTTCCCATGATGTCACTTGGGGGTGGAGTCAAATTTCATCACTTCCTGTGATATCATCAGTGGTCAAGGGTCGTGGGATGTCACGTCCACTATGCCTGGCATTTTGGAAAAATGACGTCCCTGTGTGTCCCCCCAAGAGATAACTTCTAGCTCAACATTTGGTGGATGGCACAGAGAGTTTTTAGGAATAGAATATGATGCTGTGCTGAGTGCTCGACTGGGGGTCCAGTTTTGACCTCCTTGAGGGAGCCGTGGGCAGTCTGGGCAGAACTGCACCATGCAGCTCTACGCAACAGCAACAAACATCCAGGTATGTTAATGTTAAAGGACATTTGTACGGCGCACTATCACCACCGGAGTGGTCCCCTGGCGCTTATGGGTGGCATTCCAACCGAAATTTGTTTACTGTTTTAAAATGAGAGATTCCTTTCAGGGCAAAATACTATCTGTAGGTAGTGTGCTTACTGGTGATAGCTTGATGGTATTAACTCAGAGTATAGCCCATTTCCTGTTATTTACTGTGTCGCTGGTTGACCAATATGTCTTTCTCTTGCAGCTGGTCTGGGAGGTTATAGTATATGGTGGTCTGATGGATAGGCCAGCCAGGGAGCCAGGGCAAAAATACCTGGGTTACACTTGCTTTAAAATACCTCATGATTATGAGTGGGCACAGCATGGGATAGTCACTGTGTGGGGTACACAGAAAGTGCTAAACTTTTGACACTCTCCAAGTCACATACGCTCATCCCAGATTTGCCCGGGGTGTGTTTCTCCTTTAGGACCTTATATCTCTGTCTGTCCTGGGTGATCACCCGGGACAGAAGGAGATACAAGCACCTACGCACTAAAGGAGAAACATGCTCCTGCCAAATCAAATTCAACAGGGGGAAAAAATCAGGAGATTGTCAGACATATTAAACATTATGAACAGTGGATGACACAGGATAACGCGCTGGTCTTGGAAGCAAGACCACGCAGAGCAACAGAGGTTCGAATCCCGGATCCATGCTTAGACACCAAACTCAGGTAGTACGGCATTAGACGCTGTATAAATTATTTTTATAATACTTTGAACCAAGCATACCAATTTACCAAT